>NC_088715.1:44345944-45545944 GCF_963576615.1 Watersipora subatra | reverse complement strand
GTGGAACATCCTGCAGCTTACGGATTAGGTTTAATCGCACTCCTTTTGAACATACCACGCCAACGTTCTGCTTCTACCTGCTGGTCACCCATGAAATAGATTTGCAGGAACTGTGGTTGCTCACCCGGTATCTGAAGCAAGGATCTAATCAAATAGTAGACTAGGCCCTGAACCTTAAAATTTGGGTTAAATCCAGGCTCATCAATAGTTTTAGCTCCAAATGATGTCACTTGAAAACAGCTGTTATACTTTCGTATATTCCCAAAAACATGTACAGAATCAAGATTTTTGTCTTGGAATAGGTGAGTCAATACAGGTGGAATATCCTAGAAAAGAGGTCGAAGGTGAACCTTTTCATTGTTGCAACAATTGCCTGGCTTCTCGTCTTACCAATGTAAGGCATTACATCTGGCACATTTTTTAGACATTCATTCCATAAAAAATTCTGATAGGCCCTATCATGTGTTGCATGATTGTAATCAAGTTCAAAGTTTTCTGCCCATGCATGGCGCTTGGTAGGTTGTGGCAGCCAAGCAGCTGCTGCAGTTAGTGCATCTTGCCATTTGGAGTTGCTATTGGGTCAGATCAACAGTCTCTGCACTTCTAGCAGCTGCAGCATCTATTCTGGCATGCTCTCGATGTACCTGTGTATGTTCAGCGGTATCCGCTTTTCTAGCTGCTGCTATTCTGTTTCATTGTAGGTGTAGCTGCGTTTACTCTGCAGTTTCTGCACTTCTAGCAGATTCAGTAGCTATTATGTATCGTTGTAGGCATAGCTGTGTTTGCTCTGCAGTTTCTACACTTCTATCAGCTGCAATAGCTATTATGTTTCGTTGTAGGCGTAGCTGTGTTTGCTCTGCAGTTTCTGTTCGTTTAGCTGCTACTTTGTGAATTTGGTCTGTCTCAGGGAATCAATTTGTGCTTGAGTTTAGGCAGTAGGCCTTTTGGAAGGCATTGTACTGCTTCAAGCATTTCTAAACGTGAATAAGATGGTGTTTTTTTGTAACATGTGCTTCTCACTTTATTATCACCATTGCCTATCGCAACGCTCGGAGTGCCCATGCAAGTTCTGTAGTAGCTGTAGTTCTGTAGTACTCATAGCTGGAAAAAAGTAAAAGTAAGTCAGCTGCGGAAGAAAATGAGCATGTTTACTATTACGAACAGTTGCTAATCCAACATTTTAAGTAGTGGATGTGTGGCAATTCATAGACGACACAACATTGATTGAGAAAGGTTTACCTTTTGGAAGTAGAAATTTGTTAGGTAAAACGCAGTAGCAGTATCCGTGCAAGTTCTGTAGTTCTGTGGTACTCGTAGCTAGAAAAAAGTAAAAGTAACTCAGCTGTTGAAGGAAATGAACATGTTTACTATAACAAACAGTGGCGAATGCAATGTTTTTAAACCTTTCACTGAAGTAGACTCGTTTATGGGTTTTCTAGGGTCGGCCGCCATAGACGCATATATTCGACTTTCCCAGCAATTGCTAGTAACTGGATTTTATTATTCATTGATAACATAACCAACCATCTCTAAGACTTTCATGGTTATGACAATGTTGTGCAAAAATTTCTTTAGAAATTTTGCCTAAAATATAATTTTAAATCTTTGTTTGAGAACTATCAATTCAAAAACAAACATAACTTGTGTAAGTTTTGAAAATGCCACTGAGTTGGAAAACAAATCATTATTTCTGTTGATGACATTATGGCCTATTCAGATTTTTGTTATTACAAAGATAATTAAAATAGCAATAGCAGCACTGACTCTGATGGTAGTGAAAGTATTGGTTTTGTAAGAATAAGAAACATTGTAGAGGATCGTTTTAGCTTCTTAGCTTCACATCGCTTTATCAATGCGCAAAGTATAATAGATACAATGAATTTTTTGCATAGCAGTATTTGCTAACATGTTGGCAAAATCAATGATATAAGCGCAACAAACGTTCTAGATGGCGTTTAAATTAAAAAAAAATTGAAATAGTATAGTAATAAGAAGTACTAACCTCTTCGATATAGAAACAGAGAACCAAAATTTTTCAGTTGGTTTATTTTCATAAATATCTTTAGTTATTTTACCGATCTGCTGGTTTCATTTTGCTGTCAAAGAAATATAGTTGTCAAGTATTATCACAATTATGATTAATCAGCTGCCATTAACAAGCATTCATGATATTAATAGTCACCATTGTAAAATGACCAAATTTTGGTTTTACATTTAAAATTTGAGTTTGACAACGAAACTGCACAGCTTTGCCGCTGTCCCATCTTATTGGCCAGGTCAAACAATGTGACAACGACATAATATTTTGCCATTTTATACTTTAGTTGGAAAAAATATTAATTAAAAACTAGGAAAGAAAGGCCGTTGTTCGGGTGATTTCGGCTAAGTTATATTTAAATTTAAGCATATACTAAGACCCCTACCAATATTAAAAATGGTAAAAATAAGTAAGTTGAAATGTATTATTTTCCATGGATCTTAGTCGATTGCTGAAGTTGAAGAGGGAAAAACAGAATTACATGTTTGCTGGTTACAGGTTGTGTTGTTTTGGTACTACTAACCAAAGATCATGTACTATCCAGCGATTGACACGCATAGGTAATAAACGTCTAGACCCAAAAACCTAATAAGACAACGCGACCACCCCGGGGGAATTGCATTAGCCCCAAAACCCGGGCTAGCAGAATCTCAACAGACTTCGATCATTAAACCCAGCCCATATGATAGCCGTGGTCTATCCTTTTAGGGCTTTATATCATTGATCCAACCACTGACAGAAATAGCTGTAAATATCTAGCTAGAAAAATCAATACTGGCACCAGCCTGTGGACCCCCTCAAAACATACTGTGGACCCCTAAAGGTTCATAGATCACTAGTTAGAAACCACTGCGATAAAGTGTATAAGACGCATTCGAAATGACAAATGTCCAATCGTGTATATCTGGCTCCTGACATCCGGTTGTATTGTAAAGGATCTGACCCCGGTAGCTGAGTCAGCTTTTCGTCCTAACAAGGGAGACGCAAACTGAGCTACCGACCTGCCTTGTCCGAGGCCTGATTGACCTGTCTAGAGCGGTCAAGTCAGTCCAAGACAAAAACCTGGTAGTCAGGCTTGCTCCGAAGCCAAACCCCGGCCTGCCCTCTGGATCTCTATTTCAGGCTAGTCTGGATCCACTAGCGGCTTGCCTTAGGACTTGATTTCTTATGCCATGGCACACCCGATCAAGTCTAGACAAAGCCGTGGATTGATCCCAAGCCTTCTAAAGCCACCCTGGCAGTTCCGTCTGATGGTTACAATGAGCCTGCTTGCGTAATCGGTGAGCCAACCAGGCAGGCGTCAATATAATCAGTTCTTGCGAGAATGTAATAGTTTTATTAATGATAGCTTTAACAACATGCGTTCACAAGTTTGAGTGATATCAAGCACAACTTGTCTACTCACTGCGCTGGCTTATATAGCGGTCTAGCTCTGCCCACCAGTCTATTTATAACACAAAGGATGCACAGGATATAATAGGATTTGCACACAGGATAAGCATACGATTATATAATAGAAAGGCAGTTCAGGAATACAGGAATACGATTATATAATGGAAAGGGAGTTCAGGAAATTCAGGCAAGTGCTAGTAAGGATATATATATGTGTGTAATAATTGGTATATGTCCCAGTCCTCTACACTCTCCCCCCAATTGTTTGGCCTAGGGATGAACAATTAAAGGAGTGTTTATCGGATTCATCGAGCGTGGGCTCTCAATCGTGGAGCCTCCTTACGGCACTCATCGGCCATTCGGCTATATCGTTGGCAGCGTTCTTCTTCCCGTTCTGCCCTGCGGGTATATTCTTCCTGTCTGAGTCGTGGGTCCTTGTTGGTTCTTTCTGCCTTTCTGCCGACAGGGTCATGGGCCTTGGTACCAGTTTCGGAATATACCCCGGCGATGTCTTCAGCGCTGACGTGTATTTCTAGTTTGGTCTCGCCTACTCCTGTCACCTCTCGGCTTTCCGCGAGAGCTCCCTTAGGCGACGAGTCTACCCTCCAACTGATGGGTGTTGTTTGCTTCTGGCTCACCCTCGGGATTACATATCTTGGTAGGAGAGGCTTGTTGGCCATTTCTCCTCTTTCGGTGGTTCTGCAGCGGTTTAGGTGGACGCGGAGGTCGAGTTGGCCACTCTTCCCGTCCTCTTCGCGGTTCTCCCAGTCAGCGCACCCTTTCCCTTCCGGTGAATCGGCCCTTGACCGTTTTTGTCCGGCCCTCCTGCCTCGCATCCATCCGTTTCCATCCTTTACGGGAAGGCAGGCTCCAAATGGGGAGCATTCCTTCCATTTCATATATATGCAAAAATCATCATATATCACTCTTGGTCTACCTGGTACATGACGCTGGGGTGCAGTTTGGGATTTTTGGCTTTCTTCTGATGTTTATATATACTGAAGAATGAAGAGGAGTTCTTTTGGCATTTGCACCAGAAGCACCAAAAGTGCTGCCGTATGTCTCTCCTAACTACACGGCTGTCCTTATTTTGAAAGCCACAGAGCCGGCATTAACCTTTCTGACGGTCTTCGGCGGCCTCCATCCTTTTGTAGGAGACAGGGGAGTACCAGATGTCTTCTGATATTCCCTCGACGGTTTCTCGGTCTTTCCTTCTCTTGAACAATTCATCTTCCTTTGTGTTGTTGGCAGAAATTGTTTGTAGATTTACCGAGCAGGCCCGCATCGGCCCTGGTCTGCTCTTGTACGTTGTTAGCGGAGTGTGCTATTGGCGTTTCTGTCTAGTCTCTAGCGGAGGGCTACCCTTGAGTGGTTCATCTCTGCTCCTGACCCGAAAACTCTGTCCCTCGGAATTAGGCCTGACTTGGTTTGACTTGGCCTTGTCCCGAGGCGCCCTGTTTTCTACCAATTGTACCACTCTAGTGTTGGTCGCTACCGGTTCCCCCGGCCTCTCTCCCTTATAAGCAATGGGTACTGCGTTTCCCCTCGTTTCGTTATTCACGGATAAATTTTCTTGATCGACTCCTTGTCTTCCTGCTGGTACCTCTGTTTCCTCCAGAATACCATCCAGTTCTGCCAATAGTACTTGCAGTTCACGGTCCTCGATAGCTCCGGTATCGTCTTGTGCCAGTTTCATGTTGATATTGGTGATATAAGTTTTCAGAGGTAGAGGGAGCTTGTTGTTCGTCAGCGTACTGCGTGTGAAATGATTGGAAGCAGCGTCAATTTCAGAAGATGGCCACTTTCCGGTCCCATCATACCTTTGTTCTTGAAAAATTTTGCCGTCCGGAGTCCTCTGTCGAAAGCATTCCTTGCCGGACTGTTCTCCTACCTTTTGATTTTTTCCGTCCGTTTCAGCCTCCATCCCCCTTTTTGAGATGTTTCTGCCAAGTATAATCGATTCGGGTTGTTCTTCCACGTGTTGGTTCGTGGCCAACATCTCTTCTAGTTCAGAGATCGATTTTTTTAGGATCGCGTATTGGGATATCAATTCTTGATTCGTCCTCAGGTCTTCCCTCTCTATTAATGTTTCAAGCTTTTCCACCGCAACTTTGGTGGACTGGTAGCGTTCCATGAGTTCGACCTGTCTTTCCCTTACTTCTGATCCTTTGTCCTCAGGGTCAATCTAGTGGCATACGGCCTGACCGTATCTGATGGGAAGTCCCACCATTCGTCGGGGTCTCCCGTCCCGCCTTCCTCCAATATTGCTTTCTGCTCCCCTTGGTTCTGGGTTTACCTGTACTTCTTCTCCAGCTAGAGCTGGTCTAGAGGTGTGAGGTTGGAGTAGATCCCTTTGCTCCGTGGCCCCGAAGGTGGAGGTCTCACCGACTGGGGTGTTATCTGCCTCCTCTTCCGTTAGGTTTTGCTCGGGGGACTCCATCGGGGGCTCGGGACAGGGCTCGAGACTCGGTTCCTCTGGTTCCGTGCTGGTGACACCGGGTTGCTCCGTTGCCTCCCTTGTCCTTTCGGTAGAATCGTGACCTCCCGGGTTAGGCCTTCCCTCCCTGGCCAGAACCTCCAGGAGTCGTCTCCTGAATGTGTCACTGTCTATATCAGGGGGAAGGTCCATCTCTCCTTGTTGTGGTAGCGGAGGGAGCTCCCTCCTAGTGAACTCCAAGGTGGGCAGCATTTCTGCCAGCCCTTCTGGCCTCTTTTCCCTCCGTCCAGTGGCACCTCTCATGTTTGGTCTCCTGGAAGGTTCTTTGGTGGCGGGGGCCCTCCCATCGGCTTCCGGGCACGCATAGTATAGTTTCAGTCTCTTCGTTTTGTATGGATACTTGGCCCTGTCTCTCTACTTGGTAGGTGTTGTTAGAGTTACACCTGGTGACGGTATATGGTCCCACATATTTGGGCTGTAATTTGAGGTTTTCCCCTCGTCAGCGTCTCTTATTGACTAGCAGCACCAAGTCTCCCATCTCAAACAATGGGGGCTCCTCTTCATCCTCCACTCGGACCTTCCTCTGGCGCTCCCGGAGGATTTCATAAGTTTCTTCCAGTCAACTGGCTAGTCCCAGTACGTAGGGCTGTACTGCCTGGCTAGCGACTGAAACGGGTTCTGAGAGCTGGTTTGGCAATCTCAGTTCTCTGCCCATCATTGTATAGTTTGCGGTTTCACCCGTGGCAGAGTGGGGAGAGCCTCGAAAGGCCCTCATTATCTGAGGTAATAACATGTCCCACTCCGTAGGTCTACGGCGCAGGAGCAGGGCCCTTAAAGAATCTCCTAGGCTCCAGTTATTTCTTTCCACGACGCCATTTCCTTTCCGTCTCTGGCATGGGGCCCACCAGGTCGACCGCCAACTTTTGCCAGGGTCGCCCGGTGTATAGTCGGTGTTTGCTCTTTGCCGCATGGTTCCCGCCGGTCTTTGCCACCTGACAGGTCTCACACGTCTTGATGAGTCGTCTTACGTCGGCATTCAGTCCCGGCCAATACCAATTTAACAGTAACCTTTTTACGGTCTTGTGTATTCCTGCGTGGGCCGGTCTGTGCGTCTTCCAAATCACCCGGTTTCAGTCTGCCCGGAGGCATAGGGTACACCATCTGGAGTGGCTGTTTGCCGCTAGCCTGACTTCTAGGACACCGTTAGTTGACAACCTCATGGCTTCCTGTCTTCTATGTAGGATCCGGAGCTCATTACTCCCCAGGGTTAGCTCCTCCTCCGGTAGTTCCTGGTCATTTTTTATTGCCCAGTACATTCTAGCCATGGCTTGTGTTTCTTCCACTTGACTCTGCATCAACTGTCAAAAGTTTCGTTCCCCCGGTAACTTAATTGCTGCCACGGTGTCAGATTGCTCTTTCAGCAATGCCTGTTTGCTAGGGGCCCCGTCTCGTTCCTCTATTTGGATACATTGTCGACAGTCCTTTTGGCAGACCTGTCTACTCAGACCATCGGCATTCCCGTGCTTGGCCCCTGGCCGGTGCACTAGTTGATACGAGAATTCTGACAGAATTCCCAGCCACCGAGCCACTTGAGCCGACGGCTCCCTTCTCCTACACAACCACCTCAGGGAGGCATGGTCCGTGCGGAGCATGAACTGTTGTCCATACAAGTAGGGCCGGAGGTGTTTGACGGCCTTTACTACTGCCAGGAGCTCCCTACACGCCGCACAGTAGTTTTGTTCTGCTGGGCTGAGAGTCTTGCTGTAATAGGCCACCACGGTCTCCCTACCTCCCTGGTTCTGAGACAGGACGGCCCCCACTCCCACATTACTGGCATCGGTGTCCATAATATATTTATTCTTTGGGTTGGGATATCCCAACACGGGTGCTGAGATCAGGCCTTGTCAAAGGGTCTCGAATGCCTGCTGTTCTTCCTCTCCCCACTTTCATGGCTTTCCTTTGCTGGTCAGGAGCGTGAGTGGTTTGGCATCAGTGGCGTAATCTTTCAGGTACTACCTGTAGTACCCCGTGGTCCCCAGGAAAACCTGCAGTTCTTTTATGTTTCAAGGAATCTGCCATTCGACAACTGCCTTTACCTTCTCTGGGTCTGTGGACACTCCTTCTGGGCTCACCACATGGCCAAGATACCGTACTTTCTCCTGGAGAAGCTCACATTTAGAGGGCTTCAGTTTTAGTTGAGCGGCAGTTAGCCTCTGAAAGACCTCCCCCCAAACGGGCCAAGTGGGTCTCAAAGTCAGGAGCTATGACGATTATGTCGTCTAAGTACAACATGAGGGTTTTCCAATGAAGCCCCTGGAGTACAGACTCCATCAGTTTCTGGAAAGTGGCAGGGGCTGACGCCAGTCCGAAGGGCAGTACCTTCCACTTCCACAATCCGCTTCTCGTGGCAAACACAGATCTTTCCTGGGCTTCTGGATCTAATGGTACTTGCCAGTACCCACTGGTTAGATCCAGCGTACTGAAGAATCGACTCCCCGTCAGGGCGTCCAGGCTTTCGTGGATCCTTGGAATGGGGTATGTATCTTGTTGGGTGACGGCATTCAGCTGTCGATAGTCGATGCAAAACCTCCACCCGCCATCCTTTTTTCTTACCATAACAACCGGAGAACTCCACGCTCTATTGGCAGGCTCGATCAGTCCCTTTTCCAGCAATTCCTGTACCTGCTTATCTGCTTCTGCCTCATTGAGGGGTCCTAACCTGTGGGGGGGGTTGTCTGACCGGCCTGGCACCTTCCATCACAGGTATGCTGTGCGCTACCAGGTCAATCCTTCCCACGTCGCCATCGTACTTGCTGAACACGCCCTGATACCTGGTCAGAAGACATGCCAAGCTCTGCCTCTTTCCTTTGTGCCGGCATCCTGGAAGGGCCTGCCGGTACAACTCAACGAGGTGACCCGGGACAGCTTCCCCCGCCCGTATAGCGACACACCCAACTCCTGACTCCTGACAAAGAACACTTCATGTAACTTAAGGCAGCATTTGAAAATATATTAATGGCAATCATAAAATGGTATACATGCCTTAAAATGTTCTTTTTTTAGCTTTTAAATCATTATAATAAAAAAACTCAAAATATAATAATCGATAAGTTAATATTTTTCAATTATCTTCAAAATGGCACAGGATCAGGCTGAGTAGGAGGTATGCGTCTGAATGGGTAGACGGAAAATCTTAGCATAATCATTTTTTTGAAGGGTTTATAGCATTTATCAGCGACTTGATCTACTTGAGTAAGTAGGAGGGCCCACAGATCAAGTCTTTTTTGCACTGCAAATACACCATTCCTATTTTAACAACCCTTTCATTTCACATACTTTATCATGGGTGTTAGTCATCTATGCCATATGTATCATAGGCTGTTTATTGCCATGTCGGTCTACCTCTGAGTCGAATGAAAATTACCTCTTTATGATTTTGATTGTACATGTGAGACCTTAGTGGATTTTTAGTCAGTGAACTAATCAACCCACCAGAGTACATGTACTTGCGTTCCTCACTTATTCTTTTAATAGACCCAACTCCCAAGGAACCTTTTTTATATAGATCAGTAAAACACATCTATGCTTGGTATTTTTGATGAACTGGTTCAAAACTCTAATACTTTTGTGAGTGTGGTAGTCAATAATTTCTATATGGGTGTCATTTTACTCATATTTTGCCCTCAAACGATAAATACATCCATCTAATGAATTGAAAGCACTGAGTTCAGTGGTCATTAGTAGAAGTTCATTTGAAAATTGATATTGTCTAAAAGCAATTGGCAAATTATATCCATATTCAGGATAACTATTGATTGAAAAAGGCTTTATGTGAAGTTTTTAATTGCTATATATTAATTGTATAGCTGCAATAATCGTTAAATTTTTTTAAAAATCCAGCTAGATCTTGTCTGACCTTGACTGTAACGCTTTTAGTTTTTTAAGCCGCTAAATGTCGCCTAATCTTAAGTGAAAGTTGTTGTAGTCGATAAATACTTATTTTGTGCAAGTTTTCAGTTGGTGGTAGAAAATATAAACTTTCTGCTGAAACTGCAATGTCATTCAAATCTCTGTCGTTCACAAGATTAATAAGTTCCCCTTATTTTGCTGATTACACAAACACGAAATGCTCAAAATTCTAGTTGGCTGGAAATATCAACCACTTTTTCTTTTGGAATTACACATATCTGCTCAGTTTCTTCGCCTACAATTACGTATAACAAGACGCCATCTTGTTTTGACCATTGTAAACCATATAAGTTACCAAATGGCTACGCCTTTCAAATGGCAGTTTACGCATTTCGGAACTATCAATGAGTGCTGCAAAGGACTCAGAAAAAGCATTGCTATCCATGATGTCTTCGTTTGTTACCTTTCTCTTGCTCAGATACACAAAATAGCTTTGACGCAAGTTATGCAGTTAACAGTGTTTTAAAACACTTAGACCATTGTCAACTTATTATCTCAACTTAAAGTTTTTAATCTCTTAAATTAAGCTGACAATAAATTCTAATCAAACAAAAAGAACTATTTTTCAATTGTGCAATTTGGCTTAAATATGAGATCAAAATGATATTAAGTAGGATAATGCCTTTGAGATTAAAGTGGAATAAATTTAAATCATAATTTTGAGGTTGAAATCTGATCCAAAATGCTCAATTGCAAAATAATTGTTATATAGTTTAAACTAAATGCAAACTAAATAATCAGCATGAATCACTTTGAGCATAATCAACCTAATGGTATGGAGTTTTGTAAGGTAAATATTTTTACAGTCACAAACGCTGTGTTTGTCTGTCTGATCATCCAAAACTATGCTAAAAGCATTAGAAAGCAATATTAAACAGCACAAGAATTAAACACAGACATGTGGATTCCCAACCCAGGGCTACCACCTGCCCAACCTTACCCCCTTTTCACACCTAAGAATAATTGAGTACACAGTGATTGCACATGTTGATATCTCATGGCGCATAAGCAACAATAAAGGTCATATAGCTAATGAAACAGTCAGGAATAATATATCAACTATTTTAGACCCATTCCATCATTCCAAACCGCACCACTTTTAGTGAAAAAAACTCATCCGCTAAAATTGTTTACTTTACTCACTAGGTCCATATTAAAATTTTGACAAAAAATGCTAAAAATTAAAAACACTAAATAAGCTATTTAGTAATTGCTAGTTGATTTATGTTATTAAGCAACATGCAGAGCTATTTTTGTCTAAACAACTCTAAGAAAACTAACAGAATCGAGGCATCCGAAAAAATAGATTTAAGTCAGTTGGTTTAGTAACACAGTTTTTTAAAACTCAGTTGAAGCAAATGTGCTACTTCAATATGCATTTAGATACTTTGTACAACTATTAAATGCTATTTCGAGTAGCTTATCTGGCATTGTTAAAGTATCTTTTGGTATTCTGTCTTTGTTGTGTCAATAGATTTCGTAGCAGATGACTGCCTGAAAGCAGTTGCCAAAGTGGCTCTCTACAGAGTAATAAAAAAGAGCAAATTATGTTTTGTTTGTCGTGCATGATAAAAGTTTTGTTTCTGTTTAATTGGCGGTAAAACAGCCAAAAAGATTCCAAGTTCAGTATAAGACACAACCATGTACTTCTATAGCAAATGGAAACCTGATATGGTTTAGAGAACATATAATATCATTTGGTGTGCATTAGAAGAGCTTGTTTTAACTAGGTCTAATATGCTTTTCAAGTTAAGTTTGCAGAAAAAAACGATGGATTTGATCAAATTATTTACAAACTACAAATTATAAATGTGACAGGTCATGTCCTTTTTTAATACAAACAAGGTAGCATTACAACGTTTTTCCAGCCCTTTGTAAACAAAAGTTCTGCTTCTCCACACTTCTTCGAAACTGAAATTTAAGCAATTTAACCTGTAATAATGCTTTTTATTAAAAGTGGTGTGAATCAATATGGTCAATACAACAAACTGAAAAACTCCTTTTCAAAGATGATGGATTGTATTTTAAACAATATTATTTGTTGATGTTTAAAAAGGTCATAGGAAGTGCGTGTTACAAACATTACCTTAGATGAATGTTAGGAATGACTTGGCTTCATAAAAGTCTAAGCTACATTGACAAATTTTGGATTGGTAGCATATTGTGCATTATATGAAGTGCGGCAATTATGCTGAAAATTATACGACCTGTCACAAACGATAAAATTAGCATTTTTTAACATTACAACAACTTTTTTTAGCCAAGGTTATTAGGCAAATTATAAAGGCAGTCTGGCAATGAAAGTAGTAAAGTCTCAGTCTATCAAACAGAAGCTCACATGCTGGAGATATTTATAAAGCTTTTTAATAAAGACTATTCATTTCTTCGAGCAAGAATACCAGATCAAAGTTTTATAGCAGATACATTAGTAGTTAATATCGTCAACAAAATAATTATGTTTGCATACAACAGATTTGTCTCAAACTTTATCGTAAAGTTGCTGGATATGTTCCACATCCATAAATATCAAAGTTTGTGTGTGCGCGCTTTGTACGCTTTGTGCGGTTCGCGGTGTGAAGCATTTTTACTTCTCTACAGTTGAGTAAACCAGCCACTTCAAATTAAGAAAGTGAATAAATTTATTGAAGAATAATAATAAGGTACAAGTAGAGTGTATTATGGTAAAAAATGATATCATTTGAGTTCTTCTTGTGAAATGCATCTAATGAAGTGCCAGCATGTTCTTATAAACATACTACTAGGACTAGTCATTTAGCTCAGAGACTAGCTGGCCATTTTTCTTATGACCAAATTGTAGCTATGAAAACTACATCAACTAATGGTATTACTAAATATACACATGTGGTTACTTCATGTCTTTTATATGCTCAACAAGAGAACGGTTGACCTGCTCAAGATCGCTACAAGCTCTAATTGTTTTACTATTTCTGTTCAAAGTTGCCTCTACATTTCCAACTAGAGTGGCAGAACCTGGCAGGTCTTTAACTTGAACTGACACCAGATATGCTGACTAATCAAGGCAAACCAAATGGAACACTCGGGCCAAACCTAACTAGCCAAAGGTCTACTAATTCGGTTTGAGTCTTCTAAGCAAGTGAACGGTAGAAATAGCTAGCTATTAGAACCCCTAACAGTATGAATAAAATCTAGTGAATAACACAGTTTTTTGTTTAAGATAAAAGAGACAAAAGTGAACCACATATGCCAGTTATATATACAAGTAGGTTGTATAGTTATATTGGTGGTCACTTCTGTTTATTTAGCTGTGATGAAAAAAATTATCCACTACCATATATCTTGTAGTATACTTGTCTACTATTACCACATATCTTGCAGTATACTTGTCTACTACTACCACATATCTTGTAGTATACTTGTCACCTTGAACGTTATCAAACATCAAAATAACTATAATCAAGAAGTAAAGAGTTGTATCATTAGGCTTAAAATGTAACAATATCAGTGCTATATCCTTTAGCAGAGAAAAAAATTAAAACAAAAAGCATTTATGTAATTGTGACAGTTGCGCATTATGCCTGTCTCTAGTAAGTAACATATTGGTAATAGCTGTGAGAACTACGGTTGTAAAAGCTACAGTGCAATAACATTTGCTTAAGGTGAAAACACACTTAGCAATATTTAGCGCGATATCTCACTGCGTGGCGCTAATCTGTGCTAAAACTTGCTCAGCGAGTTCATGCAGAGCGATAACTCTAGACATTCTCTATCACAAATTGATTGCAACCAAGATGCATTTTGATTTGCTATTTTTTTCCAAAATGCAATTTTTATGGCAGGTAATTATTTTTTATCAATGTTCACCAACGTACAGCAGCAAAATTTTGCCATTTTGTTATGATTAAAACATCATCAAAATGAACACTGGAGTGCTCATAAATTCAATCAAATACCTTTAATTCTACACGGTATAACAAGCGGAAATTACCAAAAATCACATTGAAAACGAAAACTTAGAGTCAATCGTTGTGCAAGTTAAACGTCTTAAATATGGCGAGTATTTAAAATATTAATTTTAAAAATTGCAAAATCTTACTGTTAAAATTACAAGAATCGTTTTTTCTTGTCTTCTTGTATTGTAAAATTGGTGAAAGAGAAATAAATCTTAGGAAGTTAAGGATTTAAGAAAGGAAAGAAACATCATAAGAAAAAGATTTATGCTGTTGTTTTATAACAAAAGGCGTTTATGCCATTGTCTGAGATGGCGCCATATAGTCTTACCTAAATTCATTAAAAACTCCGACGAAACTAGTGATACAGAATTCTATAGGCAGTTTGTGAGCATTCTCACGCTATCGTTTGCTGGTGAATTGCTCAAGTTTGTTTAGGCCCAATCTAGCAATATCTTCGCAATCCTCATAACACTTGTGATAAAATCGCCTAGTGTGTTTGGACCATTATAGCAGAATATACGCCCCTATAAAAGTTGATGAACGTCGAAAAACAGGGTCGGAAAATTAATCAATGAATGAATTTTGCACAAAATTTACCAAAAGTGTGAATCTGTAAAATTTTGTAAATCTAACAAATATTTAGTAACTTCTTTGTGTTTTAAAGTAACCGTAGCAACAAATACTTTGGCCTGATTATTATGACTATTTTACATTGGCTTCAACATGAAACTGAGCTTTGTTGATGCTTATATCATTATCAGTTGAAAATCCTTGTTTATTGAGCTGATTTCATGCAATATTCTGGTCTAGGAGTAACGAGGTTGCTTGATATGCATCGGGTATGTAGCACTGTTTTTCGCTAACATGGTTAAGTTGGTCTGATTGATTTTAACCCACAATGGCAGTAGCCTGAGAGAAATAGCTTGTTTGCAGCTAGCCTATTATTTAAAATGTTTTTGAGACAACTTCAGAATTTCAGACATAAATCTTTAACTTGTTTGTGTCCCTTTTTTGGCATCAGTGCACTATTTACAAAGATGATGTTTTCTGTTACGTTTCAAAAACATAAACAAGAAAGCAGAAATCATGATTTATTGAGTAAGCAAAATAAGTGTTTTATAATTAGTAATATAATAAAAATGTGGATGAATCGAGATAGTGAATTGAAAGTTGCAGTGGCAAAAATTTCGTAAACATGAACTTGCGAAACATGATTACAAAACATGCAATATTCTTAGTAAAAAATACAAAGCATGCAGTTGTGTGACGACATAGTATTAAATTGATTAACTTAATTAGTTATTAATAGATTCTTAGGTTTAAAGATGTAGTTGCGTCAAAATTTAAGTTGATCTTAAAAGAAAGCATTTTTTTTCTCTATCAGTTGATATGTTGTTTGTTGTGTTACGCGATCGCATTGCCAAGATATTTGAAGATTAAAACCGAAAAAATCTGATCGCCGTAAAAACGCTCAGGCCACCAAAACGTGCCCAGACTTGCCCAAAATGATGTCACGCGTTTGGCAACCTGTCTCTATCTCTCGTATTCACATCGGGTATTTGCGATAAAAGTCTAGTCTTACGCGGCTCTATTGGCATATATCTTATTTTGTATTTGCTCATGTTGGCTAGAATAAAATTTTAAATCCTGCTACAGATGCATTATTATGAATGTTTCAAGGGCCTCAAATAAAGAAAATTGAAAATTTGTTCTACTTACTTTCTCCAAATGTTGTGTAAACATTTGGGTACCGACTACCAATTCTACCGGTCTACAGTAATTAGGTCAAGTGAACTAAGTTGATTACGGTCTCTGTGTCAGCGCAGTTCTCAATTGCTACTCGAACGTGAAACTACTAGCTGATCAAGCTACTACCGATATACCGGTATTGCGAAAATACGAATAACGTTTGCTCATAAATTCCAACTTTCGTTGTGTTTGACAGAGACTAAAGTGAAAAGGCAAATCATTATTTAGTAAGTCAATAGTATTTTCATTTGTTTTGATTTGTTGCTCTATAAATTAAAACAACATTAGCCATACTATTTTAGTTCATAATTGCAGAACGCTGTTGTAGTTAATTCGACTGGTTTACTAGTCAATCTGTCATTTCAATTGACGAAAATACTTTAAGTATGAAATATTAATCGTGGTTATACTGTAGTTATTCAACATCGTTCACTTTTACGTATCTTTAAACGTTGTTGTTTTAAGATAAGATAGACACACCACGTATTTATATGAATAACTTTTTTTCACAATTTCCGACTTTCGTTGTGTTTGACAAAAACTAAAATGAAAAGCCGAATCATTATTTAGTTAGTAAGTCAATTAGTATTTTCATTTGTTTTGATCTGTTGCTCTATAAATTAAAACAACATTAGCTATACTATTTTAGTTCATAATTGCAGAACGCTGTTGTAGTTCATTCGACTGGTTTACTAGTCGATCTGTCATTTCAATTGACGAAAATACTTTAAGTATGAAATATTAATCATGGTTATACAGCTGTAGTTATTCAACTTACTTCACTTTTTCGTATTTTTAAACTTTTTAGTTTTAAGATAAGGTAGACACACCACGTATTTGTACGAACATAAATCTCGGCCATATTATGGATTTTAAGCATTTTCTTCAAAGTCACATTAGGTTACACACTTGAATGTGGTGATATTTTTCTATTTGTTAAGAATAGTCTGCATAACCACTTCAATGTTTCGTTGTAGCAGTGAAATGTCTTCAAATCGACATTGGGCTCTCTCCTGTGCCGCAGCTAATTGTGAAGAGACCAAACATCTATTTGCTTGGCCTCGGGGAAGGACATCAACAGATGTACAGCGAGCCAAATAGACAGCATTTGTGAAGAAGCATGTAGCAAATTTTCAATATAAAACCACATCTAGAATTTGCTTCCGGCATTTTACTGAGGAATGCTTCTGCAACTACCACCAATACAGGTACCAACAAGGAGAAGATATCCGGCTCGTGTTAAAGAAGCACTCGGATATAATTTTCACACGAAACCTGCACATTAAAGCTGATTCTGCTGCTACCCCAAGGAAGCAGAAGCCAATTACCCTTTTGCCTACAAGAGAGCGCAGAGCAGTGGTGCGAGGCTTACTTTCTGATGCGTAAGTGGTGTAAGATGTGATAATGCACAGTACTAGGAATCTTTGAATTTCACAAGTTATGTTATGAGCTTCCAATTTGAAAATATAAAACAACTCGTGTTTTACGGAACAAAATTCTTGTCTATATATTACAGTGTTCCTGCAGTGCCTAGGACAGCAACCCTTTTTCCTCATTCACGATCGAAAATACCAGTTCGTAATCCTCAGCCTGCCGAGACCTTTGGACCTGGAAAATCCTCTAAGGTTGACAAAGGGGTACAGCTACGGAAATGTCTTCACCGTCCTAAGTATCGGTCGATTTCAACCCAGACCGATGCTAAACAGTGAGTACAGTTAACTTGTTTCATATGGTTGGACGGGATTATTTTTTACAATATATATTGATAGTCTATAAACATTTATTCACAGGCCTGATCTTCCAGCCTCACCTCCATCTAAGAAAAAAAAGCCAGTAGTCGATGAAGCAAGCTCCATTCCTTCTACATCTAAGCAGTTACAACGTTATTTTCTAATTATGGAGAGTGATACTAGTGATGAGATGCAGGAACGAGAGGAAGATCTGGTAAGTTACAAATACTTTGATAAAATTTCATAGCAATTTTTCCTTTTCTCATGCTTCTTTTACGTTAAAGACTTAGATGAGTTTCCTAAAATGCCATAGCACTTTTCTTCATTTTCTATGCTTCTTTTAGGGTAAAGCCTTGGATGAAGAAGAATGGGTGCCAGACTCAGATAACAGTGAGACGGAAGACGAGGTTTCAGAAGAAAGCTTTGAGGGGTAAGAAATATAGTAACTGCTAGTTCGTATTTGATAATGCGTATTATTTCATCGATTATATGTACTCACTGTCTTTACAACAATATTTATTTTAGCCTGCTTGCAGTAAGTATGTGTGTGCTTCCTGAAGAAGCTAAACATAGGCTTGCCTTGTCATACGCTTGCTGCTTTCTCATGCCTGCCTAACAACGCTATTTTACATTCAAGCGTTTCACTTAATTGCCGCAAACCAAACTGTAGAGCTCTGCTAGATATTTTGTAGTTGCTAGCTGCTGTTAATTTTTTACTATTTATTAACTGTAAAAATGATTGATTTTTTAAATATTTCTAAATTTTAAATATTTGCAATATTTCAATCTTACAATATAAATATTGTAAGGTTTCAATTTTTCTTCCTTATACGCTAATGAAGGCTTAATCCAGTGCTTGATTTTATATTACTAAAGTATTGTCTGATCTTCACTAAAAATGTATATTTTGTTGGCGTTCACAGGGAGCGACCTTGGCAGAAACAGCCAAAATATATTGTGGAGCATAGCCAGCTTCAAAAACTCCTTGAAGTATGCCCTATGTGTGCGGGTCCCAGTGCTGTGGAATTGGTGGATAGACGTGGGGCGTACATTGGCTACATCACTCGTTGCTCCACCTGTAACCACACGAGAACTTGGTCAAACTCTGACAAGGTTTTCAGATTTCCAGTCATCAACATTCTTATTTGTGCCGCCATATGCTTCACAGCATCACTGCCAAAAAAAGTATTTGACTTTTTCTCTGCGATAAACATCGCAATGCCGACGTTAAATACTTACCACAGGCATCAAAAGGCATATCTACATAGGGTAAGCTTTATCTTAAATCTAGTTTAAAATTGTATCAACTTTATTGTATTCTATGATGTGAGGTTTAAATGTTTTGGGATGCGATTTACAACAGGCTGTTAGAAATGTGACAGCTGAAATGCTGGAAGAGGTTCATCAAGAGCACAGGGAAAAATCCATCGGAGTGAGTGGCGATGCCTGTTTTCACAGCATTGGACATTCAGGTACCGTATTTGTTGTATAACATTTTATGCTTTACAAACTTGATCTGTGGACCGCATGTTTCAATATTGGGGTCTCCTTGTAGCTACATACAGTTTCTACACTTTGATGGAAAACTCTTCCAGCAAGATTGTGGCATGTGAGCTCCTAAAATGTACAGAAACATCATCGTCACCGGCTATGGAACTTGAGGGGCTAAAAAGGTGTCGAGCTGACCTAGAGGAGAAAGATCTACACGTAGCCGAGTTGACGACTGACAGACACTCCTCTGTCATGAAGTACATGTCCACTCAGTGGAGCACCGTTTCTCACACTTTTGACTCATGGCACTTGACCAAAAATTTGAGGAAGCGATTAACAACTCTTGCCAACTCCAAGGTTGCTTACAGAATTCTTCTTGACTGGATACCCGCCGTTATAAATCACATGTACCATGTGATTTCACATACTCAAAGTGGCCAGCTCAGGAAAGAATGGTGGTGCTCCACTGTCAATCACATTTGTGATAGACACGTTCACACCTATGAAACTTTTCCAGAGTGCCAACACGAACAAGCAGAAGACGTGTTTGATGAAGAAGGCAACAAGCTTGAGGTTGCCTATCTAGATCCCCAGCTTCATGCCGACCTTATCCAGCTGTTCTCGGATATCATCTTCGATTTTAGCTCAGCTATAAACCGAGCAAGCACCGTCTCTACTAGTGAACTGGAAAGTTTCCACAGCTCTTTAAACCGAAATGCTCCAAAGAGGGAAGGCTTCTCCTTTGCTGGAATGCTCAGCCAAGGACAGCTAACTCTCCTCCATCACAACGAAAACTGCTAAAGACCAGTCATGCTAGATAAGACCAGCAACCCTGTAAAGGTTGTTGCTAGGTCTAAAGCAACCAAGCTCCGTCCCAGTATGCGGTATATAAGATCCAGGCCTACATATGGTATGTTGCCATTACATTACCACATGCTGCTCAAACTTCTGATGTTTAGGTTTGAAATTTTTTGTTTTTATTCACAACAGATTATCTCAACAAGCTATTCCATCAGCTGAGACTTTCTATTGTGGATGCCGAAGGTATACCGCATGATGTAGAACCTCCAAGTCTAGCGTCAACTGGTCCTAGCTACAGGTCCATTGATGAAGTATAGGAAGCAGCCAGACAGAGGAGACGAGGAGTGTATGTCAAGCCACATTACCTTTCGTTGGCAGAGTTGGAGCTAGCCAAGCGGAGAGCTATTCGTGGCAAGAAGAAGGCAACTACGTAGAGCCCCATGTAGGTAGGTGCTTGGCTGTTTGTTCTGTGACATGTTCATACTGCATAATTATTGGTGTGATTTAGTCTGTGCATTGCAGGCTGCAGCATGTGTTTGCAATAACATGGCTGGTTCAGGCCAAGGATCTGTATCCCATTTAATTCCTGTGATTTTTCGCTGTTCCTATTGCGACTCTGTTTGTTACATTTCTTTTATTTTGTTGTTTGCTGAAGATATACCATGAGATGTACAATCTCTAAGTGGTCCTAGCTACAGATCCATTTATGAAGCAGAGGAAGCAGCCAAACGAGTTTGTCAAGCCTCGTTCCCTTCGATGTCTGTCTGTATCCCATTTACTTTCGGTGATCTTTCTCTATTCGTATTGTAACTCTGCTACATTTATTTTGTTGTTCGCCGTTTGCATTCATTGTCTTTTATTTTGTAGGCTATATATATTATGCTTACAAAATTAAAATATATAAATATATTATAATATATATAGTATATATATTATAATTATATATTTATATATATTATTTATATCATATAATATTTATAAAAAGATCGACGTAGTGCCGAGCGCTGGGATGTGCCAAAGTGGATGCCATCCGCGGTACTAAGTTGGACGCCTTCTGATGTGCCTTGTGTGTTTCGTTGAGCCTCAAATGTAGTAGGGTACCTCAGTTAACGGCTCAAGGCACTGATGGAGGAACCTCAACAAGATGCAGACGTTGACATCGTGCTAAGGCTGAGTAGCCGCATGTTCGAAAAGAACTATTCGAATGTGGTGAAACCAACTGCATCGTGTATTCATCATAATCTAGACATTGTTAGTGTGAATTTGTAGAAATTTTTCTGCTGATCATTTATATGATTAGTTGATAATAGACAAGCAATTGTTTTGTGAGTTGACCAAATTAGTAAACGTAAGACGTAATAAAAAATTTTGTTTATTCAAGTCTATTCAAGTTTATCAAAGTCAATTCACCCGCATTAGAAACTGAAATTTAATTTGACCTGGCAAGGGGTTTTCCTTTTTTTCCATTCGCGGGACAGCAAACCTTTCTACTTTGCGATTGATGGTGTGGCTCACAATGGTTTGGTATGGTTATGCAAGGCTTGCGCGCGAGTGCATCTGACCACGCCTTTGTTCATGAGGAGCCAGCAAGACAAGATTTTCTGACCATGTCTGGTTCTCACTTCGTGCGATGAACAGAGCTTTTCACGGATCTCTCAATATTAGCTAATCATACAGCTGATTACAATGCATAAGCCAGTCTGCCAGACAATATTTTGGCAACTGTGGCAAGACGATGAAAACGTATTTAACTTTTTCTGTCATTCATCCTTTGTTAATGATTATAGCTACAGGTCCGTTGATTAGGTAGAGGAAGCAGCCAGAAAGAGGAGACGAGAAGTTTGTTTAGCCAAATTTTTTCCATTGTCTGACTGTATTCCTGTGAATTTTCTCTGTTCTTAGTTCAACTCTATTTGCTACATTTATTTTGCTGTTCGCTGTTTGCATTCATTGTCTTTTACTTTTTTATTTTTGTATATATTATACATTGCCTACAAAGTTTAAATGTATAAATATATATTAATTTATATTAAATATAAATTTGTATATTTGTAAAATAAAGTATATAAAAGTCACTCCACTGCAGCAAATTCAAATTCTGTTTGCGCCATATCTGCATATTCATCCTCATCTTCAGTGCCAAGGTATGCAGCTCGCACCGTGTTATACACGCAGGCTGGTAGTGGTCGTCGCTCTCCCCTCCTAAGTCCTGTTGGATATGTCCAGAATACCAGAGATCTATACGCGCATAATCTCCTCTGCCTACACACCATGTTGTAGATCTCGCAGTCTTTCAGTCGTTCAGATGGTACCAGGCTCTTCGCATCTGGATACTTGGGCACTAACCAAATATCATACTTTTACCGTATCTTGATAACTTACTTGAAGTAAGCAGTAAAAATAGCAGCTACAAACCTCATAAGCTTACCATGGTAGTGCCACTAGTCATAATAAGCCACTCTCAATGGACCTGGCTTTATAAGATCTTTTATTTCGTCAGCTTCGGTAACGCATTTGATACCAGTTTGCGGAATGGAATGCCACATGTCGTGATTTGTGCAGCATATGTTCATTTCTTTTTTACTCCACGCATGGCAATTCTCGCACTTGCACCACTGCTGAACTGGTGGTGCCACGTAAACATCCTGTAATCAATAAAACAAACGTAATGATTACACGCATTCATTGATGTTGTTCTAAGGTGTATTTACGGTAAGGTTTCAATGTGGGAGTCAATTAGATTGCTAATCTAAAATCACGATATGAGTAAACGTTTAACAAAAATATAGGTATGTAAAACATATAAATAAAACACCAGCAATTCGAAGCTTTGTTTTTAGTAGTTAATGATGAGCAATGATCAATCGATTTTACCCCCTTCCTACGAGTGAAAATAATTTGTAATCATGACTCTAATTTACCAAAGATTCGAAAAGAAATATTAAAGCTAGGTAAAACGGCAGATAAGCTATGAAACGATGATTGGAGATAGCAAAGAATTATCATTTTATTAATTATCATATGTATTTATGACTATAAAAATTACATTTGTGACCTCTCATGTGAAAATCAACCAAAATGAGGGATTTTCAGATTTTGAGTTAGTAACACAGCCAGATGCAGAATTTCGTGGAGAGCTTAAAGCATTTCGAATTTTTGAGTTAACTTAGGTAGTTCATGAGATATTGCGAATTTTCGTAAGGCACGTCAGCAAAAACTGTCAAAATCTGAAACGGAGAAAATCGCAAATAAAGACGCGACACACAGAAATAGGTTGTTTACGTTAGGTTATCCTTGGATACGGGCATTTTTATTTCACTGACTGAGGTGAAACTTGGTCTCTAGGGTAAGTAAGCATGCTGAAACAGTTGGTGTACACCATTTTAAGGTCTGGACAACCGAAGATTGGTAAACCCTGCTCTAAAATTGAAAAAATTGGACATTTTTACGCATCCGTACTTTACACTAACCACACATTAGGAATAAGATGAGAAGCTTCTAGGTATATCACCACTAACTGATAGGCTTCAAGATTTAACATCACATCTGAAATCCATACTGAGGTTTATTTTGCTAAAATGTGAGTTTAAAAAAAACAAGGGGTATCAGACCCAAAACCACGATTACATTCCTACTCACATCTGACTCAGAAAAAGGCTAAAATTCATATCATGGTCACGTTTTACGTCTTTTACCATGAGGCTTCGGGCAAACTAAATCCTCAGTGCCAAGACGGCAAAATTCTCAAATGTTAGTATGCAAGTATTCTTGGCGGTCGTAGTCTAAACCTTCAGGTTTTATCACATTCGGCAGTCCATTGATACCTTCGAGTCTTACATCATACATCATGGCAGGAGAGTCTAGATACGTCTGAACTTTTACTTTTCCTAAACCAAACGAAAACATGGCTGTGCATCAAAGTGACTCTGGTAGCATGGTTAGCAAACAGTACACACAACAATCTATGAGAATAACCTGTCATTGTACCGGGGTAAGCTTGGCTGAATGAAAACTTGTGAAAGCTCTTAATTCCTTTAATTTAGAATTATATCCTTAAATTCCTTTAAATTAAATTCCTTTAATTTAGAATTTTCTTTAATTCCTAATTAATTTAGAAAAAATGAGCTAATGAGGTGATTGGCAACGGATTCTGACTCTGAGACACTTTTACAAGTAATAGACTTCGTGGCTTAGTAATCATGTGACCAAGGGATTGATTGCTCATGCCATAGGGTTAATGTCAGCAGGCAAAAAAATAAACACACAAACATTGACACATTGAATAAGTCATGTGGCAACTGGCAATCAATTATGAGTGAAAACACACCTAACTCAAGCCTGTGAGTACGACTGATCACTGAGTGATGTATTGTAGGATGTAATTTTATGTGACTCGGGGAGGCATACGCTGAACCAGCAACTAGTAAGCTACTACACCCATACTATTACTACCAAAAACAAACAGGATAGATCAGAACAAAAATTCAATTAGACTCACCATGATATTTAAAGTTGCATACTGACCTTTTTCTGATCTTCTCCTTAAGCTCGAAAGGTTTTGTGGTGTTCCCATCATCCACACGAGTAGAAATTCGGGCCATGATAATCAAATTTTACTCTGTCTTTGAAATTCCTTTAATGTAAGTCAGCTGACTGAAAATCAGAGTTCTGTCAAAGTTTTTGATGCAGTCACACTTGTAACTGAAGCTAATAGGTTCATCAGACACCATAGGATGAGCTGGTAAGCTGGCAGCAGGTGATTCGGAGTCATTAACCGGAGTACTATACGATTGAATAACAGTTAATCCTTCGGTAAGTTCAACATCGTCTTCTTGTCATCAATAAATTCGGGCATCCGAGCTTGCAGGTCATCAGTAACAAGAAAATCTAGATCTCTAGACATTGTTTCTCCATATTCAGCATCAATTTCATCGAGCAATGTGCCAAGTTCCTCAGAAAAAAAGTTTTTCGAAGGTTTAATTTCTTCACGAGTTGCCATTTTGATGACGTCACGATCGCATAGCAACGACTACGATTGCAAATTTTTGGTATAATGAGCCAATGAAATCACTTTTTGACTTCAGAAATGAATTCCTCACACTCTGATTGGTCTAGGGTGAAATAATAAACAAAATAGCCATGTGCTCCCCAATAAACCTAATGCAAACTTCGAAGCTTCATTACTAACAATAGTGAATGCCGACTTTTGGTCAATTTTCACGCGAGTGGTCACATTTACTTAAGTATAGAAGACTCGAAGTTAATTTACCTCCATTCTGTCTTTCTCTGCAGCAAAACGCTGCTGACGCCTGTCAGCTTTCACCATAGGCTGCCTGCTCCAATCTTTGACTAAAGGTTGCTCAGATAACTCTGAGTCACAGTCGCTCGAACATGAAGCCATTTTAAAACTGTATAACTTGTATGTAGTAATTGGTGAAAAGCGCTGAACCAGTAACGGTGAGAATTCTTTATCGAATGAGAATGAATTCTCTAACAATGAGAATCTTCGAGATCACAGACAACCCGTTTTACAAGTGATAACATTTATTACGGCCTATATAAAAATTTCGCATGCATGATTGGCTAACAAATCGACCTCATATTTATTGCTCGTGGTTTCGTTTCAGATACCTTGCTTGTGACGTCACGAAATAGGCACCCGCTGGAACGTGAGCTTTTTAAAAGAGGGCCTCATTCAAACGCATATATCTCTGGACAGGGTTGGTCTACAAAGACAAAAATGGCATCAAATTGTAGCTGATGTTTTAGCCTTTTATGGGTCCTAATTGACTTTTTTGACGCAACTACATCTTTAAGAAGTAAGTATTTTATTTTTTGTAAATTTGTCACACTTTTTGTCATACTTGTGGAATTCTGTATTTACAAAAATTGTTTGATTAACTTGGTTGGTTATTATTTGAATACTATCCAGTATAGAGGTTATTACCGGGTGTTGCTTGAGTAATAACAAAGTTCTTGCACAAAAAATTAATTTTATTTAACTCATACAAAATTTAGTGTTTTATCTCCCTTATGAAGCTAGATGTTCATAAATATCTGAATATTTGTACACATATCGTTGGCTTAGTTTTCAAATCAACTTACTGCAAAAACCAAAGAACTGAGATAATTGCATTTAGGGTGTATATGGAGTTAAAAACATGTGGACAAATTTTCGTTGCTAAGCTTTTGTTATTCTTTGAGATCTTATTGATACAAATCAGCTAATTGGGTTTATTCTACAAACTCGTTAGAGCTCAAACTCCTCAACTGATTTATTCAATACAGGCTATATATGCTGGGTGTCTGTAAAGCCCTGATATTACTTTAAAATATTATTGATATGCATCAATAATATACCATTTGGCTGCTTTGCGCTCTAACCTCTAAACTGAACAGCTGAACAAACCATTCAGCTGGATTTATGAAAAATAGTTTTAGCCACAAAGTATACTGATAGAATGAAAATATTTTACTTATTAATGTCATCTATGTTAAAATATTTCTTACTACATTTTGAGAATTCTAATATTAAAATGGGATTACAGAAAACCGAAACTTGTAATCTATTTTGAAATTTGACTCCGGAGTCCAACATGACTAGGTTGTGGAACGCAAAGTAAAAGCCAAAAACTGCTTATAAATTTATCTGCTAAAATCGGAATCAAGAAAAACTTAGCTTACTTGGAAAAGATATTTTGAACAGTTGAAGTAAATTAGGAGAACAAAAAACTACAAAGGTGAAATAAAAAGAAAGTATGTAAGCTACAAACCTGCAAAAAAAACCTTGTTTTTTGGTAATTGTAGCAAAACTGATGATTTGGTAATAACACAATTAATACAAACTGAAAAACCAAATAAACATCATGAAATTTTAAACAAACAAAATCAGTCTGTGCATGGAAGTCTGTGTATGAAAAGTGACTATATTACTATATACATGAAAGTTAGTGCATATATGCACTAACTTTCATGTATATAGTAATTAAAATATGCAGAAAATTGTAACATTACAATGCACTACGAGCAAAACGCACTGTAGGACGTTTTTACCTTTGAGAATAAAATTACAATTTTACCTAAATAGATTCAGCTTGCTAAATAAATGCTTAAAGCAAGGTTTTAGTATGTATTTTGCGAAACTAAACTTCAAATTTGCAATCGGCTACCAATTGATCAACTATATGTTTACAGTGGTGTCATAAAGTCTGTCTGCCTGTTCAAATAAGGGTAACGTTGCAAAATTTCATCCTAACTTGGCAATATTTGGCAATGCATAAGTAAAACCATATATAAAAAAAATTCTAATGGTCTGAAAAATACAAATAACTAGTTGTTAAACTCGCCAAATATATTTTACTGTATCAACTACTCCCTAATCATTTACGCTGCATACCAGAAAATAAGTCAATCACAAGTTCTGTTACAGTATCTTTTTTAATTATATTGAAATTTAAAAAAACACACTTTTGTATCGTTTCGGCCATTTGGGTCGTTTCACAGTTTAAAATATTATCAGATAGCCTTTTTTGCCAAAAGTTCTGCCAGCCTCTTTCGCAGGTTCTCAATAAGGTTGAGGTCAGGTGATTGGGGTTGCCTTTCCATTCTCTGCCCCTCAATCTTGTGGGACTACTCTTTCAATACTTTTGCTCTGTGTCATTATCGTCCTGGAACAACCAAATTCCTTCTGGGAAGAGAAACTGGGCAGAGGAAAAATGTATGTTGCACAAGATCTCTTGGTAGGCAGCTGCATTCACGGTAACATCAATCAGATGTAGCCATCTTACATCTGCAGCTGCTATGCAATCTCAGACCATCCCGGATGCTTGACAGTAGGTGAGAGGCCCTCAGGTCTAAATTTCTCACCCTAGTTTTTGCGCACAAAGCTGTTTCCAGATGCTGTTGCGAGCTAAATGTCGACACATTGCTGAAGATCACTCGAGATTCATTCTCAAGTGATCTCACTGTAATGGGTCAATATAATGTGCAGCAAGGTTACATAGCAAATTAAAGGAAGCTTGCACAAAGCTGAAGGATAACTCCTGATGGTCTCCATTAAAATCACGGTTTTCATTGAACTTAGTTAGCACGATATTGTTGATGAGAACGGTGTAGATTACATATATTTGAATTTTGACACATTTGTAGTGATTGTCATGTTATTTCAAGTAATCGTTTGCCTTTTAACCTTGCTAGTTAGTCACAGGCCTATTGACATGGCCTAGGGGTCACCTACGTCATTGGTGAGAAAAGAAGAGTGTTTTTTTTGCGCACTCTGTTTGCCATTTGGTCTCGTCGCCTGACATATTGATCTCCTCCCCTTTACGCAGTCAGTCCCGCTTGAGTTATTACGTGGGTTGTTCTAGAAAACAAATGCTGGTATTTTATACCAACATATACTTGTTATATATGTTATATATATAACAAGTATATGTTGGTATAAAATATATATATGTTATATTATATAATAGTTAATTGAAGCTAACCAAATTAATACTGTGTTCACTATAATGACCCGTAATTCTAATCCTCTTATTTTTAATCTTTTTTAGTTTAAATTTTAGTGCATTTAATTAAAATTATTGTTTTTGATTTTGGTTTTCACAGTATCAGTGTTGTTTGTAAATATGGAAACAAAGGTCAAAAACTATTTCACAATTTCATTATTACATCTGTGCTCTTTTATCTTGCAATAATCCGCTTCAAGAGCTTTGCAAGTTTTGTTTCAGAACTTCACAGCATGGCTAGCGAAACTGAGCTGTTGGCATTTTGCCAACAAACATGTTATTTCTATTCATTCTCTCTTACTTTACTCCAGCCGATTCTAGTTACTTTTATTGAACTGCTGCCAGTGTGTCAGTTTTCTACGAGTTATCAATTTTAAACCAGCCAAAATAAAATTTTTGTTGTCATTGTCTGTATATATACAGTCAAACATGGATAACTCGAAATTCACGGGACCGAGCAAAAGTGTTCGAGTTATCAGAGCGTTCAAGTTATCAGAGCACTGTCACTAGTCCATTTATTTATTAGTAGATACAGGTACATATACAAACTATAATATAAATCAAAAGCATAAATGGCTTGTTTCAAATTAAATGCTTCTAATGTAAAGTTAAAAACTTGTTTATCAAAAAGTATAGAGATTTTACTATCACTTGAGATTGGTTTGTTGTTTGAGGTGATGCTAATGCCAGAACGTTTTTTAGATTAAAATTAGGAAAACTTGATCGTTGTTGAAATGCTCAGAAGAAAAGACCTCTTTTTCTTTTGAGCGTTTTAACCGAGATCAATTTTGCCGATTTTTCTTGAAGTTTATGCAAAGGTTACCTCACTTTTCCTTGCTCCTGATGGGCCATCGCTAGGCGGATGTTTGGTAAAAATCAAATTTCTACAAACCTTTAGAAAAGTCGTTGACAAAAATATTTTGCCAATGGTGGTAATAACAACGCCAATGAATAACGAAAAGTTGAGGTTTACCTCTATGGCTTGGAAAAAAAGTGATTTTCTAAAGAGATAACAACCATCTCGGTAGCAGTTGGGCAAAAACTGTTCGAGTTAACAGAGTTGAGGTCGAGTTATCTAAAGCAATTTATCATCACGTGGGAACGGACCAAAGAAACCGTTCGAGTTAACTATGTGTTCGAGTTTTCCGAGGGCGAGTTATCCATGTTGACTGTAAATATTTATCAAAGTATGTCCGAGGATATGTCTATCATTCCAGCTATAGCTATAAAACACGCTGATTATTTGGCCGATGCGGCAACGCGTTACGATGCTCCTGTTAAGAAATGTTTTTGTAAGGTTAAAACACTATATCTGGGGTCAAGGCCACTTTTTTTTTCACGGAACATTGTACTAAATTAAGTATGAATGGCCTCTACATTCTCTCACTGTTCAGTCAGACAAAGACAGTTCAGTATTCCATTTTTACATTTGTACCAATATCGTCGTCTTTAAAATTTTGATGGGTAGCTTTCGGTGGAACAGTAACCTTTTTAAACGCACGAGCCTACAAACTTCTATGTAATGTAAGAACTGCTATGATTTATTGTACATATTCAGGGGTTTTATTTTGTTTTCTCAGTTCGTGTTAATTGTATCATTACCAAATCATATTTTATTGTAATAAAAAAACCCGACTTATTTTAGCTATCGCTAAATATTTTGCATTTACATCTACACTTTTTTTATGGTTGTTTTCTTTATTTTAATTTATTTGGAACATTTCATTCATGATAATAAAATTAATTGTTGTTTGACAAAGTTTAAAAACTTTTAAAGTTGTTTGACAAAGTTTAAAAACCTTTAAAGTTGTTTTTATTTTTTCTATTAAATTATTTCAATTACTCAGAACACTTTTCTCATGATATCTAATTTGAAAGTTAGAATGGCAAATGTTGTTATACGTTAAATACAAATAAATTTTTTGACCAAAGACTCATTTATTACCCGGACAACGTCGGGAAGTCCAGCTAGTTTTTACTATAAGGATAGCTGTGTCTGTCCGTCCGTCCGTCTGTCAACCTGCAGGTGTTTTTAGAGGTTAGTAAAATATAGTCCATTTTACGACACTTCAAGCCAAATTGTTGGCCTTGCAAATAGACACAATGCTTACCGTACCATTTCATCACCTTATTGCATTGCATATTTAATATTGCAGAATACAGAATAACTATGCATATCGTTAGTATACATGATGATCTTTTGCAGCGCCCAGAACTTCCAGCATACAGTAAGATTAAAACTGCCTCACCAACTGCAATGTTATTCTACAATTGATTAGAAAAGTACAACAAGTAGAAAAAATATAAAAAGCAAATATATTTTGTATGTTTCCCAACGCATTTTACATTCCTACAAAATTCTTTCATTAAAATATTTGAGTACCTTTTGGAATTTATTAATCGAGCATTTGAATGAAAACTAGTGAGATTACTTCAGAACTTCTGTAGAAACCAGTTGAAGTGACTTTATTAAATTAGCAAGCTCAACACATGCAGGTATGGATGAAAACACAGTTAATCCTGTTTTAGCAAAGCTTTCTAATGTTCAACGTATGACGATAAGACCGTTCGAAAGAAGGCAAAATTGTGTTGCATACATCGTCTACCAAACACAACAAGGCGCTCACGAAGTGTTGCTCTACATCATTGTTGATGAAACCAATGACAACACATATTTGATTACCGAGAAAAGAGTAGTCGAGATATACACCAAATATGGGCTGAGAGACTTTAGGCAGACTATGGTGATATATTCAAAATTTGAAGGTCGAGAAAATGTACTTGGTTCCATTGGTAGCAAATATTTGGTACAAACACAGAATGCACGTGCAACTTTAGAGGCGAAGGAACGAACCGAAGAGAATATTGCTGAAGGTGCTTTCTTTTTTTTTACTGTTAATAACATTTTTGCTAGTAAAGTAAAAGAATGGCCATTGGCTCACGGTGTGTCGATTAAAGTTAATGTAAAGCTGCGTGCAATTTCAAAATACATGCTAATAATGGCTGCGATGCGAGCTATTTACTGTGAGTACAAATTAAGTGAGAAACCTATTCCTGTAGGCTATAGTATTGACTATGGCGCAGGAGTGCCGAACTGTATTCAACCTATTGGTTATCCAATTCAACCACCCCCACCCGCCGATCTTAATATTTTTGCGTCTTTAGAGGGATGTTATTATCGGGCTGCCAATATCGATTCTCAACTTGTCATTTCCATTGATCTTTTTGATAGCCAGTCACATAATATTATTGGCATATTTTCACGCTTTAACCAAGGAAATGAACTGAAAACCGAATTTAATGACCCATATAGAATTATACGCTTTGTCACCACAAAGACTCAAGAGGATAAGGCCACACTTGTGTATACACCATCTGCCTACATCGGGGCTGTCAGTTTAGAGTTAACATGGGCAGCCAACGGGAAGACGTTTACCATTTGGGACGGAAATAATAATGCCATATTTTATGCTACTACTGAAGCTGATCCTTTTGAAAATACTAAAGAAAGGCAGGTGGTATGGTCAATCGCTTCTAATAAGAGAGTATGTACAATGAGCCTGTGTTCTGATACTGGAATTATTAACTTTTCCTGTGACAAGGAGCTTAGTTGTGAGCACAAGGCCCTTCTCTTGACTCACTTAGATGAACGAGCTTACAAAACCTACAAAATGTCTAAGAACTTGGTTATGCCTCATGTGGCATATCATCCATACAAATGGATGCCACCACATAAAGACATTGCCGTACCATTCTTTTAGACTTCCGACTTACACGTAATAATATACAGCATGAAGCAAAGATTGAGAAGTTTACACAAGAAAGAAGTAAGAAAAAAAATTGAAATTATCAAAGTGTGTTTATTACATAAATAACTTCCAATAATAAAAGTATTTTAGGAAAATTCATGTTCTGCAGTTTTTTCATGCTTCGAGGCTTTGCAAACAGCAATTATATTTATTGTTTCCAAGGGCACAACTTCTTTATAATTTTGAAAAAAATTTGACCAGTTATTTAATACTTTTAATTTACTTGGTTTAGCTTGCACTAAATTGCTCAAGTCGGCTACCAAAGACATGTCACAGTATCCACATGTAAATATTTGTTGGACCAGAGATATACCAAACATGACTAATGAGGCTCATGTAGGTAGTTAATTAAATGCAGCCATATTAAATGTGAACTTACACCATAGAAATGATGCAAATGAAAATAGCACCAATATAAAGCTACAGTAAAACATCAAGCTTTGAGTTAATGTAATTAAATGTGAACTTGCACCATAGAAGTGATGCAAATGAAAATAGTACCAATATAAAGCTACAGTAAAACATCAAGCTTTGAGTTAATGTAATTAAATGTGAACTTACACCATAGAAGTGATGCAAATGAAAATAGTACTAATATAAAGCTACAGTAAAACATCGAGCTTTGAGTTAATGTAATTAAATGTGAACTTACACCATAGAGGTGATGCAAATGAAAATAGTACCAATATAAAGCTACAGTAAAACATCAAGCTTTGAGTTAATGTAATTAAATGTGAACTTACACCATAGAAGTGATGCAAATGAAAATAGTACTAATATAAAGCTACAGTAAAACATCGAGCTTTGAGTTAATGTAATTAAATGTGAACTTACACCATAGAAGTGATGCACATGAAAATAGTACCAATATAAAGCTACAGTAAAACATCGAGCTTTGAGTTAATGTATTTTTTATTTTTTAGACCTGCCCAATCTACAGATATGATCGTTCAAATGAGATCTCTTTTGGAACGGTCAGATTCAAGTAGAAGTGTGATTATGGTGTTAAGAGTTGCACTTTAGCAACAAACCGACAGAAAATAGAGACATAAATTTGCAACTAGAACAAAGTGGCTGATATCAAAAATGAGAGAGACAGGCTGTCACGCAACTAGTGACTTTAGTTTTGCAACTGCTGCCAAGTTTTGAAGATTTAATTTTATAACATATTTTCAGTGCGATCATTGCAAAAATAAAAAAACAATTGTCAGCGATATAAAATGTTTTAGGCTTTATGGCCAGAATTTTTTGCCAATGTTGACCACAAAACCATAAACATTGGCAATAGATTTTTCTCTATCTTAAACTCAGAATTTCTAAAAAATCATAAGCTTCATAAACCGTTTAATGAGAAAACAATAAAGATCAGCTGCGGCTGCAGCCCTAATATGACAAATATTATAAACAAGCACAATAAGAAAGTGTCAAAAGCTATTTCAACACCAAAAAAGAACCGCAATTGCCGCAATGGGGGTCAATGCCCACCAAACAGGAAATACTTAACAGAGAGTGTTAGATCCCGAGCTGTTGTGAGCACAGACAATGCACAATGCCCACAACAATCAAATGTAGGGCAGACTGAAACATCATTTAAGAAAATATATTTTAACCCTTTCACCGCCAACCGTGTACAAATTCGGGTGTCTGCCTAGTGCCAGCCATTTTACCGAAAATTACCGATATTGCTTCATGATATGTAAACAGTATTTTTTCAATTTCAATCTCTACCTAGAACATTTTTGTTGCATATTTTATTTTGCCAAAATTTTAATAAACTAGAAATTCTACTGTCATACAGCCCACGACCAAAGTGATATTGAGAAAAAGAAAGGGTGTTGATGGTTGAGAAATGCAATATTAGCAGTCAAATAGGATAACTGCAATGGTAGCTGTAATGTACTGGGTGTGGGTGTTATTATATACAACAAATAGCAATAATGAAAGGAAAATATTATATGCTTATCTCTCTCCTCCTGCAAAAAGAGAAATGCAATATTGGCCAATATTAGAAGTAAAATGCACTGATATTATTAGAATAACCAATATTATTAATATAGTAATAATAGCAAACCAATGCATAAATTTGTTTACATTTCAAAACTTCATAGCTAATAATATCACAAAGTTGTGATATTTATATAGATTTTTTAAAAAGCTGTACTATGTTGTCATTTTTCTGTAGTCATCCCAACTTATAATTAATTATTGTAATAATCTCATTAGAACCGTTAAAAAAATATCATCGTCATTTCCTTTGCGTTGGACATCAGTTAGAATACGAAAATACTTTAATGTGTCGGCAAACGAAATTAAAAATGAAAAAAATGAAATCGGCAAAAATGAAACGATTTCTGTAATCCTATGTTCATTGGCGAAACCTTCGGCAATTTGACAATGCTATAGACAGGTGAAAAATGCACGTTTTTTTCGTGAAATGCGCAAGACTTTATCGCTCTATTCTCTGTCGCTCGCTGTTTCAATTTCCAGTCTTAACTTCTATTAAACCAAGCTTTTCAAGGGTTTTGTGGTGATTTTCGTCCAAATTAATCTGCATATTTGTGTATGATCCGATCAGATGGATTAGTTTTAGGAATTTGCGGTAACCTTTCAAAGGCTTGGTAGCATATTTAAATAGGTTTATATGTGTTTTGCATCATTATTATACTTAAACGACTTTACTGAAAAATAGTTTAAGTTGTTGATAGGATTTCGTGGCAAGGGTTTGGTGACGGCTGTTAACGGATTATTCTTCGAGAGTTGTGTGCACATGTGCATTTATCATAAATCTCCCAATCAATCGCTTCACTCTTGTTTGGCCGTGGGACAATGCCATGCAAAAATTCAATGAATCTATACTTTGTGTGATGATAAAGCTATGTGGAGCTACGCTTGATGCAAAGCTAAAACGATCCTCCATAATGTTCCTTGCTCTTACAAAACTACTACTTCCACCACTATCACAGACCATGCTGCTGCTTTAATTATCTGTATAATCACAAAAATCTGAATGCGAATTACCTATATTGTCATCAACATGACTAGTTATCTGTTTTCTGACTCTCGCATGGTAATAAATGAAATCACACAAAAATGTTTGTTTTTAAATTATAAATCCTCAAATAAAAGCTTAAAATTGTTTTGTTATATTAGGCTAGTTTTATAGACAATCGTCAGACAACACTGTAAGTTTTATAAGAGTCTTAAAGACCGTGGGTTATGCTGTGAACGAATTATGACGTTAGTTAACTACGCAATTGATGGGAAAGTCCCAAAAAAGCGTCTATGGCAGTCATCTCACAAAACGCATTTATGCATCTCCGGTAGTGAAAGGGTTAACCACTAATCGTAATTCTAATCTGCCAACAAAAAAGCTCCTCTAAACATAGCGCATACATATGGAAGCCAAAAAAGAGTGACATTAACTATAACATAAGCTATAACATATAGAACTGCATGCTTGAGAATTATCCATTCTCAAGCATGCAGTTCCATCTAATCGGTTTACAAAACTCGGCAACCTTTGTCAATGGGAAAAATTATTTGTAGTTCACGAGCCACAGCTATCAGCATTAGACAAAAAAGTAGAGATGATAACGACATGCAAACATGCACGAAAGCACAGACTGGGTCACATTTCATGAATTCTGTTACCATACAACATTCGTTTATAGTTTTTTTTAATCCTTTCTATTTTAAACCAATAACTGCTTAGCTTGCTTTTATACTTTTTACAAACCATTGATCATTTTACCTGAAGAGTGCGCTTACTCTGCACAGAACTATTTAGTAGTAAAATGCTTTAAACATTTCGGTAACTTTCACTCAAATTTGATTTAAGTCAGCTCTAGTTCTACTGAGCGCATTTTCAAACAATGTGATAATCCTTCATATATATATATATATATATATATATATATATATATATATATATATATATATATATATATATATATATACATATATATATATATATATAAATTGTTTAATCACTACGGTAACCCAAATGGGTGTTAACTTTTGCTCTAACTCGGGTCCCCTACTGGAGAGCTGGAAGTTTGAGCACTCGCTTCAATATCTTAGCTGTTCCCAATAGTGCTCTTTTCTGCAACTCACCTGCGTAGATTGCTGTCGGTATTTGTGCAAGCTTCAGTTCATGTGCCCGTGTTATTGCGACCAGTGCCCCAATGACTACTGGGATTACCGTTGTTCCTACATTCCAGCATTTTTCAATCTTTTCTCCAAGAGGGAGATATTTCCTTACCTTTTCTTTTTTTTTGCTGGCTATATTGTAGTCATTGGGTACTGCTATAACAGTACCCAATGACTACTGTATCAATATAACCATGTATACACATATATCTACTATCTAAGCTGCAATCATTGTTTGTGTATCTGTGTATGAATGTGTCTGCCTTATAGAGCGGTCTTTCCATTTTTTGTCGTACGAAATTCGGTCGTACGAAGTGAACTGCCCTGATATGAGTAGTAATAGTAAATAAATTTTAGAGCTGTCTTTCTTTTCCCATTCGGTTGTACTAAGCCAACTGAATTAATATGAGTATGTAGTAAATATCGTAATTTTGGACTATTAGCTGCCACTTTTGTCGGTAGATTTGAGCCAAGCAGCTTATGTAAAGGTGCGAGGATTCTGTTTTTTTTTCACCGCTAGGGCGCATTAACCGAAATCTCCGGTTAGCACGCCTCTTTACAATGCCCAACAACACTGTTCTGTTTAAAACAGCAAAGTTGTTGCTGTGTTAAAAAGCACTATCCTGTGTTCTGTGGCCTATACAAAGGTGTCTGTAGAGCTATACAAATGTACTACTCATTAAATAAAATAATTTAATGAGTAGTTATTTACATGCAATTAATGTTTACTGCCAACATGTACCGAGAAGGTCACGCAAACATTTGTTTCCTGCAGCTACTGGAAAAAACGCAGTTATCACCTCCTAATTTTCCACAACAAAAAAGTAAATGAGTCTTATTCAAAGTTGTATTTTCTATAAATTGCCACACTTTTAATACATAACCCTTTCATTTGCGTTCACGTACAAATGTAGCTATCGGCCTACTCTCAGCCGTTTTGCCGATATTGCTTCATATGTATACAATATTTGCTTTAATTTCAAACTCCATCTAGAACGTTTGTTTTGGTTATAAATTTCATTTTGCCAACAGGTTAACAATCACTGCTATGCAAAAAATTCATTGTATTTATACTTTGTGCATTGATAAAGCGATGTGAAGCTACATAGCTAAAACGATCCACTACAATGTTCCTTATTCTTACAAAACTATTACTTTCACCACCATCAGAGTCAGTGCTGCTATTGGTATTTTAATTATCTGTGTAGTTACAAAAATCTGAATTGGCTATAATGTCATCAACATAAGTAGTTATTTGTTTTCTAACTCGTTTTTAAGTTGGAAATTTTCGAACAAAGATTTAAAATTAAACTTTAGGCTAATTTTACAGAGAAATCTTAGGACAACACTGTCACTACCATAAAACTGCTAAAGACTGTTGGTTATGTAATCAATGAATAATAAAATTCAGTTACTAGGAATTGCTGGAAAAATCGCAAAAGTGCGTCAACGCAGTCGACCATAGAAAACGCATAAATGAGCCTACTTCAGTGACAGGGTTAAAATTGTTTGATTTGCCACCGTTTGTGATAGTAACATGTTCATTTCCTTTTGCAGCCGAGTTACGTACACTTTTTTTCCAGCTACGAGTACACATAACTACAGCTACTACAAAACTTGCTCGAGTACTCCGAGGGTTGCGATGGGTGGTGATGAAAAGAAATAGAGCAGCTGGTATCGACTTACTGTCACCATGCTTTAGCCATGACTAGCTGTGCGTCACCTGCTCAAAAGTAGGCACAAGCCGAAAGCTGTATGTTCATACATCCGACAGAAAAAACAAAAAATGCTGTCTATCCATGAGTGTTGCATTGAACTAACATTGTGTTATTGTTATGTCATGCTATGTTCTTCATGTGCTGTCCTACCACATGCAGCATTTTCAAACATATTTTTCAGGATATACAAATTTTCATGCATTTGTTTTCCTTATTGTATTCCATACAAAGGCTATCATGTTGGCGCTATGTTTATTATTGCAAGGTGCTAACTCTGTATCTGCCTTGACATAATACTGTCTGTGCTGTTATACATATAAATTTTATCGGCACAACTTCATTAATGTTTGTATATACCATGCCTAAACACAGGCTATAGACGAAAAGCTGGTGAGCTGTGATTAGTGTTTTAAGCACGTAGAAGTCTCCATTCAATAAATGCTGGTGATAGCAAAACATTTTGTATATTTAAAAAAAAGGCAAAACATTTTATTACTGCCAGTTTGAAGAGCTTCAGTTTGCCTAGCAATGTCAATTACAAGATCTGTTCTCTGTACATAAATAGGGCCACTCGGATTTGAGTGGTTTGAGACTGATGCATTGTAGACTAGCTGTAAAACGGATTGCAGATTTTAATCGTTCTCCCCAACATTATTGACATATATGACTGCATATGTGTATGCATAGTGTGATCAGGACAAAAAATTCAGTAAACTGCATATTTGGAGTTGTTTTACAGTATGAAAGACAACTCTCGATAAACTTAAAGCTGTACACAAAACAGTTCCCATGGACGGGTAATGCAGGTAGCGGTTTGGGGCCGTGACGACACTCAGGGATGTGCAGGAGAGACCCTTTTCACCCCGAGTGCATCGAGAGTATCCAGGCGCGGCTATCAGGATGAATGAGTTGGCGAGTGGGAGGCAATTGATTGTGAAGCGATTCAGTGCTAGGTGATTGATTGCGAGGCTATTGACTGAGAGTGCGAGGCGATTGGATGAGAGGCAATTGGTTGCCAGTGCGAGGCAATTGATTGCAAGGCGAGTGTGAGGTGAGTGCAAGGCAATTGAGCGTGTGGCGATTGATTGCGAGGCAATTAATTGCAAGGCAATTTGTTGTGAAGCAAATGATTGCGAGGAGAGTGCAAGGTGATTGATTGAGAGTTGGGTGCGAGCCGATATATTGCGAGTGCGAAGCGATTGATTGTAAGTGCAAGATCACGATGGTCAACTGCTTAGCAGGTAAAGACTGGTAAGCCAAGGCGGAGGCTCGGCAGCAGAAGTGCGCGATAATCAACGGCAAATACATACTGGTATGAACGAATGCATGAATCTAGACACATAAATCTAAAATATTTACTAGATCTTACACGCATCTAGCTGTAAAACACATTGCAGATTTCCATTGATCTCCGCAAAATTATTGACATGTATATGTGCATGTTCAGGGTAACAGTTTCAGTAGAAAATTGACATAATAATAAATCAGGACAACAATTTCAATAGACTGCACATTCGGAGTTGTTTTACAGTGAGAAAAACAACTCTCAATAAATCTTATGCTGCATGTGAATCTGTTCCTGTAGGCGAATAATGCAGCTAGTACATATATAAAAAATTGTTTCCTCACCCCGGCTAACCCATATGGGTAGTAATTTCTGCTCTAACATGGGTCTCCTACCAGAGACCTGGGAGTTTGAGCACTCGCCTCAAGATCTTAGCTGTATCCAATAGTGCACCTATTATATATACATATATACACATATATATGTACATACATATGTATATTTATACATATATATGTATATATATATGTGAATATATGTATATTTATACATATATATGTATATATATATATGTATATTTATACATATATATGTATATATATGTATATATGTGTAAATATGTGTGTATATATATATGTATATACATATATATATCGGGAATTACGTGTTTGTCACAATTTCCATTTCCATAACAATTCCATAATTTATTTCCATATTATTTCCATTTCCATAACATTTCCATATTTCTAAAATAACATTTCTATATCCATTTCCATAAAATTATGGAAATATTTGTGTTTATAGAAATGGATATGGAAAAGTAAGCATTTCCATAATATGTTTAGTGATCCCTGATATAGATATATATGTATATAAATATTTTTATATATATATATATATGTATATAATAGATAAGTGGTCAGGCCTATTGCTAACAGCACTCTACGCTCTAAAAAGTGCGGAGTGTTATAACTAACTAGAGTGTGGAATAGATTAATTTTACTTATCTTTATTCCAGATTGATGTTTTATTCTGGGGTCACGACAGGTCTGTTTCGTGCTGGTGCACTCTTCAGGTGACTTGTGTTGACACAAGTCACCTGAAGAGTGCACCAGCACGAAACAGACCTGTCGTGACCCAAGAATAAAACATCAATCTGTAATAAAGATAAGTAAAATTAACCTATTCCACACTCTAGTTAGTTATATATGTATATATATATATATTAACTAAAAGCAAGTGCAAAAGCATATAAAAAGAGAACTCTACACTAAAAACCTAAAAGATTATTAGTGGAGTATGAAATATTTGAAACATTATTGCGAAAAAAGTAAACTTTTAGTATTTGCGTTACAAATTTGTTTCGTGCGGAGCACTCATCAGACGCAATTGCACAAAAATGAAAAGCTTTACCAAATGCGGTAAAGCATTCATTCATTAAACCATTCGGTAAAGCTTTTCATTTTAGTACAATCGCGTCTGATGAGTGCTCCGCACAAAACAAATTTGTAACGCTAATACTAAAAGTTTACTTTTTTCGCAATAATTTTTCAAATATATATATATATATATATATATATGTGGCTGAACAAAGGAAACCTAACGGCCAATAGAGAGTCGCTAATCTTGGCAGCCCAGGAGCAAGTGCTCCTAACAAGGCAACTCCAAACAAAAATCTATCACATTAGAGACGATCCTAGATGCAGACTGTGCAAATATGCACCTGAGACCATCCAACACATCATCAGTGGATGCAAGCAGCTAGCAGGAAATGCATACACTGAGCGGCATAATCATGCCGCAGGTGTTTTGTATAGAAGTCTATGTGATGAGTATGGCCTTAATAAACCAAAACACTGGTAGGAAGCTCCTGGTAAGGTCAATGCAAATGACCGCGCTTAGATCCTCTGGGACTTCTACATCCGAACTGACAAGCATGTCCTAGCAAACCAACCAGAAATAGTAGTGGTAGATAAGGAGAACATAAGGACTACTATAATAGATATAGCAGTACCCAATGACTACAATATAGCCAGCAAAGAAAAAGTAAACGTAGAGAAATATCTCCCTCTTGGAGAAGAGATTGAAAAATGCTGGAATGTAAGAACAACTGTAATCCCAGTAGTCATTGGGGCACTGGGCGCAATAACACCGGCCCATAAAATTTGGCTTGCTCAAATACCTACAGCAATCAACTCACGTGAGTTGCAGAAAAGTGCCATACTGTGAAAGCTAAGATCTTGAGGCGAGTGCTTAAACTCCCAGGTGTCTAGTAGGAGACCCGAGTTAAAGCAGAATTTACTACCCATGCGGGTTAACCGGGGTGAGGAAACAATTTTTTTATATATATATATATAAATTGTTTCCTCACCCGGATACCCCGTATGGGTAGTAACTTCTAACAATGTTTTATGATATACTGTACTTCGTTGTTGCTACAATGTTTTTAAAGATACCCCCCCCCCTTTGATACGGAGGTTTGACTCGCTTCTAAGAATTAAAGATTTGACGTTTTCAACCATTTACATGCTATGAAGATGAAAAATATGACGAAATTTCATAGCATTTAACACTAGTGAATTATGCAATTAAAACACTTCTAGAAGAAAATGTGACTGCACAGCTAATAAACTACCACTTACCACCTAAACATATAAACACACAAATGATACAGGCTAATATGTATCATTTATCATTTGATAATTAAAAATGAGTCGGTGAATATCCAGCGTTGCTCGGGTAATAAAAAGTTTTTGGACAGAGACCTCATTTCATTTAACACATGCAACAATTCACATTTTAACTTATATATAAATCTGATTATTTATAGGCTTGAATATTTTTATACATATGTCATTATCACCCAAGAGGTGAATGCTTGCAGGTTTTTTTCTGTGAAAACATTAAATTATGTGTAACTTGCAAGAATGCATGTATTTAACAGATTGAAATGAAAAAAAAACTGTATTTGATCATGGAAGTATTTTGTTATTAAAGTTTTATTGAAACAGTGTCTAGAAAATTGTTAGATAATAAACTAATATAAATAATAAAAGAAGATTGGAAACCAGCCAAGTGATAGTAACAGTAATAGGAAAATTAACAATGTTTAAACCTAAAATACTATAATCAATTTACATTTTTGAAAAAATGTAAATTTGAAATGAAATAATAGTAATAATTCATATCATTATAATTATAAAACGAACTTCACACACTTATGTTGTAAACTTCAACATTTATAAAAACTTCATAACTGTAACGATTGTGTATTAAAAGAGGCGAGTGAGAATTAATCAATACAGTACAGTAAATCTTACTAATAATTTTACAGTATTCTTGCAGATAGTTACGGTAGTACTGTAACTAAGTTTGTTCTAAAATGGGAAATTAATCATGATTTAAAACTAAAAATAACTACATGTAAATAAATAGAGCTTACAAAACAAATGCTTAAAGATAAATTTTAGTATGTATTTTAGGAAACCAAACTTCACACTTGTCATCGGCTAAAGTTTTATCAGTTACATGTATTTGCTGTTGTTTTTGTTTTTACTATAACTTACACCACTCAAGGCTGAGCATCTCTTTTATACACTGTGAGAGAGATTTAAACAAATAGCACATCAACATTTTTGTCACAATCAGTACAACGACTATCCGATTGTAATTTCGAGAGATTATTGTTGATATTGTATGTCAGTGAACAAATTTGCCCTTGTAAGTGGTTGTTGAAATTGCAGTCTTATAAAGTTGGGCAAAAACAATTTTATAACAGTTGCATCGAAACCCGTGAGCATACTGTGTTAGTTTATAAATAGTTCAGCGCATACAATCGGGAAAAGGCCAGAAAGTATATGATAAGGTTGTTAAAGTGATAGAAACTGCATAGCCTTGAGGTTAGATACGCACGCTGACAAATTTGAGGCATGTGAGTTCAAATCCACCGAGAATCAAGCTTTTCTCTAAATTTTAATAACTATAGCTGGACAGACAGAGAACAACAGAAAACACTAGGAACTGAATACTTAACATTAATAACTAATCTACAGACAATTTTTATGCTACTCATATGTACATGTAACTGCTATTACTGTAGTCTTAAAACAAATAAATTACAAAAAAATTTATCATATATTTGAATACATCAGAGCCTTGGCTTTCAAATGAGCCATTGTTACCAATGATACCAAATACAAAAATTGTGACGTCACAATTTTCATATTTGGTATTGTGTACTCTTACAGCTTATTTTAATGCTTACCACTTATATTCATTAACTACGATAATGACGCTAGTAGCAGGTGAAGGTAGAATAACTTCAGAGAACCAATGAAGTTGCCAAAGGAATCAGTATCATTAGCTCTCCATGTACAGATTATTTCTATGATAAATAACTCAAATTCCAAGCGTCATGCTATGTTTTCCCGTTGATTATATGCACTAGCCTTCCCATTATATTGTGATGTTGAGGGACACGACTGAGACTAATAATGAGTCTCAGTCGTGAAATTGAAATTAATTATTAATTTTAATCAATGCGTGATCTTGCAAAAGTGTGATTGACATATAGTCCTAGGGCCACGCAACTGCAGGTCACAATTGAGTCGATGTGATTTCATTACCTTTATCAACAACTGTAAACTTATTGAAGCATAATTAACTAACCCAAAAATTGTGTTTGTGTTAGTATGGTGTTAGCACGATCCCCAGGCTTTGTTGATTATCTAGAATCCTAGTTTATCATTAACGCTCCCTTGGTTTAAGAGCACCGATTGTCACAGAAAAGCGCAGCCTCAATGGCAGCGAAAGGAATCGACTATCTAAAGCTAAATAAAAATTATGACATCGCATTGTGGGAACCACAACCAAGTGTTTTCTTATTGCAGGACATCCTTTTGACACCTTGTTTTTCATATTTTTATCGTTCTTTGTGTATTGAATATAGACTCATTCGAAAGCCAAGTCTTGGATGTATAAAGCTAAATAATAAAAAAAATTATATAATTTATTTGCTTTAACAAAATTTTTTTTAATTTTCCGTAGTATATTTCTGCCAATTGAAAAGTATACACATACTAATTTGTAAAAAATAATTAGATCTGAAAGATAATACCGCAAGCTCAAAAAAATTCTCCAACTACAGTACAAGTGTTTCAAAAAATCGTCTATAACAGGTTAGAAAACTTTGCAAAAACGATTCAACTAGACTCATTAAAACAGCCATCGAAACAGTGAAAGCTCAATGAAAGCTCTATTTGACCCTTTTCTAAGTGAAGCGACATTAATGTCACCAGTAATTTTGGAAGTTCTTAGGTTTGAATGTTGTCTGGGAGGTTCCAATAACAGTTTTTTTGTCAGATGCTCTGTTATTGGCTGCTTCATGTCTAGTTTATCAAATTATGTTTTTAGTTTTATACTCCTCAACATAATTTATTGGGTTTGTTGTAATAGTTACATAGTTATACCAAACAAAATAACAAAGTTTTACTGACTACTACGGCGATCACCTACCACAAATCTGAGACTAACCAATTGTTTACAAAAAGATATGAGTCAAATGCAAAGACAACATTGAAAAATTGCGACCAGAACCAATTATGAAAAATATATCACTGACTATGTGGTTGGAAGTAAAGTATATGATTCTAGGGAAGCGATATTGATGCCAATGATTTTGATTTTGGTTTAGAAATAGGTAGAGATGGTGATGAATCTGAACATGATGATGATGGTCATGATGTAACTACTAGTAGTGCTAAACCACGGGTGTTGATAAATGATCTAGATGCTAACTCAGTCACTCTAAGTAATTTTACTCAAACAACCGGACCTGTTTTCAATTGAGTTGAAGACACTGAACCTGTACAGTATTTGGACAATTTTTTCCTTCGCTCTGAAGATGGACAGCCCAGGTGAAAGCTCATAATACATGAAACAAATCAATATTACTCGTATTCTTTGTCACAAAACCGTCCTATCACTGCAGATAGTAAAGTCAAGTTCTGGAAACGCATTGATGTAAAAATTAAGCGAGCTTTTGTTGGCATACTTTTGAACATGAGCCTTATGCTCATGTATTCATTCCACTCGTACTGCGATACCACTAATTTCTCACAGGGCAATCCAGAGTTTAAAAAACATTTAAACTAAATAAGTTCAAACCCATTCTATGTTTCTTTGATGCCTCAGACCGTAACAAAGAACTAAAATGCAGTTCTCTATAGTATGCCCAATTTTATAAATTCTGCCCAGTGTTTGACTATCTGAATGCTACATGGTTACAGGGGTACAAAATTTCATGTACAGACGGTTCCCTACTTACGAACATTCGAGTTACGAACAACTGTACATACGAATAGGGTCTGCGCATTCGTATGTCTGTATGAATTACCGTCAGTATTACCGACGTATTAGCGGCAGAAAGACAGAAAGAGGCACTACGTGCTTGGAAGCACCACCCAGCATCCTGCCTTCCTCTGCCTTTTTTATTTTTATCATTGCGTACAGTAAATATCTCGGCCATCTATTATTCAATGTGGTTGGTGAAATGCGAAAGGCTTCTAGTGAGAGTGGTAGTGCAAAGAAGAGGCAAGCCATCTCATTTGAAACGAAAGTGTCAATAATAAAAAAAGCTTGATGCAAGTGAGAAAATGGTGAGCATTGCACGGGCATACAACTTGAATCGTTCGACAGTCGGTACCATTTATAAACAGAAAGATCGTATAATGCAACACGTGAAAGGTGCAGTGCCTATGCAATCGACGATCATTAGCAAAAAGAAGAGGGAAATCATAAAACCATCAGTTTCTAGTAAATCCTCCAAAGAAGATACTCATCAACCCTCATCTTCTTCCATTGGAATTACGGAGAAGGAAGTAACTTTTGAAGCCCATTTCAGCAACGACGAAGAACCTCTCATGATATAAAATGCGTAGTACAGTACTGTATGTATTCTCTCCATTTTATTAAATGTTATACACAAATACATACTGTACGTATTCTCTCCATTTTATTAAATGTTATTTACAAATAAACAAATATTATACAAGCCTTAAACATACTTATATAAACCTTCAATATACTTATATAGTCCTTAAACATAAATTATAATACAAAATATAGCACTGAAGCAACTTACTAACAAATTCACCTTACGAACAATCGTTCGGAACGTAACTCGTTCGTAGGTTGGGAACCTTCTGTACAATATCGATTGATGAATCTGTTGGTACAGTAGATTAAAAAATTGCAATAACCTTGTCAAAATACAAAATACGAATAAAAATACATCCCCAATAGGGTCCAAAAGAATATAACCTTTGCGATGCAAAAAACAAGCTACTCTTTCCCAGCCTTGTATCACATGAGTAGAATGGCCACATCAGTTCATGGTCAGCCTTACAAGGTGTGTGAATTTCTGATGTCTGGACATTTTGATAGAAATCATCATCTCGTTGTCGACGATTATTACACCAGTAATCTGCTCTGTGAAAAAATGTTTAAAAAAGGAATGTATGTCAATGTCACTAGCAACAGTTCCAGCCAATGGTAAATGACTTCAACTGAAGATGAAACAGAAACTGAAGCAGAAATGAGATATTAAAAAGAAAAGTGAGCATGCTAGCAACAAACTAGATGAACCGCAAGCAATTACGATTACTAAAAACTAATGCATCTGACAAACAAGTGGAAGTGGTGTGACAACGATTTGATGACACTCGAACAATACCCCAGGCGGTACAACAATACAATCCAAAAATGTGTGGCGCTGATGTGAGTGATCAGATGACATATGCGTATGAAGTATAATTTTGAACAGTTAAATGCTAGAAGAAAGGTGTGTTTCACTTGATTGACCAAACTCTTACAAATGCAAAGGTATGTTGCAACAAAAAATCCAAATACGGCTTGCAAATCACTGACTCATTACCAGTTTATTATCGGCATTGTAGAAAGTTTGATTGGCGACTAGCTGGAGCCAGGCAGTCAAGTCGGAAGACCTAATGTTGGCACACCTGCTAGCAGAAAGACTGAGATGCACTTTCTAGAAAGCATCCCAGACAAAATTTTAGCAACCGAGGTGATGGCAACTACAGAGGCACAATAATTACTACATTGTGCATGGACTGCGGGGTAGGTTGCGCCAAGGCGACTGCCTCAAAAAATATCCCTTGTAGAGACTCCTATGCATGTGAGTTGCATGCATGTCAAATTTCTTGTAGTTATCTTTGAAAAGAAAAGGTTATGCCGTTTTATGTATATCTATGTACATATTGTTAGTTATTGTACAAATGTGTTCACTCTGTTCACAAAGGCTTAATTAATTAATGTATTGTGAAAAAGTTTAATAAGCATTCTTTTAGAACAAGCTCATTTAACAGAGAAAACTTGCGTGATCACTGTTTCCATTACACTTTGTTAGCATGATGTTGTTGATGAGAGCGGTAGTGTTTATATTTGAATGTTGAAGCATTTGTAGAGTAATTGTCATGTCAGTTGAACTAATAGCTTGCTTTTTTGACTTTTTTAGCTAGTCATAGGCCTATTGGTGTAGGCTGGTGCCACCCCCACCATTGGCTTGATGGAGAGAAAGAAGGGGCTTCTTTTATGCACTGCGCTTGACATTTGATCTCGTGGCCTGACATTTATTGCATTGACTTCGCACATTGAGTTCTGCTTGAGCTACCATGATGTTAGAATTAAATAGTGTTAATACGTGGCTTGTTCTAAAATACAAATGTTGGAACTGATGTACATTCTTGTTGATTGAAGCTAACTAAATTAATACTTTGTTTCACTTTATCAACCCATAATTTTAATTGTCATATTTTTAGTTTTTCTATTCAAAATTTAGCTCATTAATTAACTAGAAATTCCCCTGTCATACAGCCCACGGCCAAAGTGATATTGGAAAAAAGAAAGGGTGGTTGGTTGGTTTGGTTGGTTTGAATGGTTGAAAATTGCAATATTAGCAGTCAAAAGGCTCTGCAGTGCAATAGGATAACTGCAATGTTAGCTGTAATGTACTGGATGTTATTATGTACAACAAACAGCAATAATGAAAAGGAAATATTATGTTTATATCTCTCTACCGCAATAGGAGGAATGCAATATTAGAAGTAAAATGCACTGATGTTATTATACATGTAATAACCAATATTGTTAATACACTAATACAGTAATAATAAAAAACCTATGCACAATTTTGTTTACATTTCAAAACGTCATAGCTGACAATTTCAAGAAGTTGTGATATTTATATTGATTTTTAGAAAATATATTTAACAAAACCCTTTAGAAAAAATATGAACAGTAACATATTGCCCAACATCGGTCACTATATGCTTCGATCTTGTAAATTTGAATGCTTATAATTAAATTTTATAAAGTCGAATAATTATTCTTATAATTAAATTTTATAAAATTGAATAGCTATTCTTATAATTAAATATTGTAATAACCTCATAAAAATCTTTAAAAAAAATCATCGTCATTTCCTTTACTTTCAGTGCTTTGGACATCAGTTGGAATACCAAAGTACTCATAAATGTCCAAAATGTCAGTTACTTTGAAATCGGAAAAAAAAGAAGAACTTTTCAGTATTTCTATGTTAATTAGAGTAGCCTAACCTTCGGCAATTGGGCAATGCTATAGAATGGTGAAATGTGCACATTATCTTCTTGAAATGCGCATGACAAGATAATTCTGTTCTCTGTCGCGTGGCGTTTCGTTCGCCGTTTTAATTTTAATAAAAATAAGGCTTGTCGAGTTTTAACAACGATTTTAGGCCAAATTAATCTGTGTATATATGTATAATCTGATCAGACGAATAAGGTTTAGGACATTTTCTACAAATAATCAAAACTTGGTAACATATTTAAATAGGTTTATATGTGCTTTGTATCGTTATTATATATGAACGACTCTATTGAAAAATGGTTAAATTTGTTGATGAGATTTCGGTACAAGGTTTGCAATGACCGTTAACGAATAATTTTCGCGAGTTGTGTGCACATATGCATTTATCATAAATCTCCCAACCAATCGCTTCGCTCGTGTTTCGCCGTGGGACAATTTTGTTTTGGTTTTTACAGTGTCAGTGTTAATTGCCAATATTAAAACTCAGGCCAAAAGATAATTTAAAAATTTCATTATCATACCTGTGCACTTTTATCTTGCAATATTTCTCCTTGAGAATTTTTGAGGTTTTGCTTAAAAACTTCACAGAAAAGCAAGAAAAACCGGTCTGTTGGCATTTTGCCAACAAACACGTTATTCCTTTTCATTCTCTATTATTTTACTCTAAATTATTTCTAGTAACTTTTATTTAACTGCTACAAGTGTGTCTGTTTTAATGAGTTACACTTTTTAGCCAACTAGATTGAAATTTTTGGCACCATTATTCTTTCCTTTAGTGAGAGCTGTATACATCAATCAGTCTGAAGCTATGATTAGAGGCTAGAAAAATAATGCTCCGCAAAGAATTTTAGCTCAAATATTTGGCTTTGTAGACAGACACAATGCTAACTGCACCACTTTAGCACATTTTTGCATTGAAGAATTAACATTGCAGATTACGGAACAACTATGCATATAGTTAAAACACAAGATGATCTTTTACAGCTGATAGAACTGCTAGCATGCCAGTAAAACTGGACTGTTTTACCAGCTATAATGCTTTTTTACGTTTGATTAGAAAACCACATGCAGCAAAAAAACATTTAAAAAAATTTACATAAATTACCAACAAATTTTGCATTACTATGAAATTTTTTCATCAGAGAATTTGAGTAATTTTCAGAATTTAGTTATTCGGCATTTGTATGATAATTGATAAGACTACTGCATAACTTGTGTAAAAACCGGTTAATGACTTTAACAAATTAGCAAGATCAAAACACACAACTATGGATGACAAGACGGTTAATCACCTTTTAACAAAACTTTCCCCTGCTGTATGTATGGCGATAAGACCATTCGAAAGAAGGCAAAATTGTGTTGTGTACATCGTCTACCTAACAAAACATGATGCTCACCACGTGGTATTCTACATCGTAGTTGATGAAACCAATGACAACACATATTTGATTACCGAGAAAAGAGTTGTCGAGATATACACCAGCAATGGACTGAGAAACCTTGAGCAAACCATGATAATATATTCAAGATTTGAAGGACAGGAAAACGTACTTGGTTCAATTGGAAGCAATTATTTGGTACAGACGCAAAACATACAAGAAGTTTTAGAAGCAAAGGAACGAACTCCAGAGCTGATTGCTGAAGGTGTTAACTTGTTTTATCGTGATACTAGCAATTTTGCTGGTAGAGTAAAAAAATGGCCATTGGCCCATGGTGTGACGGTTAAAGTTGATGTAACGCTGCGTCCAATGACAAAGTACATGGTAATAATGGCTGCAATGCGAGCTATTTACTGTGAGTACAAATTAAATGAGAAACCTATTCCTATAGGCTATGGTATTAATTATGGGGCAGGAGTGCCGAACTGTATTAAACCTACTGGTTATCCAATTCAACCACCCCCACACACCGATCTTAATATTTTTGAGTCTTTAGAGGGATGTTATTATCGGGCTGCCAATATTGATTCTCAGCTTGTCGTATCCATTGAGCTTTTAGATAGCCAGTCACATAATATTATTGGCATATTTTCACGCTTTAACCAAGGAAATGAACTGAAAACTGAATTTAATGACCCATATAGAATTATACGCTTTGTCACCACAAAGAATCAAGAAGATATGGCTACACTTGTGTATACACCGTCAGCCTACATCGGGGCTGTTAGTTTGGTGTATACAACAGAAGCCAATTTCGGGTTGAGGTTAACCATTTGGGACGGAAACAACAGTGCCATCTTTTATGCTACTACCGAAGCGGATCCCGCTCAAAACAACCAACGGAGGCAGGTAGTATGGTCAAAAGCTTCTAATAAGAGAGTATGCACAATGAGCCTGTGTTCTGATACTGGAATGATTCACTTTTCCTGTGACAAAGAGCTTAGTGGTGAGCACAAGGCCCTTCTCTTGACTCACTTAGATGAGCGAGCTTTTAAACACTACAGAATGTCTAAGAACTTGGTTATGCCTCATGTGGCATATCATCCATACAAATGGATGCCACCGCATGAAGACATTGCCGTACCATTTTTTTAGACCTCCGACTTGTGTGTAATAATATGTAGCATGAAACAAGGTTTTTGAAGTTTACAGCAGTAAGAAGTAAGAAATAAAACAAACTAACATTGTTAAAATGTATGTATTGTATAAAGTATTATATAATAATAAAATTATTTTAACACGATAAATACTGTGTAGTTTTTTTTTGCTTCAGGACTTTAATGCACACAGCTATTATATTATGATCATTGTTTCCAAAGGAACCACTTCTTTAAATATTTGCGAGAAATTTTGACTTGTTGTTTGAGAAATGTGGTTTTTACTGGGTTTAATTTTCACTAGATTTTTCAAGTCTGCTACTTGCTACTCAAGCCGTGTTATATTATCTACAAGTGAATTCTCGTTAAACCAAGGAGATACCAAATAAGTCTAACAAGGTTTGAATTTGTTTGTGCTATATTTACATGTAGGTAGCTAATTTCCTGAAGCCATATTATCTCTTTTGCTACCGTGCTAAATTCTAACCATATTAACTCAAACAGATTTTTTCAAGCTTTTGTGTATTGCTAGAATTCATAAAATATCTCGAGAATTAATGGAGATATTGTTCTACTGTAAACTGTACTTTATTCAAAACAAAATTTTTCACAAGGTAAGTGCAAACTCTTTCAGTGAAGCCTGCTCCTGTAAAATTGTTGACCCTTCCTTTGCATTGAACGAACGCAATGAATTTTACATTGCCATGATGATTGCAATCTGGTTTTCCCATTTTGAAAAAAATGAGTAGGAATTGAATAGCTTAAAAAAGATTTTTGATGGTTTTTTTGTGATTGGCACCAGTGTTGTTTCGTTAGAGAAAAAATTTGATTAATCAAGCTAATACGTAGGCTTCGTAATGAAAAGAAAAGTGAAATCCTATTTATTAGCTGGTTCATCAAGATACGATAGTAAAATAATTTAGTGTTCATTTATACGATTAAATTGATGCAAGTAAAAATATGATCAATATAAAGTCAAAACATCAAGCTTTAAATTGAAGAAATCTTTGTTTTCGTAGACATAGTCAGTCAATTGGTAGAATAGTTCAAGTGAGATCTTTTTAGAATGCTCAGATTCAAGCAAAAATGTGATTATGATGCTTATAGTTGCACTTTGGCAGGGAACCTGACAGAATAGAGACGCATAACACTGTAATTATAACGCGATGGGTGATACCAATAATGAGAAAGACAGGCATTCACGCAACTAGTGATATTATTTTACCACAAATTTTTCTGAGACTTCCAACTGTTGTCAAGCTTTTTAGATTTAGTTTAGAAACACCCTTTCTATTAAATCACTGCAAAAATCAAAAATAATTGTGAGTGAAAAAATATACCGGCAGTTTTTGATGAAATTTACCAAAATTTTGGACAAGCTCATGTTTAAAAATCTAACTTGAAGTTGTCCGAAAAAACTATGGTCAAACCTTAGCATGAAAATCATGTTTTTCTCAACCTGCATTGTATGTCAAAACCGAATACACAAGTAACAATACCACATAGTCTTTTTACTGTAATAAAGGTCGGGTTCTTCCGTCTGCCCATTTGCTTGTCAGAGAGGTAGAAGCATTGCTGACTGGAAAAAATGCAAAAGTTGATTTGGTGATTTGTTGGGAGTGTGAGTCATCAGATTATTGCAATTTTATAGACCCGTGCTAACACTGTGGTAAGCAGTTTGCAATGGGCACAAATGGCGTGTCCATTTCCTGAGTATTAGAATTTCAATTGTAAATTCAAGGTAAAGACTTGTCTGCTCTTGTTCTGACAGAGTAGATAACTTCTATTATGTGTTGATAATGACCAGCCCTTTCCTAACAGCAATGTACAAAATTAGCTTCATGTCTACTGTCAGCCATTTTACCTAAAACTGCAGACTTTGCAGCATTATACATATATGTTTTAAATAATTTTTTTTTAATTTTGACCACCATCTAGAACTTTTTGTTACATATTTTGCATTGCCAACATATAAACAAACAACTATGCAAAAAATTAAAAGTAGCTATATTATACATTGAAAATTAGTTGAAGCTGCAACCACTACAAAGCTATAACGACTTTCTACAACATTCCTTACTGTTACAAAAACTATTACTTTCATCATTGCCAGAGTTAGTGCCAGTTAGTGCTGTAACATTCATTATCTAAGCAACTATTAAAATCTGAATCAGCTATAATATCATCAAAAAACTATTCTTTTTAAACTCGGGGAAATGCTTGCAGAATAAATATTACAACTAAAAAGTCTGGGCGTCAGCAAAAAAAATGTATTTTTCAGTTAGCGACTTTCATATCAAAGGTTGTAATTGGTCACAAATGCAGATTATATTTAAAAAAAAATACTTAGAAATTACTGCCAACGCCAAAGAAATACCAAAATATCATTGGTGATAATTCTAACATATTAATTAAACATAGTTTTCAGATAGCCATTTTAAGTGCCGCAAAAATGTGTCTATTGCAGTTGATAATAGATTTAAGATAAGATCATGTAGTGCAGTGAAAGTATTAAAACTCTATTTAAGCTTTGTCATATTCACACTCAAATTAAGGTAACTTGTAAAATATTTTTTAGGAAGTCACTCGCATCTAATTTTTAAAATTTTCTCAGAAAATATAGATCATGTTTTATCATTTAAAAGTTTGTTTGTTGTTTGAGGTGATCGGATTGTCAGGATGTTTCAAGATTAGAATTGACTATCTGCATCACCCATGTTCGGGAACATATTTACGTAAAGCATTAGTTTTAGTGAGAGTTGTCTTTCATACTGTAGAACAACTCCAAATATGCAATCTACTGAAAATGTTGTGCTGATCTGACTGCTTACACATATGCAGTTGTACATGTCAATAATGTTGTAAAGACCAATGGAAATATGCAATGGGTTTTACAGATAGTCTACAATGCATCAGTCTCGAACCAATCAAATTGGAATTGTCCTAATTTTGTACACAGAACTGATAATGAAATTGACCTTGCTAGGCAAACTGACGTTCTTCAAACTGGCAGTATTGAAAAGTTTTACATATTTTAAGGAATTCTAGAAAATATTTTGCTGTTGCACTGCTTAGCTATCACCAGCATTTATTGAATTGAGACTTCTACATGCTTGAAACACTAATCATGACTCACCAGTTCTTCGTCTATAGCCTGTGTTTTGACATGGTATATACAAACTGTGCAGCAGTAATGTGGTCGTGTTGATAAAATTTAATATCAATAAAATCTACTATATAAACTACATATATGGCATCTCGCCTTTCCAACGTAAGGCATTACATCTGGAGCATTTTTGGACATTCGTCCCATAGAAAAATCCAACCCAATACTGTGTTGCAAGACCGTAGTCAAGTGCAAAGTTTTCTGTCTATACGCGGCACCTGGTAGCAGCTGCGGTAGTTAGTGCATCTCGCTGTTGTTGCCATTTCATCTGCTCCAAAAATTCAGCTCGCCGAGCAGCTGTTGTAGCTAGTGCATCATGTTCTTGTCGCCGCTGCATCTGCTCGGAGGTTTCTGCACGTCTGGCCAAAGTAGCGACTGCTCTGAGCCGTTTGAGTCGCTGCTGGGTCGGTTCAGTAGTCTCTGCACTTCTAGCGGTTGCAGCATCTGTTCTGGCCTGCTATCGATGTACCTGTGTTTGTTCAGCGGTTTCTGCTCTTCTAGCAGCTGCTATTCCGTTTCGTTGTAGGCGTAGCTCTGTTTGCTCTGCAGTTTCTGCACTTCTAGCAGCTGCGTGCAGTAGCAGTTCCGCTTCGTTGTGGGCGTAGCTGTGTTTGCTTTGCAGTTTCTGCTTGTCTAGCTGCTGCTTTGCAAATTCGGTCTCTTTCTCTACGGGAATCAATCTGTTCTTGCATTTGAGCAGTAGGCTTTTTGGAAGGCATTGCCCTGCTTCAAGCATTTATAAAATTGAATGAGATGGTGTGCTTTTTTGTAATATGCACTGCTCGCTTTTTCCTCACCGTTGCCTATTGCAACCCTCGGAGTGCCCAGGCAAGTTCTGTAGTAGCTGTAGTTATGTAGTACTCGTCGCTGGAAAATAAGTAAAAGTAACTCAGCTGCGGAAGGAAATGAACATGTTTACAATAAAAAACAGTGGCAAATCCAACATTTTTAACCCTTTCACCGAAGTAGACTCATTCATGCGTTTTTTATGGTCGACCGCCATAGACACATATTTGCGACTTTCCCAGCAATTATCAGCGACTGAAATTTATTATTCGTTGATAACATAACCAACGATCTTTAAGACTTTTATAGTAGTGAGTTTTGTTCAATTTCTCTATAAAATTAGTCTAAAATTTAATTTTAAATCTTCGTTTGAGAATTTCCAACTTAAAAATAAAGATTTTTTGTGCGAGTTCATTAAATGCCTCCGAGTTAAAAAAAAACAAATAACCACTTATGTTGATGAAAGTTTAGATGATTCAGATTTTTGTGATTACACAGATAATTAAAACGGACAAAGTATAAACACAATAATATTTTGTATAGCAGTGCTTGTTAACATGGTGGCAAAATGAAATATATAACCAAAACAAACGTTCTAGATCGAGTTTGAAATTGAAAAAATAATGTATACATATTAAGCAGTATCGGCAAAATGGCTGGCAGTAGGCCGATAGCTAAATTTGTACACGGACACAAGTGAAAGGGTTACATAGTGGAAGTGTTGCAATTCATAGACTATACAACAATGATTAAGAAATGCTTACATTTCTTTATGTAGAAATTTAGTAGGAGAGAACTGCGTTTTCCAGTGACCGCAAGAAACCATCGTTCGCGTGACCTTCTTGGTACACGTTGGCAGTAAAAATTAATCGCATGTAAATTACTATTCATTAATTTATTTTATTTAATGATAAGTACATTTGTATAGCTGTATAGGCTGCTGAACTCAAGAAGGTGCTTTTTACACGACAGCAAATTTGCTGTTTCAAACCACCAGTGTCGTTGGGCGTCGTAAAGAGGCGCGCGCTAACCGGAGATGACGTGTTTTTGTGTAAAACTGATGAATAGGTTATGTATAGAGGCGTGTATTAACCGTCGATTCTCATTAATTGCCCTAGATACCTAGTAGTGGGTAATATTCTGAAAAGTACGGTACTCTATAAAGCGGACGGACATACAGACAGATAGAAAGATAGACAGATAGACAGATAGAAAGATAGACAGATAGACAGATAGACAGATAGACAGATAGACAGATAGACAGATAGACAGATAGACAGATAGACAGATAGACAGATAGACAGATAGACAGATAGACAGATAGACAGATAGACAGATAGACAGATAGACAGATAGACAGATAGACAGATAGACAGATAGACAGATAGACAGATAGATAGTTAGACAGACAACGATTGCCGTTTATATAGTAGATAAAACTTGATTGCAGTTAAAATGCTCAGAAAAAGTACTTTTTCAACTCTGTCAAGTACTGCTTTCAAGTCGGAGGATTACTCCTCTTTAATGACATTTATTTAATTTTGTATTTGCTTATGATTGCCGGTATAACACTTCAAATACAGCCATAGATATATTCCTAAAAAGGTTTCAAATGATTTAAAGTTAACTTGGTCAGAATTCAAATTTGCACGCTCCTCTAAATGCTGTGTAAACATAGGAGCACCTGATGAGATTGTACATTCATTGCTTTTAGACCTTTTGCATGACTCTTGACATCTTTTTAGGGAAGACTAGGCAGTTCATTTTCACCTTGAGCATTTAAACTGCAATCAAGTTTTGTCGATTTTTATCTTGCAAGGTACACACCGTCAGGTGTTCTAAAAAATAAAAAAATTCAATCTGTAGAAAATATCAACCTAATGATAAAATATTTAAAAATTTGATGTAAGTCGCCCTTCAATCATACTTTCACAAACAAAACCTATAAAATGTAAAAAGTCAAGGTTTCACAATTACCACCAACATTAATTTTAAACTAAGATTCTCTTCATCTGACCTTGGTAATTTATTACAAGTTCCATAGTCAACATTTGCTAACAGGGCAGTTTATAATATAGCAAAATCTGTTGACATACGAGAGCTGCGGGTTACGTGTGACAGCGAGTAGGGGTTATCAGTACAAGTAACTAACGCTGCAGAACTTAACAAAACTGTCCTAAACCTTGGAAGTTGGGTTATTAACATCAGCAACTAGTCAGGAACCAGTTACGACATTAATTGAACAGAATAATTCTGTTGTATTATAATTATTGTATGTAATTTGGCTCTGAAGAAACATGTTTTGCTCGTTGATTATTTCATGAAGCAAAACAGATGTTGACAAGTGAAATAAAAATGGGTTACCCAGTCAAATCTCAGTTCATGAATACCTCAAGATACACAATTTCTAGCATTTTATATAAGATCAAATTACCAACACACGAATTTCCAAGGTCTTTAATATTTAAGTGAATCTTGGCTGTTGAAAAGAAAAAAAATTAACAGCAGTAACAACAAAGTTCAGTTTAATCTTCATTATTATCATTATCTATACATTTGAATCTAAAAATCACCAAACTTTCTCTGCTTCTGTTTGTGGTTTCCTAGAAACCAGCCACAACATAGCTTTCTATTAGTTGGTTATTAATTTAATAATTTATTTCACATAATTTAATTAATTAAATTTATTAAAACACTCAGTTTTTGAAAATTTGTTTGTTTCAGTGCTGCTCATACAAAACAAATAAATTATTACACTATAAAAAAATTAATGAAATCATTTAGAAATTTATCACAATTAATCAAAGTCTTTGAAATGTTGAATTACTTGAATAAGTAATGGCAGGTTTTTATGGAATTTATTTAACAGATAATAGCTTTAAAACATAAAAAAAAATCAAAAACAAATTAACTTTGTACATAAAAGATTGACTATACATATAAATAAATACCAAAGTTATTTTAGAATTATTTTCTCACTTTACTTGCGTGCAAAAAATATCATTGATGATCATAGTTTCAGTCATCGATAAACTAATACAGTAATCAAAATAAACAGTTACAATTTTTTGAAAGTTTGCACATGTAATTGCAGTGTAAATCTGAAAACTTGTTAAATCCCAACTTTTTTGCAAAATTTTCAAAGAGAAAAACCTTTGCCAAAATTAACGCAAACATAGTTTATGATTACACATCCTTTTTAGGAAAAACTTAGTTTAGCAAAATGTTTGGCAAGAGTATATTTTGGCAAGCAAAGTGTTTAAAAGGCTATCAATAGCAGTTATTTCATGCAGTTACCAAAATCCTATAAGTAGAATGGAAATTCATGCTACGCAAATAAAAAATAATATTTAGTTATTTTTCAATAAGTGAAAATACTCTGGCCAACAGAGTTGAACTAGAAACCAAAACAACTAAACCGTAATGGTCACCGAAAAGACAAACTCATTCATGTACGGTTTGCAAGACTCTCATTTATATTTTAAAATCTTTAATTATATTCATAAAGCTATCATAGAAGCCATCATAGAACTATTAAAACAAATCTTTGCTTAAATTATTTTCATAGAGCATAATCATCTATTCATGGCATATGAATCATATTCATAGATAAATCTTTAACTATATTCATAGAGCTATTATAGAAGCTATCATAGAGCTATTATACATGTAAATATATTTATAGTATGACAACAACAGTGTCCATCATTTTTGTCTGCAGCCTTACTTTGAAGTTAGAAAAACGAATTGCTTTCAACAGGAATTGAACTCAAAACCTCTTTCTTGTAAGACCGACTCTTCATCACAAGCCTTATGTTTTATTGTCAGATAACCGTTGGAAAATATTTTACAAAGGTAATTGTATACTAAAGTACAGTTATTGTAGTTAGAGTATATTTCTTTAACCATAATAACTGTACTTAGTTATTGTAGGATAAAAAGTAACGTGAGTTGTATTATTTTCTTAATTACCTTAAATATACTTACTCTATACTTGCCTTAGATATGTAAAACAGAAGACTTCCTGTGCTGTAGGCCTCTAAATCTACTGCAAATAGCATACATCATTACAAAAGCATGATACTGTACAAACCATTTTGCTACATGACGTTAATCTTAATGAAGCAGTAAAGCCGCCTAATCTTGACAGAGAAACATTGAATTAGAAAATATCAGTCATGGAATGCTGTTATAACATCGAATGAAAATAGCGTTTTGAGAAGATTTCTCATTGAAAAAGTTTTGGATTGCTTCTAGAAAAGTTTAGTGGTCTAAGTCCAGTAGTTGTGTTAAGCCAGTAAATTTCTTAGCATCGCTAAAAAAAAACAGCTGATCAGCAGCTTGAAACAAACTAAGAGGTTTTACTTCAAGATTGTCAGGGAAAAATAACTCCGTATTTTAAAATTGTCCTCTATTGTTCATAATAATTTTAGGACAAAGATGCTTATTTATCTTTTATTAAACACCTACCCTGACTGTTTAGTGCGCTGGAAGAGCAATCAGCAGATGTAATAACTATACATACAAGTATTGTTATGTGTGGTAAGGCAATTTATTTACACGGGTGATTGAGTTAGTCTATCAAGCAATAAGTTTTGAGTTCGAACCCTATTGAAAGCAACCTTTCTTTTAACCTTCAAAATGGATTGACGTGAGTCTTATTATAGTAAAGAATAGTACACCGGCTAAGCCATGCATTGTGAGAGATCATCATGCGTAATAACTATCTGGTAGTTGACTGACACAGGATTTGGGTGTTTCTCTATCTAGCTGAAGGTATTTAGTTGAAATCCTCTATGATGTTTCTTTTTCTCAACATTGAACCATGGTTTTGGACAAATCGAAGAACAGACAAACACAGCTTTTATTATAGTAAAGATTCACTAGTAAAAAGAACTGAGTGACGCTGATATCCCTTATTCAGTAACCCAAACCTATAAGGTCGATTATGAATATCATAAGCGCTAAGACAATATATTCAATTGATTTAACTAAACTTGTGTTTCACATAGCTTTCGCTTTATATACTAGTAAATAAGTATCCATTTTTGAGAATTCTCACAACTTTGGTCATTGACACTGACCAGACTGGGAACTACAAAGTAAATTAGTTACCTAAACACAATCTTCTGTTCCACTACACTAAAATAGTTAATAAGTTTTAAACATTTGATACTTCAGCTAAATTTTACCACTCATATATGTTTACAAGTAGCCAAAATATTTCAAATATACAATAAATTGCCAGATATTGCTGCATATCAGCAGGTAATTTGTTCTGAAAGACGAAATAATAAAGTCAACAGGTCCTACGACAATAACAATTTTCAGTGGTCAAATGCTCTGTTTTGGTAAGGAATGGAGCAATGTACAGCCACATCAGTGTAGTCTGAACAATACATTTATAACTTCACTATTGCATGGCATCATTTAATGTGGCATCATTATTCAATTCTATTGAACAGCCTTCCTAAACTGACTCTCAGACTATTATAACAAATTTACATTAAAATCTTTATAAAATGGTGGACTGGTAGCAGGCCCATCAGGATATCACACCAGTATTGAGAAGTAATCATTCAATACCTGTTAAAAATGTATTTCAGACTATCAACGATTGCTTGAGAAGTTGCATTTATCATACTTGTACCGTGAACTATTGACGGCTTGTTCGAAGTGTTGCATCTATCAAATACATGTAGGTGCTTATTAGTACGCTGGAGGTTCTGTGTGCTGTGGAATATCATTATACATTGTATATAACCATTATGTTGTAAAATGTGGCAAGGTAACAGAGTGGTGCCGTAGATAGTGCATAAGCTCAACTCACCAAATATCTGAGTTCAATACCTATGTGATGCATTGTTTCCTAAGGCCCAGCTTGGCTTTGAATATGTATTACTTTACTGGCAACACTTACATTTCAAATGGAAATGTTTTTAAAGTTGGGCTATACAACCGTAGTAGAGCAAAAAAGAAAAACGGGCAACATTTAGCCAAAAAAACCAAATGAACATTTTTAAATACATTGTTTAAAATGCCTTTCTCTGCAAAGACAATGGATATTAGGTGAAATATTGTTAAAAATGATATTTACCAAATATTTGGTGTTTGTATGAAATTTGTTCATATCACATAAGTTGAAATGAGTTGAGAACCTGTAACTAACAGATGAAAGGATGAACATGGTTCTTATCATAGTCAAGATTGGTATGACTCTCTGACCACTGTAACGTAACATTCATCAATATCAGGTGGATAGCAGCTAAGACCAAGACACTAAGGCTATGATTACCTATATCTTGAATTGATCATATAATGTCGTAGCACTTGAATAGTTGCACAGACTAAATAATCAGCCCCCCACATGCTTACAACAATGTGTGACTAAGAGAAGTTTATTGACACCTGCATGTGACTTTATGTAACAAAAAATTACTTTAATAACTTTTTGAATATAGGTTGCATGTATTGTTTAGGATACACTAGCTGTTGTTTCAAAAAATTATGTCAAGCTTTGTTGTTTGGTTAAATAATCAGGCAGAGAACATGGCAGAGGATTACAGAATCTAACATGTGTTGTATTTGAATTTTATCAAAGCACATTCTCTGTGCCTCATTTCTTACCCAGATAGTAATTATTTCATAAACTGCCTCAAGCAATCCTCAGAACTCATGCTATGTTTATACAGCTGATTAGTTCTAATTTGATTAGTATAACCTCTATAAGTGTAGATTTAATGATTTCCATTTGTTTTCTAGAAATTGTAGAAATGGCGCTTGCACTGTATCAATGCACTCAGAGGGCTGACTATTTCCACAAACATTGAGGTTTAGTTTGATTGCTTGAATAATAACGACCGGTACTGTTTAGAAACACCTGAGGGCACTGAGAGAAAATAATCATCAGAAGCGCTTGAGAGCATTGAGAGAGAACAATCATCACAACTTTAAAACAGGTCTCCCTAATTAGGGGTGCTAGCGCCCTTTGGGGTTTGAGCTAGTGTTTGTAGTGGTGTAAGCAACAATTGTGAAGGCAAAGAATGTGTATTTGTCATCCCAACAATTTGCCATTGTGATTCCAGATTTTCATATTTTAAATACATATCTAAAATAGATATAATAACGCTATCAATTAGCTTTTCACTTACCTACTATAAACAGGTTTCGATCAAATATTAGTGGAGAATGAGCAAAAATTTTTTTTATATTTTTATTTTTTACATTATATTTTCATTTTTTATATGTTGCTGTTGTATAAAAACATTAGATCCTTCTTAGGATGCCCTTCCAATAACAAATTATTTTCATATATTTCTCTGACTGCGCATGTTTTTCATTGTTTTGAACCTTTTTGTTTCATTCAAAACAAGGAGGTGCAAGATTTTCCTTGTCAGTCATAGAGAGAGGGGTTGGCAATAAAAAGGAACCGGAACTGCTGTAAATATTTCTGTGCAAATGGTGAAACATTCGAATGTGGTAACCTAAAATCAGCGAGAAGTCAGCATCGACTGGTCAGATAAAATAATTCCTAGAAAATTATTTTGCGTGCTCATGAAACTGAATCTTGACTATAATAAAAAACTGTGATGAAAGCCATGCTAAAAGCAAATGGGAAAACGATTACACCACACAAGAACCGTACCTCAAAATTCAGATTTCTCACCAAGCATACCACCAACTGCGCCATTTGACCATCATGTAGCATGATGGAATAATTATGCACATAGTTATTACACATGATGATCTCTCACGAAGCACAGAACTTTCAGCACTCTTGCTGTTTTTATTGGCAAAAAAATTGCAATGCTTGTTGAAGTGATGCGGGTGATTTATTACTTAATAAGCGCAATAACGGGTTTGATTTATTTATAGTAAATAGTGTATGGAAATCACAAAGATAATTTAATAGGATATTGAGACTCAGTACCTTGACAACTTGTCAATGAAAATAGGTGCATACAACCAATTTGTCGATGTATCAATAAGCTACCACAAGTGCAAGTCTATCTTTGGAGCTTGCTTATTGGCTGTACTATATTAAAAATAGCATGTAATTCTTTAATCAAACTGAAAATTATTTAGCTCAATTGAGCACTTTTACTCTACAACTCAGAGAGTTAAAAAGCTACTGTAAAATTATTTGAATGAACAATACTTTATGTGTAATTTTATTGAATTAGGCACAAAACAGTATACATATTCATGTATGTATATATATATCTATATACATTCATGTATATTTATATATATTTCTATATCTATATGTATTGCTTTATTGGCAATAGGTTCGTTCAAAAAAAGTTTTCTAACATATGCTGTTGAAGAATGTTAAAATGAACAAAAAGGTAACAGCTAGCCAATAGAATTTGAATAAAATAAATTCAAATAAAACTTTCTCTTTTCCAAATAGTAGATTCACAGCTATGAAGTGCAACATGCATAATTGATGGTACATCACAAAATGTCCCATCATTTACGCATGTTGCACTTCATAGATCCGGAACTACTATTTTGAAAGCAATAAATTTGATATTGTCTGAAAGTCAAGAAAATACTGCACCAATTAATTCAAAGAATTTCATAATGGGAGCAAATGTGCATTTGTAGTTGGAATCAAATAACTCTAAATGTTCCATCAAAATTGATCAACACGCCCACATGTAGAAGATACTGTGAAGTTTACATCTGATGAGTTAAACTTTGCTTACAATTTTACCATAAGTCATGTTAAAGCATTTCACCAAACCATCAAGTTAGCTTTAACCATCTTATTTTGTTACAAAAACAAAAAAATTGTATTGTAGTTACATTTTAATGATAGATCTGCAAGATTAATAAATACGATCAGCTTATGGAAGAAGTAAACATCCACAACATGAGAACTGTTTAAGCAATAACATAACAAGCTTGAAAATACATGTACTATCACACCGGCGTAAGATGCTTGACCATTGTCTCACATGGAGGCAATGGGCCCTGGCTAACAGTAGAACGTGTCTATAGTGAGCATGAAAGAGCCTGCTTGTGCGCTCTACTAGTGCTCCGCGTGTATGCAAATTTAGCATGTTCCAATAGCAAAATTGCTTACTGGACTACTTTAGCCAATCAAAACTTTTGCATGGTAATCATTCATGTCAACGAACCGTTGTATTACACACAGGCTGATCGCCCTTTCAGAAAGGAGGGATAATATACATAATTAGCTACTTATTCATTGACCCTATTGGCGCTGCTGGTGATTACAAAGAGAATGGCGCGTGCACCGATAGCACTGTAAATTTGTTCTCTACTGGCTAACTAACTTTTGTAATGGAGTGTCATATCGCCACTTGGTTTGTCTTACTACTGGGAGTGTTGCTGTGTTTTACGCAGGCTCTGAGCAAAAAGCAACGTGATTTAGATGTTACATCTTTTTTAAGCCTATTTGGTAATGATGAGGATGAAGTCAGCAACACCGAGCTGCCCTCTAATAATAGAGGCAAACCCGAAATCCAAACTAAAGTTAAAGACCATAAATGCAGATGTGAAGAAAAGACCTCTCGAAGGCTGAGGAGAGAGATAAAGGACATTTCCTTTGAGCCGTGCGAATATCAAGGTAAGCTGAGTTCGAATGGTTTTTGTTCTGTCAATAATTTCTAGTCTGGTGAGCTTAAATTTAGCTTCATGAGCTTAAATTACCAATGGATAGTTGCAAACATAAAATATTCCACTATTTAATTTCTATTCTGAAATACATGTTTTGAGACCTCATTTAAAAACTTTTGCACACTTAAGAATGTGCTGAAGCAAACGGCCAAACAAAGTGTTGTAGTCTCCAATTTGCTAATATAATAATTCAGAGATACTGATCACCTAGTACAAAACATTTTAGCGGCGCCAATTACCCATTTACGTCACAGAAAAGTTTCACCAGACCGTAGAATTTGAGTAAGAAATAGTATAGATGGCGATTTCTTGCCGCTTTTCATTTTCTGCTACATGTATATTAGAATAATTCTACTTATTAAAAAGCAAACCCTTTTGTTTTGATTTTATATTCTGCAAAATTTCTATGTAGTGCCAACCTATTAGCTCTCTGTAAGTGGCTAATTGTTGTACGATTATTCTTTAGTAACCGCTCTTTATTCTCATCTAAACTTTGGTACACTATCAAGATTAATCACCTTCTTGGTGATGTCATAATTTATCCCAAATAATGACTCTATGAAACTTTTTTGCCAAAGCTATTAAATCATCTGAGTTGTGGTAACTTTTGATCAAAAATGGTCACTGGCATTTTTCGAATGACACTGATTAATAAGCCTAAAATGGGTATCTATTGGTGAACCAATGTAAATTGTGAATGTTTGTGAGTGGTAATAATATGATGGCACAGTTTCATGCCAGTCATTTGCAGCTGCAAGCCCTCAAAACTAACCCAAGTTCTTTCATCAAAGGCTATTCACAGATTATAATTGAAAATTAACTAAACTCACCGAAAACAATTCAAACAAATGCAGTTTGAGCAATAATTCTTTATTGTTATAATTCAATAGCAAGAAAACGACTCTTCAAGCTAGCAACAAGTGAATGAACAATGTTCAATAGCTATCCGTGTCATACGCATATGGCAGACAATGAACACCTGCCGGAATGCTTATTTAAAAAGAGTCTGTTTGTGGTAGCAGTTTCAGTGAGCTATCAACAGATGAAAAAATCTCCTGGTGCAACTTTGAATATTCAAATATAGCTTAACATTTGTTGAAAAACAGTTCAAATACCAGCAAGGTTTTTAGTTTGATAAAATAAACGTTTTAAAGCAGTAGAAAACAAATCACAAGCCAACAGTCTGTCTCAAATCGAACTGTCTTTTGAAAGTATTTTTTGAGCAGTAATATGGATTTTTGCTATTAACTTTTGTGTATGCTTTGGCAAAGTGTTTGCTTCAGTACATGATAAAAAATATTCAGGTTTTTTTTGCGCTATTGTGCATGTGAAGTGTTCATTTGCTAATACTGAAGCTTAGATTTAGTCTTTGAGAGCTGCGCGATATAAAGCATAGCTAGAAGAAAGTAAACATATTTAGTTAAAAAGCATATTATTAGAACAACTAGGCACCAACACAAACTAAACTTTTACTATAGTTAAAGATGTGTTCATCTAGCTGAAGAAATATGTATAGAGACTAAAAAAAGATTGCATTCAAAGGGATTCAAACCAGTAACTTCCTTCTTGGCAGATCCAAACTTATCTCCTGCACTAATCAACCATCTTCCACACCTTCAATATTTGTACATTTAACTATTACACCTGAAAGTTTCTCATGGTGTTCCAGACTTTTAAGTATAACAATAGTTCATGTGGTTTGTAAAATTCGGTCATAAGTTTCTTGGACTGAAAAGTTATCTGGTTATCAATTTCTCCATTATGATATCTGCGCGCTTTAGGCGGATTATTTTATCTGGTTATTATTATATTTGGCTATTAATATTTCTTGTTACTCCATAACTAACTATAAGGTTTCCCATTTCTTACAACAAGCTAGAAAGAAATGCTAAAGGTTTTAGGCATTATAAAACACATATATGCCCACCATCTTTATAAATATTTTTTCCAAAACATTACATAATGTACAGTTTTATATAAGCACATCATGAAACAGAAAAAAACAGTTTTATGATGTTGTTTGTATCCACTGAAGTCTTTGTGCATTCTAACAATGTTCAAAAGACTCTACACACTGTCTTTGACAGCATTATCATTGCTAGTAAGGCTTTCATAGCCACTGTAGCTACAATATAACTATGTAGTTAAAAATTAGAATGCTAGATTGTAGCTAAACTATTTGAACAAACAGAAACATTATTTGAAGCCTTTTAATTATCATACTTTTATATATGAATGATTTATTTTGAGTTAGCAAGGTCAGTAAAGTATAGCGCAGTAGTTGGTGTCATTTGAAAATTATGATTCAAGAATACTGCCATCAATATAAAATTGCCAAAATGCATCAAAATTACAGTGAGATGAAACATGATTGAATTTACAAACTTTTTATGGCTTTAATTAAAATGGAAATTTTATAATTTAAGGTGAGCAATATTTACCGGCAGCCATTACATCTATAAACTAAATATTTCTCAATAAACCGGAAAAGGAATGGTGGCATCAAACGCTAACAATCTCAGAATTGCACCAGAGCAACAGAGGTGTCATGTCAAAGTTGGATTACAAATGTTTGTAGATTGATGTTAATATTTGTTTGACAATGTTCATTGGAGTTTATAAACATAGCATTTCGGGTCTGGAAAATGTTAAGTTGAAATCTAATAAGCATATGAAGACAGCAGGTGCAAAAACCTGTCACCAGCATGAATGCTGGTGACAGATTGTATCATTTTTAATACATATGAGACATTTTATATAGTGCACAACCACTGGGCTCCCAAAGCGAAACTTGTCCAGGTGGCTTAGACCTTTGTAAAGCCAAGTCTTTTCCAACATTAATGAAAATGTATTGTTTGTAGCATGCAGTTGCTATGACTTTCCTAACAGTTAACAAATAATACAGTTTAAAATCCAGTTCATTATCTTTGAAAATAAATTTCTCGGTTTTTTTTGTGTTGACCATATGGACCAACTTCACATTTGATAAACAGGTATCTCAGGTTAAATTCTTTGAATTTCAATTATAAAAAATGTTTAAAAAATTGAGAAGTTTTTCTAATACATAAGCAAAAAACCATTTTGTGACTTGACCTCATTTGTATCGAAAATGATATGCTCCTAATAAGTTAACTTTAACTGTATACAGTCTTTCATATTACCAGATTAATCTATATATTATACAAAAGTATAGAACATATTTCTGTGTACGATTTCTAATACTAATGAAACATTGTTAAAGCTAGCACTTCTGCAATAAACAGGCTTGCTGCTGTAAACTGAAGGTTTCGCATGAGAAAGTTGCGTAAACCATGATCCAACGTTGTGTCTGGTTTATATGCAAATCATTATCTTGCAAGACAAAAGGAAGAAGGTGGCAATTTACATTTAGAGTTGCGTCCAAAGTCATGGCTTGCTTTGTTTGATGTACAATGAAAAGGAAATTGCTAATCTGAAGTCAGGATAGATTGAAATTTTTACCTAAGGGGTTTAAAAGTCTGTGCTAATTATTATCCTTTGGGTAGGTCAAAGCTAGAAACATTTGCTCAATATTTTGAAGCAAGTGCATTTTACTCTTGAAAGTGCTCCTGCTGACAAGATCAATAGTGATGTCCTTTCTACAAGCTGTGTACACTTGCCAAGGCTACACTGCACTAAAAGTGTGCTGATGTTTGAGCGCATAATCACACAATTGAGCTGCAATTCATTTTGATTGATTCTCAGGTTTTGCACTGCATCTATTTTATGGTTGGCTAGTCTGCAAGGAATGCTTAGAAGCACCACGTGACCATTGTCTTGAAACGTCCTCTGTCCCAATTGGTTGTATTTGACTATAAGAAGCATGGGGCTTTTAAACCATTTTGAGAATTTTTTAGATGTCTGAATAATATGTTATCAAAATGCTAATAACGCTTAAAAATGAACTTCCAAACAATTTTTATCAGAAAGTATTGAAATCTCTCTGTAATTTGCAGTTTTTGATGTTTGAGGTGACCTGACTGCCAGGATGTTTCATGATTAAAATCACAACACTTGATAGCTGTTAAAATGCTCAGATTAGCCGAAATTGTGATTACGAGGTCTACAGTTGCAAAGAGATTGACATAATAAATACTCCTAAATCTGCAGCTTGAACATAATAGCTGATATCAATAACAAGAAAGACAGGCAGCCACACAACTAGTGATGCCATTTCAGCACATTTTTTTTTCTTCTGAGTGTTTTGAAAGATTTTTAAACAGATCATAAAATAAGTGGGACAATGCTTACAGAAATGATATAATTCACAACATTAGTGTTTATGCAAATTTTGAAATGTTTCTGCCAGTCACCCATATACACACTTATATATATTTGATGCCAGGTGTTGGACTGGATGAAGAAAGAGTACTTGAATTCACTAATGTGACCATAACTCCGAAACCACTGATTGTACCTGGTGACCTTTTCATAAACTTTGATATGGAAGTAAGAGGCTCATTGCCAGAGAGCATCCAGGTGAGGAGTTCAGCACTTACAGGCGCATTAATTTGAAAGCTTGAGAAAGCTATGTGTTTCATGGGCCCTGCAATTTCCTCACTTGTCTTCTTTGGCAGAGGTTAACTGTAAACTAAATGGCAGATAATAAAATGGTCTCTGTGCAGTTGATGAGTGTTAGATGTTTAACTACACTGTATCTGTTTAAAATGTTTCCATTAAATCGTTCAATACTAATATTTAGAACCTGCAAAACTGCAATTTTTTAGGTATGTATATGAACATGCTAATTATTTTGAAAATGGCATGCATGAGCAACCTGTTGCAATCTCAGAAATTCTACCCCTCACAATTACTATGGTAGCTCCCGAGTCAATAAAATATAATAACTTCAAGACCCTATAAATTTTTCTGTGTTAGAACAAGTTAGGCAAGATAACTGTTAGTATTATTGTCCCCCATCAGACAACTACTAGTGCATCATGAGATGAATATATGTAGAAGTCTCAGTGTTTGTCTCTTTGTTAAACCCTGTGTGCATTTACAACAATTACCTGTACATGTAGAATATATCAATAAAAAATCTACATAGCAATGGATTTAATCTTCGTACCTCAATATCTAGAGACAACAAAATTCACCATTAGGCTATGCGGGAAAACAACGATTGTATTAAGCATATAGTCATTACATTGGTTAAGATACTCAAGCTTAAAGTGCTTGCTTAGAGTTAATAACTAGCAATCTTATGCGCAAGGATTGTAAAGCTGCCCGGCAATGCAGGCTTTGCTTTGGTAAAGATTTTTGAAAAGATCCTAGCTTTCTAGGTAAGTTACTCAAATTCATTAAGTATTTCTACTACTATTCATGCAACGCTTGGTCATTTGGCTAGTTAAGTTATAATTATAGCCTTTAATATAATCACGGTACTGTACATTTGTCTGTTTGTCCACAGTATTATTTGAATGCTGAAAAAAAGTGCATCATACAGAAATAAAACTCACAGCATACAGCTCGCTAAAACAACACTAACTTCTGCACCAATCAACCAATGTACTATTTTTTAGAATATTTGTGCATTAAGTGATTATATCCATATGCCAAGGAATTAATCTATGTAAATCTCAAAGTTTTTCGTCATCTGTTATCATCTTTCCAGCAAAAGCAATCAAAATCTAGCTGCGGAAAATCAGTATCACAGAAGGTATGATCATGGAATCTCTCATTCACAGGGCAACCAACTAACACATAATGCTACTCAGGATGCACAGGATTAATTGAGAGACATGAGTCCTTATCTGGGTTAAAATCCAAAATAGTGACTGCATTGCAGGACAACTTCTTAGTAGTAAGTTTAGAACAAAGATACTAGCTTACTCAAAGTAGCCATTGGCAACTATAATATCTGTCACTGTTTATTAGCTGTTTTAATACCCGTGCAACAGCGGGCATTCGACTAGTCTTTAATATAATTAGAGCCGTATATTTTCATCTCTCGTGGTTAGATGTGGGAATAAAATATTGCTGTGAATTGATTTCAAACTCATACGTATTGTTACAGCAATTTTGTAAACTCGGCTAATTCAGGTCAAAGTACACCTCACATTGTAATATAGAAATGAATTTCTGATAGATTAAATCAAGAAATATATTAATATCTTTAATGGTTCAAACTTTAGTATATTGTTACAAAGTACCTGTAATGCTTTTTTGAAAATCAATGTTTATTAGAAGAGAAATTGCTTTAATTACTCACTCATTCTTTGCAACAAACAAAGCAACAACAAGCTGACCACAAGCAGGTCATTATAACACAGTTACTGAAGAGAATGGCTTATTGCAGGGGCATATATAATTAGTCCTTGATGAGTAGCAGGGTTTATATTTATTCCATATCCAGTCAACCACATATTCATGAGGTCATTGCTACAACTCTTTTACAGCTGTTTATATTTTTCTTCCTCAATATCAATTACCAAAAACTTACATAAAACTAAAATCGTTTCTCCAAACAATACTGTACATCTATATACATAAACATACCTTTGCATTTATGTGTCTTTCAGTCTGTGTAAGGGCTATGTGAAGCTAAATTTTTGGTCAATTTCATGTAAACCTGACACAAATGCGTTCCCTTCCTTTCACCAGATGGATAAACATAATTGGTTGCAAAACGCTGTTTGGTTCTTTTACAAACCAGCCTTTTGTGTACCCACCTGCCCGCCATCTGATTAAAATGAAAGGAATTTTGAGTGGTGTCAGGCTTACTGCTTGGGCAAAACAAATTTTAGTTTTGTGATGAATGGGATTGACAATTACAAGGAACAGAGACTGCAACTGGGGCTTAATACTAGAAAGCAGTAATGCGTGACGGCTTAATGTGTTGCCGTTATTGGTTATGGAGTATGATACAGTAATAGGTTCTAACTCTATATCAAGAGATAAGATAACTCTAAAAACCTTAAGTGTTTTTATTGGTAATAGGCCAATGAAGAACTTGCATTGGCTATGTTCAAGTGCAACTCTACTAGTTGTCCTAATGATTTTTTGGTTATCGTATTTTTGTTTTGCCTTATACAAAAAATCAAATAATCTTCAGATCAAACAGATCAAGCTCTTAACATATCTTCGGTTAGCATATTGCTTGGAAATAGCTTAGAATTCCTATCGTTAAAGTAGAAAGGTGACAAAGCTATCTATACATGTATATTATGTAAACTTATAATTTTTTTCATACTGGCAAAGTTAAAGGAAGATTATGAAAGGCATGTTTTAATAGGCTAGCTTCCTTGTGTGATTTATTTTATATTTTGTACGCGATGAACCCTTTCCGTAAAACTTCTCATGGTAGATCTGAGTCAACTGCTTGCAGATATTTATAATATAGCGACTGCAGACATTGCGAAGCAACTCTTTTATGAGTTTATTGGTTTTATTTAAAATAAGAACTACGTAATTTGAACTAATTTTACCAAATTAATAAAAAAAGCTACTTAAATATTTAGCCAGTGTTTCTAAACTTTCAAACTTTTTATAATATGCTATGCTCCTTTTAGCTATTTGTGTCATTTTGTGTAAGTCTTGTGTTTTTCCATACACTGTTTGCAGGTGGTGACTCATTCCGAAATATTTTCAGATCGATGCTGATGTTTACAAGATAATGTTTGACACCCTTCCTGTTAACGTGCCATGCATGTCTGTACGTAACACTGATGATGAAATTAGCCTGGGTTCCTGGTAAGTGTAAATATCTTATAATGTAATCGAACTCACTTAGCAATCGTAGAATTTGGTTTTCTGTACAAATGTTCCACAATTTATATAAATAAAAACTTAAAATTTCGCCTTAACATGCATTAATTAAAACAATTTTTCATCGGCGACTATGTTCATGAAGTACATGAACAATAAAACTTTGTGTTGACAATAAAAGAAGTCTTGAAAAACGCCATTGTTTTAATGATATATCTTATATATATTATAATTTATATTAAAAATAATATATATATTATATATAATTTTTCTAATAATAATAGTTTTAAAACGTACTAGCTAATCACCAGCAAATGGGTATTATTGGTAGTAAACTGCACCAATAATACTCGATTACATTACAATAAAACATTAAATAGTGATAATTAATTGTAAGCTCACGTAAAGTTATGCCTCAACATAAGTGTTAGGAATAAAATCGTGTTTATTGCAGTTACATTAAGATCGCCCTTTTATTAATAAATTAATAGAACTTCCAAAAGATTGATTATTGAGGTAATACCTTTTATGTTGTTTACTTATCAAGGGTTGAATCATAAAAAGCCCATTTAGAATACAGTCAATAATTTGGTCAGCTAGTCAAAAGGGCCGCTAGTAATCTGGGAGGTTTGCTAATAAAATTATGTCTACGTGTTGCATCCGTTAATATGACCACTTCATGTATTCGTGGATTTGACTATTTCTTGTATATATTACTATGGTTACATAATGTATCTGTTACTATGACTACGTAGTTGATCTGGTACTAACAATACTTGGCGTATCTATATTTATGACTATTTTGTATATCTGGTACTTTACCTTCATAGTATAAGGTATAAATGTTACTATAACTACTTTGTGTATCTGTTGTCATGGCTATTTGATGTATATATTACTATAAACATTCAACGCTTCTATATATTGAGTTTTATTGCCAAACTTTTAGTTTAAAAGTCAAGCAATAAATTGGAGTAATAATAATTAAAGAAAATATGATTAACTTTAAAAAAGGGTATCAGTGACTAATCTATTTTTTTTTGCCTAAAACAAAAGTCATAAAATACACGCTTAAATGTATCACGTCTCACTATATAAACGATTTACCGCAGTGAAAATTAGTTTTATACAAAGCTTATTTGATAGAACTTGTTTTTTCTGTCTAACGAAATGGAAACTTTGATACATGGAAAGGGGGCATATTTATATTTTAGCAAATCTTTAAATCCTCTGTAGTAAAAAGTATACATTTTTAATAAAACTCTATGCCGAATAGAATGCACAATGATGTTAAAGATTGCTAACTTGGTTGATACTGCATGCCCCTGATCAACATATATATTGTCTATAGCCACATGTACATGTATATTGTCTATAAAAACATATATATATATATATATATATATATTGTTTATCACAACATATATATTGTCTATAACCACATGTATATTGTCTATAACAACATATATATTTTCTACAACAACATATATATTGTCTATAACTACACATATATTGTCTATAGCAACACCTCTATTTGCTTTTGCAGCAGCTACAAGAGCATTTGCAGTTTTACGGATGGTGCTGCATGTCCTGCCTTTAGCAGCAATGGCCTGCCCTGCAGCTGTGTAGACATTTCACCTGGCCATTACAGATTTCAAACTCCCATAGCTGTCATTGTACCCAGCCTCAACAGTATATTTGACATCTTGGTGAAGGTGTGTACACGCTTTCTAACGGTCACATACAGTCCACTAAAACTTAAGGAATACCTAACCCTAAGAAATTTTTTAGCTAACTGGTAGTGATAGTGTAAAAAAGGAGATAATGAAATGTTAAAATTGATAAATGAATAATAAAATTGATGGCAGAGTTATAAAGGTTATCATAGAGCGATAAAAGTGATTATAGGAATATGAATCTGACCATAGATTGATAAAGGATAACATATAGTTTGTTGTAAATGGGATCAGAAAGAGTTAAAAATTTGCAAAGAGTTATAAAGGCATTCAGAGAGTGCTAAAGGTAATCAGGGAGTTATAAAGGTGATCATAGAGTGATGAAGGTGGTCATAGAGTGATGAAAGTGATCATTGATGGGTCAATGTGTTCATAAAGTGATAAATGTGTTCGTAAAATAGTAAAAGTAGTGATAGAGTAAAACAGGGATCATAGAGTAATTAAGGTGTTCATGAAGTGGTAAAAAATTCAAAGGTTGATAAAGTTGATCATAGACGGGCAAAGGTGTTCATAGAATAACAAAGGTGCTCATAAAAAAGTAAAGTAGTAAAAGTGTCAATAAAGTGATAAGAAGGATCATATATTGATAAGAATGTTCATATGGGGGTAAAAATTCACATTTCGATAAACGCTATAATAGATTGATGAAGGTGATCCTAGGTTGATAAAGGGGATCATAGGTTGATAAACGTGATCCTAGGTTGATAAACGTGATCATAGGTTGATAAAGGTGATCATAGGTTGATAAAGGTGATCATAGGTTGATAAAGGTGGTCATAGGTTGATAAAGGTGGTCATAGGTTGATAAAGGTGATCATAGTTTGATAAAGGTAGGTGATCATAGGTTGATGAAGGTAGGTGATCATAGGTTGATAAAAGGGATCATAGGTTGATAAAAGTGTTCATAGGTTGATAAAGGTGATCATAGGTTGATAAAGGTGATCATAGGTTGATAAAGGTGATCATAGTTTGGTAAAGGTGATCATAGGTTGATAAAGGTGATCATAGTTTGGTAAAGGTGTTCATAGGTTGATAAAGGTAATCATAGGTTGTTAAAGGTGATCATAGTTTGATAAAGGTAATCATAGGTTGTTAAAGGTGCTCATAGGTTGATAAAGGTGATCATGGGGTAGTAAAAATTGTCCAAAGGATCTTTGTAAAAATGGCTAGATGCATGAGTCTAAATGTTAAATGAGAATAAGATGTTACAAGTTGTGCCAATAGCTATGGCTATGACCTGGCCAGACATGAAAGATATTTTTATGCAGAAGTAACTAGTTGCTAAATATTTTGACAGCCCTTAAGGAACTACGGGAAGTGAAATTTTCACGTTTAACATTGGTTGCCAACATTAGCATCTCTGTTTCAAACTTTTGAATTGTTGAAGTAAACAAAACTGTGTACAACGGCAAGAAAGGAAAACAAACTTTTTTGCATCTGAGTTGAGTGATAGTGATTAACTAGTTAAATGTCTTCAAGCTAACCATTTGTTCTTAACTTCACTTAATTTTACTAATTAGCCTTGTTTCTAGAAATACTGCCAATGGTGCCAGTGGTTCCATTGGCTCTATTGGTTCTATTGGCTCAATTGGCTCCAGTGGTTGTATTGGCGCGATTGGTTCTATTGGCTTCCTTGATTCCATTGGCTCAATTGATTCTATTGGTTGCTTTGGTTGCATTGGCTGCATTTGTTGCATTGGTTGCATTGGCTGCATTGGTTGCATTGGTTGTATTGGTTGTATTGGCTCCATCGGTTGTATTGGTTGCATCAGTTCCATTGGCTTCATTGTTTCCATTAGCTTCATTGGTTGCATTGGTTGCATTGGTTCAACTGGATTCATTGGCTCCATTGGCTTTATTGGTTCCATTAGTTGTATTGGTTGTATTGGTTGTATTAGTTGCATCGGTTGTATCGGTTGCATCGGTTTTCATCAGTTCCATTGGCTTCATTGTTTCCGTTAGATTCATTGGTTGCATTGGTTGCATTGGTTCAACTGGATTCATTGGCTCCATTGGCTTTATTGGTTCCATTGGTTGTATTGGTTGTATTGGTTGTATTAGTTGCAGCGGTTGTATCGGTTGCATCGGTTGCATCGGTTGCATCGGTTGCATCAGTTGCATCGGTTGCATCGGTTGCATCGGTTCCATTGGCTTCATTACTTCCATTAGCTTCATTGGTTCAATTGGTTGCATTGGTTCCATTGGCTTCATTAGTTAGATTGATTAATTGAGAATCTTAACATGTGTTTGGTTTTGCTTACTAACCCTATTTGAATTAATAACCAATTGTTTATTAAACAGTAAGTGCGACTGGTACATACTTTTGAATGGTGGTTGTTTATTGTAGCCTTTACTGTTTACTTACATTTTAATCTGTTCATATAATATTATTAATATCAAATTTTATGTAAAATTATGCTTACATTTAAGCATTTTAAAATATTTATTTGCTATTAGATAAAAAAAAACGGCAAAGCATGCAGATATAATGAGGATTGATGTGTGAGGTGTGTGGTGTGAGATGTGTGGCATGTGGTATATGGTGTGTGGTGTGTAGGGTGGGTGTGCGGCATGTGGTGTGTGGTGCATGGTGTGTAGGAAGTGATGTGTAACGTGTGGTACAAAGTGTATGGTATCTTATGTGCGGTGTGTAGTGTGTAGTTTGCGATGTCTGTGTAGTGTATACTATGTGATGTATTGCATTTGTGTGTAAAGATGTATGGTGTGTGAGTGTGGTATGTGCGGTGTGATGTGTAATGTATCATTAGTGATGTGTAATGTGTAATGCGTGGTGTGTATATATGGTGTATTACGAATTATGTGTGATGTATGGTGAGAAACGTGTAGTAAGTAGTGCCTGGTGGTTGTTGTGTTCTGTGTGTATATGATGTAAGATGTGTGTTGTATATGTATATGTTGTGTATGATAACTGGTAAATTATGAAAATAATTGCCTAAGCTATTGTAGCGCCAAAATGAAAATGACTTGCAAAACATTGAATTTGTTGTATTCATGTTGAAGGGTACATACGCGGCCAGATTTGCTTTCACAGACTCTCGAACCAAAAGGGAAATTGGATGCATCAAAGCTAAATGGAAGATTACAAAGGTGCATCGTGACAAGGAACAGCAAAGATCTCTATTTTTCAAACAAAGAAAAACTCTTTGACATGCTTTTTAGTTTAGATGTTCTTCAGCAGCATGTCAATCCATTCAAGAAATTGTTTTCAGCTGCAACATATTTTATGCTTATAATACAACAAAAATTTATTCATTTAATGTAATCTGAGAAACCCATTGCGCATATTTTTACGAAAAAATTTTTCACCCAGTTCAAATACAACAAGATTTTGATGTGTTGCACAATTTAATACCTTGTTGTGGCTTGTGATTGTATATAAAATACATGCCATTACTTTAGGGTAGTGAGGCTAAGAGTGTCATATTGCAGCAGCTGTGCTCTAAATTTGAATAAAACTTATAAACAGAGAACAAAACAGCCTATAAGAATCATAATTTTCTATTTGAAATTTTATATATTTTTATGCAATTTGTAGATTTTGGTTCAAAGAATGCATGTGAATACAATAAACTTTACATACTTGAAGATCAGCAATACTAGCTGTTGAAATAATAAACTAAACTGTTGTCTTACTTTTTTATTTACTTTGTTATATAAATATATGAAATTGTTTTGCTTTACTATTACTCCGAAAACCTTTATGACCAAATGTCACCTATTGACTATATGAATTGGATTCTTTAGGCTACACGGAGAAAATTAGCTGAATGCATAAAAGTTAGAATTGGATAAAAACAAGATATTAAAGAAATACACAAAAAGCACACAAAATAAGAGAGGAGAACAAAAAGAGAAAGAGAATATAAAAAGAACAGCAAAAATGAAAAATACAACTATTTAAAAACAAACTAATGGATAATGTAATAAATAAATTAATGGCAAAAAATAAACAATAATATTTGTGTATTATGAACATATTATGTTTATCTCAATAATAAATTCAATAATAAAAAGTTATGAAAAAAGAAGACAAAGCTTCAATAGATATATTTTTATTTTATGTATATCGCCTACATTGTAGATCAATTTCTGAAAAATTACTACATGTAACTACAGCTTCGGGTCTTCTTTGTAGAAATAATATGCAAAGTATTAAAGAAGAATGATTGGTTTTTACAACTGAGCTGTTATTTATTTTTGAGCTAGGACAACATGTATAAATCATATAGTGATGCGATGACAAGAGTAAAAATGAGAAATTATTATTGTATGTATTAATGTATTATTATTGCCTTTATTGTATTTAAGTGCAGAGGTAGGCAGTAGGAGGCTATTTTTATGTTCTAATATTTAAGTGTTTACTACTTCAATGATGCAAAAGTTCATAAGTAAAATATATGCAAAATATAAATAAATATGACTCATACCTGTTATTAATATAGAAATAGAAGTTTAACGGAAGTTTACAGTAAAAGTAGTTAAGCTTTATATTGTTGTCCGCAATGCTTGTAAGGCACTATAAAATTATTTTTTTGTTCATGATTTTGTCTGATGGTTTGTATTGTATGAATAAATTGTAGGCATTAGGGAGTTGGGTTCTCTGTCAAGAATGATTGGATATAATACTTGTAGTTAGTGTTATGCTTATAACTGAGCACATAACTCCATGAAGGTTATTACTCTGACATCATTTCATTTCTCAACTCTGAAGGTTTTCTGGGGCAGTGAAAATAGGATTTAACTTTTAAAGTTTTACATTTTGCATCTTAATTTTTAATTTTTCACATCCTTTATAACTACTTACTTGATTTTGTTTATTTTGTTTACTAGAAAATATCAACCATCATAAACAATCATTTCTCATTGATGAGTTTGGATCTGACTTGTTCATAACATAAACATTAAAAAGGATGTTTACGGTTTAATACATTACTTTTGGTAAATTTATTGGTAAAGATTAACTAATTTTTTTTAATTTTTTGACTACAGGTTTTGCAGCAAGTTTACTGTAATTGAACCTTCTATACAATTCCATTGTTTTTTTATCGTAGTACTATTTACTGCCTTAAAACAGGCTGAAATGTATTTGTATAAGTGAACTCCATGCGCAATGCACATGGCTCATATAATATAGACCCTTCTCTAAAAACGTAACCCTCCTATAATGTACATGTAAATTCTACTTAACGTGAAAACATCATGTACAGTTTTTTCTTTGTATTACGCAAAAAAATCTACATAACTTAAAGTGTCAAGTTGGAACAAGTTCTCAAATTTGATTTGAATAACGAGAGTTTCATAGTTACCCTTAAAATATTGTTTTTCCCCTTATGCCACTCGCGAGTGAAAATTATGTATAGCGGTATGCTGGATAAATATGCTAGCGTCTTGGCAGTGATTGAAAGTTGGAGAGTGATGGTCTGAGAGATCTTCAGATGTACCGATAAAAGAACTAGAATAAGTATAGTAGCTACACAATTATTTATAAATACTTTAAGGTGACTAATCTGTGAAGAGGTTAGAGTGTGAGCCCACCAACTCAAATGTCTTGAATTGGAGTCTCATTAAAATCGATCTTTTATCCTAACTTGTAACTCTGACTTTGGCAAAAACTGACAGAAAGATAGTCACCTAACTTGTAGTTTTAAATATGTATATTTTTGTTTTACTTTATTGAGGCATACAAACTTAATGTTTTTTCACCATAGGTTTTGCTGTCTGGGAAAAATGAATTGACCTTGAAAGTGTCCACTCCTTTTAACTTAACACAAATTTACCATAGTCATAAACCATAAACGAATTGAAAGTGATAAGAAAAACAAAAAAGTTATTGATAAACCCAATAATAATATAGTTACTGTACATTTATTAAATTAAAAAATTATGATTTACTTTTTTGTGTTTGAAGAGACAATTGAGTGAGTTATAGAAGATTGAAAAAACTGAGTAGGCAGTTTACGTATTTCACTGTTCATATAATGTAAAATCTCTATTACGGAAACAATCTTAGAATATACTATTCATCATTAGAAGTGTCTACAGTACTTCAAGTGAAAAATCCAACTTAAAAGTAAAAAAGTGTAATTTTTTGCAGTTAAAACCTTTCATTCTGAAAAGCATTAGATTGGTATTTGAACTAACTGGTTTAAAAACAGATTTGTAAAAGTAACTATTATTGTTTGTGTTCTTGCTGCTATGCATACTTTTGTCTTTAAAAATACTCAGGTGTTCAACCTAAGAAAACTAATCTAAGAAAATTAATAATAATATAACTTTAGATCATGCCTAGCGGCTGTGGTTACATAGTAACTAATGTGAAGAACCTTAAAAAAGACTTGAGAACTAAAAAAAAAACAGCCGAAGTTCAAACAAAGCATTTATGAAGGTGGCCCGGTGACCTCTTGCATCTCACATAGGGAAACTATTGCAATGAATTTATTAGAGAATTAATCACCAGGATGCACTGCTAAGGGTCAATTAGGTAAGTTTTCACTCTTCCTTTTAACATTAAAAAAGGTAAAAACACTTGTAACTGAAAAAATAGTCAATCGCTCCAATAAAAGTTGGAGTCATCCCAACTTTGCACCATGAACAGATAATCCCACTTGGAGAATTACACTTATACCAATGTTGTGACAGCACCATAATCTACCTCGTTAACTGAGTTTTGTTTTCAATTTATTTGTAAACTTTGCTAAATTAAATATGCAAAAGACTTCAAGGTCTATATTTTGCTGCTAAAGGAAGATTAGCTGCAGGGTTAGCTAAATTTTATGACTTGTTACTCATTTACTTGCTTGCTAACATTCAGTGAGTCGACATTTGATGATAGTTTGCATGCCAGCTATGTAAACCTAAATGCTGTAAAACAAATATTGCTTGCTATTGCAAACATATCTTTTAAACGGAAAAGTTATGTCTACAAGAAATTTTGCACTCTGACATATATTTTTTTTCAAACAAAGCTTTTTTGAGATAAAAATGTTTACTCGCAATTTAAAGTACATGTGTATATGATATTCTAATAACATGTGCTATAGTAATATCTGACACAGCATCCAGTTATTTAGAAGTTTAATAAAACAAGCACATAACTTCACAAACTTGAACTCCTAATAGAAGTATCACACAATATGACACGTAAAGTCTGTGAAGGATCTGGGAGATAAGTGGTGAGGAAGAACTAGATACATGTAGTAACAGATAACCAATGTTATAATTTACCATTACATCTCATAGTACCATGTAGAAATGCAATCAATATTAGTAGAGTGTTTACTTTGGTGAGGGAAAACTTACATACCTAGTTAATAAGTTGAAACTAATACGAATGTTTTGCGAGCTATATGATAGAATGTGGTTTACAAGTCATTTTAGATTTGTGTAAAAAAATGGTTTGTTGCAAAAGCTGAAATACAAAAAATCAAAGTTCTTTGCTGAAATTTATACTTGAAATCTCATTTTTTTTTGGACAAAACAACTTAAATTTAAGAATATTGAGGCTCATGTTCTTGATCTCCACTATTGTCTGTAGAAAAGCATTGCCTGTTAAACTCATCCATTTTGTTTATTGATTTTAGCATCCCTCTCTGCGCTTGTTTAAGTTGCTCGATATCATACTGCACAGCTGTCAAACCTACAAAATAATAACTAAGTAAAACACAATTGAATGAGCTAAAGAGATTAAACTCTTAAGATTTCAGTATAAGAATAATGAGAGGATATGTCAAAGCAAAAAACCATTGTCTGTAGCGGTCTTGAATTTAGTGTATCAAGACTTCTGGTGGCTGGCTAATTTAAGACTGTTTTATTTTTACATTACAAGCAATATATATGTGTATGCAAGTCATCAATGATTCACCATACGTAATAAGGTACATAAGCTACAAAAGAGGATATGACAATCTTTGACAATTCAATAAACATATAAACATATTCCTTCCTTTTCTTCCAAAAACAGAAATATTCACATGAAACAAATGCAAGATCGGTTGAGAAGTTCACACAGTACTAACTCAAATTCTGGCTGGACTAAACTAGAAGCACTACACACAGTAGATAGCAGAGAGACATCACACACAGTGAATGGCTGAATAACGTCACATTTCAAAATTGAGCAAACAGTGCTGACTGGCTAACTGACTAGTAGATTTACTGGCTAAGCTGACTGACTTAAAACAGGGAATCGTCGTCCTCGTAGTCAAATAATTTCTGTGCCTTCTCAACAGCTCTGATGTTATTCTTTGGGCAGGCAGGGGCTTTTGCTAAATGACTGTTGCCCCCACATTTAAAACATGCGAGCCCTTTTGCTGGGCACTTGTGGTTAATCCGTTGCTCTAAACCACAATCACCACAGATTGCTTGTCCCTTGCTGAAACAATTCCTCTTGACTGCATTCATTTCAGATTTCACATCTGGAAGTGTAATCTGCTCTATAGCGACCTTGGCATTTGCTTCTTGCAATAACACACTAATATCAGTTAGCTTTGATTCCTCAAGTGCGATCAGCTTTGACCTCAGCATTGTGTCCCGCATGCCACGTAGAAATTGTTCCACTAGGTTGACGTCCAGACTACTGGCAAACTCACATTGGCGAGCTGTCCTTTTCAAGCGGCTGACATATTCATTGAGATTCTCACCCGAATTCTGTCTCATCTCTCTGAATGAAAGTCGTTCCACCAGCCAGTGCTTTGACGTACCAAAGTGCTTGCATACAAGGTCAACTAGGCCACTGTATGTCAAATCCTTAGGCTTCTGTGGGGCTGCCAGATCTCGTATTGTATCGTATTGATAGCCTTTTAAGCCCATGAGCAGCATGTGCTGACGAGAGTCTCCCGTAACCTTGTTCACAGCAAAATATATCTCCAACCGCTCCAAATATGACTCAACACTCGTAGAGTTGTCAAATTCTGGCAAATTAGCCATGGCTTTATTATCCGGCATCCTCGTCGCCAATTTAGTGTATCAAGACTTCTGGTGGCTGGCTAATTTAAGACTGTTTTATTTTTACATTACAAGCAATATATATGTGTATGCAAGTCATCAATGATTCACCATAGTGACGATTTCAGGTGCAAAGACAACAGCACCAAGAAACAAACATATTGCCACATTATTGCAATTGTTGACAGTATGATTCAGGTGGCATGCTTATGACCCTGATACACTACATTGAAGAAAGTAAAAAACAAATGTAATTGAACCTATATTCAGTCAGTATATGTCTCGTTCTGGTTGAAAGTTCAGGCACGGCACTTATTGTCACTAACTTTAAAAGCGCTTGCAACAATAAGAAGTTATAGCAATCTCATGCTACGTATATTTGAAAACAAAAATATTATAACATAAACAAGTGTGAAAAACAGCATTGCTAGTGTGTATTCGTGACTCAATGTGTGCTTTTATATATCTTTGTTTTTTTGGTAGGCTTCATCCTATTCTCAATTGACTGATTGACCGAGTGTATAGGTGATACTGGATAGCTAGTGATGGCTTATTCAGCAGACTAAATGTTAGTGAGCCCGGCTTGCTCTTTGCAGTGCTTTTCTGGCAGGTTTCTAACGCAATAATTCACGTGGCATAATATTCTCATAAGACTTCAAAGAACAAGTTTTTATGTATAGCATTTTGCATAAAACTAAAGAACACTTCAACAACTGCCTACCAAATACAAAAACCATCTTATATAGATTAGGTCTTTTGCATATCTTTTGGCTTAATTTTACTACCATTGTTATCTTCAGTCAATAAAATAACTCTATAGTGTGATTGTACATTGCTTTTAATACATCCCATTTTATAATCCTTTTGCACAGCTTCTTTGTGGTTAAATATATTTAAAACTGACTTCTTGACGTTAGTCCCAATTCACTGATTAATATTTATAAGCTTTGCACAATTTTGGGTAACAGATAACTATGACATTTTTTAGCAATAAATTGAGGGAGCTATCTGACCTCTCGACACTTTTAAACAGCTATAAGTCAAACTCATCATTTTTTGATCAAGTGTGTTTATCCGAACTTGTTTTAACAAAATATACCAAAGGTATTAAAAGGCATGCACCAAAATCTTTCAAAAACCAAAATGCAGCAAGTGTTGAACAACCAACAATTATTACAACACATCCTTATTTACTCAACATATTATGAAACTCTGTTTTAATTATGCCAGTTATATCTATTTTCAGATATTCAGGTAGAATAGATAGAATTGCTCTGAGTGACCCATAACAGTATTATTAGATAACAGTAAGTTGTTAAGAGTGGAACCAACTGTTGAACTGCAAAAGTAATAATGAACTTCCGATTGCAAGAGCCCTTCATGATGTGTACTAAAGCTTTTACTGATTTACTAGCCAATTTTGAGGTCACTTTAGGGTTACGGCTTAAAAGTTATCTAAGAATGTGAAACTTCTTATTAGTTTTTTATATTCATAGAAATATGATAATGTTGCAACTACCTGTTTAGAAACACCACAACATGCCCATTCACACCTAACTGAAATAAAATACTTAGAAACCATATCTCAAGCCAACTTATTACAGATAGAGGTAAGCTTTACCTGTGATCTGTTGGTTCATTGTTTGACTCTGTATTTCTACACAAGATTCCAAAACTGCTATTCTCTGTTTGGCTTGCTTCATTTCTACAACAGCAATATAACAGTCTACATGCTAAAAATGTATGTACATTGAGAAAAAAATCCATTAGTATTGTGTTTTGATCTATTTCATGATGACTAAATCCTTAGTTTCAATGATGGTATAAACAAAATTTATGTAAGTGTCATTCTGTGTATCACTGTACGTCAGGGGTGTCAAACTCAATTGTAAAAGGGGCCAAAATTCAAAACATACTCTAGGTCATGGGCTGAAAAGGATAAACATTTATTTAACACACTAAAACTGAATGTTTTTGGAACATAAATACGAATAAAAACAGACGGGAATATTATTCTGAAACAAACTTAAACCGTAAAGGTTGACTTGCAACAAAATTTATATAACAGTTATTTGGTATCTTAAAATTCATCTTGTCTTACTCTGCCATGTTGCAGGTTCAAAATATGTAGAAATTTGATCACAAGCTCCTAAAAGCTAAAAAATGAATGGTTAAAAAGTGGTTGTATGCCGGAATCCCATATTTTGATGAAGTATTCAACTCGACAGGGTTATTGTTTTGACACGTAATGTTATCACGTAATAAAATCAAATGCCAATTAAAGGCTCAATATAAAACATCTCGTATAGCACTAGTTTATGACAAACACTTCAGGCTCTACCAAGAAGCCCCTATCAAATATAGATGCTCACTACTTGAAAGTTTCGTTTCAGCTCAATCTAATCATCTAGTCGTAATCTGATCCTGTGACCCATATTTCCTGCTATATGATGCGAACAATTTCTGCAGCATTTGTCGACTATCACAGGTGACCTACATGATCTTCATGTTTCTTAGAGGATGATATGCACCACCTTGAGCAAAGGTTAAAAAACTAAACTGATTTTTAGGCTAGGTTTTGAAATATCTTGCTCAAAGTGACGGCATTAAAATGATAATGAAATAGATGCATAAGGACAATAAACATGGTTTCATTGAATACGAGAAGTATATTTGTGAAAAATATTTTGACGACCAAGGTTTCATTAATGAGTAAACAGAAACAAATTGTGTGCAACACTTATGGCCGTTTTCATGATTGCTGCGATCAGCTGTTCGTTTTTGTGCTTTTAAGAGCATCTGCAAGCTTGTAATCACACTTCCACATATTTTGGACCTACGACACAGCAGACTAAGACAAGGTGAATCTCTTGATACCAGATAACTGTAATACCAGATAACTGTAATGTAAATTTTGTTGCAAGTCACCTTTAAACTAACTCTATTTATATTTTGCTTTTTATAAAATATCTTGTTAAAAAAAATTCCAATTTCTTTGCTCTTATGTCAATGTATATAAAAATAAATTTAAACTCCTTTAAAATATTTCCTATCAAAATTATACAAGTTAGAAATATGAACACGCTAAAAACATGGCAATATGCATAAAATGTGTGCTGTTCAGCAATAACAATTTAAATCATTCAGTTTTCGTTGCTCTTATGATTTTGATCTGATTATATGATCTGACCGAAACAAATTTATTTACGTTCAGTGTAATGTCCTGTGTTGTGGAGATTCTCAGAATAGACAGCAGCGCTCATCAGGCTAACTGCTATAGAAGTTTTAAGCATCAAAAACCCTCAAAGTATGCATAAATGCAATCAATTGTAAGCATCAAAATCTACATAAATATATTGTTTATGGTTCATGGTAGGCAAAACTGTTTCTTTATTCAACGAGCAATATAACACTCATGACACTACAAATTTCTGTAAAGGACATTGACAGAACAAAAGTTATCACTTCTTTATTGCAATAACTCTTATTCTGTCAATGTGTCCATGGCAGAAATCTTTCACAACTGATTCTGTATCTATTTCAACATCTTTATATATGTATAATATTAGATGATTATTTAGACAGCCTGCCCCATGGTGCTCCTCATCAATGTTTTGATTCACTTCAATGTAGAAAAGGATCACTCACTCACTGCATTTGTGGCAGGCGAAACTATTACTACATTAGTGAGCCTCTCCACTTTGTCGCTAGTTGCTATAGACTAGCGAAGAAGTAGAGCGATGAGCTAAGAGCGATGAAGCGAGCAGTGAACTAATTTACGCTAATTTACTAGCAACTAGTGCCGTATTGTTAGTCGCTAGTTGTTGGAAATTCCAAGTGAATGCGCTTAGACTGCAATTATTGGTACTTAGCCACAAAAAAATCATTGAGAAGTTGGGGCGTCTCAGGCGCCCAACCGCTTTTGCAAATACGGGCTGTCAACGCTGGATAGCAATAATGTAAAATGATTTTTCTAAAATGATAAGACTAAAGGGGCCAGATGTGGCCTGCGGGCGGTGAGTTTGACACCTGTGCTGTACGTAGTCAGCTACTCAATGTGATTCAAAAATGTAAAATTATTTTAAAAAACTATTTCACCAATAAGCCATTGAAAAAATAGTTCATTGAAAACTTCATTGTCTGTTGACAATATAACGAAGATATTGCTGCCCAAAACAAAGCTGCTACGATGACACACCGACCTCCCCTTTGCCACCAGCTTTCACCACCACGGCGATACACGATCTACATGATCTCACGGCAGTCCCTACTGCCAACCCAAAGGCAAACCAAGTCAGCAGCCTCACTGCTACCCAATGGACTCTCAAGTCCTCATCTCCACAAGGCAATTTGCTTGTCAGTAGAAGCACGGCAATACAGATGATCAGCTCACTTGCTCTCCACTGAGCCGTCTGCCAAGCATCTGTTTAACGCCTGCTTATATAGCGAGACCTGTTAGTCCCTCGGCTTTTCTGTGAAAAGCTAGCTTTTCAAAGCCCTGGCTCTCCATGAAAGCCAGTCCCTTATTACCGACTAATCACTAGGAAGCCTCAGATATTTACATAATATCCCGCATTGTCGTTCCGTCATTCTATATTTTTCATGCAAGTTTTTGCACTTTGGGTTGATAAGACACCTTTTGCCATGACTTTGTTCTGTAAAACTTTAGTCTATATGATGTTTAGCGTTTATTTGGCTTTAGGAGGATGCTTTGTTTATGACTGCTCTTGTGATGTAAGTTATAGCACAGCTCAACACTGCATTCAATTTTGAGGTTTATTCATTTTTTCAATTCATTTTACTCATAAAAGTTACCACAATCCATGTAAAATAGATGCTATAAACCATCACAATAGAAGCTGAAAAACAGAGGCTTCAAAAACTCTGCAATAGAGGTGAAAAGTTATGTGAAACCTAAGCTAGAACATATGTAAAAAGAGGCTGAGGACCATATAAAATGAAAAATGAAAACTAGGTGAAATAAAGACTGACAACTATAAAAAATGAAGGTTGGTAGCTGTGTAAAATAGAGTCAGAAAATCATGTGAATCACAGGTTAGTCCTTGCTAAATAAAGGTTGAAGAGAGGCTGAAAAGCAGGTGAAATGAATGGTCATGTGCATTAGAGACTGAAAACCACTAAGTGAAATAGACGCTAAAATGAATTACACAAATACAGTTCGAATGTTAAAAGTGATATTAGTAATACGCTATCAACTCAAAGTAAAAAAAATTATCAATCAATTGCTTTCAGCGATGTATTACAATATTTCACCTATGTAAAGCAAAGAATACCCCTCAGTAATGGTAAAGTTGCAGTGTTGAAACTATTGGCATCAAGTCTCTCTACTGATATTCTCTAGAAAAGTAAAATTGTACTTAGAACTGAAATATCAGACTTACCAGTATTCTGTTGATCCATCGGTTGAAGTAGTGATGTCTGGCTTAACTCTAGCTGCTCTATGTTGTCATTGGTTTTCTTTAGCTCTATAAGAATTACAAAACATAGTCTGTACGAGTAGTATTGGACAATTTAAAAAGAGAAAATTTTCAGCTTTGTAATTAACTTACATGTATCTTTTAATTGGTTTTTCTAATTTAATGTTACAAATTGAGCTATACACAATGTGTTAGTTAATCTGACTCAATATAATGACACACAGACAATGCTTACCAGAGAAATCTAACTGCTACATTCAAAATTAGGTTACTAAAATGAAGAAGGAAGGCTGTTGCCATAAACTAGAGTGATATCGTGAAAACATTAAAGTTTACTTTGATTAACAGTAGCTTACTTTTACAAAAGATAAAAACTACCTTTAGTAACGGGGCACAGAAACTGCTTTGGCGTAGCTAGCATAGGCATTATCGTATTGTAATTAGTCAACTGTAATTATTCAACATATCAAAAAAATCAAATTCACAGATAAAAACTTTTTAACTTTATTTTCACTTGGCAGCAAATGTCCGAACATAAATTTGTTCTTTAAGGAAAAGTAATGAAGAGAGATCAATAAAATACACTGGTTCCTGCTTGCTAATATTTAGTCAGAAAAAGCTAACTTTTTTTTAAACACCATAATCAGCATGTGCCTGAGTTCTAGTACGTATCACAGTTCAACTAGTTTGATTAAAAATTTAATACAGTCAAGTTCTGTTTGTACCATAAAAATACAAAACTGTGGACTATGTTAAATTGTGAACGTATTATTTGTGATGCTAAAATTCCACATACTCGATAAATTTGTTTGGAAATAAGCAGTGAGTCAAAACTTGTGATTTTTAGCTACGGAGTGCTGTCCAACATATTTAAACTTTTCTTAAGCAAAAAACTCACATGTAAATCTGGGTACCCTTTCAAATGCCAGATATACTACAAATAACTTTTTTAATACAATTAAGACAAAAAATCTGAAAATTTTCAGGAAAGTACCGTGCGTCTGGTTAAGACAATTTAAACCATTATTTTCTGTTAGCTATTATGAACTTCATATTTTTTGGCTTGAAAAGTATTACCTACTACAGTTTGTCAGAACCAAGTTAGTTGTGTTCACCTAATTTAAAAAAAAATAAAATATCACTTTGAGGACTTACATACATCCATACATTGAAACAAGCTAATAGCTCATTCACAGTCAACATACTACTTTGATATCTCCTCACTAATAAACATACCACCTTGACATCTCTTCACTAATAAACATACCACCTTGACATCTCTTCACTAATAAACATACCACCTTGATATCTCTTCACTAATAAACACACCACATTGATATCTCTTCACTAATAAACATACCACCTCGATATCTCTTCACTAATAAACATACAACCTTGACATCTCTTTACTAATAAACATACCACCTTGATATCTCTTCGCTAATAAACATACCACCTTGATATCTCTTCACTAATAAACATACCACTTTGATATCTCTTCACTAATAAACATACCACGTTGACATCTCTTCACTAATAAACATACCACCTTGATATCTCTTTACTAATAAACATACCACCTTGATATCTCTTCACTAATAAACATAGCACATTGATATCTCTTCCCTAATAAACATACCACCTTGAAATCTCTTCACTAATAAATATACCACCTTGATATCTCTTCACTAATAAACATACCACATTGATATCTCCTCACTAATACACATATCACCTTGATACCTGTTCACTAATAAACATACCACCTTGACATCTCTTCACTAATAAACATACCACCTTGATATCTCTTTAGCTGTAATTGTACTACCTTTATATCTCTTCACTATTAAATGTACCACACATTGACCTCTTTTTTTACTAACAAACATAATACCTTGATCTCTCTTCACTATTTCTTCAGCAAGCTTTTCAGTCATTGATCTATGCATCTTTCCTACATTTGCCAACTCTAAAATGGTTGAAAATGCCCGACTCTGAATTGAGCTTAGACAAATGTTACAGTCTTAGGTTTTAGTAGCCAGTCACCAACTATCATCATATTAGATTTTGTATTTAAGTGACTTATTTTAATTGGTTAGTAAAAACTCTTTTTTTGCGAACTCCATATAAATAGTTTTTAATTTTAGCTTCCTCCTAAGACTTAAGCCTTAGAAAAATAAACTGCTTTGGAGATCAGTTGGGCTTTGGTGATATAATAAAGGTTTTCCTGTGCTTCTCTGAAACATTTAAAATATATTTTGCAATACTGAATATTGACCTGCATAGTTTTTTTAGTTAATTTTGTTTATGTTGATCAATATTGATCCCGATACATGCAATATAATATAAATGAAAATACATTTAGGTATTTATACTGTAGCACTCCTTTTTTGAAATGGCCATTTTACGTCATGACTCATGACAATTAATGTAGATAACATTTTAATTATCTTTCAAACAAGATTAACTTTTTATTAAAAATATTATTTTTTGTAGGCCATCACATTGACTAGGCCAACGATTGTATGTTTAGTTGTCAACAGTTAACATTTGGTAACGAAATCTTTTAAAAAAAGTTCTAAAACCACGTCAATGATTTTCTGCAGACGGTTATATGAAAAGGCAACTGTAGACAATTGCAAATGATTATATGGAAAGTGTAAATAATGGCGAGATGAAGATGGTTCAAATAACTTTCAGAGTCATTTGGCAAAAGAAATGTTGGTTCCCAACATAAATATATAAACTAGCATCCATTAAATTCAACTGAAAGTTAAAAAAATTTTAAAACACTTCAATTTTGCTTATACTAAAGAGAAACAAATGTAACACGTCTAAACTGCTAGCATTGAGTTATTTGAGTAATAAGGTTATCATAGTTTATATACTGAATAACATCTATTTTAATTTCGCATACAAGTGGTTTGCCGTAATAGTGAAAACGAGTGTAATCAATGATACAGAAAAAAACCTTTTAATTTCTACACTTTTATCCAAGTTGTATACTTTGCAATTTTCACTCAACATTTGATTTAAGTATTTGTGTTGGAAGAAGTAGCAATCATGTTATATTTAACATTTGTTTTTGTTATTTTCATCCCTACAATGAACCACAGCTTTCATCTTATAAAAATCTTGTAACTTGAACCAACTTGAAAATAACTGAGATCAACAGAGTTGAAAAAGCTTTTGACAAAACCTATTGAGCAGCATTACGCACTGGATATTACTGAAAGTAATATCTCATGTAAAAAATAAAAGAACAAGAAGAAGTTTGTTAATTTGTATTACTGAGTGTGGTATCAACATTAATCGCCATAGTCACCAGTGCAAACAATTTGCCAAAAGTTTTGAAGAGATACATGTGCAATTTTAATTAAAAGCATTTGGAATAGGTATCGTTGTATTTATGCATAAAGACTAGCTTTTACCTTGTGATTTCTTTGTTAACTCAGTAAGCTGTCGTACTGAAACATTCTGTATGTCTTTCACTTTCTCCAAATCTACAACTCAATTATATATACAGATGATGAATATAATATGACTATGAGCTCTAAAATGTGTACTATGTAGTCAGCTTCTGTTTACCAACATACATTTTTATTCAATATTTGGTTTCCAAACATAGTTTTTTCTGTAGTGATAAAACAAAAACAATTACCCAGCTCAGCAAAGTTCTGTTATGTTAGTCAAAAACAAAATAGAATTAGAAAAAGTTGCAAAACTAGTGCGGTTTGTCAAACTGACAAACCAGTACAAACCGGTACAAACTGATAACAGTAACAAAAATTTCACCAAGATAAATTTTTTAGCAGTCACTGAAGCCACACAGTCTGCAGTGTCCAAGAATGCCACTGGCCGGATGTTGATTAGAAGAACAAGGAAAAGGAATGGAGCTAGACATGACAAACTTGTATATAAAAGCACGACTTGCTAATAAACACTACAACCGTTGCGCTCTTGCTTCACACTTGTGATTATGTTATAATTATATTTGCGTACAGTCATATCTCATATTTCAGCTACAAATACATCTTCTCAACAGGCCAAAAAGTAGTTTCCTTTACGATACTCGTACTTGAGTCTTAACGAAAGAGTTAAAGAGATTAGTTCAAGCGAGGTTTTCTTTGTAGAAACCGACAGGAAATTTTAGTAAAATATTGCAACTAAACTCTGAAAATATAGTTTTTAAACAGTAGTATTTACTGTAATAGCAGATGTGTCTGTCTGTTCATTCATCTGTTCAAAAAGCTTGGAACGTAAGAAAAAATTCTGCATTACAGATGAGTCAACTTTGGGTATTCGGCTCCATAGACCGACGAACACAACACAGGAACCTTGCTTTTTGTTGGACTGATTGTGTTAATACGTATTACACAAGACTATATCCTCAAGCCGTGTTAGACTGCTACTGCACTAGTAAATATAATAACAATAATTAAATCGCTTTGGACTTCATGTCATAAGGATCTGATGGCTGACTATTTGAAAAGGATGTTTAGGCCTATGCTGCAAGTACCATCATGCTGTGTTGCTAATCCATTCTTCAGCTGTACAATAGATAGTTTCATTGATTCCCTCTCTAAAAATAAATTCAAAAGAAGAATAAAAATAGTTTATTACAATGTATGGTAATAAGCAGGATTATAACAAATAAGTTGTTTTTCAATATTTATTCTGTTTAATTCAACTGATTTTCATGATTCAACAAAATAATTATAAAAGTTTCAAGTAACAAATTTTGAAAATTAAACATGTTGAAGTATGAAATAAAAGTTGATTTTTGGTTGCTAATGGTTAGTGTGTCTTTAAATTTAATAACATGTATTTATATATTGAGTTTGCAGTGAAGAGTTGGCCTGTTTTACACATTTTTACAAACAATTAATGCCAAATTTAAAACTCAAATATTACTTACAAGCATTATTTTTAAAACATTCCTTTATAATACATCTATAGTTAGCGTTGATTGTCAAAAGCAATAATTATTATTAATAATTATTCATTGCTTATAATCATTAATAATTATTATAAAGCCAAAGTGGCTATTACAAAAATCATTTTGTGATAATATGCATAACTTTCACAAAATTAATCAGAATTTGCTGCTGATATGTTCACATCATAACATTGCGTCACCTCAAACTAAAGTGATAGATATTCAGACAGTAAGTCATTATTTAATCAGGTCAAGGTTACAACAATGTATAATAACAAAGTCAAGGACATTCAGTATAATAAAAAAGTTAGTAGAATAATAGTTGAGCTAGTTATGTACAGCCAACATAAAGCATATCACAAGTCATTATAACAAGTGCCATCAACAGAGATCTCAACTTATGTTAACGCATAAGATGTATAAGATAAGATGGTTAAATATATGATAAATGTTCTTAATTAAAAAACTCATACTAATTGCTAAATATGTTCACCTGTTGCATCCATCGGCAGTTCTTTGGCCAGATCTTCAATAGAAATCTTATGAACGCCTTTCACCGCCTCTAAGTCTGCAAAATTTTATTGATAGTAAAGAACATTGATCGGGAACAACTGTTGATTATCTCCTGCGTTACTCCTACATGAGATAACGTTAGTCCCACATTAGTCATGGATAGATTTGGGAGACTAATTGATAAGATCATAGATAAAGGTGACATAGCCCTAGACTGCTAGACACAATTATAAATTAAGATGATATAGACACAATCGTAAATAAAGATTGCATAGACATAGGCAAAAGCATAGATTAAGTTGGCACAGGCATAGACACAGTCATAAATAAACATGACACAGGCATAGACAAAAGCATAGATAAAGTTGGCACAGTCGTAAACACTGTCATACATGTAAATAAAGATGGCACAGACATGGACAAAAGCATAGATAAAGTTGGCACAGGCATAGACACAGTCATAAATAAAGATTGCACAGGCATAGACAAAATCATAGATAAATTTGGCACATGCATAGACACAGTCATAAATAAAGATGGCACTGTCATAGACAAAAGCATAGATAAATGGCACAGGCATAGACACAGTCATATATAGAGATGACATTGGAGTGATTAGATTTAGGTTCGATCTCATTGACTAATGCTGGAATTATGATGACCATTGTTCTATTCTTAGTGACTATAAACAACACATTAATATGATTTGGTGAACTAGATAGCAGCTATACCGCTGTTCTTGAAATGAACCGTTAAATAGTGCATTTTGAACTAAAACAATGAATAATTATTGATTTTATAAAAAAAACTACATCTGTATTTGAAAAATAGCGTGGAAAATAAATTTCATGCATCAACTTAATATTCAGGTCGAGGATTAGCCAAGCTAGTCAGGCAAAAGTTGTTAGGTATGAATCACTGTGAGATATTAGCTTATCTTAAGATAATTTGCAAATGTTAATTAACTGATTTCCCAAGTTTCTCACCAGTACATTTTACACTTTTTCAAAAATAGCCCTGCTGGAAAACAAATTATTAAAAAGCATTACTTATTAAAAAGCATATTTCTAGCGTTTTTGAAAATTTTAAAAATTTATTTAAAGCGACATGACTGGTAACAGCCATTCAGGACAAAATTTTGAAACTACACAAAATCAAAGCGGAATATTGGTAAGGTGTCTAAAATTTGTTACTAAAATAATTGCAATGTCGCTAGCGGCATTCGTTCATGCTGCTTAGGAAGTTGATATAAAAATAGATCAGCAGCAAGCATAGGAGGAGGTAGGCACCTAATCGAGTTAAGACTCACTACCGTCATATCTCAGCAGACAAGCTAAATGCGTTCTTAGCCTGAGTTTAAAAAACAATTAAAAAAGAAAACTGAAACAAAAAAAAGTGTTTCTAATTGTTTTAATTCACCACCTAAAGTTCCATAATAAAGAATACCTACTTCGTGGTTACGATCTGCGGTGAACATAACATGAACTTTATCTTTCATTTAACTTAAATAATCTTAGCTTACTACACGCACACTTGATAATAAAATTTAATTTCATGTTACACCAAAATAATTTCTAATTTATTTATTTTCACTATATTATCGTTTTTTTTTCCTGGTTGGCTTTTATTGGCTGGTATTACGTCGTTCTTTGAATTGCTGTCACTTTAATTTTAGCCAGCCTTTTCAAGTTTTTTTTAAACTGATCTCACAAAAAAGGCAAGTAGAATTGTTCATATGCTGTATTAAGCATCTTCTTGAATACTTGGCTACCTAGCAACCACAGTGAGGACTTTCGTACACTCTTAAGTCCTAATTCAAAAACGTCTAATATCAAAAGGTAAAAAATTACTTGGAAATTTTTATCTTATCTCAGATTTTCATATGTTGAGACAGTCACATGTTGAAGTATTATGACACTATTGTTCCGTAAATCTTTACTAGAATAATAACTGTGTCTGTTTGTCCATCAGTACATTCATCCGTTTATCCATACAAAGTAGTGCTGGGCACGAGTACTTCTTGGTCAACGGGTTTAGATCCGCCCCCTTCTGTTCGGGCTTTTCGAGTATCGGGTAGCTAGTAGTGCTCGGCTCGGGTATTTCTTTGCCTACGGGTTTTTCGGGTATCGGGTTTGTTGATATGGATTTTATGTTTAAATTTTCTAAGCAGATATATCTTCAAATTTACAAAGCAATTATATTTCTTTATAATTTATTTATCATTTTTAAGTTTTTATTGACTGACATTCGTACTCGCAGCGTTAACAGGTGGATTGTTAAACAGTCAATATAGTCTGGGGCTACAGGGCATTTTCGTGTCAACAGGTGGCAAAAGATAGGGTCTATGGTAGCTTAATACTTAAGCATGTTCTATGTACCTCTCTGACTTTTTGTAGATGGTGCTCCAAGTATCATAAAAAACTTTACATTATCGGCTTTTTTCGTTGGTAAGGCTTGTTGGCTTAGTAAAACTTGGTTATAATGAATTATGTAATCCATAATAGCTAGCTGTGGTAATCAATTTAAACAGAGTTATTAAACGTTCACTGTTACTATCAACGCTGATAGCTGTTTCTAACAAGGCGATAGCGAAAACAGACTAAGAACCTATGTGCTATCGGTGATAGCGAACACGCGCTGTATTAAAAATGACATACATTTGTTTACGAAGCCGATTTGGCTAATTGCGCAAATAAAATTTGATGTAAGCATTTCTTCTCACCTTTTTAATGACAAGTAATCACTGCTTGACTGCAATATTTCTAGTAGGCATAGTAAATAAGGTATGATATATTTTATTCTATCTATTAAATTAAAGACTCGTTAAACCCCATTGTCATGCTTCCTTAGCAAAAATGACGCAGAAATGCCCTGTGGTCCCAGACTAAGAGCGCAGGGTGCAATAGACCGAGTTTTTTTTAACACTACCCGACGGATCCGTGTACCAAAACCCGAACTTGAAAGTCAAAACCCGAACCCGAAGGACCGGAATACCCGAAATCTCTATTACCCGATACTCGAGAGAAGATGAACCCGCGAGTTCAACGAGTATTACTACCCGTGCCCAGCACTAATACAAAGCCACCTTACAGCAGTAGAGAAAAGAATCACCAAAAGAAAAATGAACACAGGTATGCGAGTTTACAGCCACGCGCACTACGAACTGCACAATGACTGTTGTTAGGGTTCATTATTGCACCTTATCAACAGCCATAGTGCAGTATTGCAGGACCATGGAATACTTGGGCACATACTGATTACATATCATGATGATCTCTCACACTGCTTGGAACTGACAGTGTACCAGTACTTCATAATGAACCCAAACATTAGTTTAAATTGACAAGTTTTCCTAGCTAACTTGTTATCTAAGGAGGTAAGCGCTATATTTGTATAAGTCTGGATTTTCGCTGAACTTTTGACAGGCGAATGAGAACATTTAAAAGCAAAACATGATTGAAAGCTAAAAATTAGGTTAAGCTAATTTTTATCAACATCATAAATATTTAGAGGAAAGCAATCGCGCTCAGATTGTTTGGGCCAGAAATGTTTTGTAGAATTTTTTCAACATCAATGCCCTAATTCGAGCTTGCAAATCATAAATTAAATCACATTAAAACCTAACAGCTTATGCTAGTTAAGCTAGGCTCTGAGTTTTATAAAAAGTAGGTCAGACCTCAATGTCGTTTTGCTACGACTGCAATGTTGGATAGGAGTGAGTATTACAGAGAAACATAATGTACGAGCTGGTGCTTGAGGTTTGCCTAGATGCAGACCAGTGATCGTCCATAAAGCCATTTTGCAAAAGAGTAATAATAGACAACATTTAGAAAACAAATTTTCTGGTCATTCTTTTTGTTTTGTTCAATTGACACAAAAAGTTTTATAATATAAAACTTACAAGAAATCATATTATGATTTCTTGCATGAAATTTTAGTCCCAAAAAAAACATTTTGTAGTTGAAAAGTTTATGTTTTAACAATAAATGTGTGCGCTATATTTACATGTTTTACTCTAATTTATGTTTACACAAGGCATTAAAGATACACATTCCATATTGTTGAAGAAATTTATCATACAAAACCAAATGACGTACCTTTATTTAACTTTTCTATTTGAGACAAATACTCTCTTGCTTGCCTTGCAAGCTCGCGCTCATGTCGCTTGCAGAAAAGTAGTTGTTCTGCTCGCAGTCCCAATATTTCTGCAAAATAGACTCATGCTTGCGACATGCTTACTCAAGTTTAAGTTGGTGTAATTAGTTGAATTAAGCATATTTTTGCTGAACATAACTTTTTCTGTTTCTAGAAAATCACTTAAAATGGAAAATTAGATTGAATGCTATTTTGTTTGTTTCATTAAAATTAAAATAAACACAATTTTTTTCAAAGTTAAAAATGCTATACTGTCATTAAAACACGGTACTATGCCTAAACTTTTAATCAAAAACTTTCTAGATTGCATTCATGCAAAACCAAACATCTTACATAGATAAACCTTTGATGAATTGAAAATGTTCATATATTTTTTAAAGTACTTATTTGAAAGTGACCCTTCTTACTTTTTTAATCTAAATGCATTATAATAATTACATATGTTATTCTGGCTGTTTTAAAGGGTTCTTTTCTTGGCATTTTTGGTGATTGTTCTTGCCTCACATCCAATTTTTAGAAGCTAACAATAGTGAAATTGTAATCAAATAGATATAAAACTGCATTCATATATTTGAAATTTTAAAATTTGCATCAAGCTTCTACGCTGTCAAAACTTAATTGAAATGTTTTTAAACAATAAAATTGCAAATTATGATTTACACATATTTAGCTTTACTTTAAAACATCAATCTTCTTTCTTCAGTCTTCAAAGGTGTTTATTCTTCAAACTATATTGGATTAGCCTTGTGTTAACTTAAAAAATAGCGATGGGCTTACATATAAAGGGGGTAAAGTTTGGGAAACTATTTTGTGGATAAAGAATGGACAATAGTTGTCATGTAAATAAATGCAGTCTTTATTTATTTAGGCTTTTGAATGCTGACTTGCTGTTATCTTTTAAAACTCAAGCCAAACATTATACATAGAAAAGCATTTCCAGGTTCACCTTAAAAAGGAAGTTTTAAATCCTGCATGAACTGAAAGGAAATGTTGAGCTAATAATTGTAACAATATACCAGCAATTTCTGCCAATTTTTATGTGTCAAAGCCATTTAGGAGAAGAAACCTTGCGGCGGAAGCCAACTGCATGGCCAGTACCGGCTAAACAGTTTGGCTGATAGACAAAGCAGTCTTGGAACAATAGCACAAACCTACATGACACTAGACAAAAAGGGGGCGGAGCTTAAGCCACCATCAACATATACAAGGGGGAAACCACGCCGAAGGTAAAGTGAAATATTATTGAGCATGATATATTTGCTGCAGGCTCTTTGTATTCAAATACATATGTATACATGTATATGTATATATACATACATATATATATACATATATATATATATATATATATATATATATATATATATATATATATATAGTAACTAAAAGCAGGTGCAAAATAATTTTTAGTCCAACTGTATCTGATAAGTGCATCGCACAAACAAATTTGTAGCGCTATTACTAAAAGTTTACTTTTTTCTATACTTTCTTATTAATATTTTTCCATTGTATATATATATATAGATATATATATATATATGTATATATATATATATATATATATATATATGTATATGTATATGTCTACATTTTATGGTAGATGTATAAATTTAATTACAAAATATATTATATTACATATCATATTCATTTAATATATATTATATAAATAAAATATATATTATAATACATTTTATATATTATACTACATATATAAATAGACATACCTATATAACATATATGTACATATACAATATATATTATAATATGTTTTGTATTTATGTAATATATATAATATATATTATGTAAACATATTAGATATTATAATATATATTATAATTGTATATATAAATCTACCTTTAATTGTACACCATGGCGCTTTATTTTTCAACCTTTTCTCTCTGGTGGCAGTCAATAGGAAGTGGCGCTCAAATAAATGCTGGTGTTGTATTTTTCAAATGGTTTGTCAGAACTTTGATTATATATATTTAGCACTTTTTCAGGCAAAGTAAATATAGCCTATATTTTGCCGTCTTTTGCCAGTTGAGACATATTATCCTTTTTAAAGCAATCAATCTGCTAACTTACTCCTAACTTGGGTAAGATCTTTAAATAAAATATACATTTGAAAGCCAAAATATATATCTACCAGTAGTTATTTATTGCTTGCAATTTGTCTGCGATGATATTATAGCATGTGTCTCCCTTAGCAATTTGTTAGAGCTTGCAATTTTTATTTAATTTAAAAATTGAAGGCATGTTTTAATTTTATTTTTATATTTAACAATGCTTAATAAAAGTTCATTGCACTCATTATTACGTTTGCTGCAATATGCAGCCAAAATTAGTTTTTTATTTTCTATACAAGAGGAGTTATGAGCATCGAACCACTGTAAGCCATGTTAAGGTAACCACACAGATGTTATTAAATAATATGCCACAAATCTACAAATTTATAAGTTATATAATGAGAATGAATCAAATGCTACAAATATATATATATAAATATATGAATATATTTATATATATGTATATATATTATATATATTATATATATATTTATATATATTAATATACATATATAAACATGTAGCCAATAACAGCCAACCAATAAAAACAGCCAATTAAAGTTAACCAGAAGAAGAGTGATAATACATTTGAAATAAAAAAATCTGTATTTATGTTGGTGTAATGTAAGATCAAAATTTCTTTTTAACTGTATGTGCAGTAAACTAAGATTATTTAAGTTAAATAAATAAATCAATATATATGTATATATTCATGAAAAAGTGTCATAAAAAACCATACTTATATTACTTGCAAAAGCAAAAACTAACAATCATAAAGCATTAGTATTTGCAACATTTGTTTGGATAGCTGCGTTCCAATCATTGCTTTTGATGGAACATACTTTTTTGGTTGCCCAATATCGTCTACAATGTTTCATGACCTTAACTCTTCTTCGGCACTGCTAAACTAGTTGATATTAGCGGTTAAACATTTATTTGGCGAAGAAAAAATTAATGCGATACATCTAGCTCAATTGCAACGTTTAAAAGCTTTTCTCGCTAAACGCAACCTTCACGCTAAAGCTAGTCGTTCCTTTACCATTGTAAATGTAAGTGGTTTGTTGTATACATGTACTTCAAAGTAGCAAGACCGTGTTAAGCAATAAACTACTATTGGCCTGAAGCAGTTATTCGTTATTTCTAAATTGCTGTTTTCAAATTTACAAAAAAAGTTATGGAATGGGACAACAAGAGAAATAATTATTTTTGATGTGAACGATTCATTATTAATACAACTTTGTTGACCTTTTTCTACTGATCAATTGATATTACGGGCTAGTAAAGATCATATAATGTCAAAGTGGCTGTCAAATAGAGGTGGCGTTCACTTAGAGATTTCACGGTATAGGTATGTGTGTAAAAATATAGTGTTTTACTAGGTTTTGTTAGCCTAAGTGAATTATATTAAACTATTACACTGGTGACTGACATATTGGTAGTAGTAGTACTAATCAGAAGACTTATATCACCACCTAAGTAAACCTAACAAGGCATATTAGCCTGCATAGGATTCCATGACTAATAACCCGTGTACAATGATGACTTGTATTAAGTTGATCTAGCAGAACAAAGAACCTTGTTACCTTGTTCTAAATGGTGAGCTGATTTTTTCTCTACCTTTTGAGTTGCAACATCTGGAGCATCTATTGTAGTGACATGATCGGTCTTTACCATATCTATTTCTAAAATAGCAATTGCCTGATGATAGTTTTGTATTAAACTATACAAGTTCACTTTATGTACATGTCATAAAATACCTGTCTTTGCATTCAAGTCAGAGAGTCATGCCCATTTTAATTTGAAATTTTTCCCAAAAATCACAGCAATTCACAACTTTAACAAATACACGCTAAAATTTAGCTACTCATGGATGCTAATGAGAAAGTGCATAATTGATGCACATATCAATGAAATTAACAAAAACATACTTGGAACAACAGAAAATGCAATTGCAGACCAAAATACACACAAACACTAAAAAACAAGTGCATTACCACGTGGGACTTGTCAAAATAAAGTGTCAAATAAGTCTGACATAAAACTGAATCATGTATTGGATTATATCCAACTTGATTCAAAATAAAACTCTGAAAAAAAAAACTAAAAAGTTTCATGTTAATCATAAATTTAAACAAAACCAAACATAGTTGAATACGCCAATTAAATTTGAAAAACGGCAAAAAATCTTTGAGATAACTAAAAAAAAAGCAACCACCTAACCATAGAACAACAAAACAATCCACTGTAGCTCATGCATATTAGAAAAATGCTATATAATATGCGAAATTGAACTAGCAACACTAAATAAAAATAATGAATAACATCAAAATGCTGGCATGCATAGAGTCATCTTCTCGTTACCATCTTGCCAAATTGTCAATTGCAGCCTAATGAGTGCCATATTTAAAACAACACTGCAGCTGTCGCAAAAATTTTTAGTAAAAACATTTCTAGTTTCAATACACTCAACTCACAGTGCGTAGAATTCCCTATATAGAATTTCGAAAATTTTTCGCTGACAGCTAGACTGGCAATTTGATTGTTGGGAGTTCAAATCCAGCATAAAAATTATTTTCTGTGGCTGAGACTATATTGCTATAATTAAACACAAGCATTTTATTCCTTTTTGAGTTGCTAGTTAATTTGAAACCTTGTCAATTTATACAAATTTAACTGCGCTGTTGAAACCTTATTTTCTAGACAAATCTCCAGCAATGCCTTTGGGCTAAGTTATTTCATTTATTGTCCACTGGTAATCAGAGCATTTTAATTAAAGTTTAATCATTGGAACTTTAGAATGTTGTTTATTACAGTCAAAAAATTATGTAATTGTTCTATTGTATTACGCTCTTTAATTACTGTGCAAAAGAAATAGACTTGGTCAAAAAAGGTCAGGCTGCTGCTGTATAAAATATATATTGTGAGAGATTGTCAGGTCGGTGGTTGAAGCAAAGATAATAACTATTAATACTAAAAATTTCCCTGTCATACAGCCTACGACCAAAGTGATAATGGAAGAAGAAAGGGTACTGTCGGTTGAAAAATGCAATATTAGCAGTCAAATGGCGTTGCAGTGCAATTGGAGAACTGCAATGGTAGCTGCAATAATAGCTGTAATGGACTGGGTGTTATTATATACAACAAACAGCAATAATGAAAGGAAACAATTATATGTTTATATCTCTTCACTGCAATAGGAGAAATGCGATATTAGAAGTAAAATGGCAAGCTGTTGTGTAATATACACAGGCTGGGGGCTGTATATCATTGGTCATAGCAACCGATATCAAAAATTTGTGATATTTATCTAGATTTCTGTATTTATATCTAAAAAATTATGCTGAACATAAAAATCTAAACAGGTTTTAACTGGTTTTCATAGAAATAGATGTATATCTACAAGAAAATGTATGCCTATTACTTAATTTTGCAGATATTAAAAATGAGCTGACAGTACCGCAATATTGAGCACACTCCCGAAAAATTATCCGTTAACGGCCGTTACCAAACCCTTGTACCAAAATCTACTCAACAAATTTAACAATTTTTGTGAAGAGTCGTTTAAGTATAATAATGATACAAAACACATACAAACACATTTAAATATGCTACCAAGTCTTTGAAGAGTTTCTGAAAAATCCTAAAACTAACCCATCTGATCAGGTTATACATAAATAGACAGGATAATTTGGCCTAAAGTTGTGATAAAAAACTTGACAAGCTTTTTCTAATAAAATCTAAGACCGGCCAACGAAACGCTAATAAGGCCGTGCGAAAAAGATTAGAACTATTAAGTCAGGCGCATTTTTTGAGAAAAACGTGCACATTTCACCAGTTTATGACATTGTCCAATTGCCGAAGGTTTCTGTAACCAACGTGAAAGTACTGAAAAGTAATCGTTTCTTTTTTGCCAATTTTACCGAACTCATCATGGACTCTTATAATGAGTACTTTGGTATTCCAACTGATGTCCAAAGCAGTGAAAGTAAAGAAAATGACGATGATATTTTTCTAACAATTCTTGTAAGGTTGTTACAATATTTAATTGTAAGAATAATGATTCAATTTTATACGATTTAATTATAAGAATAAGCATTCAAATTTACAAGATCAAAGTATATAGTGACTGATGGTGTGCAATATGCTACTGTTATTATTTTTCTAAAGATTTGATTGATGGTACTACGGTTGTCTGCACATATGCATTTATCGAACTTCTACCAAAAAATCACTTCGCTCATGTTTGGTCATGGGACAATAACTTAGTAATGTTTAGTTGGTTGATTGGTACAGATGATACAATTGCAAGCTAACTGCTGGAAGTTCAAGTCCTGTAGAACTCGTTATTTTCCTACAACCTCAAACCGTGGCTGACAAATAGATAATGCTTCTACTATAGTAATGACAAATGGCCGAGTTAGTTTGTATTGTAAGTTTTAAGCTAGAATAGTTAACTAAAGAGTTTTAGAAGTTTTGCAGAATTTTAGCTAATCCTACAATCATAAAAGTCTTTTCACCCAAATTATTATTTTCTTCCATTTCCAAATTATGATGCATATGCATATTTCTTGCATCTAGTCTTATTTTTTTCCGTTTTTCTATCACTACAATGTTACACTCTCTAAGGTTTCTCAGTATTGGCAGTTCCCTGGTTGAATGGTGGTGCTTCTTCAGTCTATCATTTCTGTCTCACTAGACATCACTTATTATTAAATATTAATATTAGTACCTTGACAGCCTTGTGTGCTGTGATAGATCACCAGATGTGTTCCAAATAATCACAGAGAATAACTAACTTTAGAATTATTTTGAATCACTGAATGTAGCTGATTGGTGCAGATGTTGAAAGGACAGGCTACTGAGGTGAATTTTGTCAGTGTCGGCTCTGTCAAAGTCATTCTTATATCACAAGCCCTCCCGTAATGCTTTAAGATAAACAGGTAGTCTCGTGTGCCAGTAAAACACACAAAATAAATATATAAACTATAGTTCAAAACTTCTGAAAGATGAAATGTTTGTGCAGGTGCTAATGTGGGAACAGCTAAGCCAAATATTGAGAGTTTTAATTCCATGAAAAGCGTTATTTCTTCCAACATCAAAAGTGACTTTAGACACAACTCTTATTTTAGCAAATTAAAATAAAGATTGTTATGAGCGATAACAATAGTAAACAAGAGTAGTTAAAAATAAAGTTTTTTTAACGACTATTGTGATTATTATTATACATGTTATTGCTATTATTTTCACTACCACTATTAATATTTAAACTTGATCTATTTTTAGCCTAATCATTGGTAAGGTGAATAATCATTGATAGGTAAAGAGCCTGATTTGTATTAGGTTAAATAGCCATATTATATCCCTGGATATGATTTTACCTTCAAGGGTGAAATATCCCGAAGTGAGCTGTGCTGGGCTGATGAAATTTTGGACTGTTTGTCCAAAAGTGTTTTTTAGATGAAGGAGAGTATTACGTTGATTTGGAGAAACAGAAGCAAGCTGAAGTTGTAATAACTTGATATGATTATTTGAAGCAGCATTGTGAAGCGGTGTGTTTCCATCATGGTCTTGAATTCTCAAAGTGTCAAACTTCGCCTCAGGAGAAAGATCTTTCAGTTGCATCATGACAATGTTAGTGTGACCATAAGACGAGGCAATATGGAGAGCTGTTATTTCATTGTCAGCTTGTATTTTTACTAGATTGTGTCGTTGTTGGGAACTTAATCCTTTTAGCATCTGCTGCAAACTTCTTGAATCATTTTCATTTGCCGCTGCGTGTATCGCCGTATATTGATGTGCTCCTTTGATGGATAACAAAGCAGTAAACTTCTCATCTATAGATGCACTTGCCAGCGCCTCTCTCAGTTTACCTCTATTGGTGACTGATTTGATGTAATTCTTGAGCTGCTGTTGCAAGACACTCAAAGTAGCAGCCATTATCAAAGTATAGAGAGTGGCGCAACGTTCCAATAAATTGAACAAAGCTACTAATTGAAATAATCCAAAACAAACAATTGAAGTTGGTTACACAATAGGCTCTTTTGTATAAAGTAAAATAGCCACTAAGGCTAAAAGGATTTGTTTTATTCACTTCTAGGAGCCTTGTACCAAATCTAAGCTTACTAGATATAATGCCCAGCAGTACACAGGTAATGAAAAAAACTTATAAACTATGGCAGATAAAGCAGTTGCTATTGGCTAATTTTAGTAAACTAGTTTATGTATTGCTAAACCTTCTTATGAGAGCTGTGAAGCAAACTTCAGTAAAGATGCACTTAACACAGTGTCCTTATATGTATTTAAAACCATGTAATGACTACCTACCCAATGAATCAATTTTATTCCACATAGCTTATTGGGTTAGGCTAGCTGTTGCCTTGTTATTGGAAGGTTTTAATATGAAATATTTTGCAATGCAGAGTTTTTATTCCTGAGTTTAATAGCAATGAATGGAAACACATACAACAGACTTTGAAATTTATATATAGATTAGCTTAATACTCGGCATTGCAGGGGTTATAATAATTTGTAAAAAAAATTGATTTTCATTTATCATACTACATTCATCATTTTAAATTTTAAATTAAGGATTTTATCTTTTTTCTGTCATCCCTGTGTCCGGTTATAGCATTTAAATTTGGTGATAAATATGAACTTAGTGCTGGGATTGATCTTAGAACCTCCAGTTTTCCAGACATGTTTTCATCCAATACACTATGCAGGCCAACTGGCTATACCATAAAATAAGTGTGTAGACAATCATTGCACATACCACACATTCATGGTTTCATCTAAGGAATATTTCAGCTAAGATTAGTCTAGAATTATTGACCAGAAGAAAAATGCTCAAACTGTCATGGACAACATAATTATAGCACAATGTATTGAGCTGTTAGAGGAAATGCAGCTGGCAAACTATGAATTACACTTGACAAAGGATACAGAAACATATTGAAAACAATTCACAATTAAAATCCGGTACTGGAAAATCTACTTGGTTCTGTGATCAAACTTAGAACCTCCAGCTCTGCAGACCAATATTGATCTAATACTCTACACTGTTCAACTTGCTATGAATTAGATTGTGCACATACTTATTCAACATTCCAAGTTTTCATAGCTTTATGCTGAATGTTTTAGCAAGCTTTATGCTACATATTAAAGTACTATATATCTAAATAATATTCATAATCATGCATACAAATGACAGTATGCATTCAAGCAACAGTTTGTTTAATGAAATCGATAAAAATATAGTAAGTTTAAACCTTTTTTAGTTTAAAATGAAATGAATTAAATTATGAATGAAATAACATAAAGACTGTGAATAAACAAAATGGGGAAAGTTTTTTTGGTATTCAATGTTTGCGGCATGTAAGCTGCTCAGCGCATAATCCAACTAAAAAACTTTTCCCGAACAGCCAATATTAAAACTGGGTGCAGCTCATAGAAAAACTTGTATTGCAAAAAACTTGACTAGTCCTTCGCTAAAATGTTGAAAAAGAAATTGGACATCCCAGCAATCAAACTGGCTGCATTCAGATGCATGGATGCTCAGTCACGGGCACTTTCACTGGTAACTGCAGCCAGTATGGGCACCACATCTTAGTGGGTGCCCCCACCCCCCTGTAATGGTAAAAATACAGTGTTCAAACTATTGGCATCAAGTCTCTTTACTGATTTTCTCTAGAAAAGTAATATTGTACTTAGAACTAAAATATCAGACTTACCAGTATTCTGTTGATCCATCGGGTGAAGCAGTGATGTTAGACACAACTCTAGCTGTTCTATAAGCTTGTTGGCTTTCTTTAGCTCTATAAGCGTTAAAAACCTAGTCTGTACTAATAGAGATGGAAAATTTAAAAATAAACAATTTTCAGTTTTGCAATTAACTCATCTTTTAATTGGTTTTCTTAATTTAATATCAGAAATTGAGCTACACACAGTGTTTAAGGTTATATGACGCAATAAAATTAGACACAGACAATGCTAACCAGATAAGTCTAAACGTTACATTATAATTAGGTTACTATAATGAAGAAGGAAGGCTGTGGCCATAAACTAGAGTGATATCTTGAAAAGATAACAGTTTACTTTGGTTAACAGTTGCTTACTATTACCAAAGATAAAAACTACCTTTAGTAGCGTGGCACAGAAACTGCTTTGGCGTAGCTAGCATAGGCATAAGCAATATTGTATTGTTGTAATCAGCCAACATATCAAAAAAATCAAGTGCACAGATTATAACTTTTAAACTTTATTTTAACTTGGCAGTAAATCTCCAAACATGAATTTGTTCTTTAAGGAGAGTTTATAAAGAGTAATAAATAAAATGCACTGGTTGCTGCTTGCTAACATTTAGTCAGCAAAAGCTAACTCTTTTTTAAACACCATATTCAGCATGTGTCAGAGTTCTAGTATGTATCATGGTTTGACTGGTTTGATTTAAAAATTAATACTGCAAAGTTCTGTTTGTACCATAAAAATACAAAACTGTGAGCTATGTTCAAGTATGAAAGTATTATTCATGATGCTAAAATTCCATCCACTTTATCCAATATAAATTTGTTTGGAAGTAAGCAGTGAGTCAAAACTTGTGATTTTTAGCTACGGAGTGCTGTCCAACATACTTGAACTTTTCTTAAAGAATAGAGAAAGCATAATGTTATTATGCTTTATTAGTTATCTTGAGGTGTTGAATGTTGTTCTAAAAAAGAATCAAGGAGATTGACCCACTAGAAGCTGAGATATAGACAGCCAAACACAGGTCTACCTAATAAAGAATCAGAGGAAAACCCTTCGAAAATCCCGAAAACTGTGACGTATAAAATCGACTTAATGGTCATGTGCCGGAGTTGCGCACCCTTACCGCCGTTATGTATAATGATTGTTTTGGCTACGAGATGTGAAACGCTTCTCGCGATAGTAAATAATTTACATACTAGCTCTGGTTTCTCAGGAAAACCATCCAAACATTGTGTGGTAAAGGCATTTGCCCACAATTCCTCGCCATGATTTTTTAAAGCAGAAGAGCAGATTTTGACTATTGTGCTTCAAATTTTAACTCGATCTCCACGGATATGCTCCGAAGATCATCTGTTCAACGAACGGCGCGTGTATAGTCTATATGCGATATCCGCGAGTTGCAGTTTTTTTAGAATAAGAAATAGGAATGGGACTTTTTGTTCCTTCATCATTTTTCTACTGTGTATCTACTGCAGCATTCTTCTACTGTGTATCTACTGCAGCATTCAGTTGATTTTCATGATTATCGTCACTATTAACAGACTGTAAGTTCACTACAGCCATAATCTTAAAAAGACTAACTTGACCGTGCTGCTCTTGCTATAAGAAAAGAAAACGATAACTTTTGCTTTGATTTTTCTATTGATCTATTATTTTATCTATGATTATTTTTTATGATTTATATAATATTCATAATGCATATTATACAAAATAATAATATAACTGCGTATAGAATAAATGATGTAACTAATATAATTTGTAGAAAATTCCAAATGATAACCGCGATTGATGATTGATTTAATTGATTCTATTTATTAGCTATAGTTAAAAAATCTGAACAACGCTAAAGATGAGTCTGAATAGGGAAGCTAAGTAGGAGAACAACAAAACTGAGCTGAACTAGCAAGATAGCGAAATGTTGCAAAATAATAGATGCGTGTAATTATTTTATGCTAAAACTAATCTACACGTCAGAGGGACTGGTTCGAAATTCTAGGAACGATGATTGTTAGTCCCAATTTGATTGTTCTATACTTCCAGGGATTAAACCAATTAAAACGCCGTGATTGTTACAGGGGAGCGCATTAGTTGGCTTAATTGACCAATGGCACACAAGTCGATTTCATACGTCATATATTGATGATTACCAAAACACTTTTGTTTTTTGGTAGACCTGTGTTTGGCTGGCTATATCTCAGCTTCTGGTTGGTCAATCTCCTTGATTCCTTTTTTAGAACATCAGTCAACACCTCAAGATGAATAATAAAGCATAATAATATTATGCTTTCTCTATTCTTTAAGCAAAAAACTCATATATAAATCTGGCTGATCCTTCAAATGCCTGATATACTAAAATTAAATTTTTTTAAACAGTAAAAACCAAAAATCTGAGACTTTTCAGGAAAATAACGTTTGTCTGATTAATAACTATTTAAATCATTATTTTCTGTTAGCTATTATCAAATTTGTATTTTTTTGAAAAGTATTACTTACTACAGGTTGTCCAAACCAAGTTAGTTGTGTTCAACTAAATTTCTTTTAAATAAAATATTACTTTGATGACTTACATACATCTTGTACTTTGAAACAGGCTAATAGCTCATTTACAATCAACATACCACCTTGATATCTCTTCACTAATATACATACCACCTTTGATATCTCTTCACTAATAAGCATACCCGTTGATATCTCTTCATTCATAAACATACCACTTTGATATCTTTTCACTAATAAACATACCACATTGCTATCTCTTCACTAATAAACATACCACGTTGATATCTCTTCATTCATTAACATACCACTTTGAGATCTTTTCACTAATAAACATACCACCTTGATATCTCTTCACTAATAAACATACCACCTTTGATATCTCTTCACTAACAGACATACCGCCTTGACATCTCTTCACTAACAAACATATCACGTTGATATCTCTTCACTAATAAACATACCACGTTGATATCTCCTAACTAATACACATATCACCTTGATATCTGTTCACTAATAAACATACCACCTTGATATCTCTTTACTAACAAACATACCACGTTGATATCTCTTCACTAATAAACATACCACCTTGACATCTCTTCACTAATAAACATACCACCTTGATATCTCTTCACTAATAAACATACCACCTTGATATCTCTTCACTAATGAACATACCACCTTGATATCTCTTTAGCTATAAACATACCACCTTGATATCTCTTCACTAATAAACATACCACCTTGATATCTCTCCAATAATAAACATACCACCTTGATATCTCTTCACTAATAAACATACTATTTTGACATCTCTTCACTAATAAACATACCGCCTTGATATCTCGTCACTAATAAACATACCACCTTGATATCTCTTTACTAATAAACATACCACCTTGATATCTCTTCACTAATAAACATACCACCTTGATATCTCTCCAATAATAAACATACCACCTTGATATCTCTTCACTAATAAACATACCACCTTGATATCTCTTCACTAATAAACATACCACCTTGATATCTCTTCACTAATAAACATACCACCTTGATATCTCTTCACTAATAAACATACTATTTTGACATCTCTTCACTAATAAACATACCGCCTTGATATCTCTTCACTAATAAACACACAACTTTGATATCTCTTCACTAATAAACACACAACTTTGACATCTCTTCAATAATAAACATACCACCTTGATATGTCTTCACTAATAAACATAAAACCTTGATATCTCTTCACTAAGAAAAATGCCACTTGAATCATATATAAAAATGGCACAGGCATAGACCAAAACATAGATAAAGTTGGCACAGGCATAGACACAGTCATATATAAAGATCAAATTGGAGTGCTTAGATCTTGGTTTGATATCATTGAGTAATGCTGGGTTTATGACAACCGCCGTTCTGTTCTTGGTGACTATGTATAAGCAACACCTTAATATGAATTGGTGAACTAGATAGCAGCTAAACCGCTGCTCTTGAAATGAACTGTTAAATAGTGCATTTTGAACTAAAACAATGATTAATTATTGATTTTATGAAAAAGTTACATCTGTATTTGAAAAGTAATGTGGAAAATAAATTTCATGCATCGGCTAAGTATTCAGGTCGAGGATTAGCCAAGCAAGTCAAGCAAAGGTTGTTAGGTATGAATCACTCTGAGATATTAGCTTATCTTAAGATAATTTACAAATGTTAATTAACTGATTTCCCAAGTTTCTCACCAGTAGATTTTACACTTTTTCAAAAATAGCCCTGCTGGAAAGCAAATTATTAAAAAGCATCACATATTTCCAACTTTTTTTAATAGTTTTGAAAATTTGTTTCAAGCAAAATGACTGGTAACATCCTTTCAGGAGAACAATTTTTCAACTACGCAAAATCAAAGCTGAATATTGGTAATGTGTCTAAAATTTGTTTCCAAAAAAACTTCTATATATGGTATATATAGATAGCATATTGATATGCTATAGCATATTGATATATATATATATGTATATATATATATATATATATATATATATATATATATAGGCTGTATATATATATATATATATATATATACAGCCTATATAGGCACAAAGGCTGTATATATATATATATATATATATATATATATATATACAGCCTTTGTGCAAAGCTCATCACTTTTGTGATTTGAGCACTCTGGTGCCAGCACATTGATTTTCTTAAAGTCTGTGAGGCAACCTAGTTGTTTCATGGCAGGAAATCAACTCTCATTGGTAATGGGATTTGTGTCCCTTGCCTAAGCTCTGAGCTGCACTGATGAGGCTTCAATAGCCGAAACAGTACTGTCTGTAGCATGAGTATATGCTCCCTTACTTCGGTTTGGTTGAGCACTCTGTGAGAGGTGCGGCACTATTAGCCTTTGTGCAAAGCTCATCACTTTTGTGATTTGAGCACTCTGGTGCCAGCACATTGATTTTCTTAAAGTCTGTGAGGCAACCTAGTTGTTTCATGGCAGGAAATCAACTCTCATTGGTAATGGGATTTGTGTCCCTTGCCTAAGCTCTGAGCTGCACTGATGAGGTTTCAATAGCCGAAACAGTACTGTCTGTAGCATGAGTATATGCTCCCTTACTTCGGTTTGGTTGAGCACTCTGTGAGAGGTGCGGCACTATTAGCCTTTGTGCAAAGCTCATCACTTTTGTGATTTGAGCACTCTGGTGCCAGCACATTAATTTTCTTAAAGTCTGTGAGGCAACCTAGTTGTTTCATGGCAGGAAATCAACTCTCATTGGTAATGGGATTTGTGTCCCTTGCCTAAGCTCTGAGCTGCACTGATGAGGCTTCAATAGCCGAAACAGTACTGTCTGTAGCATGAGTATATATATATATATATAATATACATATATATATATATATACATATATATATATATATATATATATATATATATATATATATATATATATATATATATATATATATATATATATATATATATATACTCATGCTACAGACAGTACTGTTTCGGCTATTGAAGCCTCATCAGTGCAGCTCAGAGCTTAGGCAACGGACACAAATCCCATTACCAATGAGAGTTGACTTCCTGCCACGAAACAACTAAGTTGCCTTGCAGACATTAAGAAAGTCAATGTGCTGGCACCAGAGTGCTCAAATCACAAAAGTGATGAGCTTTGCACAAAAGCTAATAGTGCCGCACCTCTCACAGAGTGCTCAACCAAACCGAAGTAAGGGAGCATATATACTCATGCTACAGACAGTACTGTTTCGGCTATTGAAGCCTCATCAGTGCAGCTCAGAGCTTAGGCATATATATATATATATATACATATGAAGTTTATTAAAAACTACAGGTTAAAATCATTACTTTTATTAGTTTCATGCAATCGTGTTGCAATCTTCAGGTAGAATGACTAAAATGTATAATGTACAAGCTATAAAATTACTTAATAAAGCTGAGGGCTTAATACTATTGTGTGATATATATATATTATAGTATACAGCAAATTATGTAGTCAAATTATGTTATTGAGCTAATTAGATGTTTTCTGGCATGCCGGCATGTGGATATTAGCTCACTTCTAGTGTTAAGGCTGGCTAACTACGGTTCGAATATGATGAAGTACTTTTCCCATAGACATAACTGGCAAGATTGTGTTGATGTGTTGTAAGATCGCGCTCTTTTGATGATCTTCCAGGTTATATTATAGCGAATGTTCTTGTCTTTTAAGTCCCATATGTATTTGCTGTATACTATAATATATATATATCACACAATAGTATTAAGCCCTCAGCTTTATTAAGTAATTTTATAGCTTGTACATTATACATTTTAGTCATTCTACCTGAAGATTGCAACACGATTGCATGAAACTAATAGTAGTAATGATTTTAACCTGTAGTTTTTAATAAACTTCATACACAGCTCTAATTGACTCAATTATTGAGCACTTTACTTTACAGTGTAAACCACATATACTATATATATACATATATATATATATATATATATATATATATATATATATCCCTTTTAGGCCCGAGGACAACTTAATTGTGCTGCAATGATGAAACTTGGTGAATGCAGTGTCTAAGTAACACTTAGAACAAATATTTTGTCAACTTTGTTTTATTTATTTTATTTGAAACATTATAAAACGTCCCTCCCAGGGGACGCTGGACTTGGGTATCTGTAAAATTTTGACATGTACTTGATAATAAAATAGGTTGAGCAAGTAATTATGACAATTGTATTTTGTACAATAGTACTGGCACTCTACTATAAAGCATGCACACAGCTTATAAGACTAGCAGTGAAACTCCTGCAAAGTCCAAGTGCCATTTAATTATGAAAGTCCAGAAAACAGTTTCTGTCCGGCACCGTGCCGAGGAAAAAATCACAGTGCACACATTTCACACTTGTTTTGAATTTGCAACCTTCTCTTCGGCAACGCGCACTGTTTTTTAATCTCATTGCCATAGGTAAATGTTTTGCACCTTTTTCTTGACTTTTTTGTGTTGGGAGAGGTACGACTTGACGGTATTGACATAGAGTGTCATCAGGATCATCACTAGAGCTGCTGGAATCCCAAGCATCATCAATAAGTTGCTCTCCTAGCAAAATACGGTAGTCATACAGCTGCATTATTTTGGAACCTGTGTTGTTCCTTCTGTATTCTAGCCAACAGTTGTTCACAGCTACATCTGTACGATGCATAATAACTTGGATCGGCCACCGCTTTGATCGTGCCGTAAACCGATGGTATGAAACCATCTGATCACATAAGTCTACTCCTCCCATTGATTTATTGTATTCTCGAACGGCAGCTGGTCGAGGCACAGTAAGAAATGACTTAGTCTTTTTGCACCATCTCCGGCACTCATCTCTTGGTTCTAAGCCATGTAAAGAAGAAGCAATAAGAATTCTCTTGTTGTCAAACCACTTTATGATGCTGATCTGCTCCTCTTTCTGGTTTGCAGAGACAAATTGCTCCATGGCTCCTCTATCTTTCTTTTTCATGACTTTATAAGCTGAGAACATTACTGGAACATTCTTGAGGTTAATAGTCCCTGTTAGGGATATGTCCTTTTTGGCCAAGTGATCTATCAAAGGTATGGTAGTCAAGAATCTGTCACAGAATACATGACTTCCTTGCACCACATATTTAGTGAGCTACAGGACCGCTCCTACTCCTTGCCCACCCGAACCATCGTCAAGCTTGTAATCTTTAAATGTATTTTCACCCTGATATGTTTCGAAGTCTAGTACCATGCCACTAGGAATTGCTAGCACAAAGTTTTTGTGGCCTGTTGGGGACGGCTTTTGCGGCACGTATTGCCTAGCTGGGCATCTTCCGGTAAAAGATATCATCTGCTCATCAATGCTCACTTTGCCTCCCCTAGCTACCTGTGTGCAAGCGGTTCTTATCTGTTCAACGAAGGGACAGACTTTCCAAAGGCTATCTGCTTTTTTCTCGTGCTCATTTACCAAGAAGTTGTCAACTACCTTAAGATTATTTCTGATTTTAAAAAACCGTGTTCGAGACATTGAATTTGCTATAATTGGTACCCTCGTCTTCTTAGACCAATACATTCACAGTCTATTCATGTTGATGCAACCCATTATGAGGCTCATCCCAAAGAATTTCTTAATCTCTGCCATCGTTGTACAAAGACTTTTGCCATGGTTCTTGGCATGATACTGGTTGGTCAGATCAGCTATTGTTTTGAATGTGTCATCATTCAGGTATGCTTTGAATGATTCCAGTGATGTCTTATAAAGCACTGGTGGGTCAGAGAGCGCAGGATGTTGGGAGAACCTACTGGAAAACGTGTCACTTTTCTTGAAATTATAGCTTCTCTTTTTGCTCGCATCCCTTTTTTTTGGTAGGAGGTTGTGGTTCGGCAACATCATCATCTGTGTCAGCATCATAATCTTCATCACTGGTGTTTTGAGAAGCTACATCTTGTTCTGGGTTGTACTCATCTTCGCTTGACAAGTATTCAAAATCAGACTCATCCAGTTGGGCTAATAGATTATTATCACCATCCCCATTTAGTGACAAATACCGCTTTTTTGATGAATTTCTTACAAAAATTAGTTTTATTGTCATACAAACTTGGACAAATGCACACATGAGCATTGTTGACAAGTCAGCAAAATAAACTGTGACTGATAAATACTTCAACTTTACATTTCTAAAATGTATGCTAAAATTTGTTTGTAAACATTAAGCTCCAGTCTCCCCCGCAGAGGACATCAGATTTAAGCTTGAGCAAAATAACTTCTAATACTAGTAAATAAACTTTAAACTAGTGCAACATTTTGAAATGCATGTTACCAACAAGAATATGTAGTTTAAAATTATAGATGCACTGCTTGAACAACTATACAGATAGATTTACCTGGAAGGTTTGAAGTTTCACACTTTGAAGTGGAGGCAGCCATCTTGAATGTTTTCTACCTCTCACAAACGAGAGTGAAGCAAGTACCAACATGAGAAGACAATAAACACATTGTCCCCTGAGAAGGTCATTAGACCTTAATACCTACAAATTGCTAGGCTCAATGGTATCACTAATAAAAGAATGTCCTCTTCAGGGGACTTATGGCCTCAAAGGGATATATATATATATATATATATATATATACATACATGTGTATATATGTGTGTATGTATATATAAATATATATATACCTGTATATATATATATATGTATATATATATATACCTGTATATATGTATATATATGTATATATATATATATATATATATATATATATATATATATATATATATATATATATACGCTAACCTCACAGAGCTTAAAAATCCCTATGTAGGATATCGGGAATTCTAAGCTCTCAGCGGTTATACGTCCGGTTACTAGGCTCAAAATTCGAATGTTGTAAATCCAAATCCAGCATAAAAACTATTTTTTGTGGCTGAGATTATATCGCGATAACGGAACTGAAGAACTTTATTCCTTTCTGTGTTGCTAATGAATTTGAAATTTTGCCAATTCTTTCAAATTTAACTGTGCTGAAAAAACCTGGTTTTCTTGACAAATCTCAAGCAATGCCTGTGGGGTAAGTTACTTCATTTTTTGTTCACTGGTAATCAGAGCATTTCAATTAAAGTTTAGTCATTGGAACTTTAGCATGTAGTTTATTAGAGTCAAAGGAAAAATTATCTAAGGATCCTATTGTATTATGCTCTTTAACTACCGTGCAAAAATTGACTTTTGATAACGAAAAGTCTTACTGCGGTAAAACAATGATGTTATAAAATAAATATTGTGAGAGATCGTCAGGTCGGCGGATGAAGCAAAGATAATAACTATTAATACAATCACTCAGTAATGTTTACTTGGCTGACTGGTACATTTCAAGCATTTTAACTTCCAGCAGTAATAAGACCACTGCTGGAAGTTCAAATCCTGTAGAACTCATTCTTTTCCTACAACCTCAAATCTTTCCTGACAAATGGACAATGTTTCTACTATAGTAATGACTAATTGTTGAGTTAGTTTGTAAGTTTTAAGCTAGAATAGGTAACCAAAGACTTTTAGAAGTTTTGCAGGATTTATAGAAGTTATAGAGTAACTACCTTCAGACATAATTTGAATCACTTGATGTGGCTGATTGCTGCAGATGTTGAAGTGTCATTCTACTGAGCTGAATGTAGTGAGGGTCAGTCTTGTCGAAGTCAGTATTTTAAAACAACCTCCGCATTTTCTTAGTACAGACAGGTAGTCAAGTGTGTCAATGATACACACATAATAAATATACATGTATGAAATATAATTCTAAAGTTCTGCAATATGAAAAATTTATGCAGGGGCTACTGCAGGGGCAGCTACGCCAAATATTGAGAGCTTTAATTCAATGAAAAGCATTTATTTTTCCAACATCAAAATTTACTTTAAACGCAATTCTTATTTTTGCAAATTAAAGTAAAGATTGTTATGAGCGATAATAATAGTAAACAAAAGTAGTTAAAAAAGTTGTTTTTTTACGGTTATTGTGATTATTATTATATATGTTATCGCTATTATTTTTACTACTAATATTAATATTTAAACGTTTTTAGCCTAATCATTGACGAGGCGTATAATCATTGATTAGTAATGAGCCTGATTTGTATTAAGTTAAATTGCCATATTTTATCCTAGAATATGATTTTACCTTCAAGGGTGAAATATCCCAAAGTCAGTTGTGCTGGGCTGATGGAGTTTTGGACTGTTTGTCCATAAGTGTTTTTGAGGTGAATGAGAGCGTTACGTTGTTATGTTGATTTTGAGAAACCGAAGCGAGCTGAAGTTGTGATAACTTGATATGTTTATTCGAAGCTGCATTAAGAAGTGGTGTGTTTCCATCGTGATGTTCAATTCTCAAGGTTTAAAACTTTGTCTCAGGAGAAAGACCTTCAAGTTGCATCATGACAATACTAATGTGACCATGAGACGAGGCAATATGGATTGCAGTTATTCCATTTTCAGCTTGTATTTTTGCTAGATTGTGTCATTGTTGGAAACTTAATCTTTCTAGCATTTGCTGCAAACTTCTTGAATCATTTTCATTTGCCGCTGCGTGTATCGCCATGTATTGATGCGCTCCTTTGATGGACAACAGAGCAGTAAACTTGTCAACTATAGATACACTTGCCAGCGCCTCTCTCAGTTCTCTTCTATCAGTGTTTGATATGATGTAATCCTTGAGCTGCTGCTGCAAGTCACTTGGAGTAGCAGCCATTATCAACACATAGAGAGTAGCGCAACGTCGCTATAAAGTGAACAAAGCTACTAGTGGAAATAATACAAAACAAACAATTGAAGTTGGGTACACAATTGGCTTTTTGTATAAAGTAAAATAGCCACTAAGGCTGAACGGATATTTTCTAATCGCTTTTAGAAGCCTTGTACCAAATTTAAGCTCACTAAATGTATGCCCAGCAGTACACGAGTAATAAAAAAACTTTTAGAATTAACATTGAGTACAAAGACGTGTGTATATAAAAAATTGTTGTTGCGATAGAAGCTATTCAATCAAATTATACACGTAGAATTGCTGGTACAAACACAAAAAATGAGGTATCAGAATTAAATACATCATCTAGGCGTGTGAAGGCAATTGACGGTCTTTGTCTGACAGAGCGAAGAAAGAATGTGAATTACACAAATATGGAATTCAAATGAAAATATGTGTGGGATCATTCACAAAACTTATAATTTAATGAGCTTTTGTGGTGAGCTCTTGTAATGAACTCCACGCTCGGCTGTTGGTGAAAGGAACTTCTGCATGTTACACGGTACTATATCTAAATAACATACAATAACAAGCAGACAAATGACAATATGCATACAAGCAACAGTTAGTTTAATGGAATTGGTAAAATATAGTAAGTTATAAGCATTTCTAGTTTCAATTAAAATGAATAAAAAATGAATGATATAACATAAAAACTGTAAATAAAGAAAACGGCAAAGTTTTTGGTATTCAATGATTGCGGCATATAAGCTAGTCAGGCGATTTTTGTTGCTGATTCAGTCGATTGTAGCCTATTCAGCCAATGCCAGCTATTCAGCCGACAAACAGCCAACTTTAAAACCGGATGCAGCTCACAGAAAAACTTTTATCGCAAAAAAACTTGACTAGCCCTTGGCTAAAATGTTGAAAAAAAGATTTGACATTCCAGCAATCAAACTGGCTGCATTCAGATGCATGGATGCACAGTCACGGGCACTTTTATTGGTAACTGCAGCAAGTATGAGTACCACATCTTAGTGGATAAGATAGTTGTGTAGAGGGTTGGTTCAACTGTATGTGTAGTATGTATATTGAACAAGTCGAGTTTATGAGTTCAATCCCCTTGCCAAATAAATTTTCATATTTTTATCTAGATTTTAATTGCTACTGAACATAAGGTGAACCAAAACATTAAAAAGACATCAAGGCTAAAAGACTGAAAACCCACACTGATATTTGAATATATAATTTCACGCTCTCAGCTGATATTTTAATAAAAAATATATAGGTGAGAGGCGAGTTGGGTTTTTGAGAGAGAAAACCATTTACAAGTGTGACTAAAGTAGCCGAGTCAACAAAAAACAGTAGCCAGCCAAATGAATTGCATTGTTTGAGTACATCGCCAAGCGGGCATTGTACCGAGCAGGAAAAGGGGTAGAGATTTTCAAGAGAGACTTGTATATAAAACAGCACTTTCCTATAGACAGTTGATTAGGTGAGCTCCTGTTTCAGGTTTGTATTTATTTTATGAATTTACAGTATCAGTATAAATATATATATCATATTAAAGCTATGACCACTTGTTGCAACAAACACATGTAGAGTTGGTGGTATAATGAGTATAGTCCTTAAACTTTCAATCAAGCAGATTCACAGACTGGCTAAATTCTCAGTGTCCTTTATACATAAAATCAGTCTGAGATTTTGATACCAGAATTGATAGCAGAATAAAACTGATCTAGTAGGTAGAGAACAATATCATAGAACGACAGTGTTGATATATTTACCGTTATTGTTTACCAAACCAATTGTAAAGGCTGGACAGGGATTTTTGACTCTGTGTATTCTTATTGTTAGTTTAATTAACTTTTTCTTGTCAGCAGTTTTAGTTACAGTTCTGGTGAGCAACAGTAGAAAACATTCTATTTTACAGTGATGGTCACTGTGCTGAGATAAGTTTGTTTATAGTCTAGCTTTTTGTTTCAATACAGAGTTGAGCAGATCATTTCATACCCTATAACAAATACTACAAAGATAATTTAACTCTATACAAAAACTAGTTTTCATCTAAATTTTAAACATTCGGGTTGTGACTAAAAACAAACAAAGAAGTTTATTGGGGTAAGAGCACTCTGCGTTTAAAAGTTGTGATTGGTCAAGTATTTTTTAGGGTCACTATTGCAAAGAGCCATATAAAACAAACTTTTTAAATGTAGAAGTAATTATCCAGTATTAATTTAGCTAACAACATCTCTATGGAACTGGTATCAGAGTTGTATTCTCATGAATAGCTAATGTAATCGGAGAGGAGGTGTCTAAAACTTCAATGAGTGAGCAGTTTGCCAACAACGCAAACTTCGAAATAGCTCGTGATTTGTTAGAAACAGAAAAGCTAAACGTTAGCCAATAGAAATTACCTGCCAGAAGATTTTTAACCAAACTTACTCGTGTGCAAGTACCTTGCGCGATGCAGTGTGTAAAATTATGGCAGATGTCATAGTGAACGAAAAATGGGAAAAATAATTCGGTTTTTTCAGAAGTGCTCTGTTGCTATTTAAAAGCTATATGAAAAAACAACATTCTACATGATATTTCTCAATTTGCATAGGCTTGTTGCAAAGAAAAAAAAGAAGACAACTCCACTTTGACAAAACACTTTTCGAGATGCTAGAGAGTTTTTACTGTATTAGGATATTTTGGTCACTTAAACTACACAATATTTGTAAATAAAATATTTACCAGATACTTTGACATCACATCTCACACCTAGATTTTCAGACTACTGCAAAACTGTAAGGCCGCAGTGTCAGTAGTTTTTTTTCCAGAGCCATAAATTAATACTGACAGGCTAGTTCATCTTCATTCGCTTCAATACAAACTGTTACTATATTTAGAATAAACATACACATGATACTCAGTCAATGAATCCTTCACACATTTTACTAAATTATTGCTAGATCACAATTGGTTCTTAGGGATAGTACGTGAAAACAAGTTGTGCTACTCTTAAATCATATAGATTATGCATAGAATGTTGCAAATGTAACCTATGAGGTGGCCAGTATTCTTGAGATTAATATGTATTAAAGGTGAGCCTAAACTTGTGGCCATACAGCAGTAAAAATAAATCTCTGTTTGACGCTCCTGTAGTCAATCCTAAAAGGTTTTACTGCATAAATACATGCATTCTAATAATGTGACACATAAATGTTTGTTCCTACATCTTTGATATAATTTTACTTTGCTGTCATGGTGTTGCACTCTGTTAAAAATCCAGTTGTTAACTCTTGTGCACACTACCAGATTAAAGGTTTTTCATCATCATTACTTTTATTACATTTTAGGTTGAACCCTTAGGATACAATGTTGAACCAGTCTAAGGTTGGCATTGAATGGTAAAAAATTGTATATAGGGTTATAAAAACCATTGTAATTATACAATGTGAAATAAAGTGGTAAAATTGACCAAAGTTTTATAAAAATGCTCTACATATTGAAAGTTAGCAACAAAATAGTAAATTAACTTTAGTAACTATAGTTAAAACAGCTGCATGGTAGTATGTGCACCTAGTGATTATGACCTGCAATACCATAGAGTGCCACATCATAATGTCTGTACCAAGTGTAGTACGGTAAAAAATTGTTACCTTCATGACATACATATAACAGAATCTTTCAGTACAATTCAATAAAAAAAGCCGAGCGACGCAGTTATCAAAAGCGGCCTCTTGCACACTTGACCATTTAATGGCCGTCAAAAAGAAAAAATAAATTTTATTTACTATACAAGTGTATATACCTTTGGAGTGACTTGACTTGAGCTGGTACATGTAGCGAATAGAGCAGAAAGAAGGCAAGTAGGTATCAATGCTAATTATATTACAGTACACTTGAAAACAAATTTAATACATCATTAAATGAATTTTTTTAGCAGGGTAAAATAAGTTGTCTAATCCTGTCCATTTTTTTCTGACTGGTTTTGAAAGAAAAAGTTAAACACTGTAGGGTAATGAAAAGCAGAAATGATCAAAAAGACACAGTTCTCCTGCTGGTGCAGAGAGTTTTCTAAGAAAACAAGCCAATATGGGGCAATGTAGAAAAAAGCCTTTTGGTTCACTTATCGAGAGCGATGCTTGCTGGTGCAGTGTAAATGCTGGTGAAATGCAAAAGATCGCTAGTGAGCTTACGCTTGTAAAAAATTCAGAGAACGTTCTACAGTAGTTTGTCTTGTATGAAATGTACATAAGATTTAATATAGCCATACATGTAGAAGTTTGTACATACATGTGCTTATACCCTAGAAGGCAAGCATTCAGAAAGTTCTAAAAAGTATTTTTGATGAGCCCACCATCTTGAGTAGCTAGTAATATATGAATTAGATACATGCGACAATTTGTATATACGTAGTAGAAAACAGGCCCACTTGCAAAGACATGATTAAACAAGAAAATACAACATAAAATCAACATGAAATACACAATACACAAAAATGTTAAATTAATGACATACATTACATTACACATAAATTGTACAGTATTGTCTTTGTGTATCAGACATAACCAGTAAATTAAACCTGAGCAATTTTTCTGCCAATCTAAGTTTTTCAGTCTCAACTATGCATTTTCCACTACTAAATGGTAGGTCCACCTGAATGCTGATCTTGTGCATGGCCTTAAACTTTTTTCAGTCTTCAGTCCTAAGCTTCTCGTTGAGTTTGCTTCAACGAATTTCTTGTATTTAATAACTATGGTCACATTTGTTATTTGATTGCGACCATATTTTTGGCAGTATTACCAATACTAGCGCCTTCTTCCTATGGATTTATGACATCCAACTTTTTGTCATAGAAATCATTTTTTCTTTGTCTTGTAACATTTGTATTGGTTTCAGATTCTATAGCTATAGATATAGCTATATATATACATGTATATATATATATATATGTATATATATATATATATATATATCTATATATACAGTCAAACAAGGATAACTCGCTCTCGGATAGCTCGAACACATGGTTAACTCGAATGGTTTTGTTTAGTCTGTTCTTACATAATGATTAATTGCTTTAGATAACTCGATTTCAACTTTGTTAACTCTAACAGTTTATTGCTCAACGGCTACCAAAACGGTTGTTATCTGCTATATAAACGGCAATTGTTGTCTGTCTATCTATCTGTCTGTCCGCTTTATAGAGTACCAAACTTTTCGGACTATTAGCCGCTACTAGATATCTAGGGCGCATTAACGAAATTCTCCGGTTAGTGCGCCTCTATACATAACCTTTTCATCGTTTGCCGTTGTCACACAAAAATGACGTAATAATTACAACTCATGTATTTTCTTTTAGCTTCATGACACGCGATGCTTTTTTGTCCTCGATGTATTAGGGCTCATTCGTTTTTGGCAAAACGATATCGACAATAGACTCTCTCGATATTAGAATTTGGCGATTAAATTTTGTTAACTCTATGAAACACGATGCCGTTTTTTTAACCTCTATTTCTGGCTTTTCTTAAGCTTTAATTGCTAATTTGCTGTTAAGGTCACTGCTTTTCACGCGGACGTTTGTATTATCTTGAATAGGAATAACATTTAGATTCTCTCACATTTGATAAAACAAAGACAATACAATAGTTTATTTTTACTTAACAGATCGTCGTATCAATATCGTCGTATTCAGAGTTTTGATGAATAGCTGTTGGTGGAACAGTAACTTTTTTATACACACACTTCTATGCAAGAGTTGTTATTAATTCAACATATTCACGAATTTTATTTTGTTTTCTCAGTTCGTATTAATTGTATCCTTACCGAATCATCTCATATTGTAATCGTAGCAAAACAGACTCAATTTAGCTATCACTTGCTAATTATTTCGCTGTTACATCTAAACCCTTTATAGTTGTTTTATTTTTAAAAATTATTTGACACGCACCAAGCATATTTCTCATGATATGAAATTTAAAAGTTATTTGACAAAGTAAGTTTGAAAATCTTTCGAGTTGTTTTATGTAGAATGGCAAAGGTTGTTATATGTTAAATACAAATCAATTTTTTGTTCAGTTTTTTTTTTACCCTGGCAATGCTGGGTTGTACAACTAAATGTATTAGCTTACACATCTTTCCTGTTAAACCTAACTAGTTAGTTTTTCGTAATTAATTTCACATTTTACAGCAAACATTTCTACGATTGCTGTAAGATTGATCGTGTAAGATTGCAAGTATCAGTTATTCTCCACTCTCTTATATTTACATACAGTTACAAACTTTGAGAAATATATACATATAGATATATAAATTTAAATTCTCTTATTACATTTATAAACTCGTTATGACTTTTGAAGTTTATAATATAAGCTTTTTAAAGTTTGTTTCATCGTTGTTATTATTTCAACTTGCATTCTTCTAAACATAAATTGAGTATCGTGTTTAAAGTTTAAACATTATTTATTTTCTTATCACTGTTGTTATTACTTAATTAGTATTCAATCTTTATTATTAATATTATTCTTTTATTCAACCATTTTTGGCAGACATTGTTCTAATAAAATTTCAACTACAAAATACTATGATATTCTGTCATATTTTTTAGTATCGTTGTATTCAAAGAATTGATGCATAGTTTCTGGTGAGACAGTAACCTTTTTATACCCACACATTTTTATGCAAGAATTGCTACTATTAAGTCAACATATACCAACATTACCATGTCAGCATCACCTTATCATCTTTTATTGTAATTGTTGCAAAACCAACTTAATTTAGCTTTTACTTGCTAATTATTTTAAATTTACATCTAATCCCTTTTACAATTGTTTTATTTTTTTATTTATTAGACTGGCAAAAAACATTATCCTCATGATTTGAAAGCTGCAGTTGTTTGACATAGTTTGATAAACTTTACAGTTGTTTTTATTTTCTCTCAAATTCTTTATTTATTCAATTATTATTTATCACAAAACACTTTTTTCATGATAAGTTACCTATCATGTTTTCTCATGTTACCTATTTAGTTGGAATGTTAGAAATGGCAAATGTTGTTATATATGTTAAATACAAATAGATTTTTTGTGCAAAGACTTTATTTACTACCCGGACAACGCCGGGTAGCACAGCTAGGCTTGAGGCCGTGGCGTCACTCGAGGATGTGTGGGAGACCTTTTTTGTCCCGAGTACAGCGAGAGTCTCCAGGCACGGCTTTTCGGATGAATGAGTTGACGAGTGCGAAGCGATTGAGTGCTAGGCGATTGATTGCAATTGTGAGGCGATTGGTTGCGAGACGATTGGTTGCGAGTGCAATGTGATTGATTGCAAGACGAGTGCGAGGCAATTGAGTGCGAGGCAATTGATTTCAAGGCGAGTGCGAGGCGATTGATTACGAGGCGATTGATTGCGAGGCGGGTGCAGGCCGATTGATTGCAAGGCGATTGATTGCGAAGCGATTGATTGCGAGGTGAGGGCAAGAGCGCGATTGTCAACTGCTCGGCGGGTTAAAGACTGGTCAGCCGAGGCGGGGGCTCAGCGGCAGAAGGATGCGATTGTCAACTGCAAGTATTTAGACGGGTATGAACAGATGCATGAATCTAGAATATTTACTAGATTTTACACACATCTAGCTGTAAGGCATATTGCAGATTTCCATTGTTCTCTCCAACATTGACATGTATATGTGCATGCATGCTCTGATCAGGACAATGATTTCAGTAGACTGCATATTTGGAGTTGTTTTACAGTATGAAAGACAACTCTCAATAAACCTTATGCTGCACGTAAATCTGTTCCTGTAGGCGAGTAATGCAGCTAGTCGCTTTATAAAATCACTTTATTCGAAGCCATAGAGGTAAACCTCAACTTTTCGTAGTTGTTACCATCATCGGCAAAACATTTCTGTCAACAACTTTTCTAGAAGTTTGGTGAAATTTGATTTTTATCAAAAAACCGCTTAGCAATGGCTCTTTGGAAGCAAAAAAAGTGAGGTAACCTTTGCATAAACTTCAGGAAAAATCGGCAAAATGGATCTCGGGGAAAACGCCTAAAAGAAAAAGATGTCTTTTTTTCTTAGCATTTGAACAGCAATCAAGTTTTGCCAATTTTTAATCTAAAAATCGTCCTGACAATAACATCACCTCAAACAACAAACCAATCTCAAGTGATAAAAAAATCTTTATACTTTTTAATGAAAACTTTTAAACTTTACATTAGAAGCATTTGATTTGAAAGAAGCCATTTATGCTTTTGATTTATATTATGGTTTGTTAATGTACATGTATATACTAATAAATAAATACATGGATTCGTGGCAGTGCTCCGAGAACTTGAGTGCTCTGATAACTCAAACACTTTCGCTCGGTCCTGTGAAATTTGAGTGATCCATGTTTGACTGTATATATATATATATATATATATATATCCATAGTATTTGAAGTTTACACTGTAACGTAAGGAGCTCAGTTATTGAGTCAATTAGAGCTGTGTATGTAGAGCTGTATATATATACATATATAAATATCATATATTAAACCACAGAACTAAAAAGTTGACAACATTTTAAGAAACGACACACCAACCACAAAAACTCATTTAAACATGCCAATAAGAGACTATAAACACAGCCATCAAAACATTTATTGCAATCAAAAGATAAATACTTTAACTTCAGCATATATTTGAAAATTTTACAAACTGCATCCTCTTTTAATAATATCTCTGTGAGATGTGAGCTTTGCTTTTGAGAAAAGCTATTTATAGTCTACCAACCGCATTTAGCATATCTTAACGAAAGAAGCAAAATGCTTTCTAAGTGTAGGCATTTGTCTAACCAATAGAGATAACAACACTTGACAGTTACTTATCTATAATTTGTATTGGTACTGAGTTTTGATCTTTACTGATCTGTGATGAGCTTGGAACAACCTGTTGATTTTATCATTTTAATTCTCAAATAGCTGGCCTGGTTATCTAAAGCTGTAAGATAGTGTGATAGATTAAGGTGAAGAATGGGCAACCTGACAACTCAGACTTTGCACAACTAGTCAAGGAACAACCCCTCTCAGTGACGTAGTGTTATTTTTACCAGGTTAATAACTCTAGCGCTAAACCCTAAACCTGTCAGTTTTTGAGAAAATCATCAGACTGTTATTAATATTGAACAGTAGCGTTTTCCATTAACTCCAAGAATGTCAAAGTGGCGGTTAAAAAGCGGTGGCAATCAATGAAAGCGGGGAGCCATAATGTCCAACCCGCCTCTTATGTTGGCGATCAAATGGAGATGGCATTCAATTAAAGGTTTTACGGTATATGTATTTATACATATGAAAAAGAACTATACATATACTATATACTAAGTGGATACCCGGCCATGCTCGGGTTTTGAAAATCAGCTTATAAACAATGAGAGGTGGCTACCACTTGCTTTTATCTTGGTACATTTCCAATGGTCAATTTGAGTAAGCTTACTATTTGCTCTCACAATTAGGCACGCATAAAGTTACGCTAGTGCTATACAGGACATTGTACCATAATGTTACATGGTAGCGAAGAAAGGTTACGTATCTGCACCCATATCACAACATATATCACCTAGCTCATGTGGAATAATTGGTTAAGTATCGGACTGGTGAGTGGGAAGTCCCGAGATCAAACCTTCTGCAGTATGAATTATTCATTCAATTATTTGAATTGCTGTAGCTGGAAACACATACAGACTCGCAGATACACAAACTTGAATTAATATATACATAGAGATGTAGGTCAGATTGTATTATTAGAAAGACTAAAATGTCGGCAATAGCACGGCCAGTGTTTTAAACGTTAATATGGGCTAGACGGTAGCCTAAGCCTTTGGCTACACTGCATTCTTACAAAATCTTTGTTTGACTCTCACTTTGTCACCCAAAATATCTGTATAGTGCTTAGTCTTTTAACTTTGTAGATATTTTACTACATATTTCTATATATTTTTAATGCATGACATGTGAAATATCCGCTGTTATTAGAAATGCAGTATTGTTATATTACAATTCTACTATATGATGTCATTTCTACCAGCATATCACTGCACATGGATAACAATTTGATGGCTAACTTTTTTCTACAAGATTAGTTGTGCAGGTAATAAAGTAATCACTGAATTACTTTGAGTGACTTACCGGGAGAAATAGTTCTGTTTTAAATTATTTACCTCAGTACATTTTCTTAGTACAGAAAATGGCTGAGGTTAATAAGCTGGCCTAGGACAAGTACCTTGTCCTAGGCCAGCTTATTAACCTGTGTTTGTAACGATCAACACAGATAGTTAATAACACCAAACCTGCACTTTAAGTGTGGGTATCTCAACCACTGTAATGACCATGCGCAAAATTAAACCCCTTAATTTTATGTAGCCTAATTGAGGAGTTTTCTGCCTTTCTACCAAAAGGTTCCAAGATTAAATACAGTGCTGTTTGAATGTTTAATGGCTCGATTTCTACTGCTGTAACTGGATACAATCTTTAACAAAAAGACAAACACTGATTTTCACATTTATAGATTACCGTTTCTATTTATTTACTAGTTCTGTCGTAAGATGCATTTCTTAGATTTTTGTGAATTTCGGTGTTCAACAATTTACGGTAAGAGGTCCAATGAACTGCATCAACAGTCTCATTTTGCTCCTCAAATTAGTTTTGCAATGCAAGGCATGACATACTCTATTCGTCTGAATCACACCAGACATGTCAACCTTAGTTAACAGAAAGTGAAGGCAGTTTTCCTAATCGAGTTAAAAGGTATTTATGTTAGAATTTTTAAAAACTTTTCTTGATTATTGTCACAAGCAGACAAGTTTGCGATTTAGCACCAGAATGTTTAGCTTCTACGATAACAATGGCGCTATGTCACTAAGATGGGGTGTTAATAATTTGAGATCGGTTTATGCCAAGTGAAAAGTTTGTAGTTAGTAATGCAAAGAGTGTGTTATTAGCTTGCTCAGACATTCTTCCAGGCTCTTACCTACTTTAATACTTTAGATAAAAGGTTTGAGGGCTAAAATATTGATATCACTTAGTCGCCTAAAGTACGCCATCTCACAGTAATCATCTGAAACTTAAATAGTAGTTTGTTTACACAAATCTTCGATAAGTAACCGCCAAGTATTATTGTCTTTAAAAACCAGTTTGTCAACTTTTCATAATCCCTTTGTTCTTATCTGAAGCAGAGGGTAGTTTAAATGCCCTGGTGAATGTATTAATAACAAAATGTTATAACAGTCGTCAGAGTAAGTGCTAATGCAGCAATTTATTGCAGTAGGCTACTGCTAGACAAATTGTTCAGCGAAAAACTTAAACAGCCTTATTTTGTTGTGGAGATAATCTCCCAAATATTAAGTATGGTTTCTACTGTGGCTGTTCCTGCTTATAAAATTATATCTTACAAACGTTGATACTATTTTTTTTCAACTTATTATCAACTAATTAATTATTGCTTGACTGACTACTGTTACTGACTCCTGTTTTGGTACAAGATACCAGCAAACACTCTGACATGGTTGGTTTCAGTCTAAATATCTACTGCAAAAGTCGAAATTAGTAGTTAGCCTATCAAAATTAAATGACTGATAATATTTTTACTAAGTACATTCCTGACCAATCTTTCAAATAATTATGTTAGAAATTTAGTGCGTGTTTGACTAAATTGCTACAACTGTTTTTTTAAAAGGATTAAAAAGGCATAACCTTAACACTAACCTACATTGTAATTTGTTATGATTTTGGTGCTAATTACAAAATTACAATTAAATATACTGCTTGCAAAAAATATAGGAATACAAGTTAAATGTTTCAATGTTTTGTATTTCAACCTCTGTTCAAAAGTCCCTGATTAACAGAGCTATCAAATAAACAGCAATCCAGCAACAAACTTACTACTTAAACTCAGCTCCGTTCTAAAATTCAGCCACTAAAAAGATGTAGATTATGGTCTAATATTGTGTTTTGTTTATTCTCAAACATTGCTTTACTCTTATAGCTTTAGGGAGAAAAAGTAAGAATTATTCACAGTGGTTTTATTCATCCAGCGCATTTATGTCACTCAAACCTACTCACCATTTAACCAACTAGTTACTTTTGAAAAAAGCATGTTGTTTAATCACTAAATATAATGAAGGTAATCATGGAAACTATTATAAAATTATCTTTGCTAAACATAGAAAAAGCACACACAAAAGTTAAAAAGATTCCATCATTGGGCAAAATTATCCCAGAAGATAAAGCGCATGTAACAGTGTTATAAATGACAAACGTAAATATTATCTTACACAGTGAGAACCTGTAATGGTTAATTAAACTGTAGCAAAAAATGTTTTACAATGGAAATGTGTCTACTGCTAGTGCTAAAAAACTGTTAAATCAGTGAAGGCTTTATTTACAATCAAATAATACAAATTTTCATTTTGTGTTTCATGATTCTAGTTGATCCTCATGATCTTGATCTCCCGTGTCTCCAGTAGAGAAACATCTCCTGTTAAACTCATCTATTTCTCTTAATGATCTCTGTGTCTCTCGTTGCATATCTCTCTGCATTTCCACCATTCTTTGAAAAGCTGCAATAATTACAAGCAGTATATACAAGTTAAAACGCTATTTACAAAACACTAACTATTTTTTATCAAGATCAAAGACCAACTATACCAGCTGGCTGTTGTATTTTATCAAATATCATTGGCTAAATATAGACATTTTAGTTTTTTCTGAATCACATTATTTATTATTTTATAAAAATTCCAACTTCAAAGAACAACCTGCTGAGAGATTTCTCAATGTCAACATACCTAATTCCAGCTCTTTCACTCTCTGGTTTGAGTTATGAAGTTCTGTAAAATATATTAATTTAAATTTGGTTGTCTCTTATCAATAATGATTGATTGAGTACATCAAAAAAATATATGAAAGTTTCCTAATGGACTTGTTTCATTATTGTTTGATGAACTTTATAATTTAAAAAATAAAGTAATGAAATATTTATCTATAACAACATACCTAATTCTAACCCTTGTACCCTCTGGTTAGAATTCTGAAGTTCTCTAATAGAAATGTGCATAGGTATATGATATACAATCTAGTTTATATAACTCAAATATACTAATCTTTATGCAAGTTTGTAATGTGAAATACAGAGTTGCCCCTTTGTTACAGCTTCGTAAGTATAGAAAAGTCATTTAAGGCTGTTAGAGGTGATACTTGCTGTAAACCGACTAAAGTATCATAAACGATGTTTTTTACAATCAAAGATTTTGATTCCAACAAGATAAAATAGTAAGACTTGTTTTTTAGCTAATCATTAAGTAAACACTCGTCATTGTGAAAGTAAAATCTACCGAATGCGGCTACCAAAACATAGAATAGTTGACAAGCTAATCATGTCACCTAAAAAAAGTCAATCTAGTTTCATCTTTTGACTGTTGTCTACTAATTTGTTGGCACTCATTAGCTGTTTCATTTCTAAAATCTTCTGTATCACCTTTCTAGTAAAAAACATGCATATGATCTAAGGTGACAGCTTTTGTCTATTTCGAGGCAGACCGATAGGACATTGAGTTGAAAATGGTTGTACATCAGTTTGGTAAGTTGTAAGAGTAATGCTCTCAACTACTGGTTTAAGTTCTTTCTAAACAAAAGAGTTGTACATATTATCTAGCCAATCAAAACGTAAATAATCATCATTGTTGAAGTCAGTAATTTTACGTTAATTGACTAAGTTTGATCACTTTGGAACAAGATACAGTAGACCTAGCCCACAAATATACTAGATGTAAGTTATCAGGGATTTTTACTCAATTGCTTTACTTAAAGTTCATCCATTGTTGATTCTATATTACTAATTTTTGTAAACTACTCCGGTGCACAAAATTTTAGTAAGGTAATAACGTCTACTTGAAAATGGTTTCTCCCCAATAATTTTTGGACATAATGCAGTATTGTTTAGAAAATGATGAAATCAATGACACATGCTTTGACAATTAGCCAATGGTGACCCGAGTGTTCAAACACCCAAGTACTGACCAGTTATTATTTAAAGTTCGACTGGCAAGATAATATCTCTACCATACTCTAGTTTAATTGGAAATGGAAGATGGTCTTGAAAATTCAGGAACCCTGGTCTGATAAAAATAATTACAAAAACTTCATAATTCATTAACTGTTGAGGTACTAAATGCCAACACTTAAAATTATCCAAACTCTTGTTGTATAATTCAGCAAACAGCCCACCTTAGACAATAATACTACTGTTTAAGTGAAAGCAACTACAATTTTTTATGTACGTAGATACTAGCTATTGACTGGTTTTCACAATCTTTCCTTGTTTTATGCACTATATACATGTAGATGCTGTTGGATGTCTCAAAAGAATTTATCACATATTGATCATGCTCAACCATATTTTTTCCAACTACTCAAATTCCTAAATTGCTAGAGCTACATTGACCTAAACTTTGTTGAGCTATTGCCCTCTCTTCCTAATCATGCATCATTTCCTTACGTTGTAGTTGTTGATCTGCCAGCCTTAGTTCTACAATATTTACTAAATAATACTTACTAACTTATAGAAAGCATAAAAAACGATTATTGTTTAGGTTGATCAAACTAATCTCTCTAAGTTTTAGCAAATCAGAAAAATTAATAAATGCTTAGTTCATGAAATGCATAGATGTTTATATGGAAGTTTTTAGATGCGTATGTATAAGAATGTAAGTATGCTGGAAAAAATGCAGAAGTCATTGCATGTAGTGGTGACATCAGTATTATAGCAGAATTTTAGCAGAAGATATTGGTCTGAATATGAGCATGTTACTGTCTGTTGCTATTCGCCTTTATTTTAACTGCTCAGTTCATGATTTTTAAAAGTATACTAGTAATCTATCTTACTTGCAGCTTGTGCCTTCACTTCCATATCCAAGTCCTGTGCTGTTTTCTTTGAGCTGCTCAGTTCTGTTATAATAAATTATGTGATAGATTACAATATCGGTAGCCATATATTAGCTAAACGCGTTGCTATGAAAATGAACAAGTTGGTATTTGCCTATTTTAAGATTGCACAGTCAAAGATTATTCCAAGTAAAGTATTGTCTAATCTTACCTTCAGCTTGTGCCTTTACTTTCTTATCCAATTCGTGAACACTTTTGTTCGAACTGTTTAACTCTAATAAAAACAATGTGATACATTAGCTAAATCTGTTAATTTTAAAATCAGCGTAGTTCTATCCACAGTACTCACAGTGTAACTGGCGAGTGTCAAATCATTTTAAGCAAGGTATGGTCTAACCTTACCTCTTCACAATTTTTATAAATTGTTAACTCTTGACTTATTAGCTCCTAACACTTAGAACCATTGAAAGTTTTAATTTTATAATTTTTTAGTTTAATTTTTTTTAGTTTTTATTTTATTTTAATTTTTTTGATTTTTTAGTTAGTTTTCAGTTTAGAAAGTTTTCGTTTGATAATTTAGCGAGTGGCTGACACTAGATAAGAGGAACATTATTGTCAAAGTGAAACTATAATTCTATAATATAAACACTTATAATTGTATATCTATAGATACTAGCTGTTGACTGTTTCTCACAATCTTTCTTTGCTCTATGAACTATGTAAATGTTGTTGGTTGTCTAAACATAAATTATCACATATTGTTAATGCTCAACCATTTCTTTTGATTTTCCAAAACTCCTAAATTGATGAATATACATTTACCTGCATCTTGTTGAGCAATTTTCATCTCATCTAGGGCATGTCTTTCATCATGATGTTGTTGTTGTTGATATAGCAGGCTTAATTTTACATTATTTACCAGAAAATACTTAGTAACTTATAGTGTGCATCAGAAAAAAAGATTAATGTTTAGGTTGATCAAACTAAACTCACTAAGTTTTAGCAAATCATAAAAATTAATAGATGCTTAGTTCATGAAATGCATGAATGTCGATATGTAAGTATCTAGATGCGTATGGATAAGGCTGTAAGTATGCTGGCAAAAGTTCTGATATGATTGTACGTAGTAGTTATATCAGTATTATTGCAGGATTTTAGCAGAACACATTGATATGACTATGAACATGTTACTATCTGTTGCACTTTGTTTGGTTGTGGCTGGCAAATTCTGGATTTTTAAAATCAAGCTAATAATTAATCTCACCTGCGGCTTGTGCCTTTACTTTCCTATCTAACTCCTGAACACTTTTCTTTGAACTGTTTAACTCTATAATAAAAAAACCATGTGTTAGATTACAATAAAAGTATCAATATTTTAGCTAAAACTGTTGATATGAAAATGAACTTGTTGCTACTCACCAATGTTGTAACTGGAAAGTCAAAAATAATTCCGAGTAAAGTATTGTCTAGTTTAACATGCAGCTTGTGCCTTCACTTTTATATCTAAGTACGGTGCAGTTCCCCAGATTAAACAAAGTGATAGATTGCAATATTAGTTACAGTTAGCTAAATGTGTTGAAATAGATATGAACATGTTACCATCTGCTTGTTTTGTAACTGGTGAGCTCTTGATCGTCCAAGTATAATAATCACTTATCTTACCTGCAGTTTGTGCCTTCACTTTCAAATCCAACTCCTGAACACTTTTCTTTGAACTGTCTAACTCTATAATTAAAAACAATGTGTTAGATTACAATAAAATTATCAATATTTTAGCTAAAACGGTTAATATGAAAATGAACTTGTTGCTACCCACCAATGTTGTAACTGGAAAGTCAAAAATTATTCTGAGTAAAGTATTGTCTAATTTAACATGCAGCTTGTGCCTTCACTTTTATATCTAAGTACTGTGCAGTTCTCTAGATTAAACCAAGTGATAGATTGCAATATTAGGTACAGTTAGCTAAACATGTTGAAATAGATATGAACATGTTACCATCTGCTTGTTTTGTAACTGGTGAGCTCTTGATCGTCCAAGTATAATAATCACTTATCTTACCTGCAGTTTGTGCCTTCACTTTCAAATCCAACTCCTGAACACTCTTCTTTGAACTTTTCAATGCTGTCATATGGAAAAAAAATTTGATTAGAAAATTAATAGCAAGATATTAGCTGAAGCTCTTAATATGAACATGTTGTTAACCACTTAGGTTGCAGCTGGTTATTAAAAAATGATTCCAAGTAGAATGGTGTCAAACCTTCCCTGCAGATTGTGCCTTCCTTTTCATATCCAAGTCTTGTGCAGTTTTCTCATGGCCCCTCAGTTTTGTTATATTAAATACTGTGATATATTACACTATCAATCTATATATAAAAAAAAATATATATATATCTTTATTTATATATTTATATATATTATATTTATAGTCGACGCATCCTTCCCATGTAGCTTCACTTTTGAGGTTCACTCGTAAAGTAGCACTGCATGACATCCGTGTTATCAGTCCGAGACCATTTCATCCGTTTTGAATCAGTAGCCCATTTTTCACTGCCTTGTCCTGGTTCAGCTACAGGCAGCGAGGACCTTGTTTGACCGGGCGACGTCCGAGCCGGTATGGCTTTGGTTATTGCACTCATCGTAGAGGTTGGAGACATTATACAAGCAAGGGTCTTGTTTGAGGACCACCAGAAGGGTGCAGTTGTTGGGGTTTGAACCAAGGACCTAATGATCATTGTTCCAATACCTTACCAACTGCCCTATCTGTCCTGCATATATATAAAAATACATTTATATATATATATATTTATATATATATATATGTATTTATATATATATATATAAATATATACGCATATATTTATATATATAGGGTGAGAGAGCTTGCGGAAATTATCATCAACAAGATTCCAGCTGCTAATTATTATGGAAGCAGGGTACCACTAAGCAACTGTCATCTTGGAGAAAATGGGTATTAAGCCACTGCCAACAAGGCTTCAAGCCATTCCATCTTTGCAGCTGAGGCTACAAAATAAGATCGAAGACCTGCACAAGAAAATTAGTAGGCTCAGTGAAAGATCTAATCACAGTTTAGAGCATCCAAAAAGGGAAGCCACAATAGAGGCTCTAGAATCCGCCAAACAGCTGCTAGTAGCACTCTCGACACGACTGAAGCGGTACACCAAAGAGCGGGATAATAATACAATAATAAAACTGTTCATCATAAATCATCAAAAGTTTGCCGAAAAAGTCTTTGCAAAAAACAACAACACTGGATAAACGAAAAAGGGCTGCAACAGTATGGCTAATATCTAGTTGCAGCGAGAATTATAAGAGAAAGTTAGTCGATGCAAACATGAAACCAGTTTGAGACCTCATGTCGAGAGGAGCTACCAATTAAAAGAGCATGAAAAGTAATATAGAGCTGAGATGGCTGAAGTCTACACCTGGCAAAGTGGTGTAGATGACAGTAAAAGATACTTCAGCCTTTGCTCTCCGGATTTGGTACAAAGCTCTAAAGAAACAGGACTCCAAGTACTTGAAGGATGTGTCAGGCATGGCAACATGATTCAAGCAAGACAGAACCACACCAGGCTGTGTTGTCAGACATGCACTTAGAGATCACCTTGAAGGTCCTCAGCTGGTCTAGCGTCAAAAGCTCATCTAACCAGCTAACCCGACTTGTCTGAACTCTGTTGTTTTCACCATATGACACACTAATAGCCTACACAGGAACTGTGGTTTCTCCAGAGTAACCTCAGAGTAAAGTGTAAGCACAACTAGTCGCAGTCGGAACCCTACCATAGCTCTATGAACCCTAATGTCTCTGTCAATGTGTGTCGGTAACACTAGGTCATTTGGAAAACAATCAAAAGATTTTAAACAGCTATTAAATAAATTTGAACAAGCTCAATTTTAAACAGACTGGTAAAACACTGGCAAAAAAGTCTGACAACACACAAAAAAATTCAACAATTAGAACAATGTGATCTACAGTTATTTGGGCTAAAACCAAAAATATTCTTACTGTTTTAAACTTTGTGAAAATCTTTACAGTAGCTTCATATTTATTAAAGAAACATGTATCATTGTTTCATGATTTGAAATAATCGAAAAAATCTTGCTGGCACTATCATTTAATTATTAATTTGCTACATGACCATACATGATTTTCCAAAAATTGAGTTGTGTTGATTTTTGTTGATTTCGTTCAAATATAAGTTGTTAATATAACGAAAAAAGTAAATAAATATATATGAAAACAATTAAAAATAAAAGAAAAAAAAATCTCCTATTCTTTGTGCATAATTTATTATGATTGATTTACACTATTACTTACCAACATAAATTTTAAACAAAGCTGTGCTAATGCCAGTTTGCTGGCTGCTATTATTTCTGACAAACTTATGCAATCCTCGAATATGAGTGGTTAGAGTTCAAATAGTTAATAGCAGCGATGTCAAATCATGGTACACCTGTAAGTCAGACTTAGAAAACACTTCAGCAAACTGCCCTCTTAGATTCAAAAGGGTCTGGGCACCGTATGCTTGTCATGCAAGGCCAGGGTAATCCAAAGCCAATCAGTAGGCTAGCTCTGGACAGGCCCCACATCACCAGTTACTTCTTCCACTGTCGATGACGCATGAATTACAAACTTTTTGAGCAAATAAGTGTTTGACATGCTCTCTAACGGTGCGAAACAATTTGTCAATGAAAATTACAGCCTTGGTCTCATTGCTGATAAGATCTGGCTAAAACTTTTTCAAATCGCGCACTTGCCCGCAATGTATAGACCAAGGAGGCCTTTGTGGTAGCCACATTAGCAAATATGTCATTCTAGGAATGCTATTTTTTGGGTCACGCCAATGCGCCATGTAATTTCAACAGACTGTTTAGACATCCCTGTAGATGGTAGCTTAGTGACCTGCATAGACTGATATGGCCGATTGTTACCAAAAAAAGTCTAGGTGGTGTAAAAAATGATGTTGTTAACTGGGATTGAGATAGTCATTGCGTGTTGAGTGATCACTATGAACTACTGCCCAAAAGGAGTTATACAGGGCTGTCTAGGCTGGCCACCATTAGCTTCAATCTTGAACTGACCTGAGCTAAAAGTAAGCATAGTCAAGCTGGGCTTCGACCTCACAGACCAACCCCTACACCTCTGAGCCAGCATCACAGTCAGCCCTTTCACAGAAGTAGATGATCACCAGGTAAATGAAAAACTAATCATTTTTGGCTTCGGCTTGACATTGGTGAGTGTAACTATGTCAAAGTTAAAGGTGGTAGTTTACCAAGAAGACTTGTTTGCAGCAGTAAGACAAAACTGCATATAACCATTTTTGTGCAGTTGAGATGTAGGCTTTCCATAATTCCAAATTAACTACCATTCTATTTCCTGGCAGGCAAATCAGTTGGCATGATTGTTGACACACTATCAAGGCATATTCAACACTGGCAATAGAGATGTGAGACAAAAACTTTATGGTGGAGCTTTCTATCCTACTGAAGGAAGCGACCCGGCCCATTTAGCAGCCTCTATACTAATTGAAATTGGGAAAGGAGGCTGAAAATGAGTGTCAAGTCCAACAACGACTAGAGCTCTCTAATTATGTTAGTAAAAAATATTGCTTGTGTTGATTCTGTGTCGGCTACTGACTGCTGAATGCCAACACCAAGCAGGGCACTAATTCTCTATTTTTAAATCATTTCTGCCTCAATACATTGTATGGCAGCAAATACTTCAATATACTAGACTTGGTCAGTGGCTACAGGTAAGTAGCCTAAGACACAGATTCACCAGAAAAGCGCTGGTTACCTCTTCTACTACTATTTTAGAGGAAGGTCTTGGCCTTTGGTTTTACCTCTGCACCCGGTACTTTTTAGAGACTAATGTAGCGCAAACAACCTAGACTGCATTGAAAAATGTTGCTGCTCCTTTTCGATAACATTATTTTCTTTGCCCCTAAATTTTACACTCAGTTGCAGTGTTCAGAGCAAACGTTCAAAGCTCTGAAGGAAACTATGGTAAATGTAAAACTATCCAAATTTGAAGTATTTTGATAACAGTTTTGTTAATTGTGTTTAGTTTTGTGTTTCTACTGTTCTAAAGAAAACGCCTACAGCTCAAAACTAATCGATCATTGATAAGCTTGGGCTGATGGGAGGCTTTTTGAGTATGGTGACCTGTTGCTGGCAGTATAGGTGTGATTTTGATGCCGCATTACTGTTTTACATTGACAGGCCGGCATGAGTAAAAGGTTCCCTTAGGGGTGATGAAGGAACGTCTGTTCTTGGCCTGTTACAACTATCCTGGTTGCAGCCGGTCGTATATCCTAGATATGAATGTCAGTGGCTGCAGTTGGTGCTAGGCTCTTTTTAGTACAGGAAGAGGTCAGGATTTTGATTGTGCTTTTCGTAAAAGCCCTTGAGCCGGCTAAGAAAAAAACACTGGGTAACTCAGGATAGGTTGTTTGCTGTGGTAAATTTGGTAAGGATTTTCTAGTTCTAACTGTGAAATCGGTCATTCTATCTGTGTAAAAATCACACTTTTATCAAATTGCTATGTAAGCGGGAAAGCTGTCAAACCAGATGGCTAAGTAAGTGACTACAGATGTTAGCCAAGTTCCAGTACATGCTAGAACATTGAGTCAGACTCCACCATGGTAAAGCTGATGGCGTCAGCTGATCCACATGTGAAGACTGCCGGCAGTTCAAGCTTATCGATGAAAGACTTATAAGCATATATGCATACTGCAAAGCATCTTCATAAACATTTCCGCACTTTTATTGAACAGGAAAAGACAGTGCAACACCAAATATCAGTATAAGTGAGCCGACTGATGGCTAGCAGTTATTTTGGCTCCTCAGATGCTGTGTGATCTGGAAAGTACCGAAGAAGTAAATAATGCTAGTGGAAGCCCATGAACAGATATGCGAGTTTCAAACATTTTCAATTTATCTCGCAATGAATTTTCAGAAAAACTGCTTTCCTAATTTAATTTTTAATGTAAGCTTTTTTGAAGGTAATTAGATTAAAACAGTGCATAGGTTATTTTTTACATAAAATAATAATTTCAAATTATTGTTAGAACTATTTTAAAAAACAAATTTTATAATTTAACGCATAATTTAAGTCAGTGCTGAACTTCATAAACCAATTTAACTGTTAATGCAATTTCAAAATACCAATTAATTATCAATGTAACTACGTTTCTTTTCTTGATTACAACATAGTGGCTGGCAGCATGACTCCTTTGAATACTTATGTAATACGCTCAATGGCTAACTATTGGGAATGGTAATGTTTTTCATATTTTGCTTTTAGCTGGGGTTAAATCTGTTAACATAAGTCAAAAAACCTTTTCAAATGTGTGTTCATAGATTTAAAAAAATGGAGTTATGCAAAGGGAACAGGTTGTTTTATTTATAATTCCAGCTCTGTGCTGTTCATTGTTAGTTTTTTTCAAGTAGTATGCGGTGCAATGTAGGTATTCTTTTGCAGTCAGATTCACGAATCTCAAAAATAACTATCGCTTTTGTTTGTCGAATGCATCGATTCGTGTTCACAATTCTCTGCTCGTTGTAACCTAGCTTAACTTAATGCTCTATAGCATAAAAGTTTGAAATTTATTAATTCCTTTCGATTGGAACAAAAAACTTTATAGCAAGATAGTTAATCAACAAGATCTCTTACTTACTTGTTTTTTACCAATTGAATGATCTATTAAAAATAACTGACTGGGCAACAAAATCCATGAAGGAAATATCTGAATTTGACAGCAAAGCTTTTTTCTACTGAATTTTATATGGGAATATCTGGTTTTGCACAAAGACAATTATTTCAGGCTACAACATATAGACACACTATTCTTTTGTAAACATAATGGTGATATTAACAAAGTATGAAAATAACTGGTTCTGAAAATGTACTCCTAATATATTCTTCTTGCTCCTTAGTGTATTTATCCTTGTGGAACAGTAAACAAAACAGAAACTTACATTTACCATTATTGCTGTTCCTAGCTGGAAACGCTTGTTGTGTAAAATGGGATCTGTCCTCATATTTAACCATGTAACAATATCCCTGTTTGATAACCTAAAGCACTATTCCGAATCGTCAAACCAGATGGTGATAGATCAAACAGATACAAAGACAAACTATGCAGTTAGACTGACTGTTAAGGCCATGATGGCTCAAGTTTACTGAGGCTCCACTAAAATAATAGATTATAAAGTGTAGCACTGTTGTATCATACGGTGTTAGAGCAAACCTCGGAAATTAGTGTGTGTTTTATGGACAAATTTAAATATTAACTTTTGGACATCAGTCATTGAGCAACATGGTTTACATTGAAATGTGTGTTAACTTTTTGTTCACATGTATCTAAAACAAAGTGTTACTGAAATACATCTTGTGTCTGTGTGTGCTTCTGTGTATATGCATGCAGTATAAGGTATGTGGTATGCGGCATACCCTTCCCTCCGCTAATGCGTACATTGATCAAACATATTTATTCACACTTTAACAAAGGTCTGATTTTAAATAAGGAGGTAGAAAGTTTGTTGTGATCCTTCAATTTTTTTTTACTTTTGTTAAAACTTTTAAAATCACCTTTAGGTTGACAATTTCACTGAGCAAATCATAAACTAGCTACACTTCAGTCAAAAATTTATAGTCATAGAAGAACTGTTAAAACATGTATTTTAAGAGCAGTACACAAATGGTTAGGAAATATTAATGACAAAACTGGCTACATGACTGACTAGCTGTGACACTAAAGTACTTAATTGACTTTTAAAACATGTTTCAATTTTGAACTCGATCTTAAATTTTGTAAAAAGGTCTTAAAGAACATTTTAAAGTTAGCTTATTATTAAATAGTTTGCCCTGAATTTGAGCTATTAGTTTATGCTAGGTCAGAAACAAAATACAAAAAGTTTCCAATCAACTCTAAATTAACAATGAAAAGTATTAAAACATTTAACAGTTATTTTATCTTTTGTAGAATTGGCAGCTATTAAAGATATTTAGTGTTTAAGCAACTTTTCAGTGTACTATATAGTTCAGTCAAATCATACCTTGTTCACTGAAGTATCCATAAGTGAGGTCTGGCAGTGTCATAAGATCCTTAACTTTCTTTCCATCACTACTTGTAAGTGTCAGTAGCTGTTTCTGTTGCTCTGCTGTCACACAGGTCAGCAGTAATTGCAATGCTTCACTTTTACTTTTGCATGCTGCCCAATGTGCCGGTGTATATCCAGAGCAACCTGGTATTTTAAGGATCTCAAACCTGTGCTCAAATGAAAAGTTACTTAGAAGATACATTATCATGATAGTGTCACCTTTTCCTGCAGCCTGGTGTAAAGGTATCTCACCATCATCATCTTTATGCCTCATCACCTAATAGAACTGCAATGAAGTGAATCCAGCTAACATACACTTTATGGTTTCTATATCTTTTCCTACTGCTGATTTTACTGCTGGTGTCCAACCATTTGAACCTTTACATGAGAGCATGGCTACATATCGATCTTCAACGCTTGTCTTCTTTAGCACTTCTCTCAACTTCTCTTTCTCTTTAGTATCATCACAATATCTACTCAGCAGTTGTTTTAGTTCAGTGCTGTTGGAGGCCATGATGAAAGTATGTCAATAATCTGCTAACGGTCAGGCAAACTTTGTACTAAACACTACACGAGGCGTGTGCTATACTTCTAGGTCTAATGGAGACTGCTTCTATACAAATGTCTCTTATCTTGTTTGTATAAGTAATTGCATTGTTCCTGTATCTGCATGCATACTTATTGATCACAGTAGTCTTACATTGTTATAGTCATTCAGTCATTGTTATTGCTTGAATAGGTGGGCATTGCTTGAATAATATTTCATAGACTGTGATCTTTCAATAGATAACTATATATGTGTTCTCCGCTGTTGTAGCTGCCAACTTCTCTCTCTCTCTTTCTTTAGTATCATGACAATATCTACTCAGCAGCTGTTTTAGTTCAGTGTTGTTGGAGGCCATGATGAAAGTACGTCAATAATCTGCTAACGGTCAGGCAGACTATGTGCTAGACACTGTTAGAAGTGTGTGACATACTGGTAGGTGTAGTATAAATAGCGCCTACATGATTATCTTATAGTATGTTTGTATAAGAGCTTATATTATCTGTGTATACTTATTGATCACATACGTCTTATCACCTCAGTACCCTTGTTTTATCATTGTCATCTCGCAAGTAGATTAGTTCTTCTTGAACAATATTCTATAGCATGTCAGCTGGCAATAAGTAAACCTATATGCGTGTTCATTTAAAATTGCCAATATGTGCTTGTATGATCAAACATTGGAAGTTGTGATCACAGGAATTTATTGTAGATGTTTTACTTTTAGCATAGGACTTTATTAGCAAATTGACAAATATTAAATAGCAGTTTGTTGAGGTTTTTTAAAGCCTGTAAATTTTACTTTTTCCAAATTGTGAGCTTGTGCCAGTCAATTGCATATTATGCAATAATATGCAATTGATGTAAAAATTGTATATTTGCAAATGTTATGTAAACATTGCAATTTTTGTGTATAATTGCATATTTATGTAAAAATGGCAGCTGCTGGTTTACTGACAAAAGTTTCGAAGTTGTGTCCACAAGTACTTGGTATAGATGTTATAATTTTAGGATGTGATATTATCAACAAGGCAACAACCAAGGCATGTTTGTTTTTTTAGACATTCTTTAATTAGCAAAAAACATTGCTTATTATAGTAATAACCAAACTCTGCCTCTCCTATTAATAACCCAGTCGATAATCTTAACTAATGGAATTTTAATGTACACGGAATAGTCAAAGTTAGAACTTTATGGTGGGGTGAAAGAAACTAATTAATACAGGAAACTATAATAAATGTTATAATGAAATATATTTATTACCTCATGTGCTGTGTGTAACATGTTGTAAACCAACATGTTGACTCGTTTGAACTTTACTAGTAACTGATATTGTCCTGCATTGTTTTGTATCTTATGGTGTAATTTTACTTACAATCACAGTTTCTAATTACTTTGTGCTTGACATTGAGGCCACTGCTCGTTGCGCAAACAATATGTATCTCTGCGAGTTATTCCTTACTATTTTTTGCTCATTTTAACATATTTTTGTACGAGAGAAAAACTTGTCTGTAAACGCTGTTTGCGTATCTGAACACTGTGAACGATACTGCACAACCATTTTCGGAACCACCTTTGTTGTTTGAGGAACCGCTCTTTTGATATCTTCCCTAGTATGTTCCTATATATCTCTTGACCTTTCAATATATTTAAGACAATAATTAACATGTGTTATTATTAATTTATGCTTCATAATCCTTACTATAATAAAAACAGTGTTCATCTGTCTTTCTGACCATATTTATTTTACAACCATGCTGAAAGTGTTGCAAAAACAAAATTGTTCTCACAGAAATCTACCTTGAATGTCCGAATTGAGATGGTTGTTCATGCACCGATTACTCATGATAGTCTCTCACAGTGAACCAGACTAGAAAGCGTGCCAGTCTAAATAAGTTTTGAGTTATTCATTAAATGGAAAAATATCCAAGATCAAATGCAGGTCAAAGAGATCTTTGGACCCATTATATTTGTTTCCGAGAGTATATGAAGCTTTCTCTTTGACTTGACTGTCTAAATAAATCTGCACAGAAATGACTGACTTTGGAACAGAAAGAAGACAAATGTGACTTGTCTTGTAATAGCAAAAAAACTGTCACTGAAGCTAAATAAAACAGTTCGAAAACTTCCAATAATTATTATGAAATTCATATTTCTAGCATCAATAACATGAAAATAATAGTATTTATATCCTTCAAAGCAGTTCTACACCGCAGTTTGAGGGTCTGTATTAAATTTAAATATTTCTAACACACACATGGTAAAGCACACACAATGACTGTGGACGCAAAATGTTCGACATATAGCATGCCACCCTGACGATGCGTACTATACAAAGCACATGTACAAAACAGTACCACCATCCATAGCATACTATGCATGCGTTTTAACGGTTATCATTACACTAGCTGTGCTACCTGGCTTTGCCCGGGTGATGAAAAAATTATTTGGATACAAGATTAGTTTGTATTTAAAATTTCATATCTTTTACCATTCTAACTTTCAAACTACGTATCATGAGAGAAGTGATTTGTGTAGTCGAAATAAGTTTAAAAAAAAACACCTTTAAAGGTTTTCAAACTTTGTCAAACAACTGTAACTTTCAAACTTCACATCATGAGGAAAAAATTTTTTGCGAGGGACAACCAAATTAAAAGTAAATAAAATAACTGTAAAGGTTTTCAAACCACGGTAAATTTAGAAATTCATAACTTTCAACTATTTATATCTTTTAATGACGTACAATGGAACCGGTTCGAAAACCGAGTTGTTCGAGACCCGAAACAATTTTTCCTTTAGAATGAAGGTAACTGAGTTTTAATCCATTCCAAAGTGGGAAATCAACTTCGGTAAAGTATTTTACAGTTTACACCATAAAATGTTATGTATATTGCATACTATAAATAAAAATGAGTAGATATAGGTAGTGTTTAATGACAATAAAAGGTTCTCTAGTTTTGGTGATGAAAAAAAGCAAAGTAAACCTTCCGTATTTTTTGCTCCTAAAACATTAAAATCCCTGAAGGATAAGATACAATGACAAAAGTTTCAGAAAGTAAAAATAAAACAGCAAAAAAGATGCGACCGGTCAGTCACATAAAAAATTGTAAGAAAAGGAAACTATAAACAGCACTAAAAACGTTTACTTCAAATCTTTGAAGGAGAATCTTCCTCCAAAACAATTCAGGGTAACTCAACTACAGGGATTATTTCTATAACAAATATATTTGGTAAATACTTTCATCTCAGATGGTTCTTCTTTTTTGTAAAGAACTTATGACACATATATTGCTTCACTGTTTGTTAACGAATGTTTGCATGCTGTTTTCGGAGCAGTTCCATTTTTAATGCGCATGCTCTTGAATTTATTTTCGATATCCGAGACCAAGAAATCTCAAAATCTTTGGGGTGTAACTGAGTTGGCCGAAATCTGAAGCGTTCAAGAGCCGAGGTTCTACTGTATACAACCGGTACACATATCGCCAAACTTAAGTTTGAAAAAGATTATTGTTGATACTGTAGGGCTGAACAAATTAGCTCTAACCAAAAAAAAAAAAGATAATTTGCACGCGCATGGTGTATGCGGTATATTAAAACATTTCTGATCACTTTGCCATTGTACCTCAGCGGTCCGATAAGAAACTGGTCGATGCATTTGGTGTTAGTTTAAGTCCAGCACAACGTAGAATTTTGAATCCAAAATTTCAATAGCTATTGCTGGACATAGCAAAATAAAAAGTACTTTGAGAAATATATATATATATATATATATACAGGACAGATAGCGCAGTTGGTAAGGTATCAGGACCGTGATCCTTAGGTCCTCAATTCAAACCCCAACAACTGCACTTTTCTGGTGGTCCTCAGACAAGACCCTTGCTTGTATAACGTCTACAACCTCTATGATGAGTGCAATAACCAAAGCCATGCCGGCTCGGACGTCGCCAGGTCAAACGAGGTCCGCGCTGCCTGTAGCTGAACCAGGACAGAGCGGTGAAAAATGGGCTACTGGTTCAAAACGGATGAAATAGACTCCGACTGATAACACGAACCTCATGCAGTGCTACTTTATGAGTGAACCTCAAAAGTGGGGCTATATGAGAAGGATGCTGCAACTGTCGATAAACATGCGCCCTGAGTTGCCACTAACCGCTAAGCAACTTATAGCTCAGAGGAGTAAGATAATCAAGCAGCACCTCATATCGGAACTTGAGGTAGATGAAATTAGGGAACAGTTCACCCAAGTAACTTCAACCAAAGATCAGGACATATCAACACACACTGTCACGCATGCACGATCATGTGTTGACTCACGGGTTGAAGAAGACATGCACTTGGACCTTGACCCAAGGGTGAGAGAGCTTGCGGAAAATATCATCAACAAGATGTCAGCTGCTAATGGTTATGGAAGCAGGGTACCACTACGAAGAGTTAGCAAGGCCATATCTAAGAAGCTGTTAGAAGACATTAACATGGCACTGGAGTCGATCTCAACTGGATCAATCAGTGAAACTAATGCCTTAATCTACAGTACAGCAACCGTCATCTTGGAGGAGATGGAAATTAAGCTAATGCCAACAAGGCTTCAAGCCATTCCATCCTAGCAGCTGAGGCTACAAAATAAGATCAAAGACTTGCACAAGAAATTTAGTAGGCACAGTGAGAGATATAACCACAGTTTGGAGCGTCCAACAAGGGAAGCCACAATAGAAGCTCTAGTATCTGCCAAACAGCAGCTAGTAGCAATTTCGGCCCGACTGAAGCGGTACACCAAAGAGCGGGAAAACAAGAGAATGAACAAACTGTTCATCAATAATCCATCTAGAGTGTATTCCCAGTTCAAAGGTGAACTGCAGAGGCCAATGTCTGAGCCTCCCCGATCTAGCACTTCAAAGTTCTGGAAGGACATCTGGGAGAAAGAGACTACTCATAACACCACTGCAAATTGGCTGAAGAGGCTTAAAGAGAACCATCAACACACTGTGGCTCAGCAAGGACTTACCATCAGCAAAGAGGACATCAAGTGCAAAGTGCAGCGTATGAAGAACTGGGCAGCACCTGGCCATGACATGATTCAAGCCTTCTGGTTAAAGAAATTGACGTCACTTCACACTAGAATGGCTAAGCAGATGGAATGCCTAATAGAACAAGGTGACCATCCAGAATGGCTGACCAAAGGACGAACTGTACTTCTGATAAAAGATCCAAAGCAGGGGCCGATTCCCAAAAACTATCGACCAATAACGTGCTTGCCAACCACCTGGAAACTGCTCTCAGGAATAGTTGCAGACCAGCTGGAAGAGCGCATGAGTCACTATATGACCAGTGCTCAGAAAGGATTTGGGCGCAACACCCGAGGAGCTAAACATCAGTTACCGGTGGATCGGACGGTCTGTCAAGACAGCAGGAAAAGACAAACCAATCTTGCCATGGCTTGGATTGACTACAAAAAGGCCTATGACTCAATTCCCCATAGTTGGATACTTGAATGCCTCAGTATGTACAATGTTCCCCCTGTTCTTGTGGCATTCATCAAGATGTCAATGACCAAATGGAAGACGGAACTGGAGGCTAATGGCAAAAAGCTGGCGAGTGTACAAATTAAGCGAGGCATCTATCAAGGTGACTCCTTATCACCGCTGCTCTTCTGCATATGCCTAAGCCCTCTAGGCAATATGCTGGAGGAGACTCAATATGGGTACCAGTTTAAGAGTGGCACCAAGATAAACCACCTCTTCTACATGGATGACGAAGCTTCTTCATCAAGCTGTACGCTAACAAAGAAAGGGACATTGATTCGCTAATACACCTCACTCAGGTATACAGCAAGGACATCGGAATGACCTTTGGTATTGAGAAATGTGGAAGGCTAAATCTTAAGAAAGGCCATTCTATGCTCACAGATGGCCTAAGAATGCCGAATGGTATCATCAAAGATATAGAAGAAGGGTACAAGTACTTGGGGATTATACAAAGCAACATCAACCACGAAGCTGAGGTACGTCACAAAGCCATTACTGAATACAAGAAACGCCTTCGGCAGGTCTTACGGAGCCAGCTCAATGCCAAGAACCAAATCATGGCAATAAATACCTACGCACTGCCAGTAACAAGATATCCAGCAGGCATAATAAAGTGGACTGAGGAAGCCATCAAAGAAACAGATATAGCAACTCGTAAACTGCTGACCATGCATGGAGCACTTCACACAAAATCTGATACTACTAGATTGTATCTTGATAGGAAAGGTGGCGGTAGGGGACTAAAAAGTGTACAGCAGACAGTGAAAGAGGAGGAGCAAAGCATCAAAGCATATGCAGCCTCCATGGCCATCTCAGATAAGTTGCTAGCTGAGTTTCAATCGGCTGCTCTTACAACGGACCTACGCCCTGATGATGAGGAAATTGACTGGCACACAAAACCTCTTCATGGCGCTTACCACCAACAAATATCTAAGGTTGGCGATCTTCACCAGACATATATGTGGCTGAACAAAGGAAACCTAACGGCCAATACAGAGTGTATTGGCCGTTATCAGCCAATATCATGGCAGCCCAGGAGCAAGTGCTCTCAACAAGGCAACTCCAAACGAAAATCTATCACACTAGAGACGATCCTAGATGCAGACTGTGCAAAGATGCACCTGAGACCATCCAACACATCATCAGTGGATGCAGGCAGCTAGCAGGGAACACATACACCGAGCGGCATAATCATGTCGCAGGTATTGTGTAGGGCCTATAGAAGTCTATGCGATGAGTATGGCCTTAATAAACCACAACACTGGTGGGAAGCTCCTGGTAAGGTCAATGAAAATGACCGCGCTAAGATCCTCTGGGACTTCTACATCCAAACTGACAAGCATGTCTTAGCAAATCAACCACATATAGTGGTGGTAGACAAGGAGGACAAGAGGGCTACTATAATAGATATAGCAGTACCCAATGACTACAATATAGCCAGCAAAGAAAAAGAAAAGGTAGAGAAATATCTCCCTCTTGGAGAAGAAATTGAAAAATGCTGGAATGTAAGAACAACTGTAATCCCAGTAGTCATTGGGGCACTGGACGCAATAACACTGGCGCATAAAATGTGGCTTGCCCAAATACCAACAACAATCAACTCAGGCGAGTTGCAGAAAAGTGTGCTATTGGGAACAGCTAAGATCTTGAGGCGAGTGCTCAAACTCCCAGGTTTCTGGTAGGAGACCCGAGTTAGAGCAGAATTTACCACCCATACGGGGTATCCGGGGTGAGGAAACCATTTTTTTATATATATATATATATGTATATATACATAACGGATTAATCTTTATTTTATTGCTCATTTTAGAAAGTGCCTAATTTTTCAGACATAACGACAAGCTTTGACACTTTTAAAGGTAAAAAGTGAGCTGCAAGGTTATTAAATATGTTCTATCCAAAAGTGGGGCATGGTAACACAACTTCGAATGAGAAAAATCTTGTACTACATTCATTCACATATTTAACAAAAAGAAAATATGGTTAAATATTTGTGAATCTATCCTTTCTAGCTTTAGCTTTATATAAGAATGTATTTTTATTGTAAACACATTCAATGTTTGATTAGTTATTTTCAACTATCATATATTTATTGTTTTAGCCTAAAAACACATAATCTTGGCATGTAATGTTATATTTTGTAGTGAAATTAAAAGTTTACGTGTGTTAAATCACTTGACAATTCTAAAAAATTATGCAGGTGTTTTGCAGCATGCCTGCAGGGAGTAGTGTGTATTTGGCTGCAACTGAGGGTAAATAATAATATTCATGCGTAGAAATTATTAGCGAGATCAGTTGCATGTGAGAGCTACTCCTAGTATGTAACTTTAACCTTGTTGACATAGATCCTAGTCGGCATATTAGTATTGTAGGTAATAGCCAACTCACTATTTAGACTTTTAAGATTGGTTATCGTATTTTTTGATTTCTAATGACCTTGAACTTGGCGGTGATTAACGTAGAGTACCAATGATAATCATATTAATTTTCCATCCATGACTACCATGTAGTTAAAACAAGCAAAATACTATAATAATGTGAAATGCAAGCACAGCCCTTCTAAAAAAAATTCATATCTTACTTAATGGCTAATCATTGCATATTTAACAATTGTAGTGTAATGTTATTTCTCAAATGCAGCGTTTAAAAATCATAATTTGAACACCAAGCATCAGTGCCACAGAGATCGAAAGACAATTCCCAACACATGTTCTAGGTACTCTGGTAAGTAACAAGTTCTTACAGCTGTATTCTCTGCATTTCAGTTTTCAACAAATGTTTTTATCACCACTATAATATTACTAATAATTTAGTAGTCACTAGTGTTTCTCTTCTACATATTCAATATTTGTAGCGACTCCTTGTTAAGAAGAGATCTGAAGTAAATACGCAATAAGTTATATTTTCTTCAATATATTTGATGAGAGATTTATAGCAACTAAAGAGAACTTTATCTGCTGAGTATTGAAGTCCTAGTTACATAATTTAATTCTAATTCATAACAACAAGTTAGTTTCTTTGATTTATCTTATCTGAAAAAACCTAAGTGTTACTGTTTATAACATATGTGTCCGTCCGTCAATCCATTCGTTTGGCTAAAACTATGGATGAATAAGAGGAAAAATATAAGACTAAGTGAGATTAACAACTGTGATTTTTACCTTGATAGCTCAACACTCCAGTCTCAGTCAAGTGTAATCTATTTTTTAAATGTATTTAGAAATACTGAAATGATTTATTATGCTTTCATAGCTTATCTGATTATCTCTGCCAGGCCACCAAATTGGCAGAATACTTGTGATGCCTAAATTTATGCACTCCTCCCCATTTATGTTGTTATAAACTTTCGAGACAGTCAAGCTGTCCAATTTTAGGTGTTAATTTATAACTTCATCGAAGTGTTTCTCAAATTATGTTGTAAATGAAAAATATATTGTAAAATTGAGTCAAGATTTTAAGGAATTTTTACAGTATTTAACGTTGAATTATTGATCATGGTAAAGCCAAAAAGACATTTATTATGACTCCTTGCTACAAAAAATCAGATAATACAAGTCTCTGCTATCACTTTTTACAGTCAACTAAATTAAGTTTTCTAGGACAACTTAAAATATTGGTGAATTCGATGAACATCATCTTTAGACTCTTGTTAGTCTTAAACATAAAAACATATAACAAATGAATAAAATTGTAAGTAAATAAATAGCTAAAATGAACAAATATTAATTATTTTCAAGTTCAATTTATAAAAGAACAATTTGTGTTTAATTGATGGAAAAACAAGAAGAAATATGAAAAACTATAAAAATGAACATGTAGAAAGTATTTTTCGAAAACTCTTTATTAGCTTTTGCTTTAATTTTAGCTAAACCAATCCAGGTGTTTAAGTTTAGGTTTCAGAGTTAACTTACCAAAAAGGATTTTTGCTAAGTCCTGAGTTTTGTGGCCTATGCAAAGGTGCCTATACAGCTATACAAATCTACTACTAATTAAATAAAATAATTTACTAAGTAGTAATTTATATGTATTTAATATTTACCGCCAACCTGTACCGAGAAGGTCATGTGAACCATTGTTTCTTGGGGCCACTAGGAAAAAAACGCAGTACTCACCTACTAAATTTCCACATAAAAAAGTTAATTACTTCTTATTCAATGTTTTATTATCTATGAATTGCCACATTTCTACTACATAACCCTTTCATTAGCGTCCTTGTACAAATTTAGCTATCGGCCTACTGCCAGCCATTTTGCCATGTATACAATTTTTTTTCGATTTCAAACTCCATTGAGAACTTTTCTTTTGGTTATATATTTCATTTCGCCAAAATTTTAACAAACACTGTTATGCAAAAAACTTATTGTATCTATACTTTGTGCATTGATAAAGCGATGGGAAGCTACGAAGCTAAAATGATCCTCTACAATGTTTCTTATTCTTACAAAGCCATTACTTTTACCACTATCAGAGTCAGTGTTGCTATTTATATTTTAATTAACTGTGCAATCACAAAAATCTGAATTTGCTATATTGTCATAAACACAAGTAGTTATTTGTTTTCTAACTTGGACATGTTTAAACAACTCGAACAAAAAATCTTCCCTTTTAAGTTGGAAACTCCCAAAAAAAGATTAAAATATTAAACTTTACGCTAATTTTATAGAGAATTCTTAGGACAACACTGTCACTACTATAAAAGCCCTAAAGATTATTGGTCATGTTATCAACGAGAAATAAAACTGCAAATACTAGCAATTGCTGTTAAAGTGGCAAAAATGTGTCTATGCGGTGGACAGTAAAAAACGCATGAGTCTACTTCAGTGAAAGGGTACTACAAGTTGAATTTTCCACTCTTTGTAATAGTAAACATCTCCATTTCTTTCCGCAGCTGAGTTACTTTTACTTTTTTTCTAGCCATGAGTACTACAGAACTACAGCCATTACAGAACTTGCACGGGTACTGCTACTGTGTTTTACCTACTAAACTTTAATTTCAAAAAGATAAGTACCTCGTATTCAATGTTGTAGTGTATTGTCTATAAATTGCCACACCTCAACTACTTAATAACGTTAGATTTGCTACTGTTCGTGATAGTGGGACATGTTCATTTCCTTCAGCAGCTGAGTTACTAATTTTTGTTCCGGCTCTGAGTAGGCCTACTGTAACTTACTACTACAAAACTTGCACGAGTACTTTGAGGGTTGCAATAGACAATGGTGAAAATAAAAAGAGCGGATGGTATCTACTTACTGTCACCCTGCTTTTGCCATGACCAGCTGTACATCGCATGCTCAAAAGTAGTCATAATCCGAAAACTGTTTGTTCATACACCCAACAGAAAAACAAAAAGTTTTGTCTATCTGCAAGTGTTGCATTGAAATAACATTGTGTTGTTTTTATGTCATGCCATGTTCTTCATGTTCTGCTAGTCCACATGCAGCATTTTCTAACATATTTCTCCGTATACATATATATTTTCATGCATTCTTTTTTCTTATTGCATCACATAAAAAGGCTATCATTTTGGCATTTTGTTTTATTATTGTAAGGTGCTAATTCTGTTTCTGCTTTGACATCATTCTGTCTGTGCTGTTATACATATACATTTCATTGAAAAAACTTCCTTACTGTTTGTTTATACCAATTTGTTATATGTCAAAACACAGGCTATGGTAAAAGAACTGGTAAGCCATGATTAGTTTTTAAATCACATGTAGAAGTCTCCATTCTGTAAATTTTGGCGATTGCAAAATATTTTGTATAAGTTTTGGAAAGATGCAAAATTTTTTAATACTGCCAGTTTGAAGAACTTCAGGTTGACCAACTATGTCAATTTCATTGTCAGTTCTCTGTACACAAATGGGACAACTCTAATTTCTGTGATTTGAGACTGATGCATTGTAGACTAGCTGTAAAAGGTATTGCAGATTTTCATTGTTCTCTCAACATTATTGACATATATGACTGCATATGTGTATGCATGGTGTGATCAAGGGAACAATATCAGTAGACTGAATATTTGGGGTAGTTTTACAGTATGAAAAACAACTCTCAATAAGCCTCCTGCTGTACATGAACCTGTTCCCATGGATGGGTACTGCAGTTAGCGATTTGGGGCCGTGGCATCACTCGGGGATGCACGGGAAACTTTTTTGCCCCGAGAGCAGTGAGAGTCTCCAGGTGCGGTTGCCTGGATGAATGAATTGGCGAGTGTGAGGCGATTAATTGCAAAGTGATTGAGTGCTAGGCAATTGATTGCAAGAAGATTGATTGCAAGTGCGAGGTAACTGGTAGCTAAGTGATTGATTGCGAGACAAGTGTGAGGCAATTGATTATGAGACAATTGGTAGCGAGTGTGAGGCAATTGATTGCAAAGCGAGTGTGAGGCAATTGATTGCGAGTCGAGTACAAGGCGATTGTTTGAAAGGCGATTGATTGCGATGCGAGTGGGAGGCTATTAATTTCGAGGCACTTGATTGCGAGGTGATTGATTGCGAGGCGAGTGCAAGGCGATTGCTTGCAAAGGCGAGTGCAGACTGATTGATTGCAAGGTGATTGACTGCAAGTTCAAAGCGATTGATTGCGAGGCGAGTGCAAGCATGTCATTTTCATCTGCTAAGCGGGTAAAACTGGTCAGCCGAGGCGGGGCTTGGCGGCAGAAGTGCGCGATCATCAACTGCAAATATAGACGGGTAAGAACGAATGCATGAATCTAGACACATATTTTTAGAATTTGTACTAGATTTTACACGCATATAGCTGTAAGACATGTTGCGGATTTCTATTGTCCTCCCCAACATGATTGACATGTATATGTGTATACATACTCGGTTCACGACAACAATTTCAGTAGACTGTCTATCTGGAGTTGTTTTACAGTATAAAAGACAACTCTCAATAAATCTTATGCAGCGCACGAATCTTTTCGTAATGAAGTTAGTCTATATATATATATATTATTTAATATTATATATATATAATATATATATATTATATATATATATTATATATATATATATATATATATATATATATAAACTATATTAAGAACTGAAAACTTTTAAAACATTTTACAACTTAAAGTTTCATGGTTGCTACCATTCATCAGGTAAAATTAAAAATTTTTTTTTAATTATACCTGATGAATGGTAGCAACCATGAAACTTTAAGTTGTAAAATGTTTTAAAAGTTTTCAGTTCTTAATATAGTTTATATAAATGCTCTATTTTAATATTGAGCACTCTCTTCTAGTGAACTGCAACCTTCTTCTTCATCAGTGTATATATATATATATATATATATATATATATTTATATATATATATTTCTCAAAGTATGTATGTCTGTCATCTGTCTGTTATTCCGGCTATAGGTCTAAACATTTTGATACTGATATTCCGCATTCTGGTGGATTTGAAATAACAACTAACTCGCGTTGACAATCTTTTTTTTCGACACTTCACCACTGGGCTAGATTGCTATAGTGATCTGATACGTTTTCATAGAGCAGATACGCCATGTGAATGCGAATTATTTTAGCCTTAGGTTTTTGACCAAAGATATTAAGATTGGTTCATCTCAGGGTTCGAACATACATGTAAATTTAGTTCACAACGAAACTATAGCATGCACAATGCAATTAGCAACGTTCCGGAAACAACACTGAAACATCCGTTAGCAAGCAAAGAAGTATTTTTCACTTACTAATTTCTTTACAAAAACGGAAGAACCATCTGGAACCCCGCCTCATCTATCAAATAAATTTTCTAAGGAGATAACCCCTCAATCGAGTTACCTTAAATTGTTTTATAAGAGAATTCTCCTTCAAAGATGTAAATTAAACGTGCCATTGTTGTTTATATTATATTTTTCCTACAGCTTTTAATGTAACTGATGCGTTGCATCATTTGCTGTTTCAAGTTCAATTTCTGCAATTCAGAGCGCTACAATCAGCCATCACAATTGCATACAATTTGTAATATCAAAAAATTTGGATTGTTCCACGCAAAGTTTATTACATGTTAATGACAATAAAAACCTTTTTAAACCACATATTATAAGGTATGCGCTTTGTGTGGTTCAAGAAAAATACTAAAAAATTAAGACAGTAGTAAAGGTATTTAAATGTGACATAATTCATGAAAAATATTTAGATGAAGTATGTTATACTACAATGATTGCAATAAAATACTTCAGACAAATACGATTAAGAAAAAATGAGAGAATCAAATAGAAAGTCTGAATAAACTAGATTATTATTAACAGTAAGTACATAGGAAACTGTGATATGTATGAAATAAGATGATCATTACCGTATAAGCTTTTCATAAGATTTCTGAGTGCTGTATTGCTGATACAAATGTATAAATGAGGTATCGTAAGTAAATACATCAGTGAAGCAAGGGTAAACAATGTTGCTTGTCTGGTGGAGCAAAGAGAGAATGTGAACTGTGCATTAGTAAAATTCAAAGAAAATATGTGTAAGATTATAAACAAAACATATACTGTAATGAACTTTTGTAATAGGCGCGTGTAAGGAACTTGACAATTGTTGATGAAAGAAAATTCTGCATGTAAATTATTATATCCATATAACATGCATACAAAATTGTGACATATTTTTAACAGACATTGATACAAGATCGCTAGTTTTAAAGTTAATTAGCTTTTATTTGAATAAATAAAAAGCAACGGAAAACTGTAAATAACGAAAGTAAGAAAATTGTTTGCATTTAATAATTGTGGCACGCAAGCTGTATAGTGCATAAATCAGCTGAGATAAGCTATCATTTTTAAAACAGCCTTTTTATAACCGGACTGCAGTTCACAGAGAAACTCAGATCTCTAATAATCTCATCTCTTGCATGGCTAAAACGTTGGAAAAAAGACCGCACATTTCAGCATTCAAACTAGGTGCATTCAGAAAAACGGATGGGATGTTGCAGAAATTTCATTGATAGCTGCAATTAGTATAAGAACTACCCCTTAGTGGGCAAAATAATCTTGAGGAGTGGTTGGTTGAACGGTACATGTAGCACAGTTTGTACACGTTTTAAATGATTCGGGTTTTTGAGTTCAATGCCATTACTAATTGATGTTTAATTACTAGACTTAAAATGCTATAGGTATAACTGAATAAAAGTTGTAAAATAAGGTAGAAAAACCAAAAAAGTTTGAAGACAAAAAACTAACACGGATATTTGTATATATAGATTGAGGGTTTTAAGCTAATATCTTTATAAACAATAAATAAGTAAAAAGTGGGTTTTTTGCGGAAGAAAACTATTTACCAGTGCGATTGAAGTAGTCGAGTTACCACCGAAGGTAGCAAGCTAAGCAAACTGCATTGACCAAATACGTTGCCGGCTGGACATTGCTTACCAAGCCGGAAAAGTGGTTGGGCTTAACAATAGAAATTTTTATGTAAAATAGGCACTTTCCCATAAACATTACACTAGCTGTGCTTTTGTTTCAAGTTTGTGTTGGTGTTATGATTATATTTTTATACAAATATATCTCACATTAAAGCTATGAGCACTTGATGTAGCAAACCCATGATAGATAGTTGGTGGTAGTAAGTAAATTCCCTAAACTTGCAACCAAGCGGAGTTGCATGCTGACCAAAGTCTAAGTTTCATTACACATAAAATAAATCTGAGATGATGATAGCAAAATAAAACCGATCTAGGAGCTAGTAAACACTATCATACAACAACAGTGTTGTATTAATTCACCTTTATAGTTGACTAGACTAATTGGAGAGGCCAAACAATAGTTTTGACTCTGTGTATTCTTATAATTAATACTAATAATTAGTTTAATGAATTTTTTTTCTGTCTGCACAGGTATGAATCAAGGTCAATGGTAATAGTGTAGGTCGTTAGCAACTAGTTTTCTTACTCCCAAATACTGTGCCCTGCAATATTGAATGATGTCAGTATTAAAACTTGTACAAAGATGTATCTGTACAACTCTAACCGGGTAAATTATCAAAAATACAATATTTCGGAACTAAACATATTATCATCAAGTTTTACATGCAAAAGCAATGTTGCATATTAATTCAAATAAAACCACATGGTAAAGTACACTCTTACAATTAATAACCTCTACCGGTAAAACAATGTTTTACATTATTGATCGCACCAGTGCCGAAATCAGGGCTATTAGCAGTAATCCATAGTAGTCATGTATAGCAGATATGAAGCAATATTACTTCATCAACCTTCTTCCAACAACAAGACCAGGTATAATCCATACACAAAGGTCCATAATATCTCAGCTATTTGTGCCGAAAAGTAGAAATATTATCAAAAAGCATAACCTTTAGCTTGTTTCCATATGCAATAATTATCACTTGAACATTTTGCCAATGTAATCCTATTCATACTTTAACACCGGAGCGATGTGCCCTGTTGGCAAAATATTCACTAAAAACATTCAAAAACCATGCTGGTCTTGCCTTTTTTATTTTTGATACCAACTTGCGAATAAATCTTCTTTTTGCATTTTGAATGAAACAGAATATTTTAGCAATTCAAACTTTTTTTTATACTGGTTTCTGAACTGGTATATTTATAATTTGAATATTTTGTACACTTAAACTCTTAGAATTTAGCATATGAAACGACTTACATTAGCAGTAGTCTATGGTAGTCATCTATAGCAGATATGAAGCAAGACTACTTTATCAGCCCTCTTCTAACAATAAAATGTGGTATAATCCATACATAAAGCTCTATAATTTCTCAGCTATTTGAGCCCAACAGCCGACATACTATCAAAAAGCCTAACCCTTGGCTTATTTTCAAATACAATAATAATTATTTGAAAATTTTGCCAATATAATCCTATTCATACGTTAACACTGTAGAGATAAGCCCTGTTGGCAAAATATTCACTAAAACATTCAAACACTGCGCTGGTCTTCTCCCTTAATTATTTTATTCTGATGTAACATAAATTTTTAGCAATTCAAACCTTTTTATACTGATTATTGAACTGGTATAGTTATAAGGTATAACTATGAGGTATATATTATATTATAATTATTCCAGGTACTTTCCTACCAGTAAAGGAAGGATGGGCCTGTCCACCATATTGAACATGGAAATATATCTTCTGGGCTGCTACATCTCGTAGGACGATCGGCTGTATGAATAATACCGTTTTCCCGTGTACTACGAAGACATATCTCCTTGAGTTGCATTCGGTATTTCTCCTACACTAACTCCTTAATACACTTTAAACCTTTTAGATAGCTTTTTACCATACATAGAATGGTTTCAGAATCTACCAACTGGTACACTTTTTCAAACAAAAACCTATTTTCCCTCTCTATAATAGCCCTACCCCTTTTAGCTAATACTGCACACTTTAGTTCCTTTTGAGGGGTGCCCAATTTGCGGATTGGTTCTATTCTGCTTTTAGACACAATTAGCCTGCACCGGTATGTGCTGTATGTAAGTCTCTACTGAATGCAAGCGGCAAACCCATAAGCCAGGTCACTTCCATCAGAAAATATAACCAGCTGAGGAGGCACAACACTGGATGTTGGTTTCAACAGTCTTCCATAAAAGATTGTTTGAAAATATGACAAATCTTTAAATAATCTCACCCACTTGTTCTTCAACATTGTAAGCGAGTTATCATCCCATGGTATACCCAAGTTCCAGGTTTCCCTCAAGTAGCATTTAGCCGTGAGCATGAATGGACTTATTATTCCCATAGGGTCATACAAGCGCATTGTTTGTTCTAAAACTAGTCTTTTCGTCAATTCTAATAAAATATTCATAGGAAACATAGCAGATTTGAAGTAACAATCAGTGTGACTACTTCTCTCTTTGGGAGAAAAGTTCAAAGTAGGTTGAACCCTCATACTGTCTTTTTTTTAGAATTCCATAGAATGTCCAGAATAACAGCATCTTCTTGCTTTTGTTTTGATAGGGTCTTTCGAACAGCTAGCCTAGGTGCTTCATCTCCACTAAACTGCCAATGTTTGATACGGAATCTTGCCTTCAACAGAACATATTCAGTATCTTCTGCTAGTTACATAGCTAACATCACTGTTTCTACAAAACTTACAATGTCATCAACATAAGTTGATCTAACTAAAAGATCTAAGACTGAACGGTAATCTGCTTTGAACATGTCCGTGGTTTTATAGATAGCCTCTGTAGTAATAGCCCCTCCCAGTTTATCACCCATATTTACTCTGGTGATTACAAAGGTATCAGGTAGCCAATCAGTATTCATACCTCTCCACAAAAACCGATGGCAGTGTTGTTCCTTCTGTTCAATTAGAATAGAACTGTAGATCTTCCTTATGTCAGCTATTAAAGCAATCAGTTGCTCCCTCCATCTCAACAGAACTCCAATTAGGTTGTTGACATAACAATCTGGGCCTTTTGCTAATGCGGAGTTGAGAGAGATGCCATCGTATGGTTGAATGAAGTTAAATGCAATCCTAATAGGCGTCGACTTTGATTTGTGATTTACAACAGCTAAATGGCTTATGTACAACTTTGGGCCAGTGCCATCATGCATTTCTTCCATGGTTAACTTTTAGCCACATCTCTATCTACCATGTCTTGTATTTGTTTCTCATATATGGCAGCCCAAAAAGGATCTTTAGCTAACACTATTTATGTATTATAGAGAGTAGCTAACACAGAGCCTCTATTATCTGGTAGCTCCATTGGATCCAGAATTCAAGGATATTTGGTGTCCACTGCTTGCGCTGTATCATCTTCAGCTTTTGTTCCTCTTGAAAGGATGTGTATCCTGCAACTGGAAATTTGCCACATTTGCAGGACCCGCATTTGGGATTTATCTCAATGCCTAAAGTATCACCTACAATAAATCATGGACATGCTTTGGCATTACTCGTCTGGTCATGGAAGCATCTGTAGAAACCTTATGTTCAGACATTATGAGGTATGACCCAAGGCTGCCATAAGCCTTGGCGGTACTTCCTACATTAGACATACGTCTTACAACACAAGTCTCTCAAGGGCCTTGCATGAGACTTAGATTTGGCCTTGATCTTGATATCTCATTCTTAGGGTGCAATCCAAAATAATCAATTCCTAGGAGAATGTCCACCACTTTTGATCCGGATGGATCCTCTATATAATGTTCTGGAAACAAGGCATTGACAACTTAAGAATTGATGTCTGCAATGGAACCAGCGTTTTCCTCAATACCAAAGGCTTTAATAGGAACATGTTCATTACCTTTAGTTATAAGAATAACTTCATAGTTATATGTGGTTCCTTTGAACTTCCTTGGTTCAATGTGTTAATGTCAAATGTAACCTTATCAAGTTTCTTAGGCTTTAACTTCTTAGCTGCCTCAAGGGTGATAAAAGTAGAATTTGACCCACTATAAAAAATTAATCTGGCCGGCAGTAAAAACTCTTTTACTCGAACTTGCTGAGTAGTTAGTACAACCTGTTCTCTGGGTTTCAAAGAGCTGCATTTAGCGGCTAATACATGAGCATTGTTATACCCCTCATCAGATTTTTCTTCTTCGAGGGGCTTTGGAGATCTTTTCTGACCTGATATCTGATAATGATCTTGGCTGCCACAACTCTTGCGTTCAAACTTCGAGTTGCACTGCTTTGCAATATATATGCTTTTAGACACTTATAACATGCTAAGTTTTCTTTTCTAGCTCATACCTTGTCTCAACAGGCAGGCATACCAGTTCCTTGCACTCCCATGTACCATGTGAAACAACTTTCTTGTGTACTAGGCACTTTTTCCATCTTTGGATGTCATAGCGTGTTGGTAGTCCATCATTTTACTTTACCTCAGCTATTTCAGAAATATGTCTTTGTCTTTGCAGTTGTCTTACTCGCCTCCCGTTCAGTGAGTCTTAGCGAAATGTTATGTTCCTTTTCTAAAAACATCATGAATTGGGAGAAGGGATGTGCACTCTCTGCCACTACAAACTTGGAAATATGGTAGACCCCTCTTTTTGTAGATGGAAGGAAAGTAAGGCTACCAAATAATCAACCTGCCTCAAGGTTATAAATTGAAGTTGTCCCACCTCTCCTAGTTGACTATAAACAGACGCTACTTTATTTACAAAGTTGACTAGACCTCCAAGATCGTCTTCTTAGACTGGTCGTAGTTTGGCGAAGTGTTTTTTCTACTACCCGCACACACATGTTCCGGTCAAAATGAAGCACGTCTAACCTTCCCCATATTTTCTGATAAGCTCCAGTCTAATTAGCGTATATTGCCTTGATATAGTCAGATGCTTTCTTTTTGATAGCGTTCTTTAAAGCATATGCTCTATCTATGTCATTAGTAAACTCAGCTTTGGAATACCTCATCCAGATACTTCTAATTTCAGGCCAGGATTTTTTATCACCATTAAAAATGGGAGGGGAGGATTTTGAGAACACGCAACGTCATCTGTGAATTTCATTCACAAGGCCCTGGGAATCATGGGGCGTATAACGAGAGTCAATGTTAACATGTTGGGTCGAATGAAACGATGGTTCGTTAGCGAATGTTGTATTATACATTGTAGATGACTGACAACCGATCAACTATGTTACGGGTAACCGGCATGCTCCATACCATTTGCATACTATCATGGCTGTACTCGTTATTTCAGTCACTTTGGGTAGTTAACTCTTGATCATGTGGTATATTAGACTCCCTGTGATCAGAAGTTGAAGCTGAATTGGTGACCGCACTACGTCCAGTCACCTTGATATTGGCAAAAAGAGTATCACTTTGATCAAAAGAATGATTTTGTGGCGTTTCAGAATCAGAACCAGAAATCGAAGCGTTAGCTTTTCTGATAGTTTGCACTTTAGGACTACGAAGTTACACACACAGCACACATTTGGAAATAACAGTCAACAACACTAGCTTCTAAGTATAGAAAGTAATTATCAGCCTCCAAATATATAGCATTTTCTTCACTACTAAGAGAATAATGTTCAATTTCTTGTTTAATGTCACTGAACCTATATAAAAGTTTATGTGTTCTTTTCAAACTAGGTTTGCTGCACATGTTTTCAAGCTGTTTCACATTTAAAATTGAGCGTCTCATAAATGTCTTTTGATTAAAAAACAGAACATCTTTTTTGTATTTGTGAGAATTTCCTTGGTTAACAAATAAACTTGTTCCACTTGCTTAGTAAAATAAGCAATGGATAGTTTGTTAATCGTTAAAAACTTTTAAACCTATCATTACTTGAAGCTAAATTAGAGTACATCTCGTTTACAAAATCATTATATACTTGTTGTACTTCTTCAAACCTTCCATTGACCTCTTTTCTGCATATGGTTGCATGCTCATAATTTTGTTGTAATAATCTCGCCGCACTGCTGACTTTTGGGTTACATCTGGCTTGGTCATTTTTAAGGGTTGTCAGCTAGTGATGTTGATCTTTAGTCATGATGAACACACCGAGTTGACAGTATGTGGTGGGTGGTAATTGGCACTGTGAATGTATGCATTAAGGTCAAGGGTAATAGTGTAGGTTGTTAGCAACTAGTTTTATTATTCCAAAGTTCTGTGCCCAGTAATATTGAATGGTGTTAGTATTAGACTTTGTACAAAGATATATCTGTATAACACTAACAGGAAAAAAATATCAAAAATACAATATTACGGAAGTAAACAGATTAGCATCAAGTTCCACATACAAAAGCAATGTTGCAAGTTAATTCAAATAAAACCACATAATATGGCACACTTAAAATCTTTAACTTCTATAAGTAAAAGAATGTTTTACATTATTGGTCATACATGTGCCGGAATCAGGGCTCTGCAAATGTAGGCATACATCATTTGATTAGAAAAAAATACTCTCAACAAGAAAACTTACAGAACATAAATAAGAACAACTTTACAGACTCATTTGATAAAAATAGTAGTATTCCGCAAGTGGCATATTAAATTTAAGTGTTTCATAAAGACCGTACAAAATTGTCAGCACATAAACTTCACTTTACATTATTAAATTCTTAGAACTTAGCAAATGAAACAACTTGCATTAGAAGTAGTCTATAATAGTCATGTTTAGCAGATATGAAGCAAGACTACTTCATCAACCTTCTTCCAACAACAATATTGGGTATAACCCATAGACAAAGCTCTGTAATATCTCAGCTACTTGAACCAAACAGTCGATATATTATCAAAATGCATAACCCTTGGCTTGTTTCCAAATAAAATAATTTTCAAGCGAACATTTTGCCAATGGAATCCCATTCATACTTTAACAACTATACTCGTTCAAAAAGTTTCTCGTTAAAACACACAAATTTGTTGTTAAAACACAACTTAAATACTTTGTTTTTTTTAGCTGACCAACATTTTAGTTTTTACTGAAACCTCAATATTTTCTCAAAATATCCATGTCTCAGCACAACATTGTACATAGTTCTGAGAAACATTTTTAGTAAACTATAACAAAAGCAATATTATAATGCGCACAGCATAAATTAGATGTAGCAGAAGCAGAACAGTAGACGCAAACATTGTGAAGAACTATATTCAAGTCTAAGAAAGTCATCAAATTCATCAAACTTATTCAAGCGAACCCTACTAGACAAGTATAGGCGACTCTCAACTCAAGAGCGAGCCTACACAGACTCAATGTTGAGCCGATAAACAGACTCGAGGGTGAGCTGGTAAACAGACTCGATGGTGAGTCGATAAACAGATTAAAGGGCGAGCCGATGAACTGACTCGTGAGTACTTTTTCCTCACTTTTACACTCAAGTAAACCAATCAATATAATTCTTGGTGCTTGACCAATAGCAATTATAGTGAATGCAGCTATAATACGGTGGCTGATATCACAATGGTAAAGTCAGAAACCGGGACAATAGTTTTATAAGCTACTTGACTTGGAAAATCAAGCAGAGCTATAGTAAAAAATGCAGTATCTTTATTGGTGATATATCTCACAGCGCAAAACAGTAACACACCAGTAATGACAAAACTGAAAGGTTATATAGCAAACCAAGAGAAAAGTCTACAGATGATTAGCTGCACAATAATTAGGTCAACTAATGCCACAACCAAATATTTCGAATACAAAAATGATAATACTTGTCAATAACAAATCAAGCAATACGAGTATTAATAATTTGCGAGTGTTTATATAGTAACATTTAAATTTTAGAACAATATGGTAATAAATGGTTATTATCATAAAAAATTGCTAGTATAAAACATGCATGCACACTGCATTGGACAGATGTTAACTGTACGCCTTGTGAATGATTATTCAGATTTGACTGAGCCGCCACAAACGTAATATAGATTCATTGAATCAGCAATTTTGAGTCTGCCAAATTATAAGCTTAGAGAACATGTCACCAAAACTATTTTGCATGCTTGCAGCCTATACAAACTAGTGCACACTAATTGTCATTTTATTTGTTCTACAAACATGAAGCACACGTGTACGTTTTGAGACTTTTTTTCTAACATGGACTGATATCTGCAGAGGCATGCTCATGTTCACAGACATCGATGCTCCTCCTGTGGTGAGGGCTTTAAACCCAACCTCTCCTGCAATCATACAACTTAGGTTAGCATCAGAGAACACGGTTTACCCAAACCAAACCACAGCGACCAAGAGCATGCTCACCCTGTCGCCCATACCATCACTGAGGGCAACACTACATAAAGTCACAAAAAACCTAAGGCCGTACTGGAGGCCGCCCTGTAACGGTTGCCCTACTCTACAGCGTGAACTAGAATCTAAGATAGTTAATCTGCCAATAGACTCTGTTGGAGATGACCTTCTCGGGCTACTAGACTCACCAATAAAAATCAACTTCTGAGTGGCAGTAGTCCCATCACCCACCTAAGCCCTTTTTACGGCTACCATTTTTATTTCAAGGGTTCGGTTATGTGACAACAAAGGTTGAAACTCAGTTTAATACTTATTTTCTACTGTTTTATTAAATTATACATATAGTTTTTTGGTTTAAATGCCTCTAGGTACTAAATTAAATGCTTCCGTCAAAGAAAAATTTCTTGAGTTGCGGCAATAAAACTTTAATAACTCTCTCAATACAGCCTTGAGAGAAGACAAATCCGTCATTAACCATTTTGTTTGTTATCATCAAATTACCTCGTATTTTAAGGCTCAATTTCAAATGTTTATCATGTTTAAAATTTTTGCAGGCAAAAAATGACCAGAAATTTTGTTAAACATCTTGCTTCTAACAGTAGGACGAGGAAACCAGAATTGGAAATAAGAAAAAAATCGGAATTAATTCATACATTTATCAAAAATATATATTTAATACTCATGAAAAAAATTAAAAAGTTTGAAAGTTTCCACATTTTAAATCACTTAAAAAACAAACACAAATTCTGCAGGTGCTTTACGCATCACGCCTACAAATAATAATATTTATCTTGCTGCAACTGATGGTAAATAACAATATTGATGTTTAGAAATATTAGCTAAGATCTGTGGAATGAGAGAGCAACTCTTTGTTCCACTCTCTAACCTGATTGATATTGTTCCTAGTTACCATGTTAGTAACTGTAGGAGCAATTGCTAACTGAAAGCTTGGACTTTGAATATTTGCTATGATAGTCTGTGATTTTTTATGACCCTTGAACTTGTCTGTGATTAACATAGAAGTATAATATATAATATAAAAGTACAGAAGCAAAAGGTAAAATACTCTCATAGTTTAAAAACTAGCAATGCTCTTCTAAAAAGATTTAATTTGTTAATTATTGGCTAATCCTTGTATATCTAATAAGTATAATGTTTTTCTCTACAATAAGGTCTGCGCAAGTCACAACTTGGTTACTAAGGATCAGTAATGAAGATATGGAAGGACAATTCCTAACACATGTACTATGGTAAGTGTCCAGTTTTCATAGCGATATTGTTTGCTTTGTTATTTAAAAAAAACTTGTGTATGTTTCCTACTATAGTATTACTGATAAGATATAAACTACAAGTGTTTGTATTCTACATACTCTATCGGTTACAGTGAATCTGTCTTAGAAGGAGATTTGAAGCAAATAACCACTAAGTTATATTCTTTCTAAGATTCTTCAAGAAAGTTTTATGGCATTTGGTTGCGAATAATTTCTTGTGTTGATTATCGATGTACTAGCTAAATAATTTAGTTTTTCTTCATAACAAAAAAATAGCTTTGCTGTTGCTTTTTACAGTTCAACCATTTAATTTAACCATTGAAGAAGCTGATGCAATACAAAATGAATGTAGTTTGGACCAGTTTCTCTACTAGTTTTTGTTCATTTTCATTACTTCATATCCTGAAGTAGTAGATTTAACTTTGTAAACAAAACTTTTACCTTCCTATAACTCCATAGGTAAAATAAATACAGACACAACCATCTGGTACACAAAATGTGCTCATGTAATTTTTGTTGAAGAGAGAAGGCCATCTAGCGGTAGCGTTTTAAGCAAAGTTTGGTTAGTGCTCAAAATGATCTCAACACCAATTTGCTGTTAGACTAGTAGGCAAACAGCTTCTAATATTTTTGTGTGTTTGGACAAAATTTAGCAACAGTAAAAATGTTGAAATATTTTTGGAAGATCATGGCACATAACCGTAGTCAATACACATCTTTGATTAATTCTTTGTACTTTGAGATAGGTTCAAGCAAAATGAGAAGTTCTTAGCTAGTGGCTCAAGGAGTGTGTTATCAGTTTGCTCAGACAATATTCCATGCCATCACCCTATGTAATACTATTAGATAACAAAGTCAGTGATAGAGGGTTAGAACAATCTGAAGTACTCAGCTGGTTCAAACGCATCCTGGAACAGTAAACATCAAAAACTTGATACATTTACATAAACCTTACATAAGTGCTACCAAGTGTTCATGTTTTAGACCAGCCAAGTGTCAGAGACCCTGACAAGGCAAACAAACAGAATGGTTCAGTACAGTCACTTTTAGCCAAGCCTCGCTAACACTAAACAAGTTATGAAAAACCAGTTTCTTAACTTATATTTACCTTTTTGTTCTTGTTTGCAGAAGAACATAGTCAAATGCCTTGGACAATGTATTGCTCACAAAATGTTATAAAGTAATTGCAGTAAATGCTAATTCAATAGTTTGGTGCAGTACTGCTAGACTAATGGCTCCATGGTAATCTTAAAAAATCTTCTACAGCTCCTTGGGTGATCTCTCAAATATTGAGTGTAATATCTACTGTAGCTCTTCCTGCTTATAAATTTGCACCTTACAAATATTTATACTTGTCATTTCAGCTGGTCCTCAACTTGTTGTTTAACTGACTAATGATACTTGCTCCTGTTGTGGTACAAGACGCTAGTACATACTCTGAGTTGGTGCGTTTTAGTTGAACAATGTGCTGCGAAAGTAATGACAAGTAGTGAGCTCATTAAAATCACATGACTAATACATAATATTTCTACCAAATGTATTTCTGAGCATTAAAAATATCTCCACAGCCATTTCTCAAATATTTTTGAGGATAATTTATTTTGCATAGTTTATTAAATTGCTTCATCTAGTATTGTAAAAGTCAACAAAGGCAAATCCTCACCACTGAGCTAAATCTTAACTAATTATGGTTTTGGTGCTAATTACAAAGTCCCAGTTAAATATACTGTATGCAACAATGATTGGAAGACAAGTTAAATACTTCACTGTTTTGTATTTTAGTCTTTGTTCAAAAGTTTTTGGTTGACAGAGGTCGCAAATAAACAGCAGCCAAGAACGAACTTACTATAAAATTATTTAAACTCAGCTCTGTTCTTAAGTTTGACCACTGAAAAAACATACATACATTTTATGATCACAGATTATGATATGCTTATTATCAACAACTGTCTGAGACCTATGACTTTGATGAGCTAAAGTCAAGATAATTGCTTAAAAATAAATCTTTCAAAGCAGTTTCATTCTCACTTTTTTACCACACTAAAACTTACTTAGCACTCATCTAAGTATTTACTTTCACAAAAACTTATTGTTTACTAGTAGAAAAAAATGAAGCAAATCATAAATATTATTATATAACTATCTTAGCTAAACATGAAAAATCAATAATAAAAATCTAAAAAAAATCACATTGGCCTAGCTTTTACCAAAATATGAGGGGTGTGTAGCAGTTTTATAAGGGACCAACGGAAACGTTATGTTACGCGGTGAGAAATGGTAATTGTTACTTGAACCGCAGTAAAAATGTCTTAAATTTAGAAGCTAAAATAAGCTGTTAATTAACTGTTTACTTTAGTTTATAATCAAGTGATATAATTTTTAATCCATTGGTATTGATTTTTACTTGTTTCTCATAAGACTAGTTAATCATCATGTTCTTGGTCTCTTGTGTCTCCAGTAGAAAAACATCTCATTTTGAACTTATCCATCTCTCTCAATGATCTTTGTGTCTCTCTCTGCATCTCTCTTTGCATTTCCATAATTCTTTGACAAGCTGCAATAAGTACCAACAATATATATATATATATATAAAAATTGTGACCTTACCCCGAATACACCGTATGGGTGGTAAATTCTGCTCTAACGCGGGTCTTCTACCAGAGCCCTGGGAGTTTGAGCACTCACCTCAAGATCATAGCTGTTCCCAATAGCGCACTTTTCTGCAACTCACCTGAGTTGATTGCTGTTGGTATTTGGGCAAGCCACATTTTATGTGCCGGTGTTATTGCGCCCAGTGCCCAAATGGCTACTGGGATTACAGTTGTTCTTACATTTCAGCATTTTTCAATTTCTTCGCCAAGAGGGAGATATTTCTCTACCTTTTCTTTTTCTTTGCTGGCTATATCGTAGTCATTGGGTACTGCTATATCTATTATAGAAGCCCTCTTGTTCTCCTTGTCTACCACCACTATACCTGGTTGGTTTGCTAGGTTTATATAAATACATATATATAAATATATATATATATATATATACATATATATATATATATATATATATATATCTATATGTATATACAGTGCGCCCTCGAGATACGATTACCCTGATATACGATTTTTTCACCTTACGAAGTGAAACATTTTGATATCTTCACCTCGTTATACAAATTTTATTTCACCAAACAATTGTGAGAAAAACTCGCCCGAGTTAAAATTTGGCGGTCGGTGTGCTCATAACGCAATAATAAAAAAAGACACCAACAAATAGCGTGCCGAAAACATTTTCAGAACGTTTCTCTCATGTCAGAGTTCTGCTTGGAAAATTTTGTGTAAAATACTCAAGGCAGAGGAAATATTTATTTGTAGCGTTATAATATCTTTTACTACAAACTTTTAGTCAGCATATGTATATAACTACGAGTATCTACATTTAATTTGTTAGCTATGGAATCTGAAACTGATACAAAATAGAGGAAAAAGGATTTATATGTCAACAAAGTTGGATTTCGTAAATAAGAAGAAGGCACCCGTATTATTAACATTGTCAAGGAATATGATGGCAACCAATCAGCATTTGCAATTATTATTAAAACAAGAACTCCATTAAAGCAAGCACAAGAACAAGCTTACGACTGAAGATTTGAAGGAGTTAGAAGGCCATGCACGTGATCAGCATTCAAAAGGAGCAACCAATTAGCAAGGGCGCGCAGAGGTAGAAGATACAGAAAACCCTCACATTGGCAGAAATATTTCAAGTGTTTAATTTACTGATGAGGAATGGTACATTAAAACAATACATGTATAATATATATAATAATTTATCTCTTGTGCGGCATGTTTTTCATATTTTATTCACTTTATTTGTTTCCTTTCAATTTTGTGTTTCATTTTCTTGTTTAACCATGTCTTTGCAGATGGGCTTGTTATCTCCTATGCGAACACATTTCATTGTTTGTATGTATTTATGTAACTCATATAACTAGCTACTCAAGATAGTTGATGCATTCACATTATTTTCTGAAACTTGTTAAAGCCTTGTTCTCTAGTGTATAAATACGTGCAAACTTTGTACCATGTATGGTTACATTGATTCTTGTGCACGTTTCATACAAGAAAAACTACTGTAGCAACTTCTCTGGATCCTTCTACAAGCGTTAGCTAGCTAGCAGTTTTTTGCATTGCACCAGCATTTTTTCTTTTAAATCAGAAGAAAAACTGGACAGAACTAAACAACTTTCTTTCGCCTGCTAAAAATTCCATTTCATTACATATTAAATTAAACTTTAAGTGTACAGTAACATAATTGACATTGATACGTTTTTACCTCCTCTCTGCTTTATTCGCTACATGTACCAGTTAAAGTCACGCTACTGCAAAGGTATGTACCTCCTGTATAATAGTACATAAAATTTCATTTTTATTTTCGGTAGCATTTAAATGGTCAGGTGTGTGCGAGGCCGCTTTTGATAACTGCATCACTCAGCCTTTCTTATTGAATTTAGCGTTTCTGGTTGAAAAAGGTTTCAACTAGACACGCTAAGTTTTATAATGAACGTGAAGACAGAAACTTTTGAAGGATAAAATTTCGTGATAATAAATTGAAATTCTGTAAACTAATTCTAAATACATACTAAAACACAAATTAACGTACTATTTTGTTACTAATTTTCAATATGTACCACATTTTTATAAAATTTTGGATGATTTTTACCTTTTATTTTTCCATTGTATAATTACAATGGTTTCTATACCGCGACATACAATTTTTTCGCCATACGATGCCATCCTTGTAACAGATTAACATCGTATCTTGAGGGTGCACTGTATATATGTGTATATATATATATATATATATATATATATATATATATATGTATATATATACACATGTATATATTATATTTTGCTATATATAATATATAATAAATATGTATATAAGTGAAAGCAATATTTACAAAACACTACAGCGTAACCATTTTTATCCAGCTTAAAAACCAAATATACCAGCTAGCTGTTGTTTCTTATTAAGTATGCTTAGTGGAATAGAGACAGTCATATTTAGTTTTTTAAAAATCACGTTAAGTACTTTTTTATAAAAATCCTAAATTAAAATAATATGCTGATGAGAGACTCCATTATACCAAAATACCTAATTTCAACTCTTATACTCACTGGCTTGAGTTCTAAAGTTTTGCAACAGAAATAAATTTCAATTTGGTTGCCTCTTATCAATAACTATTGTCTTATATCCGAAAAAGGTTGGTAACAATTTTAAACTGACTTGTTTTATTATCAATGAAAGAACTTTATAATTTGAATTATTAAGTCCATAAAATTTTCCTCTGTACCAAAATACCTAATTTCAACTCTTGTACTCACTGGCTAGAATTCTAACGTTTTGCAATAAAAATAACTTTCAATTTGGTTGCCTCTTAACAATAACTATTGTTTATATCCGAAAAAGGTTGGTAACAATTTTAAACTGATTTACTTTATTATCAATTGAAGAACTTTATAATTTAAATTAGTAAGTTCATAAAATATTCCTCTGTACCAACATACCTAATTCCAACTCCTGTACTCTGTGGTTTGAATTCCGAAGCTCTGTAATAGAAATGTGCATAAATAAGTATATAAATTACGGTCTAGTTTATAAAACTGAAACATACTAATGCTTATGCAAGTTTATAATGTGAAGTACAGAGCTGCTGTTTGTTACAGTTTCATGGGTATTGAAAAGTCATCCAAGGCTAGTAAAACTTGCTGTAAATCATTTTAATAGCTTGTGAAAAAGAATTTTACCGACTGAAGGTTCTGATTCTATCAGGAAAATATGGTAGTTATTAATAATAATTAATAACTACCATATAATTATAGCTAATAATTATAATATAAACCATTATAATTATTAGCTATAAAATAATATGGTATTATTTTATAGCTAATAATAAAGTAAACAGTTGTCATCATAAAGTTCATTGATTTAAGTTCATCTACCAAGTTGTATGAAATTGGACCATATACAGTCAAAATAGCCCAACAATAAACTAAACGTAAATTATTAATTTTAAAATGGAATTACAGAAGTCAAAAACTTGTAATCTATTTTGTAAATTTACCTCTGGGACCCAACTGACTGGTCTGAGAGCTAAGTATAAGTATATGTATTCATGTATGCCGAAAAATATACATATAGGATGGTATGTAGTGGCGATATTGCTGTTATAGCAGAATACGAGCAGAACATATTGGTATGAATATAAGCATGTTACTATCTGCCAAAACTGTATCTAGAAAGTTTTTATTTTTCAAAATATTTTAATGGTCTATCATACCTGCAGCTTGTGCCTTCAATTTGGCATCCAGGTCCTGAACAGTAGTTTTCGAGCTATTCAATTATGTAATATAAAACAATGTGATAGATTACAATATCAATACCAGTGTGATAACTAAACCTGTGGATATGATTATGAAGATGGTAATATATGTTTACGCTGTAACTGGCAATTCCAAAACATTCAATGTAAGGGAAGGTTTAATCTTACCTGCAGCTTGTGCTTTCACTTTCAAATCCAAATCCTGAACAGTTTTCTTTGAACCACCTAAATCCATAATTTAAAAGAAAGTGATGGATAACATTATTATTAGCGATATGAAAGCTAAACCTGTCGATATCAATGAGAACATGTTACTATCAGCATATAATGTAACTAGTCAGGTTTTATCTTTCAATGTATATTAATAATTTATCTTACCTGTCCCTTGGGCTTTCACTTTCATATCCAACTCTTGGACACTCTTCTTTGAGCTACTCAACTCTGTAAAAGATAATAACTTTATACATGTAGATTACATATTCAATGTCAACCTAATTATTAACAAAACCTGTTTTTCCCACGTTTAAACACGAGCGAAGTGATAGGTTGAGAGATTTATGATCAATGGACATGCGCACACAACTCACAAAAATTATTCATTAACGGCCGTCGTAAACACTTGTACTGAAATCTCATCAACAAATTTAACCATTTTTGTGTAAAATCGTTTGCGTACGATAATGATAAAAAAACACATAAACCAAGTTAAATATGTTACCAAGTCATTGAAAGGTCACTACAATATCCTAAAACTAACCCATCTGATCGAATTGTCCATAAATAAACAGAATAATTCGGCCAAAAATTGCGATAAAAACTTGACAAGCCATTTCTAATCAAAATTAAGACTGACCAACGAAAAACCATTAAGGCATTGCGGCAAATAGTAGAACTACTAAGTCGTGCGCATTTAACGAGAAAAACGGGCACATTTCACCAGTCGATAGCATTGTCTAATTGCCAAAAGTTTCTGTAATTAACGTAAAAGTACTAAAAAGTTATCATTTTTTTTGCCAATTTTATGGGACTCTGACATTTTGGACACTAATCACGAGTACTTTGGTATTCCAACTGATGCCCAAAGCAGTGTAAGTAAAAAAATAATGATGATATTTTTTAACGATTCTTACAATATGACGTTTAAAATTTATACAATATTTAGTTGTAAGAATAATTATTCGACTTTATAAGGTTTAGTTATAAAAGTAATCATTCAAATTTACAAGATCAAAATGTATAGTGACCGATGGTGTGCAATATGTTACTGTTATTATTTTCTAAAGATTTTGTTTATGATACTATGGCTCTGCTCAATATTTCGATACTGCCAAACCATTTTTAATATCTGCAAAAATAAGTAATATGCCTAAAACCTTTTTATAGATATACATCTATTTCTATGACAACCCGCTAAAATCTGTTTAGATTTTTAAATTTAGCATAATTATTTCGATGATATAAGTACAGAAATCTAGATAAATATCACAACTTCTTGATACTGGTTGCTACGACCAATGATATTCAGCCCCAGCAATATATATAATTATAGATGTATATTACACAGCAGCTTGCCATTTTACTTATAATATTACATTTCTACTATTGTAGGGAGATAAATAAACATATAATCTTTTCCTTTCAGTATTGTTATTTGTTGTACATAATAACACCCAGTACATTACAGCTACCATTGCAGCTACCCTTGCAGTTCTTTCATTGCAGTGCCATTTGAATGCTAATGTTACATTTTTCAATGAGCTGTACCCTTTCTTTTTTCTAATATTACTTTGGTCATGGGCTGTATGACAGGAGAATTTCTAGTATTAATATGAACATGTTACTATCTACTTATGCCATAACTGGTGAGTTCATAATTATTCAAATTGGTTACTATCTTATCTGACCTGCAGCTTGTGCCTTCACTTTCATATCCAAATCCTGAACAGTTGTCTTTAAATTAATCAGCTCTGCAATATAAATAAATATAATATATTATATTATTTGTAGCAGTATATTAGCTGAACCTGAGTGTATAATGAACTACATGCTACTGCATGAGCGGCGGTCAGTTGATTATTTTATACTATTAATTTCCTGAAGTGATATTTCAATTAGTAGTCAAAGATTTTACTGACAACGCTTGCGGCTTCCAAAAATAGGATGACTGCAGTGTGAGAACCAGAAATGGCAAAATTCTGGACTTAAGGTATTGGGAATTTTTATCAAATTCTGAAAAAACATTTTTATTGATTGTAAATGTAAAGTATAATCAGCAATTTGAGCAGCAACAGGCTGTGGTTAGATTAACTCCTGTCATTACTACCATAGACTATAAAGAAAATGAGTGAAGTTCTAGTGACTCCTGCAAAAACATCAAAAGGTAGTTGACCAGCTATTCAAATAAACAAACAGCTAATCTATTGATATTTTTTGGCCGTTGTCTACCAGTTTGTTGTCACTCATAGCTGCTTCATTTTCCAAATATTTCATATCACCCTCAGAGGTTTACAAAATGATTCATTGTAAAAAAAGACTAATTAAAAGCTTCTTAAACAGAAAAGTTCAGATACTAATTAAATTTTTTACTTAAAACGACAGTGATAGAAGTATATATTCACTCATTCATTCTTTTCACTTAGAACAATTATTTGTGTCAATACGTTTCAGTAGATATTCACCTGTCATACAGACCATGACCGAAGTGATAATAGAAAAAGAAAGGGTAATGCCGGTTGATAAATGCAATATTGGTAGTCAAATGGCACTGCAGTGCAATAGGAGAACTGCAATGATAGCTGTAATGTACTGGGTGTTAATATGTACAACAAACAGCAATAATGAAAGGAAAAGATTATATGTTTATATCTCCCCCTGCAATAGGAGAAATGCAATATTAGTAGCAAAATGGCAAGCTGCTGTGTAATATACACAAGCTGGGGAGTGTATATCATTGGTCATAGCAACCAATATCAAGAAGTTGTGATTTTTCATCAGAATTTATATATTTACATGTATATCTAAAACATTATGCTAAATTTAAATATTTTAACAGATTTTAGCTGGTCGTCATAAAAATAGATGTATACATATAAGAATATGTAGGCCTATCACTTAATTTTGCAGATATTGAAAACGACTTGGCAGTACCGTTGTTAAGGTCAAGCGCCTTCCCTTAGCTGGCTACTGCAATCCACCCCTGTTTCAGGCAGAAAAAGAGTGTACGAGCTCAAAGTGAATAAGTTTGTATTTGAATGTAAGCGCCTCAATCAATGTGCGACAGAGGCATTCACAACTCTATTGGGAGCCTGGCCCATCTTGCCGAGTCACCCATTTTACTACCATATAAAAGGAAGGTGGATATGTACAAAACAAGTAAAAACATAGCACACGGTCGAAACTGAATATAATAATAATACAATAAGAAGTATAAGTATCATTAAATAATTATTGGCTTCGCCGATTAAAAAGGTACAGAGTAGTAAGAAATAAGCATATACAACAGAAAGGGGAGACGAATTACGATATTCAAAAGGACAAGACAGTATAAGGCATATAGGAGTAAATAAAGTAAATGCAACGTCCGCCACACTCTCTCCCATTGGAGACACCGGCCTTCAATTCTCTTTCTCGGGGGGACGTCGTCATAAACTGTCTTAAGCCTTCGTAGTGACTGGCCCATTGCTCTAGTCGCCGGATATCGGACATGAGTTGCCTCTTTTCGGCAGCTGTCCACTGGCCCTCGTCTCTTGTCTGACGTATTGTACCTGCGGCCCTCCTCCAATCCGCCGCATCTTCTTTCAGCTGGCGTCGGTGGTGCTCGTGCCGATCGAGTAGTTCTGAGCTGGGTGGCCGCTTCCCTAGAATTTTGCCCAGACTCCGGGGCTTCTTTTTTCTGGAAGCATCCTGTTGCAGCAGGCCTGCTTGGGTCTCCTAGATTTTCTCTAGGCGTAAGTAAGGTTTGCAACTGCTGGAATGCTGCCGTCCCGGAGTTTCTTGCTGTAGGTGGGAGATAGATGCTTGCGCCAGCCCCAAACAATTGCGTATAGGGCGCTCACTGACAGGGCCATACTTTTCCATTTGGAGCTCTGGCCAGCCTTTGTCCTTGCAAAATCTGCTCCACTACTCCTGGTCAACCAGGTATACCACTGGCTCCTGCTCCTCTCGGTGTCTGTATTGGTAGTGCAGCACCAGCTGGTCCCTAGACCCATGTTGATAGCAGCACGGACACACATAAGTGGAATGATGTTGCTGCACGTGAATCCGTACTCGCTTCCTTCGCTGTGTAGTGGCAGAGGTCGCATCTACCCTTTTCGACCGCATCCTCCACGTGCCTGTGAATAGCCTGTCTTGACAAACTGTTGTTTTTGCGGAGTTGTCCACCATTGAGCGGGCGAGCAACAACAGCTCGTCACAAGACGTACTGCACCTGATGCATCAGCTGCACTTATAGGGAGTTGTTCTCTTCCGTCTACGCGGCTTGGAAGCGATGTTATGTCGGTCGCTCCATTGGTAATCATAACGGATTTCACGCAAAAATTTATGTAGAAAAAAAAGCAAGATTACAACGTTTAACCAAATACCAGTTTCTGTGATAAACTTTAGTAGAACTTAAAAATAAAATAAACTTAAAATAAAATCCATAAGAACAAATAAAACTGACTGATACAAAAATAGAAATAAAACTGACTGAGCGCACAGATAACGATATGTTTAGTCGCTGTTGCTGCCTAAGTTTTCAAATTCTAAAAAGATTTACTGCAGAGAGGGGTGGCCAGTTAAACGTTCTTATTTTAATTTTTCTACATAAATTTTTGTGTGAAATCTGTTATGATTACCAGTGGTGCGACCAAAATAACATCGCAGCCAAGCCGCGTAGACGGATGAGAACAACTCCTTATAAGTGCAACTGCTGTACCAGATGCAGTACGTTTTGTGACAAGCTGTTGTTGCTCACCCGCTCGACGGGGGACAACTCTGCAAAAAACAACAGTTGTCAAGACAGGCTAGCCTGCGGGTAGCGCCGGATATATATCTAACTGTACACACCACTCTCTCCTGTTGAGTTCTACGTGGTGTCTGCCTATCTCTGACACTCCTTACGTGCAGCGTCTCTCCTTCAAAGACAGTATCTGCTTTTAGCAGGACGTCTGCCAGATTGCCGTGGTCGGCATGGATATCCAGTGGCTGTTCAAGATGGATCTCCTTCGAAGCTATCGTCAGGGGGGTCTCTCTATCGGCTGTGCAGGCTGTACTCTCGGCATCCCGATCAGCAGATCCTGGAGAGATGTATCTAGTTGAGGAGGAGATGACATGGTGTTGGCAGCAGCGTGTCTAATCACCAAATGAGGTTCTTCTTCGCGTGTGCTGCCGCGGTTATGTAAGAGTCTCATTGTCTCTCCTGATCTTGTGGTGGCTGCGCGTGTCTGGTAAATGGAATCCCCGTGGAGGGACCGTGCTGCGGTGGCAGAGTCCGGGACGTACTGCCGATAGTACCCGACAGTATACATAAAGCCTTGCAACTCCCGTACCCAATGGAGAACCGGCCACCGCGCAACGTCTTCCACCTTCCTGGGATCCATAGCCACTCCGTCCTGGCTTACAACATGTTCCAAGTATAAGACCTAGACTGGAATAGCTTACACTTCTTTGGTTTCAACTTCAGTCCAGCCTGCCTCAGACGCCGGAGCACTTCTTCCAGGCGTTGCAGGTGTGTGGGAAAGTCTGGAGAGACGACGATTATGTCACCAAGACACAGAAGGAGGGTCTTCTAATGAAGTCCTTGCAGCACCCGCTCCATCAGACGCTGAAAAGCGGCCGGAGCCGACGTCAGGCCAAAGGGCAGCACCTTTCATTTCCAGAAGCCAGTCCTGGTTGTGAAGGCCGACTTTTCTCAGGCGTCGGCGTCCAGTGGCACCCCTTGCAGTACCCACTGATGAGATCTAGGATACTGAAAATCCTATTGCCGGACAAAGCGTCCAGGCTCTCGTCGATTCTTGACAGCGATACGCGCCCTGTTCTGTCACGACGTTGAGTCGCCTATAGTCGATTCAGAACCGCCACTTGCCGTCCTTCCTCCTAACCACGATGATGGACGAGCTCCACGCCCTTCCCGCGGGTTCAATCAAACCCTTGTGCAACAGCTCCTTCACTTGTCTCTCTACTTTGGCTTCCTTCTCCGGACCCAACCGGTGCGGAGGCTGTCGGATCAGCCGAGTGCCAGCGGCGACTAGAATGGATTGCTCCACGAGTGTGGTCCGCCCCACATCCCCGTCTTCCTTGCTGAACACGGCCTCGTACCAAATTAACAGGTCAGCCAACTGGCGGCCTTGTTCTTGGGAAGTGCATTGTTTCTCGGCATCTTTATACAGCCCTACAGGTGACTGGGGCTGCCACTTCCCTCTCTTCTTCCTGTGTCATCTCCACGGGGGACTCCTCCACACAGGTATACCACCCCACCGTGATTCCCGACCAAAGAGTCAAGGGCTGTGCTGCCGGGTTAAGACACCGCACAAGGACTCGTTCGTCCACCCGAGGCTCATTGATGCTTGTGACTATGGGCGGTCCCTCGGCTTGTCCCTCTATTAACCCTAACGGACAAAAGTTGTGAGTCATCACCCTGCACTGCCCAGTAGCCTCTGTCTGGGCGGAGATGGTCGCTCCCCTCACTAACTGCACTGTGCTCTGGAGTAGCCGTCCTGGCAATCTGTGCGGGCCAGGGCCCGGCCATCCACGTTGACCACCGGCCAGTCAAACTCTAGAGCGCACCGGTGGGCGGTCAGTAAGGGCTTTCCCAATATGGCATCTTCATTAATCTGGCTGATGACGAACGTCTCTTCCGTCTTCACATTGCGCAACCGGATGGGTAGGTGCACCACCCCATAGAAAAGCAGGTGGGTTTTGTCGGTCAGGAGCCCGTGGCTGTGGCTGGCCTCCAGCCAATTCCTCACGGCCTCTGGGAGATGATCAAACACTCGCCTGTTCAGTAGGTTGGTGGTGCAACGTGTCAACCAGGAGCTGCAGCGCTCGGCCATCCACTTTCCCAGGCAGAAAGTACATGTAGCTGGTGCGGTGTTGCCTATCCAAGGCCTGTCCGCAAGTCGCTTCCTGTGTCCTTTTGGTTGGAGTCGTCTGCAATGCCCCACTGGCCGTGCCTTCTGCAGTTGCCTTGGCTTTCCTCTCGCTCTTCGTAGGCGGGGGCGGCCTTTGTATTCATGGTGAGTTCTGCTCCGCCCCTTACGGGTGCGGGGCACTCGAGAAGAGTGAGTCCGAATCATTCTTGGTTCGGCTCCATGTAATCCCCCCATTCCAAGGGTGCCAGGCCGGTCACTTTTTCTTCTGATCTGGTTGTGAATATTCCGTACCGATTCTGCGTCGGTACTACCTTTACTGTTGACCGCTCCCGCGGCGCTCCAGTCTGTTTAGGATACTTCCATCCCTCGTCAGGGCCTTTGGTGCGGGACGGCCTTTTATGGGTAGCTTTGCCGTGTTGTTTGCCGGGGCCTTGTCACGACTAGTAGTGAGCACTACTGCTGCGGCCTGTTCGAGATTCCCGGCACCCTTTTTCTCAGGTTGGAACACTCCTTCCTGGGGTGTGCTTTACGCCCACCCTCCCAGCAGACCAGGGGTGACCTCTCTTTCTCCAGCCTAGGTGGCGTGCCTGTCGGCACTGCCTTCCACTCGGCTCACATGGCTGTGAGCAGCTCTGTAATATTCTGCAGTACGGTCAACACCGATCCCGCCTCGGCTTCTGACTTGGCTGTGGCCTGCACTGGCCGAGCCTCCTCTACCTCTCCATCCTCCTCTTCTTGTAGAGCCCGGATGGGTCGTTCTTGTGGGAAGCATGCCGGTTGTACTTGCAGGAACTCCTGCCCTGCTTGCACGGCGGCTGCCAGTGGGAGAGTGGGCATGGCCAGGAGGTGGCCTTGCAGAGCCACGTTGCCTAGGAAGTTCACAAACTGCTCCTTGGCCAAGACTCGCTGGAACGGCTCTGGCAGTTCCCCGTACGCAATGCGTACCAGCCTTTCCACTTCCTGGGCGTGCTCATTGAAAGCTTTCTTCAAATAGCTCAGATAGGCCAGTGCCTGTCGAAGGGAGATGTCGAACCGGCTGTGTACAGTCTCCCTGATGGCCTCCATCTCTCGGACCGCCCGCAGTCTTTGGCTTTTTCCTTGAGCGCCTCTCTCAGATGCAGAGTAGCCACGGCCTCGGTCCATGCGTTGGCCTGGACTACCTCTCCGAACCGGGCTATGAAGTATTCCGGGTCCCCCTTCCCTGAGTACTGTAGTGCCTTGAATGGCTGCACTGGGCCCTGTGACCTAGGAGCCACCAGCAGGCATTTCAGCGCATCGGCTAGCCGGTCGGTATCTCTGTCAGCACTCCTAGCTCGCTTTATTCCGTGTCTTTGTCGTGCCGCCTCTTCTTATCGAAACAATGACCAGAGTACTCGTCGCTCTCTCACGCTGAGGGGTCGAGCCCAGGTTTTACATACTTATAAGGCCGTCTTGGTGACAACTTTTGCTTTTCCTGGGAACCCTGCACAATTCGCAATCTTCCTCAGGCTACCAACCTTGGCGGTTGAAGAGTCCAACAGTTTCGGATCTGCCGCAGATCCCACTGCTGCAACCAATGTTATGGTCAGGCGCCTTCCCTTAAATGGATACTGCAATCCACCCCTGTTTCAGGCAGAGAAAGAGTGTAAGAGTTCAAAGCGAATAAGCTTGTATTTGACTGTAAGCGCCACAATCAATGTTTAACAGAGGCATTCACAACTCCACTGGGAGCCTGGCCCATCTTGACAAGTACCCCAATTCATTACCATATAAAAGGAAGGCGGATATGTAAAAAACAAGTAATAACAAAGCACACCGTCGAAACTGAATATAATAATAATTTAAAAAGAAGTATAAGTATGATTAAATAATTATTGGCGTCGCCGATTAAAAACGTACAGAGTAATAAGAAATAAGCATATACAACAGACAGGGGAGACGAATCACAATACTTTAAAGGACAAGAAAGTATAAGGCATATAGGAGTAAATAAAGTAATTGCAACGTTCACCACACCGTGATATTGGGCGCAGCCGCAGTATCATAAACAATATTTAAAAATGATAATAATAGTAACATATTGCACACCATCGGTTGATCTTGTAAATTTGAATGATTATTCTTATAACTATATATTATAATAATTATATAAATTGAATAATTATTCTCAAATTTAACAATTGTAACAATGTTATAAAAATTATTAGAAAAATATGATTATCATTTCCTTTACTTTCACCCTTTTTGACATCAGTTGGAATACCAAAGTACTCATTATATGGGTCCAAAATGTCAGTGTCCGGTAAAATCGGCAAAAAAGAAACGATTATTTTCAATACTTCTACGCAAATTACCGAAACCTTTGGCAATTGGGCCATGCCATTGACTGGTGAAATGTGCCTATTTTTTCCTGAATTATGCATGAATTTTAGGCCAAATTAATCTATGCATGTATAATCCGAGCAGATGGGTTAGTTTCAGGGTATTGCGTCAATCTTTCAAAGACTTGGTAACAAATTTAAATATGTTTATATGTGTTTTGTATCATTGTTATACTTGAACGACTCTAGACAACAATGGTTAATTTTTTTGTTTTGATTTTGGTACAAGGGTTTGCTAACAGTCATTGACAAATAATTTTTTGGAATTTGTGTGCGGATATGCATTTATCATAAAGCTCTCAAACAATTGCTTTGCTCTTGGGATAATAGCGTCACTGTTAGGACAATTGCAGTCATAAAGTTCTTTTATTCTTGCTCTTGAGGTAAACAGCAATAACCAAAGCCAGACTCAAGTAAAATGTTTACCCTGAAAAAATTGTTATGAAGAATAATGGCTTAGTTCCAAAGGCTGTGATATAAGTAATATATTTTTAGTGGAGTATTGTTCTTAGAGTAATAGAGTATACATTTCATTATTTCACCAAAGGTTTGTTTAGTTTTTATTTATAGCTGCTAACGACTTGCAATAACATCTTGTTTTATAAGTGTCATTTACAGAGTTATGGTTGGATTTGATATGCAAGGAAATAGTAGCCTATATAATGAATCAATAAACATTGCACACTACTGCTTATTTAAAATGTAAATCACAATCAACTAGTCAGTGCTGCCTAAAACTTAAGACAGAAATGTGCAATACCAAATGGTATAACATGTGTAACGAGAGTACAAGGCTATCATATAACAAAGGTTATATCATGTACGAAAATAAGTATTATATAGCGTCATAGTGTTAGCAGAAACACAGCATTTTATGAAGTACTGAAGAGAAAAATATGGAGAAACCACGAGAGATTTTCGCGTTGGTGCGACAAGACGATAGATTCAAAAAATGGTTGCTGAAGTTTTGCTTTTGCACCGAGCCCCATTTTCCTGGTTATATTTATTAAGAAGTCTATACTGTTCATCTCCTACATCTAATTTTTACAGGTTCCTTTTAACTTCGCTGAGCAATATTTTAAACTACTTGTATTTTTTGATACTCCAAATGCAGAAAAGACATAATTTTAGTGTGACAAATCACTTGGGTTTTGCTTTTAGAACAATTTGTTTGTATGATCATGTCTGACTAAAACAATTTTGGAAGCATGAAGTGGGGTCAAACTTTTTTGATAAAATGATTTCCTTCTACCAGACTTTTCTTGAAGTACATGTAGAAATATTATCATTCATGAAAAAGGTGTGAAGTAAAGTATGTGTTCAAATAAAGTTATGTTTTAAAAATTGAACCAGTTAAAAAAAATTTTTCTTTCAACGAGATTTACTGCAATAAAGTTTTGTTAAAACTAAATTAAAGATTTGAAGTTGATATGATATTGTTTCCAACTGAACATTATGTTTATTTAAATAAATTATTTTATTGTATGTAATATGGGCGTTTGCAAAAAAAAGTCTTTTAGACAGTGAATGAGCTAGTACCCTCCTACCTAGAAGAATAAATTATTTTTGCTCACATGTAAACCAAATAAATTTTTTGAAAAACATTTATCAGTTTTTGAAACAGAATTTTGTGATGCTATGCACGAACAGAATTGTTTTTAGATTGTCATTTGCCGATGTTTTATGTGTAATCCGCTTTTCTAAAATTCTAAAATACCACTCTGCGTGTTTTACATACATGTTAAATTTTAAGCCTCACTGTTAATTTTTCTTGCAATCATCAATTTTCTGCTAATAGTTCATAAAATTAGAGACAATAGCTAACATTAAACTCTTCTGCAAAGAAGTAGTCATAAAAAAGGTTGTAGGGATAAAACGGCTAGTTCTACATGCTGTAGACCAAATCAAATAATTCTAAAAAATTCATTGGCCATGAAGCAACAGTGACGGCTGCTCAGTCTAGTGATTTTTTTGCAAGATGTTATCAAAGATCTGCTATGAAAATTTTGAACATGTGCAGCTTTAGTGTTAGTTTAAGGCATTAACTCATTAAAGTCATTTGTTCTATGAGATTTAATGCAATAAATATCTGCCCTTTGCTAATGAAAAACTATGACAATTCATTTGGTATTTAAAGATAATTAATGATTGCATTTGAGATACTCTTTGAGAAGCAAGTGGTAAAGTCAATAAAACTGCTGTCATTCAGTTTATAATATTAACATATCATTTTTTGATTTGTGAGTTATTCAGCACACTATTGGGCAATCACAGCCAATATACACAACCTGTAAAAGTTTAAACCGAAAATTTGTCAAACTTTCAGACCCACCCTACTCCGCCAAGTCCGTGTTACAGTCAGCACTTACACAGAGGCAGAGGGTCATCAGGTGGGTGGCAAGCCAACCATCTTGTGCTTTGGTGTTGCATCACCGAAAGCTAATACGTCGAATTCAGGAGTGCCAGCTCACCTGGAAGACCTGTTTGCAGCAGCAAAGCTGAAATGCATAAGGCCGGGGAAGCCAAGCAGTTGGCTTGATAGTGTTTTTTTATTAAGATAGGTTCAACAGTGGCAATCAAGTTGTTTGGGAGACCTTTATGGTGGTGATTTTTCTGCAACTGAAAGTGGAGACTCGACCAGTCTCCGCATTGGATGGATTCAGAGAAATTGGTCAAAGACGAGCTTCAAGTCCAAAAACCGCTGAGCGAATGACTTATCTAGCTGGCTAAAGGTTCATGTAGCTCGCTGGCTTGATTTGGTACCCCACACACCTACTCTAGAACTGTGGTCTGCCAAGGCCAACCTTAGAGTCAAGTCTAACAGTAAACTCGGTGGGCACTTCAGAAAACTAACCCTGCAAATTTAGGAGTGTCATGACGCCAGAAGCTAGTTTTGCAGAGCAAGGGTAAACCAAAACAAATCAGGGCCCAATAGTTAAAGCGACCACACTTCACCAGCTACTTCTCTGCTGAGAAACCTAAAACATGACCTCTCCAGTTGGGGATCATTACCGGATGACCTACAAACTTACTGAGCAAACAAGTGTATGACAACCTCCCTGAAAGGGAAAAAATAATTGGTCTCATTCCTGTCGAGTCAAGGTTGAAAACTCACGGCAAAGCAAGGTTGTCTGAACAACTCCATGCTGTAAAGACTAAAAAGGCCTCTGTGGTGAGCCACATTGGCAAGATGCCATCTTAGAAAGCTCCTTATTGGTGGCATGCCCATAGTTCAGGAATTTTCGAAAGCGTATGATCTTTGTAGACGATTGCCTCATAACGTGCACAGACGGACAGACGTGGCTAGCTATTGATCAATAAAGTCTAGATGATGCGTGATATTGCGGTGTGAGACTGAAATGGATGTCGGGTGACTATCATGCACTACTGCTCAGTAGGGGGATTGAGAGCTATCTAGGTTGGCTATTATTGGCTAGAGCTTAAACTTACCTGAGCTTAAATGAAGTGTAGAAACACAGTCTTACCACCTTACGGACCAACCTTTACAACTCCAAGTTAGGGTCTTGGTCAGCGCTTACACAGGAGTGAAACATCACCAGGGGGATTGTGAACCAAGTCTCTTGGTGAGTGCAAACATGCCAAATGTGATGGTGCCAACCCACCTAGAGGATTTTTTCGCAACATCAAAGCGGGACTGTACAAAACTGGGGTAGGTCAAGCAGCTGGCACAACTTCTGACACATCAGGATACGTTCAGCACTGGCGATAGATATATAGAATAAGCTGTAATGGTGTATCTTTCAATTTAATTGAAGGTGGGTACTGGGCCCATTTGCCAGCTTTCCCATCATTTGGGGTTGAAGAAGGAGGCTGAGGCCGGGTGTCAAGTCTAAGGAAAGCTGAGTCCGGCACTCATCGAGCCGCCTAAAGGGGTCTAAAGCTCTTTGATAATGTTGATCCAGAAAAAAACTAAAATGATGGTTCTGTGTTAACTATCAAAAGCTGAATTTCACTGTCACTAAACAAATTTCCAATTCTCTATCCCAAATCAAAGACAATTTTGATGCAATGTCCAAAAGCAAATACTTGAGTACACTAGGAGAGGTCAGAGGCTGATCGTAAGTACCTTGGACACAGATGCACAAGAAAATTTAGTGTCTGTTACCTTTGGCTCTTTGGTCTTACCTATGTACTGACCACATTTTAGCGACTGCTGTAGTACATTCTAAATGTTTTGCATTGACAAACATTGTTGCTCTACCGCGATGACATTACGGTTTTGCCCCTGAAATTGACATCCACTTATAGTGGTTAGAGGAAGACTTCAAGCGCCTGGAGCAGTGGGCTAGGCAGTACCTAGCAGTACCTAGACAATGCTTGCAACTCGGAAAAAGTGTCTACTGAACCAGAAGAGACGCAAGTTATCTGATAATAGCAAACCCCTAAAGACCTCAAGCAATTTCACAGTTTTTTATTTATGGTAGTCTATTTCTAGCAGCAGTTGCCTAGCGTTCCTACTGCTGCAGAATTTCCATTGCATGGACTGACAGGCAATAGTGAGAAGATGACTTTGAGCAAGAAGGTACAGACAGTCTTTGAGAAACTGAAGGCTCATCTGTCCTTAGACCCAGTACCAGGCCATCCTGATCTGAGCTGACCGTATATCCTGGATACAAAGGCCAGTGGCTGCCCAATGAGTGTTGTGCTTTCATAAGTACAAAAAGGGACTAAAGGGTGATCGCGTACTTCAGCAAAACACTAGCGCCTACCAAAACTTGTTACTATGTAACCTGGAGTGAGCCGCTTGTCCTGGTCAAGGCCAGGGAGCCTATCCTGGTTTTGTTTTTTATGGTTATCCCTTGCTTCTGTTAACAGATCATGCTTCTCTCCAACGACTATGACACTGGAATGAGTCACCAAGCTTGATTAGTAGTTGGATAGAGATGCTAGCAGAGTTCAAATGCATGTTAAAATATTGAGCCATATTCTGCTACGATAATGTTGATGAGCTCGACTGATTGACCTGTGAAAACCGCTGCTAGTATGAGCTTACTGAGCTGAAATATGTAGGCTCGAATCACAAGGACCTTGACATAGAGAGCAAAATTTTAATGAGAGGGCTTGAGGGAAGCTCAAATGTTGTACCCTGAGTAAACAAAATCAAAGCACAAAAACACACAGCTCTGTAATGGAAGAGGGAGAAAAGAGACAACCAGTTTCACAGAAAACTGGATATAGCAATCAAAGGATGATAAAAAGGATTGAAAACAATTTGATACCAGTGCTCAAAATAGGGGGGGGGGTTACACAGGGATATGGCGTATCCCTAAGAAGAAATTATGGGGATACGTTTTGGAAAGTGTATCCCTAACATTAGTTTGCTCATACACTATTAAAATGCGATAAAATCGCTATGGCGTCGACACATATTCACATAACTGTTTTTCTAATCTTTCAGCCCGAGTGTCTCTCAAACCAGAAACAGTAAGCACTATCGGAGGAGTGATACCGCATTGGCACTACTAATCAATACGCCAGTTTTTCATGTCAACGAATCAACTATGCTACTTCATGAACAACTTGTTATTGTTAAAATTTTTTAAGAAACACCATCAACGGGCTTCCTTGTTGTCTGTCTAAAGACATCACTAAATAGCTTGAGATTATTCTATGGGCAGGAATTGTTTTGGTTTTTTGCTAATCAAAGTAAACTTTCTCAAAAAAGTTATATAATTTAAATTCTAAAGCAAATTGTTTCTTCATTATAATTTATATTCTTACTTGATTATTGATGAACTTTCATTGACCGGTTGATAGTTATTTCCAAGGTTAGTGAGAGTATGTGATGATTGATTTCGAGTGAGTGAGCAAGAATTTCCACTGGTGAAAATTCTTGCAGTGAGTGAACACTGATATATCATTGGAATGATTGAGTGAGCTTACTATTTATTGTGACATTATCATTCATCATCCACAAGTGGACTAATACCTTACCAACATTAGAAATGATTTGATCATATATTTTGCACTAGAAACATATAAATCCCTTACTTATCATGACTTGAACTAAAAATGATAGCTGATTACAGCCCTGCCACTAGAAATGATGAAATTATGGCAAATAAATGGTAGGATCATTTACCTTCAATGTGATGTCAACTTGAATCTCCCAGTTTAATTGAAGGTTTACCCCAATTAACTTTCAACTGAAAGGGGTAGCATTTTCATACCAGGTGCACTGGCAATTATGAAATCTCAATTAATCACAAAGCTTTTTTCCAGAATATCTTATGAGGAGTGTATGTGTATCACACAGCTCCAAATATTTAATATCATGCAAGGAAATTCTTGAAAATTAATTTATTATGTATAACTGACTGACTCATTACTTAAACTGTGCTAATACTATATCAAACCTAAGCTTTATTTTAGATGAATACGAATGATGAAAGACTGAGGCAATAAAAATTTATTTTTAGACATGCAGCTTTCTTAGCTATTTGGGGCACACTTTTAATGGATGAGATCATTGAGATTTAAGGTGATCTTTGTTTGCTAGGTTTCCTTTCATGTCTATCTCATAAGATGAGGCTGTATGTGCTTACTTAAAAATTAAATCATTCTCATTTCTGAGTAGTTGATTTTCTCGTGAAAACTTGAAAATGCCCTTCTGATTTTTGTTGCACAGAAACGATGTTGAAATTAGGTATAAAACACACTACCTAAAAATATTTGAGAGTGAGTTTCCCCACACCTCTCTCTACTGAAAGGGCACTTCAGCGTCCACTGGAAGACCGTGCCATTACCATAAAGTACCCCCATAACAACCCTTACACTTCAAACACCGGCTGAGATTAATGCATCGGTGATACCCTTTGACTTGGAGAACATATTTGCATTGCGAAATGCTAGGTTACTTTTCATTTTACAAGATAAAGCTCACAACAAATATCTTAATGAGGATTATTCAGAGTACAGAGAACAAATACTAAATCATTTAGAGCGAGTCGTCGTTCTAAGATTGAAGTGGGAAATATATTGCAAGTGCCCTAATTACTATTCTAGAGTAGGTAATGTCTGACCATCCAGTACCCAACATAATATCTTTTGGTCTGATAGCTGCATCCCACAGAGCATCATGCTGCATGCTTTCCAACGTTTTGTGCAAAATCATGAGAAACTTGTTTCTGTAACGGAGAAATATTGCGAGCTTAGAAGCAGCTCAATACAGAAAATCGATTCTGTTCGAAGTGTGATCAAACGAGCTCTACCACCACATGACATATACAGTCCACTCTCCTTCATTAGCCACTTACTCAATACAAAACTAGACAAGAAAGCTATGGAAGTTTCTCTTTTGTCAAAAAAACCCATTAAAAGATGTAGTGAAATAACAAAAACATGGCATGAACCAAAAATATTGGTATGAATAAAAATATGTTACTATCTATGAAAACTGAAGCTAAGGAGTTTTTATTTGTCAAAATATTGTAATGGTCTATCATACCTACAGCTTGTGCTTTTAATTTGACATCCAGGTCCTGAACAGTAGCTTTTGAGTTATTCAATTCAGTAATATAAAACAGTGTGTTAGCTTAAATTATCAATATTGGTGTCTTGACTAAACCTGTTTATGTTATTATGAAGATTATAATATATGCTTACGCTGTAACTGGCAAATCAAAAACGTTCTATATAAGGTAATATCTGATCTTACCTGCAGCTTGTGCTTTCACTTTCAAATTCAAATCTTGAACACTTTTCTTTGAGCTGCTCAATTCTATAATATAAAAGAAAGTGATGGATAACATTATTATTAGCGATATGAAAGCTAAACCTGTCAATATCAATGTGAACATGTTACTATCTGCATATACTGTTGTTATATGCGTTATCGAAGTATTTGACTTACTTGACAGCACAATAACATCAATGATTAATCACTGTTAGTTCTTCTCCAATCTAGACTAATTTTACTATGGTTGATTAAGTGTAGGCAAGCCGCCTGGTTTGTTCAATGATTGATTAAAGTGTGAGTTCAATTTATGGGACTTGACCCAGATCTTTAGTGCAAGCCTCAACTAGCTAAGCTCCGATGTTGATTGTTAGCAAATAGCAACACTCTTTATTTCATGAACCAAAACCTAATATACAGTAACAAAGTTCTAGAATATGAGAAAGATAACAAATAGTGAGAAAGAACTAAGTAATATAAATCTCTTACGCCAACAGCAAGCTTGTGTCTGCCCTTAAAGCTCAGTCTTACACGTCTGTAAGTGTCACTGCCAAAAGAGGCTGAGCTATTAAAAACACTAGCTTTTATAGGCATTTAGGATAGCCTGAGGACGGGTATATAATGTTTGTATCATATACTATGTTGTAGGAGTAAGTCCATTGGAAGGAACACTGTCTTTGGATACGTCACATGGAGAGCGCCGAGATTGTGGCTGGATGCTAGTATTGCATAATATTGTTTCCGTCAGCACCGTAATATGTCATGGAAAAATACCGGCTTAGGGTGAGGGTAAGTTCAGATATTTTTGGTAGAGCTTGGGGATGGGTGGATAGATGTAATTACTCCCAAATTCCTTGGCGGTTACCATAGGCGGTGTTGACTCATCAGTTTCCAGATTGATGTATTTTAATTTTGACATTTCCAATCAGGGAATCTTTTGATGTCTCTTAGGCGTCTCGATGCTTGTTCGAATTATAAGCTTGTACGGCGGTCTGGCTACATTCCTTGTTGTTATTTTGTTTTCGGAGTATTTCCATACAACATTTCTCCCGTTGTTAAAGAACGATATGTCCTCATGTCGTATTCCGTGGTAACGTTGCTGTTGGCATAACGGTAGTAAAATAAACAGAATATATAAAATGAAATGAAGTTATATAGTTGTGGTTAGAATGACGATATTTAAAACCCATGTACCCGAGTTAAAAAAAAAATTATATAATAATTCGTAAAACCAAAGCCATGAATAAAATTCAAAAACATAGAGATGTTAAAAGTGGAAATAAAAGTTTTTTTTTTTTGATTTTCTCAAAGCAATAAGGTTTATGTTAGTAGTAGAAGTATATGGTTGTTAGTTTGCCGTATAGTTTAGGTGAGTGTCAATTGTCTTTTCGGTTTCGCGTATTATTGTCCTGGTTTTTTGTATTGCGTCTCCCTTGGCAAAGTAAACGGGTCCTCCCGTATGTCGGTATGTATGGGTGGTTGTATGCGGAGGGTAGTCATTGGTCTTGTGGTCAGGAAAGAAAGCTAAATCTTGAAATAGAAACTTCACATAGCATTATAGGGAAAACTGGCGTGTCTTTTTTTTAGAATTCTAAAATCACAAAATAATGTTGTAACATGCATGACTCAGTTGTGTTTAAGACATTTTCACTTTCCACTGCTGAAGCTACCTATAGAAAGAAAAAACTGTCCAAGCATCTGCTTTCATCACTAACCTGTCTTATCCTAAAAAAATAGAAAGTCACAATAAAAGTTAACAGTTTTAAACGAGTTCGTTTTATGGTATGTGCCGTGTCTATTTCACAACAAAGTCTATCCTAAAAATTCAAAAGTCAATTTTTGTTACATGAGTAAGACACGCCATTTATTCCATAGTGGCTACGTCTAGTTTTTTTTTTTTAAGGTTAAATGAACCATGAATGCTGTGTTTGATCAAATTTGGTAATCAATCAGCCACTATCTGAGATTAGAAAATGATACGGCACGCTGTACCTGTCAAGGAAATATAGATGTTAGCATGTGGTGAGCATTATGACAAGTTACTAGTGATAAATGGACAGTTACTAGTAGCGTTAGAGCATGAATAATTGTCATAGCAAGTGCTACTAGGCAAATACCAGTCCGTCAAGCGAAGAGGCAACAATTTAGCTCATACATACGTTACTGTCATGGTCTGTTGGTTCAGGCTTCGGGTTGATTATAGGCGCACTGCAAATGGATAATATTTGATCTTGTCTGGTAGTTGCTTGTGGAACTTGCGTAGCTGTTGAATTTGGAGGATGGGCGGAGCTTGTATATCGTCTTGAGCTGTTAGTTTGGCTGGCTAGTTTAATGATAGGATCTTCGGTATCGCTTGACTGCACGTGGTGTCTATTTGATGTTTGACTTTCGCATTCCGTAAGCATTCTTAGACAGCGAGCTAATGATAAGCATGCCATCTGAAGCATGTCATTACTTTCTCTGTTGTTCCTTATTCTGATCGCTGTTATTTCTGATGTGGTGAGTTAAATTCTTCCTAGTTATGCTGTCTAGAAATGATTGGTATGGGATGGTTAGTCGTGTTGATGAATGATGTACTCTTCTTTTCGTGAACATTTTCTTACTTCTTCCTTTAGCCTTGTCAAATGTCCTGTATATGTGTCGTGTTGTCTAAAAGATTTATCGTGAAATTTCGTCTAGTCTTGGTCTGTTTAATCGTAGTCCGAGTGGAGTTAATTCTTGAAAAAAAGAATCCGTTTTAGTCCAAAATTTTGTTCCATTTGTGTAGGTGAGAACTGTGGCTATTCGTAATATTCAAAATCTTCTACTCTGTAGTTCCTTGATGGCTCATCTCTTCTCAAAAATTCCGCTTCATTTTTTTCTATTTGTCTTGCCTGATTGTTTACTATCATGGTCAATCCTTGTACTTGTCTCGTTAATGGTGCGAGGGAGTCAGTGTCTACTTGGTTAACACTCATCGTCTTATTTCTTGTTACTGCTTTATCTATAGCTTCTAGGTTTCTGGCTTCTTTTAGAGCTTCTTGTAAAGTGATGTTTTCTTGTTTCAGGATCGATCTCTGATAACTCTCCTTCAGGCCTCCTATGAATGCGGATTTTATTACCTGATCGCGATTCACTTCCGGTAAGTCTTTAAATACTGATCGGCCTGCGGCCACAATCTCAGAGTAAAAGTCGTTGATCGACTTTTTCCCTTGGCTGATGTTCCATAGGTTCTTCTCTCGGAGTGGTTGGTCGACTCGGAAAGCCGATATCAATTCCTTCTTTAGGGAGCTGTAGCTCCTCGCGCAATTAGGGTTCAGCTTTAAAACATTTCTGCAGGTCTCCCATGCTGGTCCAACAAGTTTAGCAGGTAGGGCTTGTGCTAGTCGTCTGTTGTCGTAGTTGTATTGAGCCATCAGTATTTCCCATCGATCAAGGTAGTCTTCGAAGTTATCTCCTTCCTTGAATGGCTCTATGTTATCGACGTTCGGCACTACGCTGATGATGGGTGGTCCAGTTCGAGGTGGGAAGAGTAGATCTCCATTTGATGTTCTCGGTGCTACACCAGGTCCTGTGTAGCTTCCGGAGTCGTCCACGGTTGGTTTTCCACCTTTTGTGCTTTGTTCCTGGGCTTCGACATCTTCCGGGCTGAGTTGTTCACCACGTGGACTCTGGTCCTCAATGATGATTCGGTTTCTCAGTGCTCTCCTTACCACAGAAGTTGTTTTCTTAACTCTCTTTTTTACCATCTCGTAGTCTGGCTGTTGTGCCTTGGGTCAATCTATCCGGTTTATGGGAGTAGCTCAATGCCGGCTTTGGCTGCTCCTTTCGGATATTCTTTTGTCACTGCTGTTTTGGCTCCTGGGTGTGTGACTAGGCTGTGTAGGTTCTGGTCTGCTATAACAAACTTAGTTAACATGCAACCTACGAGTAACGTGCTCTAAATTATATATAGGCACTGTTATATGTATATAGTTGACAGAATTTTTTTTTTTTGTAAATTGTAATTACATGTATGTCAAGACGAGTATTGAGTAAGTGACAAAGACTAGGTAGTCTATTATGTCTGTCAACGAGAAAGTTATTCTATATAGAGAGGGTTGTTTTCCAAATGGTTGAAGTTCAACCGCAAGTATGAGTCTGTAACGTTTATATATCAGTAAACAGCGTAATAATATATACAGGATTAGTGCAATTAGCATATAAATGCAGTCAGTCGCTGTTATAAGTTAGCAGTTGTCAGTTCAGTATCTTGTTTGAGATATGTCTAGAGTTATGTGTAGTCTGTGCACTATATTAGTATCTAATTGAAAGTTTATACTCGAGTTTAAGTTTCTTATAGTAGTGTGCTTGTCTATGAGTCAAGCTGATGTAACTTGTTTTATAACCGGTGTATTATTATTATTAGGCCTTATACGTATGTAAATGTTAGGTGTAATAACCTTGAGCTCAGTATATCTACAGTCACTAATAGTTTGTATTGATATTCACTTTCCCGCCGAACGGACAGTCGGAAAGGATATGAGTTTTATTTCCCTGTTAATGAAAGAGCCGGAAATAATATGACACTATGCTTTCTCTGCAAGCGAAACAGTCAGAAAGATAGGTTGAGTGTTAGCGTGTGACTGGATTAATCTGCAGAATTGAACGTACATAAAAGGTTGCCAATGTATAAATATGATTTATGCTTTCCCGCAAGCGAAACAGTCAGAAAGATAAATCAAGGTAGAGAGTGTCCTAAGAAATTTGTGAAGTTGTACGTTTATCAACTTCTGATCTGTGTTTGCCCTGGAGTAAAACAGTCAGAAGGTAGGCAATATAGTAATAACAGTGCTCAGCTGTATGTATAGTCTCGATATTCACTTTCCCGCAAACGAAACAGTCGGAAAGGATATATGAGTTTTATTTCCCGCCGAACAGCAGTCGGAAATAGAGGACACTATGGCAAATGTGAAGTGGAAGCACGCGGCTGTGAAAGTTCTAGTTTTCTCCTAGGCAAATATAAATCTGACCTCAGATTTTCTTACAATGCTAGGATCTGCAAGCCTATAGCCAGTATACAATGGGTGATCAATCCCAATATAGGCTGCAATTACGCGTTATGAAAGTATGAATTACGAAAGGTCTAGGCGTCAGGGGATTATTCGCCTAGCTATGTGGTTATGCTTTAGCTAAACGGTACACCTAGATAAGTCACTAAATCTCAGCTAACATAGACTTTTTAATGAGTCCCACAATAGATATGTGAATATCTACCTGCCCAGTAGAATATAGCGATCAAATTAGGTATTGTAAATAGCTAAGCGACCAGATATGAATAGAGATGAAGATGTCAGTTCTATGGTAAGCGCTATGAATAATATTACGAAAGATTTAAGCGTTCAGGGATTACCCACTTAGCTATGTGAAAGGTTGATGACCGATAAGGCACCTCCACCAAAAATGTTATATGCGTTATCGAAGTATTTGACTTACTTGACAGCACAATAACATCAATGATTAATCACTGTTAGTTCTTCTCCAATCTAGACTAATTTTACTATGGTTGATTAAGTGTAGGCAAGCCGCCTGGTTTGTTCAATGATTGATTAAAGTGTGAGTTCAATTTATGGGACTTGACCCAGATCTTTAGTGCAAGCCTCAACTAGCTAAGCTCCGATGTTGATTGTTAGCAAATAGCAACACTCTTTATTTCATGAACCAAAACCTAATATACAGTAACAAAGTTCTAGAATATGAGAAAGATAACAAATAGTGAGAAAGAACTAAGTAATATAAATCTCTTACGCCAACAGCAAGCTTGTGTCTGCCCTTAAAGCTCAGTCTTACACGTCTGTAAGTGTCACTGCCAAAAGAGGCTGAGCTATTAAAAACACTAGCTTTTATAGGCATTTAGGATAGCCTGAGGACGGGTATATAATGTTTGTATCATATACTATGTTGTAGGAGTAAGTCCATTGGAAGGAACACTGTCTTTGGATACGTCACATGGAGAGCGCCGAGATTGTGGCTGGATGCTAGTATTGCATAATATTGTTTCCGTCAGCACCGTAATATGTCATGGAAAAATACCGGCTTAGGGTGAGGGTAAGTTCAGATATTTTTGGTAGAGCTTGGGGATGGGTGGATAGATGTAATTACTCCCAAATTCCTTGGCGGTTACCATAGGCGGTGTTGACTCATCAGTTTCCAGATTGATGTATTTTAATTTTGACATTTCCAATCAGGGAATCTTTTGATGTCTCTTAGGCGTCTCGATGCTTGTTCGAATTATAAGCTTGTACGGCGGTCTGGCTACATTCCTTGTTGTTATTTTGTTTTCGGAGTATTTCCATACAACACTGTAACTAGTCAGGTTTTATCTTTCAAGGTATATTAATAATTAGTCTTACCTGCAGCTTGTGCCTTCACTTTCATATCCAACTCTAAAACACTCTTCTTTGAGCTAATCAACTCTGTAAAATATTATAACTTTATAGACTGCATATTCAATGTCACCATATTACCAGAACTTGTTTATATAAATATAAACATGTTACTATCTAGTTTTGTTGCCACTGGTGAGTCCATAATTATTCAAATTTGGTTACTATCTTATCTTACCTGCAGTTTGTGCCTTCACTTTCATATCCAAATCCTGAGCAGTTGTCTTTAACCCTTTAGCGACCGCGGGCTTACGGCTGGAAATTCCCCAGCGTACCAGTACATTTACTATAGCGATTTGAGCCTTCGACACCACTGCGTAAAAACTGCATCAATTTTCTTCAAACTTGAGGTAGTTACATAAATTAACATGCATCGGAATCCTGAGAAATTTCTCTACAAGCTGATATTTTTTTAATGTAGTTAGCTTGCATTTGCTTACCTGCAAGAGTCGCAATTCGTTGAAGCTACGAGTTTTTTGTGTTAGTACGTCATTTTCAATTGTATTTTATATTCACTGAAAGCAATTGGCAATGTGGTATAAATAATTCTTGCATGGATTCATATGTTCACAACAATTTGCAAAAAAATTTAGTCGTCCAAGAGCATTGAAAGCGGAGTTATGAGCTCCGATGTATAGCGGGAGCGCCATTGGAAAAGCTCGAGACGCCATGTCCATAAGCGGCGCAAGACAGTCATCTGACAAGGTTGCTCCAACTTTCGTGCAAATTGGCACAAAAGTGCAAATGAATATGCATCTGCAAGCTGAGACATTTTCCTGCAGAATGAGATTTTTTCCTCCACACAGTTTGCAAAAACTTTGCAGCTAGACATCTATATATGCGCAGTTACAATTTTTTGCTCTGAATTTTTATGCATTTCTTGAGACTAGATTTATGTAAAGAATTTGCATCTAAAGTCATTGCACAGATTCATGTGTGCTGCAGCAAAGATTAACTGGATGTGTGCAAGAAGAATTGAGCCGTGAGCCTATATTCACACATTTGGTGAAGCAGCAAAAGACAGGAAGCAACATTTATGAGCAGAAACAGCAAATCATGGACTGCTAGATTGCAGAACAATATGAGAACTGAACTATTTGATTAGACTGCTGCTCTGAAGATGGCAGTGTGGAACAAATACAGCACATCAATGCACAAATAATACAATAGATTAGCAAATGTATGTACAAAAGCTAGCAATACAAATCAGTGAAGCATTTGCAAAAACTAAATAAAATACCATTTGTAAATAAATTTAGCTAGCATGGTAAGGATCAAAACATGACTCGCACAGAGATATTCCAAAAGTGACTCCGCTGCCAGTGCATTCAGCTTGCTCATCGACAATGTATACAGACAATTGGTGCACATAGCCAGAGACAGCAACGGAAAGCAAATAACATAATTCCAAATTTAGATCTTTTAGATGGAATATGCTGTCTGAAGTTGAGCCAGCCTTTCCATGCCAACAAGCTTTCATCTACAAATATAAATTTATCAGATAGAAAAACAGGATAGAACCAGTCACATGTCATGGCAAAAACATTTTTTAATTTGAACAATTTATTGCCAGCAGGGTCTTCAAAATTGTCAATAAAGTGTAAACTTGCTTCTAATTTTCTTTCAATTTATAAACTGATTAAAAATCAGCATAAATAATAAAGGAATGTGGACCAGTAAGGCAATAGAGTAGGCTTTTTGAAAATACCTATATGCAAAACTAAACAAGCAACTCGCCAAATATTTATCATCAACAGGCTACGAAGCATCGCAATGTTTTTGAAGGCCATATTTATTCGTTTCGTTAAATAAAACATTTATCATGGCCGATGTTTAAAAAGCTTTGAATAATAAAAACACTTACCTGTTTAAGAGTTCAAACTTGTACTCCTGCCAGGCTGTCAGCAAAATGTAATTATTTTGGTTTTAAATCAGCTCCTCTTTGATATTCGCCATTATTCGCCGTTTCAATGCCGGCCGTTTCAGTCTCACTTTCGCAATCCAATTCACTCTGTTGATTTTTTTTTTTACTTTCATCGTCTTCCTCACATTTTTCTGGTCTAAAATCCTCTTCTTCACTTTCAAACCAGTCGGTATCTTCTTGTAAACGAATCTTTTTAGCAGCGCCTCAAATATCGCGTCCGCTCATGATGATCAGCTTTCCATAAAGAACGTTCAACTTCTAACAACGTGTTCTTTTTGCACATGCGTAGAAGGGACTAATTATTGCTTCAAAATAGTAGTGTGATATCTTTTAAAACTCCTAAAAATATTAATTAAAAATTTTAGTGCCGTTTTTAAAATAAATAAATGAATTTAAAAAATACGTATCGAAGACTCAGATCTGACGGGCAATTACGGGTTTGGTACGCTGAGACTGCGCTCTCAGCCCGTCAGATTACGGGAACGGTATTCAAAAGGTTAAATTATTCAGCTCTGCCATATGAATAAACATGAAATATTGTAACATTTGCAGCAGTATAATTAGCTGAAGCTGAGTATATCAAGAACTACATTATTGTTTTTGGGGCTTGCGTGACCTTAGATAGGCTACAGTACACCTATGGCTCCATCATCATTATCTCGTCTTCAGGTTGAGTGAATTTTGCTATAATTTTTTCATTTCGTCACTAATTTATATTTAACCTAACATATTTACTAATATAGAGTTTATTTTTCTGTATCGTTTCTGTTGATGAAAATAAATACCCACCCACACACACACACACGCACGCACGCACGCGCACGCACGCACACACACACACACGCACACACGCACACACACCACACCACACCACACCACGCACGCACACACACACATGCTACTGCATGGATATCGGTCAGTTGATTATTCTATACTGTTAATTTCCTGTAGTGATATTTCAATTAGTAGACAAAGATTTTAACGACAACGCTTGCTGCTTCCAAAAGTATGATGACTGCCGTTTGAGAACCAGAAATGGCAAAATTCTTGACTGAAAATATTAAGGAATTTTTTTCAAATTCTGAAAAAAATATGTTTTTATTAGTTGCAAATGTAAAATATAATAAGCAATTTAAACAGCAACATGTTATGGTTAGATTAGCCCTTGTCATTACTATCATAGACTTTAAAGAAAATGAGTAGAGTTCTAGTGAATCCTGCATGCACGGCAAAATGTAGGTGACCAGCTTTTCAAATAAAACAACAGTTAATCTATTAATATTTTCTGGCCGTTGTCTACCAGTTTGTTGTCACTCATAGCTGCCTCATTTTCGAAAAATTTTATACCACGTTCAGTGGTTGACAAAATGATTCATTGAAAATAAGATTAATTAAAAACTTCTTAAACAGAAAAGTTCAGATACTAATTAGATTCTTTACTTGAAAAGACAGTGATAGAATTATATATTCACTCATTCATTCTTTTCACTTTGAACAATGTTTTGTGTCAATACATTACAGTAAAAATTCACCTGTCATACAGACCATGACCGAAGTGATAATGGAAAAATAAAGGGTACTTCCAGTTGAAAAATGCAACATTAGCAGTCAACTGGCACTGCAGTGCAATAGGAGAACTGTAATGATAGCTGTAATGTACTGGGTGTTACTATGTACAACGAACAGCAATAATGAAAGAAAAAGGTTTTATGTTTATATATCTTCCTTGCAATAGGAGAAATGAAATATTGGAAGTTAAATGGCAAGCTACTGTGTAATATACACAGACGGTGGGGGGCTGTATGTCGTTGGTCATATAGCAACCAATATCATGATGTTGTGATATTTTTCTAGATTTCTGCATCTATATTTAAAAAATCATGCTGAATTTAAAAATCTAAACAGATTTTAGCTGGTTGTCATAGAAATATATGTATATCTAAAATAATATGTAGGCGTATTACTTAATTTTGCAGATTAAAGACAGCTTGGCAGTACCACGATATTGGGCACAGCCCCACTATTGTCAACAAAATATTTTAAATATAATAACAGTAACATATTGCACACCATCAGTCACTATATACTTTGATCTGGTAATTTCGAATGATTTTTCTTATTACTTAATCTTATAATAATCATATAAATCAATTAATTATTCTTACAATTAAATACGGTAATAATCTTATAATAATCATTAGAAAAATATGATGGTCTATTTCGTTAATTTCACTGCTTTGGACATCAGTTAGGAAACCAAAGTACCGTGTACTCATTATAAGTGTCCAAAATGTCAGTGTCCGGTAGAGTCGGCGAAAAAGAAACGATTAATTTTCAATTTTTCTACGTTAATTACAGAAACCTTCGGCAATTGGGCAATGCTATAGACCGGTAAAATGTGCACATTTTTCTCGTGAAATGTGCACAAATTTTAAGCCAAATTAACCTGTCTATGTATGTATAATTCGATCAGATGGGTTAGTTTTAGGGTATTGCGTCAATCTTTCAAAAACTTGGTAACATATTTAGATATGTTTATATCTGTTTTGTATCATTATTATACTTGATTGACTCTAGACAACAATAGTTGACTTTTTTGATTGGATTTTGGTACAAGGGTTTGGTAACAGCCATTGGCAGATAATTTTTTTGCATGTGCATTTTTCATAACGCTATCAAACAATTGCTTTGCTTGTGTTTGGTTGTGGGATAATAACGTCACTGTTAGGTCTTTTGCAGTCGTAAAGTTTATTTGATTCTTTCTCTTGATATAAACAACAATAACCAAAGCCAGGCTCAAGCAAAGTATTGACCCTGAAAAGAAATATTTGGAAGAATAATGGCTTAGTTCTACCGGCTGTAATTTAAGTAATATATTTCTAGTAGAGTATTGTTCTTAGAGTAATAGAGTATATATTTAATTATTTCATCAAAGTTTTGTTTAGTTTTTATCCATAGCTACTAACGACTTGCAATAATATGTTGTTCTATAAGTGTGATTTACAGTGTTGTAGCTGGATTTGATATGCGAGGAAATAGTAGCCTTTAAACATTTGCATAAACGTTGCACACTACTGCTTATTTAAAATGTAGATCACATACAACTAGTCAGTGCTGCCTAAAACTACAGACAGTAATGTACAATACCAAATGATATAACATGCTTAACGAGAGTCCAAGGCCATCATATAACAAAGGTTATATCATGTATGAAAATAAGTATTAGATAGCGTCATAGTGTTAGCAGATGCACAGCATACTATGAAGTACTGAAGAGAAAAATATGGAAAAACCAGGAGAGATTTTAGTGTCTAGTTTTTACAGGTTCATTTTAACTTCGCTGAACAATATTTTAGAATACTTGTATTATTTGATACTCTAAATGCAGAAGAAACATAATCTTAGTGTGACAAATCTCTTGGGTTTTGCTTTTAGAACAAATTGTTTGTATAATCATGTCTGACTAAAACAATGTTAGAAGCATGAACTCTTGTCAAACCTTTTTGATAAAATGATTTCTTCTCACCAGAGTTTTCTTGAAATAGAAATATTATCATTCATAAATTAGGTGTGAAATGAAATATGTTTTCAAACATGATTAATTTAAAAAAATTAAACCAGTTTAAGAAAAATACTTCTTTCAACGAGATTTACTGCAATAAAGTTTTGTTAAAATTAAATTAAAGACTTGAATTTGATATGATATTGTTTCCAACTGAACTTTATGTTTGTTTAAATAAACTTTTGTATTGTATGTAATACGGGCGTTTGCAAAAGCATGTCTATTAGACAGTGAATGAGCTAGTACCTCCCTACTTAAAAGATTAGATTACTTTTGCTCACATGTACACAAAATGAATGTTTGAAAAAAAATTTTAGTTTTCAAAACAGAATGTTTTGAAGCTATGATTGAACAGAAAGATTTGTAGGTTGTCATTTGCAGATGTTTCATGTGTGATCCGCTTTTCTAAAATTTTAAGTCACCACTCTGTGTGTTTTACACGAATGTTACATTTTGAGCCTCGCTGTTAACTTTTCTTGCTATCTTAAATTTTTTGCTACTTGTTCCCAATATAAAAGGCAATAGCTAGCATTAAACTCTTGTACAAAGTAGTTGTCATAAAAAGTGGTAGGGATAAAATGGCTGGTTCTACAAGCTGTAGACAAAATCAAATAATTATAAAAAAGTCATTGGCCACAGAGCAACAAAGATGACTGCTCAGTCTTGGGATTCTCTGCAAGATGATATCAAAGATTTGCCATGGAAATGCCAAACATCTGCAGTTTTAGTGTTAGTTTAGCACTTTAACTCATATAAGTTAATTTTTCTGTGAGATTTGATGCAATACATCACTGCATTGCTATTGGAAAACTATAACAATTCATGTGGTACTTAAAGATAATTAATGATTGTATTTAAGATACTCCCTGAAAAGAAGTGGTAATGTCAATAACACTCCTGCCATTCAGTTTATAATAGTAACATCTCATTGTTTGATTTTTGAGTTATTCAGCGCACTATTGGCTGATCATAGCCAATATACACAGCCTATAATAGTTTGAATAGAAAAATTGTCAAACTTTCAGACCCACCCTACTTCCCCAAGTCAGTATTACGGTCGGCATATACACAGAGGCAAAGGGTCATCAGGTGGATGACAAGCCAACCCTTTTGTGTTTTGGTCTTGCATCATCGAGCGCGAATACGTCGAACACAGGGGTGTCAGTTCACTGGAAAGACCTTTTTGCAGCAGCAAGGCTGAACTGCATAAAATTGTGGAGGCCAAGCAGTTGGCTCGATTGTGGTTATTTAATTAAGATAGATTCAACAGCAGCAACAAAGTTGTTTGGGAAATCTTTATGGTGGAGCTCTTTTTGCAACTGAAAGTGGAGACCCGGCCTAGTCTCCGCATTGGGTTGAATCAGAAAATCTGGTCGAAGATGAGTTTCAAGTTCAAAACAGCTGAGCAAATGAGTTATCAAGCTGGCTAGTGGTGCAGGTAGCTGGCTGGCTTAATTTAATAACCCACACACTTGCTCTAGAACTGTGGTCTCCCAAAGCCAACCTCAGAGCTAAAGCTAACAGTACACTCGGCAGGCACTTCAGAAAACTAAACATGCAGATTTAGGAGTGTCATGGCACCAGAAGTGAGCTTTGCATAGCAAGGGTAAACCAAAACAAATCAGGGCACAATAGGTAAATCAAACCCAGTTCACCATATACTTATCTACTGAGAAACTTAAACCACGGCCTCTCCAGTTTGTTTTCATTAGCGGATGCCCTACAAACTTGCTGAGCAAACAAGTGTTTGACAACCTCCCTGAAAGGGGCAAAATATTTGGTCTCATTGCTGTTGAGTCAGGGTTGAAAACTTACAGAGAAGCAAGGTTGTCTGAACAGCTCCATGCTGTAAAGACCTAAAAGGCCTCTTTGGTGAGCCACATTAGCAAGATGCCATCTTATAAATCTCCTTATTGGTGGAATGTCCATAGTTTTGGAATTTTCGAAAGCATATGATCTTTGTAGACGATTGCCTCATAACATGCACAGACGGACAGACTTGGCTGGCTATTGATCAATAAAGTATTGGTGATGCATGATATCCCGGTGCAAGACTGGAATGGATGTCAGGTGACTAACATGCACTACTGCTCAATAAGGGTGATGGAGACCTCTCCAGGTTGGCTATTATTGGCTAGAGCTTAAACCTACCAGAGCTTATAGGAAGCATAAACACACAGTCCTACCACCTTACGGACCAACCTTCACATCTCCAAGTTAGGGTCTTGCTTAGCATTTATACATGAGTGAAACATCACTAAGTGAACTACGAGCCAATTCTCCTGGTCAGTGTGAACACTCTAATGGTGCCAGCTCACCAAGAGGATTTCTTCACAACAGAAAAGCAGACCTGCACAAAACTGGGATATGTCAAGCAGCTGGCTCGTCTTCTGACACATCAGGACACCTTCAGCACTGACAATATAAATTTAGAACAAACTGTGATGGTGCAGCTTTCAATTTAATTGAAGGTGTATACTGGGCCCATTTGGAAGCGTTCCCATCATTTGGGATCAAAGAAGGAGGCTGAGGCCGAGTGTCAAGTCTTAGGAAAGCTGAGTCTGGAACTCATCAAGCCACCTAAAGGGGTCTAGAGCTCTTTGATGTTTGTCCAGAAAAAAACTTCAATGATGGTTCTGTGTAAACTATCAGAGACCGAATTTCACTGTCACTAAACAGATTTTCAGTTTCCTATCCCGAATCAAAACCAATTTTGATGCAATGTCCTACAGCAAATACTTCAGTACACTAGGCCTGTTCATAGGCTAATCATAAGTACTGTAGACATAGATGCACAGGAAAGTTTAGTGTTTGTTACCTTTGGCTATTTGGTCTAACATATGTACTGTACTGACCACCTTCTAGAGACCATTGTAGTACATGCTAAATGTTTTGCATTGACAAATGTTATTGCTCTACCGCGATGACATTATTGTTTTGCCCCTGAAATTGACATCAACCTATAGAGGGTAGAGAAAGACTTTAAGCACCTGGAGCAGTGGGCTAGGCAGTACCTAGCAGTACCTAGACAATGCGTGTAACTCGGAAAAAGTGTCTACTGAACCAGAAGAGACGCAAGTTATCTGATAATAGCAAACCCCTTAAGACCTTTAGCAATTGCACAGGTTTTTATGCATGGTAGGCTACTTCTGGCAGCAGTTGCCTAACTTTCTTGGGGCAGAATTGCCATTGCATGGACTGACAGGCAATAGTGAGAAGATGACTTTGAGCAAGAAGGTATAGACAGTCCTTTGAGAAACTGAAGGGTCACGTGTCCTCAAACCCGGTACTAGGCCATCCTGATCTGAACTGACTGTATATCCTGAATACAAAAGCCAGTGGCTGCCCAGTGAGTGTTGCGCTGTCATACGTACCAAAGAGGGACCAAAGGGTGATTGCGTTCTTCAGCAAGACTCTGGCGCCTGCCGAAAGTTGTTACTATGTAACCCGGATTAAGCCGCTTGTCGTGGTCAAGGCCAGGAAGCCTTTCTAGGTTTATCTTTATGGTTAGCCCTTCCTTCTGTTAACAGATCATGCTCCTCTCCAACGACTATGACACTGGAATGAGTCACCAAGCTAAATTCGCAGGTGGATAATTATGCTAGCCGAGTTCAAGTGCATGTTAGAATATTGAGCAATATTCTGCTACGATAATGTTGATGAGCTCGACTGATTGACCTGTGAAAACAGCTGCTAGTATGAGCTTACTGAGCTAAAATACAGAAGGTTGACTCACAAGGACCTCGACATAGAAAGCAAAATTTTAATGAAAGGGCTTGAGAGAAGCTCAAACCTTGTACCCTGAGTAAACAAAATCATTTGCAAGTCAGTCAGCAGAAGGCAGCAACAAAAGGACAGCTGGTTGTATGCATAAACTCTATGCCAGGCAACCCAGTTGATGGTTGACATAGGTCTGATAGAACAAATGCAATACCTACCAGAATTAAAATAGTGGATTTCGGGGCTTACGAATCACTTGATGAGATTGCAAAATGGCCTTTCCTAAAAGCCGCAACCACAGTGGTGGAAAGTGTGTCTGATGAACAGCTGTTTTGATGCATTGTTCTGCTTGAGCAGGTCAACACCGGCAAGAAAAAAGTTTGAGCACATGAATACTAAGCTATACCAACTGTGGTGGTTGGATAAGACTCACATGATGTCAGCCACCAATAAGCTAACGGTATATTCTAGTGCAATAACTAGGAGCTTGGCAACTCCTTGTCAGCACTTCAGCTGACTGAAGGTCAGATTGATTAGAACAGTTTTTACCCTCAGCTGCTAAGTGTGTGACAATGTACGCCACATTTGGCCATATGAGAGATGGAAAATCTGTGAGAGCTCAAATGGGAGTTGTAACTGCTTGACCAGCTAGAAATCAGCCCACCACCTGCAAAACCCCAGCTCTCACATGAGTAGGTGGTGGAGAAACTGAATAAGCCAGAAAAGGTACATGAAACTTTCCTTATGGAGCAGGTACCCATTTGACAACAAGATTGTGAAGAACTTTTAATGTACCCACCAGGATCCTGGGTTTAGGTCACTAAAGTCAATAGGACCCTAGTTACCTAGTGACACTAACACTAGGTCATTAAGTCTTAGCCCAACAACACTTGCCTAAAGCATGGTGCGGTAAGACCAGTCTTCCACACAGAATAAGAGCTAGCTGAACTTTGTTATGCTTGCCTAAAGGAGCTAGGATAAAGGCAAACTATCATGGAACCTCACATAGGCCAAAGCATCAAAGGGTCTAAAGCCAATAATCAGGATGTCCGAGTAAAGTTAAGAGCCAAGTGAGAGCTCGCAAACTGAAGTGCTAACATTACCGTTGCAACAAAGTTTAGTTGAAAATGTTAAAAGTGTATGAAAAGGCTGGGAAGGCAGCTGCAAGAACAGCAGTGCAGTTTTTCAGGAAAGACATACTTGCTAATGAGTCTGCTGTCAGCCCTTATTTAAGGCCGAGAGAAAATAGTACTTGCAGTCACTTATTACAACCATTGATTTGCTTGTCTCACTCGGCGGCCAATTTGGTATTAAGAGCACAGATGTTTGTCGACAGTGGCAATCAACCTAGAGATCCCTAGATTATAAACACCGTGACAATAGGTAAGTGGCAAACTTCAAGAAATGGTGAGTCAACAACAGTTGCTACTGTTTCCTACAGTGAGCAAGCTCTTTTCTTGGGACAAATCAATTTCCTCGTTACAGCCCCAGCTTCCAATATACCTTTCAACAAACATTTTAACTTGGCTCATCGTGATGAAACTCTCTTGAAAAAATGTTGGGCCTATTAGTGTTTGAGGAGACTGAAACAAAGAGCATTCAGCAAACTTGCTAGTTCAGATGAGGAGTATATGTTCGTTTAAAAAAGTAAGGGTCTGAAAGACTGGATAAGTTGGTGAGACTTCTCAGCTTTAGAGAAAAAGAGTGCTTTAGCATAGCTGTCTCCATGGATGAATTTGGTTCAAGCAGAAAGTCTCTTGTTCAGTGACACAGGTTTGACACTGTGCCTGCGACCAAATAGTTTTAGCTTGCTCAGAGTGTCCCTGTCAGGGAGATTCTGAGCAGCCTGTCGTGTAAACGACCAATACAATTGAATAGATTTACAACTGTTTTGACTGGACAGAAGAAATTGATAGAGTCAAGTTTACTGAGCCAGCCCGGATCTCTTGTTTATGGAGACCGGTCTCGCTTGTTGAGTTTTTGATTTCTGCTTAGACTCTGACTTGTAGGCAATGCATCTCGGTGACCGAGTTGTTATGAGATTCCAACAAGGGGGCATCTGTGGTTTCACCACTTGCAATGGAAGGAATCAGCAACATGTTGTCAGACACTTTACCATATCCGCATACACCTCTCATTAGTAGCAAGTCTGCCATGACCAGGTTTTATTACATCAGAGGGTATCCGAAGATGACAAATGCTGAAGTGCCATGTACTTGATGGAAAAGCTAAGCGACATTTTTTGGATGGCTGACCGACCTAGCTTTGAAACTATAACCTCCTACTCCGGACTCTATCTTGTTGCCTCACTGAAAGGCTGGCAGCCGATTCTGCCACTGTGGATGAGCGCATATACAAGGAAAACTGTCTAATAAAAAGCAGATTCGCCAGAGCCCGAGTCGTCTCATACATTGCATTAAGTTTCTGCGCGACAGACCCAGTCTGGATCCTCTGAGCCTAAGAACTAAGGACTGAGAGTTACGTTCCTAATCTGCATTAAAAACAGCGCGGTAACATTAACCTACCTTTGTGCAGTTTTGTATATCTTTGTAACATACATTTTTCTTAACATTCTTACATTTACAAGTGTAACTGTTTGAGTATTTGTTATTAATTCATACTCATTATTAACTGTTCTATCTTTTTATGCTTATTAAATATGTGTAAATAAAGAGCCAATATTCATCAAACGCCTTGCCTGCAACAATTACAGTTGTGCATGAAAGCTACTACTCATTCGGCATAAGACAACTTGTATGCAGAAACCACTTGCAAGTGGCTAGTCAGCTTCGACATCCACAACATTGTTGGCAGCAATGGGATATCTGTAATCCTGTTCCTACTGAAAGTGTAGCTGTATGCAAAACCTAGTTTTGTTGAACAGCTCTCTGGAAAGAGATCGCTCAAGGCACAGAGCAGAGAATGTTGACGAATTCACTCCTGCCGATCAGTAACCCTTTCTGGGACATGGCTAATCCATTAATGATACTGCTGAGAAATGGCCAAAGCAAGTCATGCACTCTGATACACCAGTACACATTGATGGGGCAACTTTCATTGATGATGCGTACCAGAATTGTGTGTTGGATCTGCAGGACAGACAAGCTGCCAACAATTGCATATTATCGCCAGCAGGTAATGAATTAGCCGGGCATCAACTATTACAACCACTAAGGACGGCAGATCTTCCTACCAAAAAGTGAAAAGTTACCCACAATGGAAAAATGAGCGATGTTATTTGGGTGACTGCAGAGACCTCCACTGACTGTGTAAGACAAACCTAGCTGCTGTGCTATGTTCAATTTCACTAGAAATTGCCAAACGGACCAAGCTGATATAAGATCAGTCTGCCGGAATTGCTGCTCTGGAGCAAAGGAGACAAAGTGATGACAAAGCCAATGGCAAATATTGGAGAGCCAAACGTTGTTTCCGATGAGGAGACTTCCCACATCTACAGTAATAAGGAGTTGTACTGTTCCAAATAAATGGTCACAGCCATTCAGAGGGCCTAATTGGGAGAAGCGACAAAGGTTGGCTCCTAAGACTGTAGGTAAAGTGGTTAAACCAGTGTCCCATGCCAATTATAACAAATAAGATGAACGATGCAAAAGAATAATGGTAAGCCAAGCTGACAGTACTGGTAAGTTGCTTCATTCACAATATTGTAATGAAACCACTGTTTTGCTTCTCTTGTCTGTGCACAGTTCTTGTCATGTCAATAGGTCTATAAGTAATCTTTCTGATTGCAGTATTAAAGTTGATGCAGAGAAAACCTGCACCAATCTTGCAGCCGCTACCGCGACACTCGATGTTCCAGAAAGGGCTGAGGTGCGGCTTCATAAGTGTTCAGATAAAGGGCTTCAACCGGCATCAGCAAAAGAGGTTGTGGCTAAGCAATAGCAATGCCAGTCAAGGCTCACACAATGCAAGAGAAACCTACAAAATCTTGCTGGGCATAACTCTTACGACAATAGTAGTATTTTTACAGGAAAGGTACAGCATTGTGGAGCAACCAGTAACTCTCGCAAGCATTGGACTGCTGGCACAGCTGGTAGTTGCAGATTGTATTTGAGTAGCAAAGTTACTCCTACACCTGCAACAGCCTATCAGCTGCATGCTAAAAATATGCAAAGCGGAGAAGTGACTACAAATATACACTGGAACCTTGCATTGATAAAATGGTCCAATAAAGGAATGAAATGCAACGCCGCTACATGAAGCTGCTTTTCAAATATGATGACCTGAAGTATCACTTTGACTCTGGCCAAAAGAACACCCTAGCAACATCATGGTTGAAAGAGAAAAAGTTGTGCTAGGAAGACAACTAAGAATTGTAACTTAAGGTTGCAATAGGGTTGTCACAGGTAGAGCTAAATCCATAACTGCCTTATCCAGACTGGTAAGCCAATATTTGGATACTGGCTCTGCATCTAGGGGTGGAGCATGTAATGGATTTACTGAGCTGAGCTTTCTCTTATTATCATAAGTGTTCAACCATTGTCGGATTAGCCCAAAAGCCAGCTTGCGCAGAAAGCCCATAGATAAACTCCCAGCAATTGCTATATAAGCAAAGGTGCTCCAGTTTTAAGCAGAAAAAGGTAAGGTTATGTAACAAGAAACGATACCTTAGTGAGGAGAACAAAAAGCATAGAGTTAGCAATACAGACTACGAATGACAAAACTAAGGGCTGAGAGTTACGTTCTTAAGCTGCATTAAAAACAGAGCGAGAACACCAACCTAACTTTGTGCAACTTTGTATATCTTTGTAACATTTATATCTTAACACTCTTACATTTACAAGTGTAACTGTTTTAGTATTTGTCACTAACTCGATTCAGCATTACGCTTGATTGTAGTGAATTGTATCTAATTGTTCTATCTTTTCATGCTTATAGAACTTGTGTAAATAAAGAGCCATTATTCATCAGATGCCTTGCTTGCAAAAATTACAGTTGTGCATGAAGCTATTACTCATTCGGTATAAGACAACTTGTATGCAGAGCTCACTTGCAAGTGACTAGTCAGCGCCGACTTCCACAACAATATTGTTCTTGCAGTTGTAAACTATCAAAAAATCAATAACTTAATTGAATTTTTTGAAATAGTCTACACTTTGATAACAACACCGTCACTGGCAGCAATATATATTTAAATATTTACCTAGCCTAGTTAATGGCTGACCCTTGTTAGTAGCGATATTCTTCAGATTTTACATTTAGTTCTTGGTAAACATGTTTACAATTTGTGAAAGTGCCTATTCAATTGTGTGTTCACATATAAAAAAGGTTCAATTACGCAAGGGAAGCAGATTTTTGTATATACATTTTCATTTCTGCACTGCTAATTTTCATTTTTTTATTTTATAATTTAATAGGTATTGCAATATATACTCAAGACATTTTGACAAAGGAGAAAACTCAACACATTTTGAGCAGAGAGGAACGTAGCAATGTTGTGAGACAAACAGTAGAAGGAATGGCATCAACATTCATCATTCAATTGAATACTGGTTTCAGTCACTATGTTTTTATATCTGTTGACAGTTTAGCATTTTTGCAACAAAAACTTTTACACAGACATCAAAACCTGTAGTCGCTTTACAGGCAAAAAACAATTGATTGCAGATAGAAAGCCTCTCAACATTAGATTTGTATAAAAATTTATGTATGACTTGTTCCGTAACGTGAGTTTCAAAGAGGTTATGTTATTTTGAATATTAAAATTGTTGGCATCAACAAAAAATAAGTATGTTCGTTTTCAAATGGTGCATAATACAACAAACAATTTTTGAGAATTACCATCCTTATCCTTGCTTGAAAACTTAGAGCATTATGATGAAACATTGTCCAAAGTATTAGTGAGAAAATCAAGAGGTACAAAGACTGACTAAGCAGTTTGACTAGCCTATAAGGTCACAACTGGGTGAGTTTAAAGCACCTAAAATAAAACCAGATTGAAAGTATACAACAATCATATTGTCTGGTATTAGATTAAACATGGGAAACTTAGTGTGCATCTCAGTTTTAGAGTCGACTCATGACTAATTTACAACTTAGTAAAACTTGTTTTAAACTTTGGAAACTTTGTGTAAGACTTTTTAATGAGATGAGTTATTGACACCAGTTCTTCAGCAACACGCTTAACATTATAAGTTGTGCAACCTGTTTATTTACATAAAACTATCACAAAACGCAGCAGAAATACTAAGTGAAGCAAACTTTTTTTTATAAAGTTTGAGAGATATGCTAGACGATGCTGTGAGTTGTTAGCTCTCTGTGCATGTATGTGTGCAAATCTGTGTGTGTTTACATGCACTATACCATTGCACCGGCAAATATATTTATCTATTTTTAACAAATGGCTGATTGAGTAAAGTGGAGAGTGCTTTGTGATCCTTCATGACAAAATGCTGATCGCGTCAAAGCTGTTATGATAAACTTGGAATTGACTACTTTCAATGTTAAAATCATAAACTGCAACAATTTAGTCAGATATTTATAGAGGAGTTAAAAAAGTCTTAGAAGTCTTAAAAGTCTTAGTCTTAGAAGAGTTAAAAAAAACTTGTGTTTTGAACATAGTACGGAAATTGTTAAGAAATATTAAATATTGATTTGGCTAAGTGGCAGACGGCAAGCTACAACAAATGTACTTCACTGCCTTTAACAACATGTTTAGTTATAATTTTTATCTTAATTTTTCTAGTAAGGCCTAAAACCCTTACCCTGTTCATTGAAGTATCCATGAGTGAGGTCAGGCAGTGTAATAAGATTCCTAACTGTTTTACCTTCATTATTTTTAATAGTCAGCAGCTTTTTCTGTTGGTCTGCTGTCACACAGGTGAGCAGCAGTTTAAATGCTTCATAATTCTTTGCAACTGCTGCCCAGTGAGCTGGTGTATTTCCAGAACAGCTTTTGATTTGCAGAGTCTCAAACCTGTGCTCGAGTGAAAGGTTCCCAAGGATGTACATTATCATAACAGTTTCACCTTTTCCTGCAGCTTCATGTAAAGGTATTTCATCATTTTTATCTTTATGCTTCATCACCTCATAGAACTACAATGACGTAAATCCAGCAAACATGATCTTCATAGTTTCTATATCCTTCTGTATTGCTGACCTTACTGCTGGTGTCCAACCATCTGATCCCTTACAAGAGAGCATTATTTCATATCGATATTTAACACTCGTCTTCTTTAGTACTTCTCTTAACTTCTCTATCTCTTCATACTTGTCAATGTAATTGATCATCAGTTGCTTTAGTTCTGAGCTGTTGGCAGCCATAATGAAAGATGGTTAATAATCAGCCAACAGCTAACAATCAGGCAGTCTTTTTAGTAAACACTACACGAGGCGTGTGCTATACTTGTAGGTCTAATTGAGACTGCTCCTATACAAATGTCTTATATCTTGTTTGTATAAGTATTTGCATTGTTCCTGTATCTGCATACGTATTGATCACAGTAGTCTTACAATGTTATAGTCATTCAGTCATTGTTATTGCTTAAATAGGTGGGAATTGCTTGAATAAGATTTTATAGACTGTGATCTTTCAATAGATAACTCTATATGTGTGTTCATTTAAAAATGCCAAGCTGTACTTGTGCGATCCGAAACTGGAAATATCGGTAACAGGCCTTTATTGTAAATGTTTTACTTAGACAAAATTAATTTAGCAGTTTGGCAATTATGGGATGGCTCTTTCTGAGAGTTTATGTAGCCTGTGAATAATATTTCTATTAAACTGTGTGTTTGTGCTACGCAAGTGAAAAAAACTACTTTCAAATGTATGTAAAATGGCAAACTGCCAGTTTACTTGCAAAACTATTAAAATTGTGTCCACAAGTACTTATTACATATTTCATACTTTTTAGCACAAAATTTTATCAAAAAGCAGTAATGGATGCTTGTTTGTTTTTGAGAAAGTATATTGTTAGCAAAAGTTTCACCTACAATTAACAACCAAACCTATAACCTTATATGATAAAGCCTTTGTCTACCTCAGATAGCTAATATTAGAACTGTATTAATAGTAGTGTGAAAAGATTCAAGTAATACAATACACTATTATAATTAAAGTGTTGCAATATATTTATTGACTGATGTGCTGTGTATAACATCTTGTGAACCAACAAGCTGCAAACTAGTACTTAAAGGCAAAGAGCGGAAAACAATTCCTATCCAGATCCACTTTTAGTCACTTTAGGATTCTACCATTAAATGATATTGTCATATTTTGATCTGTTTATTCTAGTGTAATTTCATTTGTAATCACAATTTGTAACTACCTTGTAATTGACATTTGCGCCACTGCTCCTTGCGTAGGTGGTATGTGTCTTGGTTAGCTATTTTTTACTGTTTTTTTTTTCTGGTTACACTCTACTTTTGAACAATAGAGAAAAGTTTCTGTCAAATGTGTCTCTGTCTGTGAACTCTGTGAATCTCTGAACTTCAAAGGTCCTTTCAGGACAACATTCGTTGGTTGTTGTACCACTTTTTTTAAAGCTGCAGAAATAGTGTTCAATATCACTTGACTGATTTTTATATTTACAATAATGACTGATGAATGTTATTATATGATTAAGGCTCATCATTTCTACTATTTAAATGACAATCGTTGTCTGTCTGCGTGCGTGCGTGCGTGTGTGTGTGTGTGATTGAGTGTCCGCCTTATAGAGTACCATACTTTTCGAACTTTTATCTGCTACTAGGTTTCTAGGGTGCTTTAACAGAAATTTCCTGTAACAGTTAGTACGAGCCTTTATACATAACCTATATTCATTGTTTGCCCACAAAAATGTCGTAATAATTACAACTCTAGGGCTTTCTTTTAGCTTCATGACAAGCGATGCTTTTTTGTCCTCAACATATTAGGGCTAATTCGTTTTCGGCAAAACGATATCGACAATAGACCCTCTCGATATTAGAATTAAGCGATTAAATTTTATTAACTCTATGAAACTTGATGCCGTTTTTGTGAACCTTTATTTCTGGCTTTTCTTAAGTTTCAATTGCTAAATTGTTGTTAAGTTCACTACTTTTCATGCAAACAATTGTATTATCTTGAGTAGGAATAGCCTCTAGATTCTCTCACCTTCGATCAGATCAAACAAAGTCACTGCAATGTTTTCATTTTTACATAACATATCGTTGTACCAGTATTGTCGTATTTAGAGTTTTGATGGATAGCTGTTGGTGGAACAGGAACTTTTTTATACACACAGTTCTATGCAAGAATTGCAATTATTATTAATTCAACATATTCACAAATTTTATTTTGTTTTCTCAGTTCGTATTAATTGTATCATTACCAAATCATCTCCTATTGTAATCGTAGCAAAACAGACTCAATTTAGCTATTACTTGCTAATTATTTCACTGTTACATCTAAACCCTTTGAAGTCATTTTATTTTTAAAATTTATTTGACCTGCACGGAAGATTTTTCTCATGATATGAAGTTTAAATGTGGTTTGACAAAGTAAGTTAGAAAACCTTTACCATTGTTTTAGGTAGAATGGCAAATGTTGTTATATGTTAAATACAAATCAACTTTCTGTTCAGTTTTTTTATTACCCACGAAACGCTGGGTTGTACCGCTAAATTTATTAGCTTCCACATCGCTCCTGTTAAACCTAACCAGTTAGTTTTTCGTAATTAATTTCTCATTTTACAAACAAATTCAACAAACATTTGTAAGATTTCTGTAAGATTTATCGTGTAAGGTTGCAAGAATCAGTTATTCTCCACTCTCTTATATTTACATACATTTACATACTTTGAGAAATATATATATAGATTTATAAAATTAAATTCTCTTATTAAATTTATAAACTTCTTATGACTTTTGAAGTTTATAACATAAGTTTTTTAAAGTTTGTTTCATTGTTGCTATTATTTTACCTTTCGTTTTTTTAAACATATATTGAGTATCGTGTTTCAAGTTTAAACATCAGTCATTTTCCTATTACTGTTATTATTAATTGATTAGTTTTTAATCTTTATTATTAATATTACTTTTTTATTCAAGCATTTTTGGCAGACATTGTTTTAACAAAATTTCAACTGCAAAATGCTATGATATTCTGTCATGTTTTTTTATTATCGTCGTAGTCAAATAATTGATGGATAGACTCTGGTGGGACAGTAACCTTTTTATACCCACACACTTCTATGCAAGAATTGCTACTATTAATTCAACATATTAATGATTGTAATTTTGTTTTCTCAGTTTGTATTATTTGTATCATTACTGTATAATATTTTATTGTAATTGCTGCAAAACCGATTTAATTTAGCTATTACTTGCTAATCATTTGAAATTTACATCTTATCCATTTTTACAATTGTTTTTTTTATTTATTAGACTGGCAGAAAACCTTTTTCTCATGATATGGAGTTTGAAAGTTACAGTTGTTTGACAAAGTTCGATATAATTCACTGTTGTTTTTACTTTCTCTCAAATTATTTCAACTACACGAAACACTTTTTTCATGATGTTATACCTATCATGTTTTCTCATGTTACTTATGTAGTTTAAATTTTAGAATGGCAAATTTTTTTATATATGTTAAAGATGCAAATAAATTTTTTGTGCAAAGATTTTTTTATTACCCGGGTACAAGTACAGCTTATGGTGTAAAATGTTGGAAAAAATACTTTGCCAAAGTTGTCTTCTCGCCTTGAAGCGGATTAAAATTTACTTTTATTTATTTTAATGGTATTAATTGGTTTGGATCACGAACTTCTAGAACTGATTATGTTCGAGAACTGAGGTTCCACTATATGTTATCAATATTATATAGGTCGCTGAAAGTTATGAAATTTTAAATTTACATTGGTTTGAAAACTTTTGCAGTTGTTTTAATTATTTTTGAATCATTTGTCCTGCAGCAAACCTTTTTCTCATGATATGAAGTTTGAAAGTTGTAGTTGTTTAAAAAAGTTTTAAAACGTTTACAGTTGTTTTATTTTTTCTTTTAATTTATTTCAACTACACAAAACACTTATTTCATGATATGTAGTTGGAAAGTTAGAATGGCAAATGTTGATATATGTTAAATACAAATCAATTTTCTGTTCGAAGACTTTTTTTACTACCCAGGTAGCACAGCTAGGCCTGAGGCCGTGGTGTCACTCGGGGATGCGCGGGAGACCTTTATCGCCCGAGTGCAGCAAGAGTCTCTAGGTGCCGCTTTCCGGATTAATGAGTGCGAGACGATTGAGTGCGAGTCGATTGAGTGTGAGGCGATTGATTGCGAAGCGATTGAGTGCGAGGCGATTAAATGCGAGGCGGTTGAGTGCGAGGCAATTAAGTGCGAGGCGATCGATTGCGAGGCAAGTGGGAGGTGATAGCAAGGCAAGTGGGAGGTGATTGATTGCGAGGTGATTGATTGCGAGGCAATTCATTGCGAGGCGATTGAGGGGGAAGCGATTGATTGGGAGGTGATTGATTGCGAGGCGATAAATTGCGAGGCGATTGAGTGGGAGGCAATTGATTGGGGGGGATTGATTGGGAGGAGATTGATTGGGAGGAGATTGATTACGAGTGTGAAGCGATTGATTGCAAGTGCAAAGCAATTGATTGTGAGGTGAGTGCAAGAGCACAATTGTCAACTGCGAGGCTGGTTAAGACTGATCAGCCGAGGCGGGGGCTTAGCGGCAGAAATGCGCGATCGTCTACTGCAAATATAGACGGTTATGAATGAATGCATGAATTTAGACACATTAATCTAGAATATTTACTAGATTTTACACGCATCTAGCTGTAAAACACTTTGCAGATTTCCAATGTTCTCCCTAAAATTATTGACATGTATATGTGTATGCATACCCTGATCAGGACAATAATTTCAGTAGGCTGCATATTTGGAGTTGTTATACAGTATGAAAAACAACTCTCAATAAGCCTTATGCTGCACGTGAATCTGCTCCTGTAGGCGGGTAATGCAGCTAGTCTACTATAAAAAAGCAGGTAGGTGTGTCTGTTCATCTACGCATCTTTCTGTCCAAGGCCATGCTAAAAGCGTTGCAAAAACAAGGTGGCCCTCACAGTAATCAAACTTGGGTGTCAGAATTGGAAGGGTTATTTATGTGCTGATTATTTATGACAATCTATCACAGTGCACTGGACCACGCCAGTTTTAACAGAATTATTTAGAGACCGAATGTTTTACGAAAAAGATAATGGCAAGTCAGAAATATCTTTCAAAGTTTTTTCTTTGACTTGAGTGTGTAAGACCTGCACAGAAATGAGTGACTTTGGAAAAAAACTAAAATATGACTGATTTTGTAACAACAAGAAGAAGTACCTCAGAAGTTTAAAAAAACAATTCAAAAACTTCTAAGATTACGAAAAGTCATACTTCCAGTATATTTAACGTGATGACAAAAGTGTACACATATATTTCATAGCAGTGGTCCACAGCAGTTTGAAGGTCTTCGTTAAATCCACATTTTATGAATACACACATTTTAATGTGCAATCTAAACACACAATAAGCAACATGTAGCATGCCAATCTGAAACTGTGTACTCTACAAACCACATGTACAGAACATATACACTACTCATAGCAAACTCTGTGAGCATTTTAATTGTTATCATTAAATTACTTATTGTTTTGCTGTGCATTTTCAAAATCATGTAGTTTCTAATACATAAAGTCAACCATTCACCCTTTTAAAGGTCAAAAGTGAGCAGGAAAGTTATTAAATATTTTGCTTCTAAAGGTAAGACGTGGGGAACACAACTTCAAATGATAAAAATATTTCACAAAATTCATTTACATATTTACGAAATAGAAAACAGTTTTAAATAACTGTGAAGTTATTTTTCCTAGTTTTACTTTTATATAATGGTGTACTTTTATTGTACATAATTATATTATCTGTTTGGTTAGCTAATTCCAACTATCTTATATTTATAGTTTTAGCATTGAAACACATAATTTTTGCCTGTAATGTTTATATTTTACAGGCCACCTAAAAGTTTAGGCATCCTAAATCATTTGATAATCAAACACAAATCATGCAGGTGTTTTTGCAGAATGCTTGCAACTGATAGTGTGTATCTAGCTGCAAGTGAGAGTAGATAATAATATTCATGTTTAGGAATCATTAGTCAACTTCAGTGGCACGTAAGAGCAACTCCTGATGTCAGACTCTAACCTAATCAAATTAGTTCCTAGTCAGCATATTATTAATTTTACGCAACAGTTAAATAACTGTTTAGTTTTTCAATATATTTTATTATTAGATTTATTTGATTACTTTTGACCTTGAACTTGGCTGTAAATAACATGGATTATCTATGTCAACAACGCAAAATATAACATACTCTAGTCATTGAAAAGGTAAACGCTCTCCTTGTAAAAGATTTCATGTTATTTTATTGGCTGATCAATGCATGCCTAATAATTATGATGCTTTTTCTAAAATCTAGTTTGTACAAATCCCAATTTGATTACCAAGCGTCAGTGCCGCATATATAGAAGGCCAATTCCTAACACCTGTTTTATGCGGGAAACACCTGTGTTTATGTTGTTGCTACGGTAAGTAGCCAGTATTTACAGCTGTATTATTTTCTCTTCAATTTGCAAATTTGCTTTTTACCATAAGTATAATAGCAGGTATTAATATTAATATAACTAATAATATTAATTATTATTAATTATATTTAGCGGTTACCAGTGTTTGTGTGTTACATATTCTATTTTTATAGCAAACCTTTTGTAAGAAAATATCTAAGGTAAATACACCATAAGTTCTGCTATCTTCAAGATTTTAAAAGAAAGTTTTATTGCAGTTGGATGCAGAGAATTTTCTCGGCTTCATATTTTTATCTCAGCTACATACTTTATCTTTATTCACTACTCAGTCTCACTACTTATGTTGATGTTCATTCTTGTTTTTTTGTTCCATGAGTTAGTAGATTCAACGATTAAACTATAATAGTTATTATTAATAATTAATAGTAGATTAACAATTAATTGTTAGCTACTTATTATTAGTACTATACCATCATTTCATGAAACCGCAATGAAATAAATCTAGCCAGCATACACTTTATGATTTGTATATCATTCTGTACAACTGACGTTATCCCAGGGGTTCAACCATTTGATACTTTACAAGAGAGCACTGCTTTTTATCGATCTTCAACACTCCTCTTATTTAGCACTTCTCTCAATTTCCAGTTCTCTTCATATTTGTCTCAATATCTGCTCATTAGTTGCTTCATTTTTGTACTGTCGAGAGCCATGATGAAAGTAGGTCAATAATCAGCTAACAGCTAGAAGTCAGGTAAAGTATGTACTACATGCTGTGTGAAGCGTGTGCTATACTTCGAGGTGGAATGGAGCCTATTCTAATACGAATGTCTTCTTTCTTGTTTTTATAAGTAATTTTATTGTTTTTATAATAATTTTCATAAGATTATATTAGCAAAGTGGCAAGTAATGGATAGCTGTGTTTTGAGGTTTTCTAGAGCCTGTAAATAATTTTACTGTTAGGCTGTGAGTTTGTGCGAGGCAAGTAAACAAATCTAAATGCATATTGATGTACAAAAAACCACCAAGCTGCCAGTTCACTGACAATAAACTTAATCTTAGATCTATAAGTATTTGTTATATACTTATTGATCTAAGTTAAAATCACCTATACTCATTAGTGTACAGTCATTAACCAAAGTTTGAGATCACGCTTGTTTTACCTGGGTTATACACTGTGAGGGCTACCCATCTTCCCAATGCTGCTGAGAAGTGATGCTATGGTTTGGAAATTATGGAATTATACAACGTTGTGTCATGCTTTGTGGCTTGCATCATGCTTACATAATGTCACAAACAGCACATTCAGGGCATTTTTGCAGTAAAGCTTATTACCTTTTCTGCTTGCGAAATGGGCGCTAAAAGCTTGTGTTATTGCCATGTACAAGGGCACAAATAGTACCTCTTCATGGTGTTGGATACTCAGAGAGGCAGCTAGCAAGCAAATTTCACTGCAACAAGACAGCAGTGGATGGAACACTCAAACAATACAAGCAAGATCAAACATTTGAAGATCGAAAACGCTCTGGACGCCCAAGGGCCACCCCGTTAAGTGAAGACAGCATAATAAGAAGAGCTGTGGTATGTTCACCATCAAGTTCCATCACAAAGATCAAGTCTCAATTAATCCACCATGGTATAAATGTCACAACAATGACTATTAGCCGACGACTCAGAATAGATTTTGGTTTAAGTCATATAAGCCAGCAGCCAAACCTCGCTTCACAACTCTTATGAAGAAAAAATGATTAGATTGTGCAAAACGGTTTCGAAACGGGGCTCTTGAGAACTGGTCAAAAGTCTTATTTTCAGATGAATATACCATCTATCCATTTAAATCTCAAAAGCAACACATAAGACTGCCAGTTGGAGAACGATTCAACAACCGGTACACCGTCATGACCATGAAGCAGCCACCGTCGCAGATGATATGGGGTGCAATGTCCGTGATGGGCACTGCAGGTCTTTACTTTCTTGAGCAGAACACCCCGATAAATGGAAAAAAATACCTTATACTTCTTAACGAAAAGCTGAGTGTCCATATGGGTGTTCATAAATGTGATGTTTTCATGCACGATGATGCCCCATGTCACAGGGCAAAGATTGTCAAAGCTTATCTGACGGAGGCAAAAGTCACAGAGCTCGACTGGCCTGGCAACAGCCCGGATCTCAATTCGATTGAAAATTTCTGGACAGTACTAAAGAACAAGGTAGCAGAAAAACAGTCATCAAGTATTGCATAACTTGTACAGGTTATAAAGAGTGTTTGGTGCAATGAGATCACTGCAGAATACTGCAAAAAGCTGATTTAAAGTATGCCGAAGCGACTAATAATGGTGGACACACCGAATGCTGACAGTAAAGACTCAAAAGTATTGTGCTACACTTTTAATGAACTTTAAAACTGCATTAGTAGAAGTGTTTCAGTACATAACTATATTGTTTAATCACAAGGTTAAATTAAACCAAATATACTGCTATAAAACCAATAATATGCTTTGATTTACTGAGTGGTCTCAAACTTTTGTTAATAACTGTACTATAATAGAGTCAACAGCGATATCTTTAACTATATATTTAATAAATAATTGTATAAACAAGGCAATAACTAGCACATGGTTGTTTTTAGACGTTGTGGAGTTAGCAGTTTCCTCTCATATTAGTTCTCTCTCGCCAAATGTTATCAGATAAAATTTTAATCTATATGAGATAACTAAAGTTAGAAATGTATAGTAGTGTGAAGGGAACAAAGTAATACAATGCACTTTAATGAATGCAAAGCTGCAATAAATCTATTAATTGATGAGCTGTACATATGAACAAACCACAATGTTGACATGTTTTTTATTTTGTTGTTAGATGATGTCAATGTGTGCTTGTTTGCTTTTTATTTTCATCTATATTATAACAACAACAAAAAATATAAAGAGTGTTTCTTACAGTATGAAAGAACAAGGGAAATAGAAAAAAAATCACTCAAGGGAAAGTGATGATGAGGTCCCTGTGCGCAATAGCAAGGCTAATCAAGGCGCGGAACCTGAACATAGAGTCAGCAGAAGACTGTCTAGTCAGTTTAGTCTAGTCTGGTTGTCTGGGGTAGCACTTCAGTTATTTCTGAAAGACTTAGCATTTACAGTTTTATGTGGTGTAACCACTGTAATTTTACCCTTTGTAATTTTGCGCAGTGTTGATTTGTATCCTCTAGTGCAATCACATTTGCAATCACAAATTGCAATTACATTACTTTGTAATTTGAAATCAGGCCACTGTTTCTTGCATAAGTAATATATATATATATATATATATATATATATCTTTGTGAGTTATTTTTGTAGTGTCTTTTGATTAAAAGTTACTTTTGCTAATGCTAGCTGCAATAGAGTTAACATTTAATAAAGAGTGATTGTGTTCATCAGCAAATAAATTAGTCTGTGAAGATGCATCAAAAAGACTATTTGATCGAAACTTGATTCTACGAGTATTTTCATCCTGTAGAATATTTGGAAAAATAAAAAAAATTGGAAAAACGGAAAATTGTCAGATCGGTGTCGGAAGTTGGATTTCAAATATTTGGAGTTGCTCTTTCAATTTAAATATTTCATTGCAAACTGTTTCTAGTTTACCTACATAACTATTTTATTTTACAAAATCAAACAATGATAATTGAAAATGACGGCTTCTTGATAGCTCCTCAAAAAGATAGTAGCAAAAAATGTCTTATACAATATTGTGAGAAACCTTGCATCTGTGCAGTATATTATATTTTACACATTCCTATGATTTCAATTTCACTGCTGTCATATGCCATACAAAATATTGCTTTATTGCTTTGGGGTTTGAATGTTCTGGTGAGGTGTGCTCGACAAGATTCAGGGTCATTTTTTACTATGTTACAGTTCAATATCTGCCTGGTCCACCTATTCTGTCAAAAACATGTATGTCTGAATTGATATTATTAGTGGAGGGTTCATTTTATTAGACCCTGTCATGGTTTGATATGTTCAGATGCTACTAACATGTATAGGGGCAAGCTTGACAATAAATGATGTGTTGAATATTAATGCTGTAGCTTTCCCAATAGTATTTGTGGTAGTGCACTTAGCACGAGGTAGCTTTACAGGTACTTTTTCCCTAACATTTAAAGACTTGAGTCAAGTATCTCTCTGCTGTGTGAATGGGTTTCTAGCTATCTGTAGTAAAAGATGACTTACTAGCATGTATACCTTTTTATCTTTGGGAATACCGCCATTTTTTCTGAAGAAATTGTGCCAGTGCAACATTTCCTCAGTTCTAGCCACGGTTCTTTTGATTGTTTGATGTTGCCGCAGTACTGATTTATTACCTTGCTGATGGTGAGCGCAGCTAAAGATGTGGTCTGTATTCTACCTTGCCACAAATCTGTGAGCTGTTTAGCTTTTGAGACATAGTTCGTTGTTTGTCAGGAGTTGGTTCATGGGTCTTTTTTTGATACTTTTGCTTATACAAATGTAAGCATGAGGTATCGCAATTAAATACATCAATGAAGCACGTCAAGGTAAAAAGTGTTCTTTGTTTGGCGGAGCAGTGAGAATCTGAATTGCACATTTGTAAAATTCAAAGCAAAAATATGTGAAAATGTAAACAAAACATATACCTCATTACCAGCGCTTTTGTAATGAGCGCTGGTAATGAAAGGAAATTCAGCATGTTACGGTTTATATAACATGCATACAAACTTTTGACAAATTTCTAAAAGGAATTGATAAAAGATAGGAAGAAAATTAATTGGTTTTTATTTGATTAAATAAACAAATAACGTAAAACCGTAAATAATGAAAGAAGGCAAAAATTTGTTGATGTTCAATGATTATGGCAAGCATGCTGTTTAGTGTGTAAGCTAGCTAAGATAAGCAAACGTTTTAAAAACAACCTCTTTTACGACTGGACTGCAGCTCACAGAAAAATGCAAATTGTTAATGAACTTGTTTGTTGTCTTACTAAAAGGTTGTAAAAAAAGATTGCACACCTCAGCATTCCAACTGGGTAGATTCAAATACACAGATGAGCAATCATGAGCACATGATCGGTAGCTGCAATTAATATATGAGTTACATTTTAGCGAACAACTTGGTTGCAAGGAGTGGTCGGTTGATCCGTGAATGTAGTACAATTTGTATGCACTCTAAACGTTTTGGGTTTCAAAGTTCAGTTTCATTACCAAATTGATTTTTCACCACTAGATTTAAAATGCTATAACTAAACCAGACTTTTACAGGAGAAAAACATCTCTAAACTCTGTCTGGGAGGTCTGTGAACTATACTTCAAATCACTTTCAAAAAAACATTTACTGTTCGATGTACCACCGCTCTAATATCTCCAGAAATGTAGTCCAATATATCACTTGAGCGTTCTTTATATTTACAATAATGATGTTTATTATTATCTTTTCAAGCTTCATAATCTTTAATATTTTAAAAGCCGTCTGTCAATTCAGTTGTCTGTTTGCTCACAACCATGATGAAAGTGTTACAAAATTAAGACTACAACGCATAGTATAGATTGAAATATCAATTGCAGAATGTTAGCTAAACCTAGTGGTATGCATATTAAGCCGTTACATTCTACTTGCTTTGAACCTGCAAAAATTCCATAATTAAACAAGTGTCAGGCTGACAAGTGTCAGGCTAAAGACAATAAGTTTGTTAATAAATGTATTAGATAAATTTCGTTGCAGGTCATGGATATGTTTAAATGCATTTTAGTGAGCTTAAATAAAAAGTTTCTGTAATTTTATCAAACTTACACTATTAAAATTATAATTTAGTTTAGATTGAGGATAGCTCCGATAAGACCAAGTGGTATGCTTTACAAACTTGTTTACAAATACTGACTATTTCAAACGATCAGAAGTCGTGTATGCACATTTAAGTTAGTCATGTGATGGCAACTGTTTATACCATTAACTTTTGATCAAATTTTTGATTAAGGCTGTCATGAATGTTTGCAAAGTTGCTTCATTGTACAAATGCAATTATTTCACTACTATTAGCAATTTGGTATTATAGTCATTATTATGTTAACTACTTAAGAAATGCAATTTACTTGCAAGAAAAAACTTAAATTTATTACTTGTTTTGGTCTTACAACTTGATTCATATTTGTAAATGCCAAATATACTGTGATTATCACTATTATTTACTAATATTAGAAATCAAGCAGTAGGAGTTAGACTTTAATATGCTAAAGTTACTAGTTACTAGTATAAAATAGTCCCTTTTGTATTTAATTAGGCACTACAACTAACTAGAAAAAAAAAACAATATCATAAACAAATTGAATATGGATGTAATTATCAGTTTTTTAAACATCACTCCATTATGAGCGCAAATAAAAGTGGTGTTATGTTATTTGTTTTTTTCACTTCTTTTTGTCTCCTTTTATTTTTAAACTTATCAAGAACTGTCATAGGTTACTTACTAAACAGTGTTAAGTCATTTCTTCTTCACTTTTAAAGTCACAAGTTTACAATAGGAAGAATAATAGTGTATAGGTTAGTGATATTCACATTTTTTACTCAATTTGATTGATTATCTTCCTTAAAGCATGGATTGATTTGAAAAGAGTTTGGAAAGGCTGTTTACAATAAATATGTCTATGTTTTTCAAAAGATAACTATTCAAACAAACTTAATAATGCCGAAACACTGATTTATTAATAATCAGTTACTGGTGAAAGCCATTACCTGCCAAACACTAAAGATTCTGTAGTAATGCTTGTCTGACTTTCAAACTAGCATATGTTTACACACCATGAAAAGTAATAATAAAATAAAAAAAACAAACTGTAAAGTTTTGCAACTGTAAAAATCAGAACAAACAAAAACAAAACAAAACAGTTACAAAAGCAACAGTTACAACAGTTACGACAGTTAAAACAGTTACATGCACACACACACACACACGCCACACCACACCACGCCACACCATGCACACGCACACGCACAAGCACACGCACACGCACTCGCCCACGGACACACACGCACACACACGCACATGTTAATGTGCACACAACCTCTTTTAACACAAAATACACATCATGACAATGTGCATCATGTATACCACAGATACACCAGACATAGCCCAATATGCCATACACCTACTACACACAAACAATTTTTTGCAAACAAAAACAACACAAGTGTATATATTTGTTGTTATTCTAACAAAAAAAAAGTTTACTTTCTACTCAAACCTTTAGAGTTTTTGAAAATATCAACTGGGGTTTCAGCACAATATTTTAGATATTTGTCGAATGCTTTTTTTTGTAAACTGCAACAAAATGAATATTAATAACAAACCAACCAGAGAAATTAAATGTACCAGCAACAGAAAAGAAGACCAAATCTTGTAGACAACCATCTTTGAGTCTTACACAGTCACAAATTACATAAAAAATTTACATTAAATTTTAGATTTCAATGCGTCTGGTCACTAATTTTAGGGTTTTTTGCAAAAAATTGACATTGAGTGCATTGGTAAAATATTCACAGCTCCCTTGCTAATTCTGTTTTGAAATTAATATACTCTTGCTAGCCAAAAACATTTGAAGCGTTGAAGGGAGACAATTTTATCATAAACTATTCTAATGATTGTCATTGCTTTACTACCTACTTTATAGCTTACAACTTTTAAAAGTACATAACCTTTTAAAAATACAGTTAAGTTTCACCTCGTCTAAAGGTTCATGTTGAGCGGCAAAGTTTTTAACTAATATGCTTGCAAAAGTAGGACGTGGGAAGCACAAATTCAGATGAAAAAATATTGTTACCACATTTTCTTTAAATGTAACAAACCAAATGATAGTTTTAAATACTTATGAAGTTAACAGTTTTAGTTTTATATAATAATTCATTTAGATTTTAAACATATTAAATGTTTGGTCAGCTGTTTCCAACTGTTATATATTTATAGTCTCAGCTTTAAAACACATATAATTTACATTTAATGTTTATATTTTACAGCAAATTAAAATCTTTTGCCCTTTTTAAATCACTTGATAGTCAAACACTTAAAATGCAGATGCTTGTGCACCATGCCTGCAGGTAATAGTGTATATCTGGTTGCAACTGATGTTAGATACTACTCTTTATGTTTAAATATTATTGGCCAAGTTCGGTGGCATGAGAGAGCAACTGTTTATGCAATCCTCATTGAAATAATTTCTAGTCAACACACTAGTTATGGTGGAAGCAGTACTGAACATTGTGGTAAAACTTTTAATCTATGTCATCATGTTCTACAACTACTTATGACCTTTAACTTTGCTGTGATTAACATAAAGCAACTATGTTAATCACAGTTATTCTTATTCTGTGATTAACATCATGTAAAAAAGCAGAAATTAAAATACTATAATTATTTAAAAGGCCAGCAAGCCCTTGTAAGTAAATTTCAAATGTTGCTTATTAGCTAATAATTGTATATCTAATAATCATAGTGTTTTTCTCAAATACAGCTCGTGAAATCACAGTTTGATTATCATGTGTCACATGAAAGAACATAGTTATAATAAACAAACTAACTAATATATTTAATTTATTTTAAACTTTTGATATAATATTTTTGTAAATATTGTGGTAAAAAGCTAAAGCTTCGTCATGAAAAAAGAATTTAATATACATATACTATATTTAAAATATTACAAATATATGTAAGGAATTTTTTAAACTATAAATTTATGTTGGAAATTCAATAAAATTGCCCTTATAAAATCTATCGTGTTTTGTGTGGTTTTATGTAATTTTGTGTAAGTTAGCACTCCTGACTGAAAATCTTATGTATCAAATAAATTTTTTGAAATGGCAAAATGGCTTTTACTGCCAATCAAAAAAAATTTTCTTTATGTCAATCAACTGTCAACTTGAATTTTGGCAATTTTTATATGATCAGTTAAATATCCTATTTATAATTCTGACCCAAGTTGTATTCTCCTTATTGTTTATATAAATATACCTCAGTTCACTAGTTTTCTTGCTTTGCTTGGGCACTAATGTTTGCTCCTCTGTATTATGAGTTTAAGCCACTGTAGTATTACCAGTATATACATGTACCCTCTCCCAGGTAGCAGATTCAAATTTTGTATGCAAACTCGATAATTGTCATCGCATCAATAATATGTTGGCCTATCTTAGGCTTCGATATAAAGTTTATTTAGCACTAATAAGCCGCACTTGGCCATCGAACAAATGAAAAAAAAATTATTCAAATAGTTTGAAGTATAATATATATCTTGTCAGAACAGGTGATAAAAAAGTTTCCTCAGAAACAATCCATACAATCATAATACTCGACCAAATTGCCTCATCTCCTCGTGGTGATAGTAGTAGAAGGGTCATACAATTTCACCCAATCAGCTTTCTTGGCCTGTTCTTGACCCGTCTTAATTAATCAAGTGCAGAGGCTCCTTATATACAAGTTGTTTAAGAATAATCACTTTTAATTGGCTTCTTGTCATTATTTTGCCAACTTTGTGCAGTGCTAACTAGACATATTGCAACCGATCAGCTGCAGTGGAGCGTCTTAGCTCATTGTTTTGGGAAACCCGTGATGTTAGAAAAACTGAGTCAAGTTTCTCAGCGTTGAATCTATTAGGTGTATCTATCTCTTTTGATTTTAGATTTAAAAACTAAAAAACTCTTGAAGATGTCTTTTGCTTTTTTTAAAATAAATGTCATATTTTAAACACATTGATTTTAGCTGTGAAAACTTTTTGAAGCTTATTTTTAGTGGCTCTGCATACTGCTAGAAGCCAGCTCTTTGGGAAACTCCATAATTAAATGGAACTTAAGGAGACAGTTAAAATAAGTGTTTTTCATGAGTTTGTTAGTTTCTGGAGACAGCTTTGACACTGCCAGTGTAAAATGAAACACAAAATTCGAATGAAACATGAAATTAAAAACTATCATAAAGTAAAGGCATTTAAATACAAATATTGTTAGAAATTTCCCTGTCATACAGCCCACGACCAAAGTGATATTAGAAAAAAAAACGTACTGATGGTTGAGATATGCAATAATTAGCAGTCAAATGGCACTGCAGTGCAATAGGATACCTGCAATGGTAGTTGCAATGTACTGGGTGTGGCTGTTATTATATACAACTGACAGCAATAATGAAATAAAAATATTATATGTTTATATCTTCACCTGCAATATGAGAAATGCAATATTGGCCAATATTTAAAGTAAAATGCACCGATATTATTAGAATAACCGATATTAATCGGGCGGTTCATTTGCCGTTCCTAATTTTGATAAAAGCAAGGCTTGGCAAGTTTTAATAACGATTTTCAGTCAAATTAATCTGTCCATTTGTGTATAATCCAATCAGATATGTAAGGTTTAGGAAAATGCCAACAATCTTTAAAAATTTGGTAACATAGTTAAATATGTTTTTATGTTTTTTCTTATCATTATTATAATTATACGACTCCATTGAAAAATAGTTACATTTGTTGATAAGACTTTGATACATGAGTTTGCTACGGTGTAACAGTTGATGAATAATTTTTGTGAGTTGTTGGCACGCGCATTTATCATAAATCTCTCAAACATTTGCTCCGCTCGTGTTTGGTAAGGAACAAAGTAAGCTCAAGCCATGAAATTATTGTTTATGTGACATACTCAATCTATTTGTTGTAGCTCGAGGATGTATGCATGGAGGCTCTCTTGTACTCTGTACAGGCTCTTTATAGGACTAGATGGCTGTACCATTCTCAAGTCTCCCCTCCAATGTTTATGGAATGTTTCGATGAGTTGGGTTGAATCTGAATAAGCATATATATAAATGTATATATTATTATGATATACAGTGATTTGAGGTTTTCCGGTCTGGTTAGCATCTGACAGTCTTTTGGTGGCTTCTGCGTTATGGCTAAGATAAATAGGTCATTAAATATCAGTTCTGCGCGTATTGCTTTCATCATAGGTCATATAAGTTTATGATTTATTTGGCAAAATAGATTGTCCCATTTTTTTTCCAGAACTGATATCTGACACAAGGATCAGCACTGTAAAGATAGAAAGACGATTCCTAATACATGTTATGTGTACGACCGTAAGTAACAAGTTCGCAAAGCTTTATTCGCTGCTGTTCATTTGTTAAGAAATATTGGTTTGTGATTAATTCGATAGTATTACTGAAAAAAATAAATAATTCCAGTGTTTGTGTTCTACTTTTTTGTGGCTATAGTAACCTGATCTTAAAAGAGATCAAACGTAAATAAACTATAAGTTGTAATCTTTTCAAGATTTTCAAGTAAAGATTTATTCTAATTGGGTGCAGAGAATTTGCCCTTTTGACTATTGATATATTTGCGACATAAAAATACACAACAAAAGTTTGCTACAAAACAGTTTTTTTGTTGCTTTTCACAGCCTACCCATGAAAGTTAACAATTGAAGAAGATGCTACAATACCAACTAAATGTATTTGGGAAGTTTCAGTACTTGTGTTGCTATTCTACAATGTATATTTTCACTTTTTTGTGAAATTACAGACTTAACAATTTCACAAAAGCATGTAATGTTTTTATGACCTAATTGGTAACAGAAAAGCTAGCACCAACATCTGATACACAAGCTGTGTTTAGGCAATTCTAGTTAATAGATGTAAGCTATCTAGCAGTGATATGTTATCAAAGTTTGGTTAGTGCTGAAAATGATTTCAACTTAAACTTGATATTAGATGACTAGTAGGAAAACAACTTCAACTATTTTGGTGTCTTTAGAAAATTTTACCATCAAGGAAAATGTTAAAATAATTTTTCTAATCCATACAAATCTTTTGTATTCACTCATTTATTGAACGAACAGTAACAGATGAAAGGCAATGTTAAACTAAATGAATTTTGCCCATCAAATCTTGTAAATGTTATGCAATCTCTATTAAATATCAAAATTGTAAATGGTAATGTTTCTGAAGGATTAGAGATAATTTCTCATGAAAAAGTACAACTTTTACGCCAAAATGTCCGGTCTAGCTAAATGTCTGATTTGTCAAAAACAAATTTGTAACATTGGTTAGCAAGATCATCAGTGTCAATGTGCTTTTATTACATTATTTGATTTATGCCTGTAAATTTTAGTACAAGAGGAGACACAGTCTTAGTACGTATGCAAATAGATGAAAAGAATAGTCATTTTTCTTAGCACTCTATTTCACTTTTTCAACACATATCTAGCAGCTTCCTTGTAGTGTGATAAGACAAGTATGTAGAATGAAAAATAGCTGATGTAGGAAAATATCTCAGCTTTTAAATGCATAATCATTTGCAGCTCTATGCCAATTTACACCTATGTTATAGCTAAGTTTAGGCGACCATGTAAGGCCTCCATTTTTTGCTGGTCTTTTGGGTCACACGCTGAGAATTTTGAATGACACTCCCAAAATGCTTCAGAGCTCATAACTCCGCTTTCAAGGCTTTTCAACGACCAATTGTATTTTCAAACTGTTGTGAACATAGGAATCTTTCAAGCTGTATTAATACAATATGGTCCATTACATTTGAAATTAGAAACATGCAATGGAAAAAAGGAAGATGAAAATAAGAAAATTATTGCTTTAATCTTCTGAGACTTTTGCTGGTAAGCATTTGCGAACTATCTGCATAGAAAAAATATTGGCTTGCAAAGAAATTTCTCAGCTTACTTATGCATGTTTATTTATGTAACTACCACAATTGTGATGTAAGTTGCTGTAGTTTTACGCAGTCCTGTCAAAAGCTCAAATCGTCCTAGTTTTTTGTTATTGTAGACTGGTACTTTCCAGGCCAAAAGCGATCCGTAGCAAATGAGTTAAACTATTTTGTTATGTTTAGAAAATTTTAGCATTAATAAAAATATTAAAGTATTTTTGTTAAGCCATACAAATTTATTGTATTTGCTGATTTATTTACCAAACAGCAACAGGCAAAAGGCAGTGTTAAACTAAAACTCTTAGATGAATTTTTGGCATCATATCTTGCTAATTCTATGCACTCTCTATTAAATATTAAAAATGTAACTGGTAACGTTTTTGAACGATTGGCAAAGATTTCTCATAAAAGTTTAACTTTTAGGTCAAATGTCAGGTCTAGCTAAATGTCTGATTGGTCCAAACAAAATTTGTAACATTGATTAGTAAGGTCATCAGTGTCAAGTGCTTTTATTACAATACTTGGTTTATGCCTGTAAATTTTAGTACAAGGAAGACACAGTCAGAGTTTTAGTACATAAACAAATAGTTAAAAAGAAAAGTCATTTTCTCACGACCAAACGAGCGGAGCGAATGTTTGAGAGTTTTTATGATAAATGCATGTGCACAGAACTTATGGAAATTATTCGTCAACAACGTCGCAAACCCTTGTATCGAAATCTCATCGACACATTTAACCATTTTTTGTGGAGTCGTTAAAGTATAATGACGATACAAAACACATATAACCCTATCTGATTATGTTGCCAAGTTTTTAATATTTGTAGAAAATTTCCTAAACCTTACCCATCTGATTGGACTATTCATCAAAAAACAGATTAATTTGGCCTAAAATCGTTGTTAAAACCTGACAAGCCTTACTTTTTATCAGAATTAAGACCGGCAAATAAAACCCCGAGCGACAAAGAATAGCACCATTAATTCGTGCGCATTTCATGAAAGAATAACGTGCGATAACCCGTTGCTAATGTCCTTCTTAGCAATGTTACCCTTAGAGGGCTTCTTCTGTTTAAGCCAAAGTTTGTAGAACTGTTTTTCTACCAAAAGATTTAATACTGCGATAACGAGACAGAGGTTGTATTTAAGAACAGTATATTTAACGATCTATATTACGTAGTGAGAATGTATCATAAAATATGAGCGTAAGAGTATCAGTATGAATGTTTGAACAAAAGACTCCTCACAAACAAGATGGGGTTCCCTTATATAGGAGAGTATGACTTGCATAAAATATGTGTGGCATGAGTCAACACACAAGATAAAAAAAGGTTGCAGAATAATATTTACACAATTAACTTTGTTCCAGGCACACAGACAGAGATAAGCAAGCGGATGCGGACAGATCATTAGCGTAGTTGGGATGTTTATGGAGGCTGACACGAATGGTGACACAGACAGTGTTGGCAGGAAAAGATGTTGGTCTTGTAGTAATTGTCAAATGTCAAATGATGAAATGTTATAGAAAAGTGTTACGTTCTTATCTTTTGTGTATAGTAAAATAACAACTTAATGTATAAAAGATATGTAGCTCTGGCTTGAGAGTTGTTCTGACATCGGTATGTAGAAACCGCAGTTAGGCAGAGGCGAGATGAAACTAGGTCATAGTCAAGATACAAGTATCTTACAAACGTGCAAATTTCACCAGTCTATAGCATTTGCGAATTGCCGAAGGTTTCTGTAATCAACGTAGGTGTACTGAAATTGTTTCTTTTTTGCTGATTTCAAAGTAACTGACATTTTGGACACGTATGAGCATACTTTGGGAATCTAACTGATGTCCAAAGCAGTGAGAAGAAAGGAAATGACAATGATATTTTTTTAACGATTCTTATGAGATTATAACAATAGTTAATAATAAGTTTGGATGACTATTGAAGTGGTATAGTCACACTAACAACATCGATGATGGGCAATATATTACCGTTATTATTTTTTTCTAAATAGTTTTGTTAAATAGATTTTTTTAAATCTATATAAATACTACAACTTCTTGATATTGTTAGCTATGACGTTTTGAAATGTAAACAAAATTTGGCCTTTGTTTTCTATTATTACTCTATTAATATATTAATAATATTGGTTATTCTCATAATATCAATGTATTTAACTTCTAATATTTTATTTATCCTATTGCAGAGAGAGAGAGAGAGAGATATAAAAATACAATCTTTCCATTCATTGTTGCTGTTTGTGGTCTATAATAACACCCACACCCAGTACATTACAGCTACCAATGCAGTTATCCTATTGTACTGCAGTGCCATTTGACTGCTAATATTGCATTTCTCAAATATCATTACCCTTTTTAGACCAATATCACTTTGGTCCTGGGCTGTACGAGAGGGAAACTTCTAGTGGTTAGCACTCTATTTTACCTTTTCTACACAATCTATCAGCTTTCCGGTAGTATGAAAAGACATAGTATTTCGTTATGAACAATAATTTGCTGATATGCTACAATATATATAAGTATTACATGTGTAGCATAAATGTGTCTAGCATTCACGTACTCCCTTCTACCCTTCTCATTACTCGATAGCCAACATAGATTGTAAAATTTGTTATACAATAAATATTAAAATGATATACAAAAGGCCATGTTACTTTCAATAATGAAGTGATGAATTGAAAAAAAATTGGTATAAAGTTTAAAACACTATTATATTTGATATCAGTCATGTACAGATCCACATAAAGAAAATAAAAAGTTACATCACTATTGCATAACAGCTCCTCACGGACACAAAATATACAAATTTCGGAGATAAGAGGATCACAATTTCAACCTAGTTTCAGTTTCATTGTACCCATCTTTCTACCAAAATAATAGAAACTTGATTGTCGTTTCTAGATTGAAGTTTCTAGCTATCTCGAGCAAGAAATGAATAACTTACATTGACACCTAGTTATCTTAAGGAGTACTGCTTTTTTGTGAAGAAAATGTGGCAATACAACATTTCCTGCACAGAGCTTTCAGGTCAAGCCACCATTATTTTGATTGTTTGACGTTGCTGCTCTACTGGGTCATTTTCTTGCTGATGGCAAACGCAGCTAAATATCTGGTCTCTATTCAACATTGCCATGAATCTGTCAACGGTTTTTCTTCTGACACATGGTCCTTTGTTTGTCAAGAGTTTTTTATGGGTCTTGTTTTATTAAAATATATATTTAAATGTAAATTTTGGAGTATAACATAAGTACAGTAATATTTTGATTAAAAGTGAATTTATTGTGCTAAAACTCCTTACAGGCATCTAACCGGCTTACTTATGTATTTGATTATTTTTATATTTGGTCAATGAGTTTGATCTAGCTGATATCTACTTTTGTAATTTCCATACTGCCAAAAGGTAGACAAACGTTATAAGGGTGATAGTTCAAACAATGCACATCAAACATTAAAGTTTTAAACAATTTGTAATATCCGAAAAATATGATTGTTGCACACAAAGTTTATGATATGAAAATTACAATAAAAATATCTTAAACTTTGTATCGTTAAGAACGCTTTTTAATGTTGAAAAAATGCAGAAAAAACAAGATGGCAGTCAAAATGTTTAAATGTGACATAATTAGTAAAAAATTGCTAGATAATGTCTGTTCTACTTCTGTACAATAATTTCAACAAATATATTTCATACAGATACAAATAGAGAAAGCTGGATAGAAATCTAGAGAATATTGAAATGTTATTAACATGGAGTATATATAAAATTGTGATATATTTATATGTATTCTTATTTTTATACATTTATATGTATAAAAAGTTTATTGTTGCCGTAGAAGCTATTCATAAAGATTTTGAATGCAGAGATGCTGGTGCAAATGTTAAAAATTTGTATCATAATTAAATACACCCCTAAAGCTTTGAGGGTAAACAACGTTCTTTAGCCTGGATAAACAGAAAAAAATGTGAGCTGTACCTTGAAAAGTTCTAAGGGAAAACCCGCAAGATTACAAACAGAAAATATACTGTTATAAACATTTGTCATGGGTGCGCATAATGAACTCAACACTTGTCGGTTTAAGAAAGGAAATTTTGCATTTACTGTCATCATAAAAATGCAAGACCATGGTTACAAACTTGAAACAAATTTTCCAATGAAATTGAATAAAGATAGTTAACCATAAAATTAATCAGTTGATAATTGATTAAATAAAAAATAAGGTAAGAACTGTGAATAAATAAAGTAATCAAAGTTCTATTCATATTCAATAATTGTGGCAAACAAGCTGTGAAGCACGTGAGCCAGCTAAAAAAAGCAGAATTTTTAAAAACCATAATTTTTAAAGTAGACGCAGCTGACAGAAAAACACGGATCGCGCTGCTAAAGTTTTGGGGAAAAAGATTACCCATCTCAACAATCAAACTGGGTGCATTCAGGTACACAAATGCGCAGTCACATACACTTTGTTCGGTAGCTGCAATAAGTATGAGCACTATGTCTTAGTTGGCAAAGTAGTTTCCAGTAGTGGTTGGTGGAATGGTACACATAGTAGAAGTTGTACTTGTTTTAAACGATTAGGGTTGACGAGTACAATCCTATTACCAATATAATTTTACGTCGCTCGAATTAAACTACTATAACTGAAACAAAGTGTATAAAAAAGTATAACAACAACAAAATAAAATACAAAAGCAAACAGTTATATTTGTATATATAGGTTGAGTGATGTAAGCTAATTTATTTTATAAACATTAAACAGGTAAGAATGAGTTTTTGCAAAAGAAAACTATTTGCAAGAATGGTCGAAGTAGTCAAGCTACATGTACAGCCGAAGTTAGCGAGCTAAAGGAACAGCATTGCCCGAGTACGTCAGACATTGGATAACCAAGCAGGAAAAGGAATAGTGTTTTTGAGATACATTTGTATACAAAATCAGGGCGTTGCTATAGACAGTAGATTGGCTTTACCCCTGTTTCAGACTTGTTTGTGTTATGAGTATATTTGCATGCAAATATATCTCATATTAAACCTATGACCGTATTTTCCAACAAACCCATGTAGAGTTGGTGGTAATAAGTAAAGTCCTTAAACTTTCAACCAAGCAGAGTCACCGACTTGCTAAAGTCTGAGTTTCCTTCATACTAAAATCAGTCTGAGATCTTGATAGCTAAATCAATCTGATCTAGTAGCTACCAAACCATTTCATACAACCACAGTCCTTCTATATTCAATTTCATTGTTGACAAGACGAGTTGAAGAAGCTGGACAGTAGATTTCACCTCTGCATATTCTCATAACTAGTATAGTAAACTTTTCCAGCCAGCAATTTTCAGTTGCAGTTCTGGTCAACAAAAATAAAAGACATCTCATTTTACAGTGATGGTCACTGAGCTGAAATAAGTTTGCTTAGAGTCAAGAGCAAAGCAAAGCTAAAAATAGCTTTTAATGAACAATCACGAATATTGTTGAAGCTATTTGTTTATATACGGAAACTAGTTTTCACCGAAATTTTAAACGGTCGGGTTGTAACTATAAAACTGAACAAAATAAACTATTAAGGTAACACAATTCCGCCTTTAAAGGTTGTGATTGGTCTATTAACTTTCTGCCTCACTTTTTGCAAGTGTATATAAAATGAGTCTCTTAAACACAGACATAATCGTTCAGGGTTTAGTTAGTTAACAACAATAACATGGACATGCTATCAAAGTTGTCTTCTCATGAAGAGCCAACTTAATTAACTATGGGTGTAAAATTTCAATGAGTTAGCAGTTTTCAAAAAAGACAAACTTTGAAATAACTTGTGCTTGGTTAAAAACAAAACAGCTAAACTTTAGCCAATAGAAATTAACTGACAGAAAAAACAAAAGCTAAATTTACTCATTTACAAGTACTTCGAGCTACAAACAGAGTATATAATTATGACAGGTGTCATAGCAGATGAAAAAATTAGAAAATAATTTTGTTATTTTCAAAATGATTTTGAAACTATTTAAAAGTAATAGCAAAATGCAGCAACAATCAATCTGGGATTTCTCTATTCACGTTATGCTTTGTGCAAAGGAACATGGGAAGACCACTTCATTCTAAGCAAATAGATTTTCAAGATGCTAGAGAGTTGAAATGCTTTAAGATATGTTGTTTGCCTAAACTACACAATGCCCGTGAAATAACTAACTTGCACCATACTTGTCTTACTATCCTAAACCTTTATTGTCGGAGATTCAGTATTTTTTTCCAGAGCTGTAGATAACTATAAATTAATACTGACAGATTAGTTTCTGTACAACTAATTAATTATCAACTGTCACTATATTCAGAATAAACATTTACATAATACTCAGTCAACCAATCATTTACATATTTTACTAACAGTTATTCACAGTTGGGTGTTAGCGGTAGTATGTGAAAACAAGTTGTGATATCTTCAAATAATGTAGATTATGCAGAAGAGAGTCTCATAAGGTAAGTATAGAGTGACTCAAGTGAGTGCAATAAATTGGCCTGTGCTCTTAAATTTAAAATGTAGTAGATGTGAGGCTAAAATTATAGCAATACAGCTGTCTAACTGATTATCTGTTTGGTGCTCATTTAGTCACCGTTGAAAAATGCATACAGTGCCCAGTTTTCCAATTTTCATAGATTTTACTGCAAAATTACATGGATTATAAATGTATGGCATGTGCAGTTTCTGCTGTTCTTATTTCTATTGTATTAAAACAATGTAAGTCCTCTACATTTGATACAATGGCCACTTTGATATCACAGTGCTACACAGTGTTAACATTTCTGATGCTAACTCTTTCACACATTTCCGAAATAATGAAAATGTCATTATAATCATTACTCATACTGCATTACATTCATTCACCAGCTATGAAGTCGGAGGCATTTATTGGAGTTTATAGATGGCAGGGTTTAACATTTTACTACTGTGATGGAAACGTATGTTGCCATCTCCTTTTTTTTTATATCATTTGGAGTTGTATTCTCTTTTTCATTTATGTAACCACGCCCCTAAAGGAGGCTGGCCCTTGCTACCTTATTTGCATATTCAGCTGTATTTAAGGCAGAGCCTCGGCTCATTTACGTTGTTCAATATATGCCTTGCATTTGGAACCATACTCTTCTGTTACTTGCGCAATAGCAGAACCACACCGAGCACTTACTTTACTCCAAGACTCAGTCTATGGACTGTGCTTTGGGAGTAAAGCCACAGAAACACTGTCGACCCCGTCGACCTCAGGTCGACCTTGTCGAACTAGTATAGTACCACTCAGGGAGCAATTCCTGTTGTAAGGTGGTTGATGTGGACCGGTGGTGTAAGTCGACCTAGTCGCCTCCGCGTGTTGGTCACGGGCAACCCTTACACAGCCCCTGTGAAGAGTGAATGCAGACCGGTAGAGTAAGCCGACCTAGTTGCCTCTACGTGTTGGTCGCAGGATCCAACACACTGGTGGCAGCAGTGGGATTTGACCACGGACTTCTAAGATAACCCTTGTAACCATGCCAAGCAGCCGACGGAGTGCTACCAGAGATCTGGCTGAGGCAGAGTTACACCATGTCGACCAGATTGGTCAACTGACAGAGGCTATTACTAGAGCCTTACAAATACCTAAGGAGGAAGCTAGCTTCAAGCCACCGAAGTTCGATGGGAGTGAAGTTGTAGAGTTGTTCATCTCCCAGTTCGAGGAGGTTGCGGAAGCTAATGAGTGGAGTGAGAAGGCCACTCTCCTCCACCTGCGTGAGACATTGAAGGAGGGAGCCAGAAGCTGTAGTCGAGGAGACTCGCCTGCCTCCATCTTCTCGGTTTTACGCACAAAGTACGGGCTCTCCCCGAGAGAGGCTAAGAGTAGGCTCCACCTCAAGAGGGAACCAAAGACGAGCCTCCAAGAACACGCAACAGAAATGGAGCGTCTGGTGAAGATAGCATACGCTGACCTTCCAGACTCCTACCAATCCAGTATGGCCATGGATGCGTTTTCCCTGACCCTGGGAAACACGCCCCTCCAACGCCATCTTTTGGCAATGAAGGCCCAGAGCTTGGAGGAAGCAGTGCAGGCAGGTAATGAGTTCCTGCAAATTCAGCCCACTCTTCCTCGGCCTGGTGCCGACCCATAATAATGACAGTGGAGGAGGAGGAGGCTACCCCTGCTACAGTCGCCCCCGTTCACTCGGATCCCCCATCAGCCACCCTGAATGACGTCCTGATGGCTATAAAAGGATTAGCAGATGGACTAAGGGAAGGGAATCTGTTGGGACAACGGGGAGTGGAGAAAAGGGGACCGAATTGTTGGGGTTGCGGCCAGACAGGGCACACCCAACGCCGGTGCCCTCAAGTCTCCCAAGGACGACCACCTCAAGCCACGAGGTCGGGAAACGGTTCCCATCCACAGCAGTAGAGGGAAGTACTGACTGTGGATCGAATATACCCCTGCAAGGCCAGTGGCAACGGCCACGACGGACTAGGCGACACAGGCTCCCCCCCTGCTCGCCACCGGTCCCCTTGCATAACCAGTATCAACCCTTACCTGAGTGTGCAGGTCTCCCACCCTCAGAAGCCAAGAAAGAAACGTACGTCTGGCCAAAGCCGTCTCGGCCTTCCAAAAAACGCCCCCAGAGAATGAGCAAAGCCAGACGAACTCACGGAGACGAATCATGGAAGCCGCATAATAGCAGCTATTTCTTGCCAGGTCGCATCGGAGGTCAGCCCATCCAGTTTCTCGTGGACACCGGATGCACCTCTAATCTGTTGGGACGACATGTCTTTGAGCGCTTACCCAAGGATGTCAAAAGCCAATTAGAGGTTCGGGAAGACTATGGACGGATGGCAGATGGTACCCGGCTGCAGTTTCACAGACTCATCACTCTCCCAGTCAGAGTCAGGAGTGTCCAGGTTACTGTATCTCTCGTGGTGTGTGCCTTGAAGGAGGACGCCATCCTGGGCATGCCCTTCTTGGTGGACCACCACTGTGAGATGAACTTTCAGCAACCCACGTTGGTGTTAAATGGGCAGAAGTTGACTTGCACTGACCGAGAGGGTCGACCTCTGACAAGTAGAGTTCAAATAATGCGAGCCACAACGCTTCCCCCTCGAACTGAGGTCCTGGTTGCCGAACGTCTCACGTTCTCATCCTATCAACCAGTCGGGTTAATCGAGGGAATAAGAAACGGTTATATGGTGGTCGCCAGCCTACATCAACTCGGTGAGAAGAGGAGAGTGGCCATCCGCTGCATGAATCCCACCGACCATCCAGTCAGCGTGACGGCAGGGACGGTCGTGGGACAATACACTGGAGTCGGGCCGGACGAAATAGGGGTCCCCTGGACAGCGAGAGGAGAGGCCGAGATTTCTAAGGAACCTCCCTCTTCTGCTTCCGGCGTACCTCCCCACATGCTGGACTTGCTCCAACAGGCGGCGCCACATTGCTCGTCCCCTACCGAGCACCGAAGGATGGAAGACCTTTTGGTCCGTTATGCGGATGTATTCAGCCAAGGAAGCGAGGACGTGGGGCGTACCACCCTGGTACAGCACGAGATCCCCCTCCTTCCAGAGGCGCCACCCATCCGTCAACACCCATATCGAGTAGGACACGAGAAAGAAGCCGAAATCGAGCGACAGGTTTCGGCCCTGGAGAAACAAGGCATGATTGAGCCCGCTTACGGGGCCTGGAGCTCTCCGGTGGTCTTGGTGAGGAAGAAGGACGGGGCGTGGCGATTGTGTGTAGACTATAGAAAACTCAATAGTGTCACTCGCCAGGACGCCTACCCCCTCCCCCGGATTGACGAGAGTTTGGACGCCTTGTCCGGCAGCAGGTTTTTCAGTACCTTGGACATGATGAGCGGATACTGGCAGGTACCCCTCTCTGCCGAGGCCCAGGAACGGTCAGCGTTCGCCACACACAGTGGGTTATGGAGGTGGAAGGTGCTCCCCTTTGGACTGACCTCCGCCCCGGCTACCTTCCAGCGGCTAATGGAACGCGTCCTCCAAGGGCTACACTGGAAAACCTTGCTGTTGTATCTGGACGACATCATCGTCATGTCGGCAGACTTCTCTAGTCATGTAACTAGGCTGGCAGAGGTGTTGGAGCGATTGAGACAGGCCGGGCTGAAACTAAAGTCCTCTAAATGCAGTCTGTTCCAGACCCAAGTTAAGTACCTGGGCCACATAGTCAGCGACACTGGAGTGGCTACCGACCCTGAGAAGATTCAGGCCATCAGTGGATGGGCAGCACCCCAGGATGTGACGCAGTTAAGGTCATACTTGGGTACCACTGGGTACTATCACCGATACGTACCTGACTACGCCTCGATCGCCAAACCTCTCACCTTGTTGACAAGCGAAGGGGTCCTCTGGAAGTGGGAGGAAAAGGAACAGGAAGCTTTCCTTAGGCTCAAGTGGTCACTGACGCACGCTCCAGTACTGGCATATCCCGATCCCTCCTTGCCCTACGTGCTCGATACCGATGCTAGTAACGTAGGGATCGGGGCTGTGCTATCCCAGGTCCAGCAAAGCAAGGAGCGACCTATAGCCTACTATAGCAAGACCCTCTCCTCCGCCGAACGCAACTACTGCGTGACTAGAAGAGAGCTGCTGGCAGTTGTGCTGGCTGTCCGACATTTCCGGCCCTACCTATATGGCAGAGAATTTACGATCCGGACCGATCATGCCTCCTTGGTTTGGTTGCACCGGAGGAAGGAACCCTCTTGCCAGGTGGCCCAGTGGCTGGAGAGCCTGGCCGAGCACAAGTACCGAATTATCCATCGAAAAGGTGTTAAGCACGGTAACGCCGATGGATTGAGTCGACGACAGTGCATCGACTGCCGGCAGTGTGCTGCCATTGAGAAGCGGGATCAGGGGCCAACTAGGTCACAAGTGTGTGACTCTCTAGTAACCCCAGGAACAAATTGGGAAACTACTGTACCGGTGGACCAGGTTCCGGTACAGCCACCAAGAGGTACAGGAACACCCAGTCCTAACGCCCGCCAGTTGGATGAAGACGAATGGCCTCGACTACCCAGCAGCGGACATGCCTCAAGGCCCGGCCTCCCGATTCCCACACCAGCCAGCCCAGTTCCAGTACGGCTGCCAGGCAGTGCGGGGTCACCAGGAGTGTTGGACAACCCTCCCAGAAGGCTTCAAGACCCTCGGTCACGGGCCATCCAGATGGCAGGTGAAACCGGAGTCGTTGAGGGAGCTGGTGAAAGCACGGTCCCAAAGGTCCCAGAACGGTTGACAGTGGTGCAGACTTCGCTAGATGAAATACGGGCATTACAACAGAGACCCGCTACCGACCTAGGGATAATTTACCAGGCCGTCAGGAACCGGAAGAGAATAGAAGAGGCCGTGCTGCAAGTAGGCAGCCCCAAGCTGCAGCGATTGGCCCGGATGTTCCACCAGCTCCAGCTCGACGAGTCAGGTGTATTGACCCTTCATCTCATTCAGAATGGGCGAGAAAGGGTGGTGGTGGTATGCCCGCAAACGCTGAGACAGGAAATCCTGTGGAAAGCCCACGAACAAACGCACTGCGGTGTGGAGAGGACCCTGAAACGCGTCCAACTGGACTGGTACTGGCCGGGCATGGCTGGAGATATCCGAAGGGCAGTTCTCTCTTGTGAAGTTTGCCAGAGGGCCAAGACGGGAAAAGGCCGGACCTCCGGGAACAGACAACGGCTGTACGCCGGGAGGCCATGGCAACGCCTAGCTGTAGACTTGGTGGGACCCCTACCTCAGACCCCTCGAGGAAATAGCTGGGTGTTGGTGCTCACTGACCATTTCACTCGGTGGTCAGATGCCTTAGCCATCCCCGACGCTACAGCCCCAACGGTAGCTCAGGTCTTGGACGAGAGAATATTCAGCTACTTCGGTCTGCCCGAAATTATCCACACCGACCAGGGGAGCCAATTCGAGTCCTCTTTATTCCAAGAGCTATGTGACTTGTGGGGAGTCGACAAATCTAGGACCACTCCGTACCACCCAGAAGGAAATGGTGTGGTTGAAAGAAATAATCGTGTACTGGGTGACTCCCTACGAGCCCTCTTACTGGGCAGAGGACAAGAAGATTGGGATCAGTTACTGCCACAAATCATGCGGACGATGCGAGGTTTACCGCACTCCGCCACTAAGGAAACACCCAATTACTTGATGTTGGGTCAAGAGCTTCGTCTTCCTGACCAGTTGCTGTATGGAAACAGGCTGGAATAATTTACAAGCATACACGAGTATGTCCAGACTGTTCACGACCGGTTGTTGCAAGCCCATACTCTCCACCGAGATAGACAGAAAGAAATTGTGTCAACCGATGTGAGAGAGCCTCCGCTATTCAATGAGGGTGACCTCGTATGGTTACTAAGCAAGCGGCGGAGAAAAGGGGAAAATCCAAAATTAGCGGCCAAGTATGTGGGACCCTATCGCGTACTAAGGAGTCACGAAAATCATACTTACGAAATAGAAAGGTATGGACAGCGATCCACTCAAGCTGAAAGAAGGTTAAGGCTCTGTCGCCCTAGTCCGGTGCAACAAGGACGAGCCCCAGTTGAAGTCGAGCCTGCCCGACGTCCTAACATGAGAGGTCATCCCCGGAGACGAGTCTCACGAGGAAACAATAATCCGGATGCCGTTATTCTAGAATCACTCCTGCCTAGCCGACTAATGGAGTTACCAATACTCCAATCGCCGGGAAGATTGGAATCACTTCGGTTTCTCGGCGAAGATTCCTTGGTCTCTCCAGGGGAACGCAACCCTAACTCGAGGGCTGACCCCGACCCTGGCTGCGGATTGACGACCGAGGAGGTAAGAACCACGGGAAATATAGGAGCCCAGACTAGTAACACCGGGGCTGGGAACACATCACAGCCCCAACGAATAAGAAAGCCTCCTGCGTATTTAGCCGACTATGATACCAGCGCCGTCCAATCAGGAGAAGCCACTAGAGGTCAAGGTCAGAGGGCGGCCATCTTGGACACCAGAGAGAGAGCGCGCTCATTGCTTGCTGTCAACTCGAAGCGTATACATCTGCACCTCCTTTAACTATGGAAGTAACGAAAGAGACAGTAAAGAAGGCTTCTCCAATCATCGGAGCCTTGCCGCTATTATCCGAATTGATCATTCCACTGGAGCTTCACCCAGCTCCTAACGAAACCCTGGACGACACGGAGTCAGACTCAGTGAAAGAGGATTCTTCTCCACTCTCCCACCTGCCGACCAAGTGGATCTCTGAAGAGACGGCCAGGAAGATCTTAAGATTATGCCGGGAAAATGGTGTTAACTGCCCACTGTGTCAGCAGCTATTGTCTACCCCCCGACGGCGCCGAATACATATCGCGCAGCATTTCACTAGATTTTTTTGTAAATGTGGGAGGAATTCCACTTCCCGAGACACTATCGCGAAACATCAGTCACGAATCAGAGATGCGGAGACACGAAAAGCCCACGGCGGAAAGGGCATCACTATTTATGAAGTCGACCGCACTAGCTACCCCGCATGGAGCCAGAAGGTCCAACTGACTAACCCCCCGGCATTCGAGAAACCCACACCCTACGGGCCAGTTAAAGTGAAGCCGCCTGTGCGAAGAGGGCCCTAGGCGCCCTTTCCCTCTCCCCCGAAGAAAAAGTGGTGTAGTCCGCTCAAGGTAGAACGGCCGATCCCAGCTCCCAGGAAACTAACCACGGTCGGAAGCGTCCAGAGCCGACTGGGGGATATTCGACCCCGAGTCACGGTGGACGTCTTGCGGGAAGAGGCCTCCAATCTCAGACGGACGGCTCGCCGTCTAGAAGACCTGGCGAACCGAATGTCGACCCCATAGAAGATGCGACCGAAAGACATTGTTTATCCCTATTTTTCTTGGTATGCTTTAGTTAGTTGGTGTTCTCTCATATTATTTTATTTTTCTTTTCTTTTTGGTATGTTTTAGTTAGTTGGTGTTCTCTCATATTATTTTATTTTTCTTTTCTTTTTGGTTTGTTTTATATAGCCGATGGTCGTCTATAGGGGCGGCGTGTGTGATGGAAACGTATGTTGCCATCTCCTTTTTTCTTTATATCATTTGGAGTTGTATTCTCTTTTTCATTTATGTAACCACGCCCCTAAAGGAGGCTGGCCCTTGCTACCTTATTTGCATATTCAGCTGTATTTAAGGCAGAGCCTCGGCTCATTTACGTTGTTCAATATATGCCTTGCATTTGGAACCATACTCTTCTGTTACTTGCGCAATAGCAGAACCACACCGAGCACTTACTTTACTCCAAGACTCAGTCTATGGACTGTGCTTTGGGAGTAAAGCCACAGAAACACTGTCGACCCCGTCGACCTCAGGTCGACCTTGTCGAACTAGTATAGTACCACTCAGGGAGCAATTCCTGTTGTAAGGTGGTTGATGTGGACCGGTAGTGTAAGTCGACCTAGTCGCCTCCGCGTGTTGGTCACGGGCAACCCTTACACAGCCCCTGTGAAGAGTGAATGCAGACCGGTAGAGTAAGCCGACCTAGTCGCCTCTACGTGTTGGTCGCAGGATCTAACACAATATTTAAAACCTAAAAGTTTATAACTCATCAAACTGGTAATTTATTAACTGTAAAACTTGTAACCCTCCAATTTTTAGTTTCATATTTTAGCACGCGGCAAACCTTAATGACAAGAAAATTATTGTCGAAATTAGAGTGACTAGAATCGTATAATTAGATACAAGCAATTGACTTTTTCTCACAATATTCCTTTGCTCTCTGATTCAAGCTAAATTTTTGGGTTGTGTAAAAGTATTTATTTTGCTGTCTTATTGCAAAACTATTCTATTTCGAGTTTCTAAAACTTCAAGTTGTAGGAGAAGATACATGTACATTTACCTGCAGCTTGCTGAGCTATGGCATTTTCTTCCACAACATGTTTGGATTCTGATTGTTGCAGTTTTTGATTTGCCAGGGTTCGTTTTATAATATTTACAAACATTACTTTGCTACTATACGCATGCATTAGGAAAAATAAGATAAATGTTTAGTCTGATCAAATTAAACCTACTGAGTTTCATTGAATTAGAAGCTTTAATAGAGTTTTAACTCATGCAATACATCAATGTCTATATGTAAGGTTTTAGGTACATAATTAGTATATGTGGTCATTTCTGTTGGAAACTTTGCATATATGATGGTATGTAGTGGTGATATCAGTATAATAGCAGGATATTAGCAGAACGTATCGGTCTTAATATAAACATGTTACTCGCTGTTAAAACTGTAATTTGTGACTTTTTATTTTTATTTTTTTAAATGTCCTAATTGTTAATCTTACCTGCAGCTTGTGCTTTCAATTTCACAACCAACTCCTAAACAATCTTCTTTGAGTTACTCAATTATGTAAAATATAATAACTTTATAGATTGTAATATCAACGTCGATATGTTACCTAATTTTGTTGATATCAAAATGGACATGTTACTATTTACTTGTACTGTAACTGGTAAACCTCTAATTATTCAATTTGGTTACTATCGCATTGTACCTGCAGCATGTGCTTTCAATTTTTCACCTACATGTAAATTCTAAGCAGCTTTTTTAATTATTCGATTCTGTAATATAAATAATGTGACAGATCACACTATATGTAGCAGTGTGTTATCCAAGCTGGCTGATATAAATGTGAACGTGTTACCATCTGCTGATGCTTTATCTTGTGAGATCATGATTGTTTGATGTAGCATATCATCAAATCTTACCTGCAGCTTGTGCTTTCACTTTCAAATCCAATTCCTGAGCAGTTTTCTTTTAACTATTCAGTTTTGTAATATAAACAATGTGACAGATTACAATATATGTAGCAGTGTGTTAGCCAAACTGGCTGATATAAATATGAACATGTTAGTATATGCTGATGCTTCGTCTTGTGAGCTCATGATTGTTTGATGTAGCTTATCATCAAATCTTACCTGCAGCTTGTGCTTTCACTTTCATATCCAATTCCTGAGCATTTTTCTTTGAACTACTCAGTTCTGTAATATAAATAATGTCACAGATTACAATATATGTAGCAGTGAGTTAGCCAAACTGGCTGATATAAATATGAACATGTTACCATCTGCTGATGCTTTATCTTGTGAGCCCATGATTGTTTGATGTAGCTTATCATTAAATCTTACCTGCAGCTTGTGCTTTCACTTTCATATCCAAATCCTGAGCAGTTTTCTTTGAACTACTCAGTTCTGTAATATAAATAATGTCACAGATTACAATATATGTAGCAGTGAGTTAGCCAAGCTGGCTGATATAAATATGAACGTGTCTCCATCTGCTGATGCTTTATCTTGTGAGCCCATGATTGTTTGATGTAGCTTATCATTAAATCTTACCTGCAGCTTGTGCTTTCACTTTCATATCCAAATCCTGAGCAGTTTTCTTTAAACTTGTCAGCTCTGCAATATAAATAATGTGTTCGATTACCATATCTATAGCAGTATATTAGTTTAAGCTGATTGTATAAAGTTGTACCTGCATGAATATGGGTTAGCTGATTTGTTTTCACCGGAAAGTTTCTGTCGTGGTATGTAAACTAGCAGTCAAAGATATTAACGACCACACTTGCTGTTTCCAAAATAGGATGATTACAGTGTGAGAACTAGAAATTGTGTTAGTCTTGACAAAAAGTATTTAAAACTTTCATCAAATTCGGAACAAAGTTTCCTTTATTTCTCACTGAAGGTAAAGTGTAATCAGCAATTTAAAGAACAACAGAAAATGGTTAGAATAACTGCTGTCATTACTACCAAAGAATTTAAAAAAATTAGTAGGGTTCTAATGAATGCTGCACACACAGCAAAACACAGCTGGCAAGCTATTCAATTGAACAAACAGTTAATCTATTTATAGTATTTAGATGTTGTCTACTAGTTTGCTGTTACTCATAGCTGCTTAGATTTTGAAATATTTTATATCATATCCAGAGGTTGACCAAGTGATTCAGGACAAAATAGACCAACAAATACTATTTTAAACTGAAAACTTGAGATAGTAATTAAATTTTCTACTCAAAAAATAGTGCTGGAAATATATATTTTTTCATTTCATTTTTTTACTTAGAATATTGTTTTATGTCAATATGTTACATCTAAAGCCTCAATATTAGTTTTTTTGAAATCAAAAAGTTTTTTGCTACTTGCTCTTGAGGTAAATAAGAGTAACCAAAGTCAGAAACTTAACAATGTTGACCCTAAAAGTACAACAGTTGTTTGGAAGAATACTGGGTTAGTTCTAAAGGTTTTAGTTCAATAGTATTATTCTAAAGCCTCAAGTCATTGCTTTCTTATAGAGTATTGGTTCTAGAAAAATGAAATATCTATTTCTTCAATTTATCAAAAGTTATCTTGGTCTTCACTCATTGCCGCAAAAGATTTCTGATAGAATTGTGTTTTATAAGTGTCATTTACTACAATTTTTGGCTGGATATGATATGGTAGGAAATAGTATATGATGAAAAAAATAATCATTGTATGCTATGTTCATGGAAGATAGATTCATAATAATGACTGCTGATGTTTTTCTTCTGCACCGAGTCTATTTTTTTGGTTATATTCATGTCTTCAATCAGTCTTCATCTATATGCACTCTTTTCTTCATTCAGATTCCCATCTTACTCATCTCATACATCTAACTTTACAGATTTACTTTAACTTTCCTTAACAATATTTTGAAACACTTGAGTTATACAATTCTGTATATATAGAAAAACATATTGTTAGTCTGACAAACGTCATATCATAGTCATATCATACGTGACTAGAGCACTATTGAAGCATGATATGAACTCCAACTTTTTTTTTTAAATGATTTCTCCTACCAAAGTTCCCATGAAGTAGAAATATTATTATCCATAAAAAATATAAAGATAAAATATGTTTTAATAATTAAGCAATTTTACAATAGTTTGGTTTTTCAAGGAGATTAACTGCAATAAACCTTTGTTAAAATTAAATTAGAGATTTGAACTTGGTATGAACTGTGGAGTTTACAACTGAACTTTTAGTTTGTTTAATTAATTTATTTTATTGTATGTAATATGGATGCTTGAAAAAAAATGCTAGCTAGTTCTAGATGCTGAAGACCAAATGAAATAAATATAAAAAAGGTCATCGGCCAGAGACCAACAGAGACGGCTGCTCAGTGCAAAGAGTTTTTGCAAGATCCTATTAACAATGTCTCTGAGATGCCCAACATCTGTTTCACTGCTTGTCATCATGGCAAAGGCAAAATGATGGCTGGGCCAGGGTGACCTTTCTATTAGCGTTGCTTATTCAGGGCCTTGGGTGATGCCTCGGTGAAAAACATTTACGCTTAGGTGGGCCTTAGTTGGTCAAGCTAGTAACTTGTAATGCTGCCATTGAGTATGGTCATTTAACGCTTTCCTTAGTGAAAACTGAACAGTGTAGCAAAAGCAGTACTTGCAAAAGCAAACAAAATGCTTATGTTTTTTACTCTCGAAACCTACTAGGTTTTAGAAGATTAGATGCAATACAGCATCATAATTTCTAACGAAAGGTTTTTGCAAGCCAAGTGGTGTTTATGAGGAAGTGACAGTTGTATGTAAGACTATTTTGCTAGGCAAGTGGTGATGTCAGTAAAACTGCTGCCATTCAGTTAATATTCCATTGTTTGATTTGTGAATTGTTCAGCGTTTAGCAGGAGATATCTCAAGTACAAACACCTATTGTTCATAAATACCACATGACTTTTCAGAACATTTCAGCGCAGTATTGCATCCAATTTTTCTATGATCGGCCATTCGTAGTCAACAGGCTCAATATCTACTAGTTTGAGCTAGCAGTTGTTATTTTTGCGAATTCATCTGTACATAAAGCTGTTGAGCTGCAAATGTGAAGGGTCAGCATTTACTGTAACTCTGAATCTGTTTCAATGCTAATAAACTTTCAAAGTTCAAATGTAACAAAGCTTGAATATTTTCATTGTTTTTAACCAACTATCAGGTCACAAAGTAAATCTACTTTGTTCGTTCCTTATAAAGTACTAATTTTGGTGCCTAATAACTGCAGCCACTAAGGTCTCTTGAGTCGTCTAGTGGGATTGATGAGTCTGTAACTCAATTAAGGATATGTTAGGTGAAAGTGAGCTATAACTGCATACATACAACAGGACTAATTTAGCTGAACCGGTCAAGTAATTGGAAGGGTCTCGGCATTTTAACAAACAATGTGAAGTATTTCAATATCTGCATTACCCTGCATAGCTTGTTTACAGGCAGTCTGCGCGCTAGAGTAATCATAGCCCGCCCAGAATTTGCTCTGCAAGAACAGCTTTTGACAATATTCTACTGAGGGCGTCTCTGGTCTTGCTCTAACAGCCAGATTTTTGATTCATTTCTGATTCAATTCTAGCAGGGCAAGTCGTTTGTTTGACACTACCAGGCAAGTCGTTGATCCACTTTAGCTGACCCTTTCTAGCCAAAAAAGAATGTGGAAAATTTACAAGTAGTTGCATATGCACCTTTTCAAAAAAATTTATATTTTAGTTCACTTTCTTTCTTAAAGCTTTTAGACTGAACTAGACCATATGTTGTCTTATGTTGTCTAACAAAGCATAGCAACTATTCAACAGCAAAATATGATTTACCAATAAGTGCTTGTGTGGTGTTATCATTCATATTATATAAATGATACCATATGATTTATGGTATCCGTCATAATACTAATTATTCCATTTATCTCTTGACTATTAATGTCCGTTTTACTAGATTTTTTGCTCGCTTAGCAAGAGATGTCTGAAATACCAACACCTATACTTATTTATAATTACCATATGACCTTTCAGAACATTTCAGCACGGTATTGCATCAGATGTTTTTACAGAACATGTAGGTGCTAAAAGTTCAAAAATGTGAAGACATTTGTGGTTTGTGTAGAGCCCTTGCTGCAGGGTTTAGTTCCCTTCATCAAAAGTGAAAACCCCTGAACCTTTAATTATAATAAGCTAATTATGATTTGCCAGTTTAGTCATGAAACAAAAATGAACACGTGCTCAATGAATATTATGCTCAACATGTTTTTATGTTTCTAGTCTGAATAATGGTAAAAGTGTTTGTTCTTCTGTTGGTGACATTTGCTATGTGTTGCCAAATTTTTTTGATAATTTTTGATAGCAAATACCATTGTATCAAGAGCAGATTTGAACATATTTAATAATATTTTAAAGACTATGTATTACTGAAAAAAATTTCCCAGAGTTACTGACACACATTGAAAATTATGGCCTGGGTTCAAAGGGTGAAAAGACCACATGCTCACGAAGATTTCAACTTAGCATCCTGCCAAACTAGAGCTTCCTCTCGGCACAGCTAGTCCGTGAATTGGCGTCACTAAAGGTGACGCAATAGTCTTACCAGAAGCTTGCATCCTTATTCTTTCTACTGAGGAGTCTGCTTTAATTTCTGGCCCGGTTTTAGTAAGGCTGATTATTAAATTGTTTCAAAAAAAAACAGTGAGGTGATATTTTAGTTATTTTTATTATTTTATTTGTGAACCAATTTTTTTGGTTTTCAATGCAAGATAGCAACGTTCCAGGCTGGCTTCAAGGTGATGATGATCATGGGCTTAACAAAAACCACTAATAAGAAATAGATGTTGAACTTCTTTAGCTAAACCATTTTTCTATTAACCTTAATGTAACCCATGATTTTAGAGTATATTTCTATGTGATCAATTATTTTCCTTTTTAATTCATAGCATGTTTTAAGCAAAATTCAACTGTAAAAATAACTGTAGTAAGCCAAACTTTATCCTAAATATTCAATGATCAATTACATTATCAGATTCTTATAACATCTCGATTTGGAAAATTTGTAGGTTTCTCATGACTTTCAGACTGAGATCGTTATTCATTGGTTGATCTATTGTTTAACGATATTCATCAGTGGTTAGTGTCAATTAACGCAACTACAGAAAATATTTATACTATTTTGTCAGTTTGTGTAGCCGGACCCTTGGTCATTCTGAGTGCTGCCCAGTCAATCTTGCGACCGATGTCACAATCAGGCCAGCTATTGTCACAAAAAAGATAGCCATCGTAAGTGAAGAGACATGACCTACAAAGTCAAGCCATCAAAAAGCCTAGTTAAACCATAAAGACTCAAATGAAGTCAACAAAGTATAGACATGCCGATAAAATAATTAATGGAGCCTAAAAACTATGAATACGAAGGAAGAACATGATAGAAAGGCACTCTTTCTGTATGCTGTTCATTGTATGCACACATTGTTCACATGTGCTCATAAATAAATAAATATATACCTATACAAATATATATATATATATATATATATACCTATACAAATATGTATAAGTATACATGCATGTATATATGCATATGTATGTATATGTACATATATGTTTATATATATGTATATATACATATATATGTTTACATTCATATGTTTCTGTTCATATTGTGGCATATTTTTGGAAAATAAATATATATATATATATGTATATATATATAAATATATATATATATATTTACATAAACATATATATTATAGGTATATATATATATACCTATGTATGGGTATATATGTATATATATATATATATATATATATATATATATATATATATATATATATATATATAGGTATATGTAATTCTTTTTCTCCACAACACTATGCAACATAATGAACATACACATAAGAATGTATGTTCACACTGCTGCTCCGTGTATGTGTTCTAGCGGGACAGCAATGAGAACTGTTAGCTTCTTTTACTTTAGCGGCAGTGGTGGGACTGTGGATCCCAACTCAACTAAAAGTGACAAACCTCCAAATTCTCGAATTGATATTATTTTAGTGATAGTGAAGCACCAGAGTGAGAAATAGTTCAAGCACCAAATAGTGACAGCATCAGATATGTTGTCTCACGACAACATGTTATGACCGCGTACCGAGGTACCGACTCTCTCACCGAGCTACTGAAGATAATGATGTTGGTGCAACGGGTTTGCAACGGGTATGTTTATGCAATGATGTTAGCGCTGGGTAACCAGTTCAAATCACCTTAGTACTTGGGTACAAAAGATGTTAGATAATTCAGCAGCAAATATCAAGAGGTGGCTTATGCCAATGAGTAAACTGAAAGTGTCCATTTGCTACACCTCCATGATGCTGGCCAGAAAAAAATAGAAAACTGCAGCCAAAGCTTTAACTGTACAAGCACTTTTTAATGCGAGTTGAGCATATTTTGGTCATTTTTTAAGCAGCCTTAGTGAAAACTGAGCAACCTTAGGGGAACCACAGTAACCACTCTCTAAGACCATGCCGGCTGCCGGCATAGCATGCCGGCATAAATAGCAAACCTGGTCTGTGCAACATACAGGAACTTTCCCATGCCTGTTGGTAGGGTATGTTTAACCCTTTCCTTTCAATCTATGTACAGATTTTGCTATCAGCACACTGACAGCCGTATTACCAAAAATTGAAGAGTTAGCTATCTAAACCATTTTTTTCCAACTTCAACCTGTATCTAATTTTTTTTGCTATATATGTCATTTTGACAACATGTTAACAAATAGTGCTAGGCAAAAAAATTGATTGTATCTTTCTTTGTGCATTGCTACAGCTATTGAAGCTACAATCGCTACAAAGCTAAAACGATCCTCTACAATGTTCTTTACTTTTACAAAACTATTATTTTCACTACTATTACATGTAGAGTAAGTCCTGCTACTTTAATTATAGGTGGAATGAAAAAAATCTATATCTGAATCAGCTATAATGTCATCAACATAAGTAATGCTCCGGTTTCTAGCTCGGGAGACATTTACAAAAGGCATAATAGTACCGAATAGTTCGGAAATCAGAAATAAAATTCTTTCATTTTCCAGTGGGATTTTCCCAAACAAAGTGTTGAAATTGCTTCGTTATTTTAGGCTAATTTATTAGAGAAATCTTTGGACAACACTATCAATACCATAAAAGTATTAAAGATTGTTGGTTATGTTGTCAACGAATAATAAAATTAAGGTACTACACAACTGCTAGGAAAGTCTCAAAAATGCGCATTTGGTAGTCGCCCATTGATTACGCATAAATGTTCCAACGGCAGTGAAAAGGTTAAGGGAGCTGTCCTGCAGCATTGTGAACCATGATAAATTAAGTAGCACCAACTGCTGACAGGCAGTGACTCTCTGCATTGTAAGTCTAATACAAACACAAAGTTTGAGGGGGGACAACCTAACTTTTGCTGAGTCAGATAAACTGCATTTAGAGTTTGGGCGCAACAGTACTGGCTGAAGTCTTCACTAATTTTGCCTGCCAGCGTCGAGTTGACAGTCCTAGATAAATTTGGTAGCTTCTGAACAGCTTCGATTGAATTCATAATTTTTTTTGAAAAAATTATCTAAATTTCTTTTTAATGCAATTTTCTAAGGCAGTTTGATAATACAATGTGACTATTAGCTTTCACATAATATCAATAATTAGATCAACTATGTATAAACACAATTATTTTGAAAACTAGTTTGGTAATTTAATACCTAGATAAATTTAAACTGAAAATTGCTCGTAAATTTAGTTGTCAATATGAGTTCAAAAACCAATAAATACTTAATGTTAATTTTAATTTTAATTTGAAACAGTAAGTTAAATATTATTCTTTAAAATAATTCTGTAATACACTTAATGACTGGTGGTTGTTAGCAGTAGTGTTTTTCATACCTCATTTTTGCTGTCTCTGTGTCTGCTTACAATATGTAAAATAATCTTCTTGAATGCGGGTTTACAAATAAAAAAAGGAGTTACACAATGGAAGTAAGTTTAGAAATTTTCAATTCAAAGCTTTTTAACATATAGTTTTACTTGCATTTGCTACTTGGTTTTGCTTGAGCTGATAAACACTGTGTGCTTGTGGGACAAAACACAGAAGAAAAGGCATCCAAATACAGCTTTGATTTTAATATTACCTTCAGGCACTATGTTGCTGCAACTGTGGACTGGTTAGCATGTACCACGTAGAATTATTACAAATACTTCAAAACATATAACTCATCAACAAACACAAACCAAAAAGTTATTTATGATACAAAAACCTATCAAAATCTGAGTTGCATGAAAACTTTAGGTATAAAGGCTTTAACTTGAACTCTAAGGAAGTTCCATTATTTTGAACTATAGAATAATTGGCATCCACTTGAAGGAATTTTGTCCTTTTTTAAAATAGCGGATAATACAACCAACAATTTTTAAGCTATTGCGAATAGGATTATTTTTTAATATTAATGTTGTGGTTTCTATATTAAAGATTATATCAAAAAGTAGTGAGCCAGGCCTGTGTGCTTATAATTTAGCTTGGTCTATATATAGTGCCATCAGTGTAATAGCTTTCTCATGTACTGGGCTTGAGTACATGGTTTACTCTGCTGGAAAAAAAAAACTTTCTAGCAGCTTGCCTTTGTACCGTAATAAAAACTTTTATCTGAGATAGCAGATGTAACTGATTAACCTTCAGTATGTTTAGCCTAAGTTTTGAAGATTGCATTGTAATATTTTCTATGAGTTCAAACAAATAGTTTTATTTTTACTCTAAATTGAAAGCTTAATGATATAGTTGCTGATCTTATTTCCATTTAATATAAACGAGACGAAAAATTGCTAACACGGGCTCACCCACATTTCTCCTATTCTAATTATTTGGTACCGAGCCTGAATATTTCTGATAACCATATTTTGATTTTAAAGAACTAGTGTGAGTTTTCTTTGATCAAATTGCAAAAAATAATAATGGTTCTCCTTTTTGATCAGATTCACTAATCTAAACAAATATAAAAATTGCTTTTGTTTTTCAAATGCATACATTTGTGTGTAGAGTTTTTTGCCCATCATCACTAATTTAAGTTAGAAATTCATGGCATGAATTTTTGACATTAATTTGTTCCTTCTTAGTGAACAAAAAAGTCTGTAGCAAAAGAGGTGATTGACGAGACTCATTTCCTATTTGTTTTCCACCAGAAGAATTACTTCTTGAAAATTAATGAATTTGCAATAAAATTCCTCAGATAAATACCTGGATTTGAAAACAAGGCCATGTTTACACTGTATTTTGCATTGAAAATGTCTGGTTATGGACTGAAATAATTGTTTTACGATGAAGCTTGTGTTGACAACATTACATCATAGCCAAATATTGAACTTATCAAATTATGGAAATTAATGGTTTTTGAAATTAGCTGTTTATATATTTATATTGTCGCTAAGTGTATTTATACTTGTAGAACAACAGAGGAACAACAGTTATTTTTATAATTATGGGTTCTTCCCAGCTGGGAATTTGATAAATTACATCTTTCCTACCACATGATGAAGCCCTATTGTGAAAAAGTGTTTTATGTCTGTGTTTGCTACTAACTACCATGACTCCTGTTGGATTACCTAAAGCATTATGCAGAAACACTGTCCAAACTGTTGGTGATGAAATCAACAGATGCAAATATTTACTGTGTAGACTGTCTGGACTTGGAGGTGGCCACGGATAAGCTTGCAGAAGCCCCAATTAAACTAGCTTATGCAGTAAACCACAATCGCATGGTATGCTATTGAATTAACTATGGAAATCTGATTGTGTGACTTATTGATAGAGTCAAGTAATGACTAGTTAACATCAGCCCTTCAGCAACTCACTTTACATTACAAAATGTAAAAATGTTTAATTTTATGAATCGAAAACAAAACTTTACTGAAATGTAAAAAAGTGTTTTTTTTACAAAGTGCAAGGGGTAAACCAGGGTGGTGGCTGGAATTGTTAGCTCTGCGCGTGCGCATGCTGTCTACCATTTACTGTGAAACATATTGTGCAAAGATATTTTTTTAATTTTTAGCAAAGGGCTGCTTTTAAAGATAGAAGTAGAGTGTCTTGTGTGATCCTTCATAACATTTTTTACTCCAGTCAAACTTTTACAATTACAGTTAACTTCACAACTTTTACTGTGATAATCATAAACTACCTGCAATTGGGTTGAAGATTTATAGTCGTAGAAGAGATAAATAAAACTTGTATTTTAAACATGGTATAAATATTGTTTATATATATATTACTTATAAGCAACTTTAGACATAATTATTTATCTTCATTTCAGAAGTGAAGCGTAAAATAAAATTTTAAGAGTAGCCTACTTTGATAATAACTATTTTTGCTTTGAAGTTGAGTTATTATTTTATACATGGTCAGAATCCCAAACCTAAATATCTTTTAACCAACCGCCAGTAAAAATATTAATTACTAAAGCAGTTGACAACTAGTTTATCTCATGTACAATTTGCAGCTATGAAAATTTTTTTGTGCTTCAGCAACTTATTAGCTGTGGTACTTTCTTCATAAAATCCTACCTTGTTCTCTGAAGTATCCATAAGTAAGGTCAGGCAGTTTAATAAGATCTTTAATTGTCTTTCCTTTGTTACTTTTAATATTCAGCAGCTTTTCCTGTTGCTCTGCTGTCACACAGGTCAGCAGTAGCTTTAATGCCTCAGGTTTATTTTTATCTGCTGCCCAGTGTGCAGGTGTATATCCCAAGCGAGTTGATGTCTTCAGGATTTCAAACTTGTGAACAAGTGAAAGATTACCTAGGAGGTACATCATCATGACAGTGTCACCTATTGCTGCAGCCTCGTGTAATGGTAAAAAGTCTTCATCAAATCTATGCTTCATCACCTCATAGAACTGCAATGAAGTAAATCCAGCTAACATACACTTCATGGTTTCTATATCCTTATGTACTGCTGACTTCATTGCTGGTGTCCAACCATTTGATCCTTTACAAGAGAGCATTACTTCATACCGATTGTTAACACTTGTCTTCTTTAATGCTTCTCTCAACTCCTCTATCTTTTCATACTTGTCACAAAACATGCTCATTAGTTGCTTTAGTTTTGTGATGTCAGCCATAATGAATATACATGTATGTCAATACTCAGCTAACAACTAGCAGTCAGCCAGACTACGTACTAAACACTTCATGAGGCGTGTGCTATACTTGTATGTCTAATGGAGACTGTTCCTATATCGATTCCTTATCTTTTGTTTGTATAACTATTGGCATTGTCCCCGTATGCTTGTCGGGCACAGTAGTCTTATAACACTGTTATATTTGATTAAGTATTGTTATTGCTCTAACATATTATCTTTGCTTGGATAATATTTAATAGTGTGTGATCAATATTTTATAGCCCATGAACATGCGACAAGCAAATGAATAAATTTATATCCGTGCTCATTTAGGTACGCCAAACTGTACTTTCACGATCCAACAATGAAAGTTGTTTTCACAGGTATTTGTTGTAGGTCTTATGTTTTTAGCATTAAATTTTATTATCAAAGTAAAATATTGCTCTTTTTGTGGTTTTCTGGAGCCTGTAAATAATATTTCTATTAAGCTATAAGCTTGTACCAGGGAAATAAATAAAGCTTTTTACATATTTATGTAAAAATGGCGAGCTGCCTATTAAAAGTCTGCAAAAATATTAAAATTGTGTCCGCTCATACTTTTTATATACATGTATGTTACAACTTTTAGCAAAAAATTTTATCAACAAGGCAGTAACTGATGCATGTCAGTTTTGGAGACATTCTATTTTTAGCAAAATTGTTGCCTCTCATATCAGTAAGTCAGCCAATAATCTTATCTAAAAAAAGGTTTAATCTACATCATATAGGTAATGTTAGAACTGTAAATTTGTGTAAAATGATTCACTTTTTACATTAAGCTACATGTATAATAATTGTAACACTGCAGTATATTTATTATATGATTTGCTGTGTGTGACATTATGTAAACTATCTTTTTGTAAACTAAAATGTTAAGGGCCAAGATGGCCAAATGACCTAGATCCAGATTTCGATTTGCCTTTAGTTATTTTAGGAATTTTATCAATAAATGATATTGTGGTGTATGGATTTGTATTTTCTCATTTAATTTCATCTGCAACCTCAAATTATAATTTTTTTGTAATTGAAAATTGTTCCACAGCTCTTTGTATAAGTAATATGTATCTTTCTGAGCTATTTCATACTATTTTTTTCTGTTTACACTGTACTTTTGTTCAAAAGAGAAACCTGTCTGTCATCTCTGTCTCTGTCTGTGAACTCTGTGACTCACTTACAATGATAACTGATGAGTGTTATTATTTGTTTAAGGTTCATCATTTTTACTATAATAAAAACAGGTCTGACTGTCTGTTTGTCTGCCCATCTTTCTTTACAAAGCCATGCTAAAAGCATTGCGAAAACAAAGTTACCGTCGTAGTAATGAAACTTGGGTGTAAAAATCGGGGTAATTTTTCATGTACTGATTACATATGGCAATCTTTCACAGTGCATTGGACTAATGAGAGGACCAGTTTAAGAGAACAAGATTAAGCATTACATGTGCTACGAAAAGTATCATGGCAGGTCATAAGTATCTTTGGAAGCTTTCTCTTTGACTTGACTGTGTAATCCTGCACAAAAATGAGTCACTTTGTGAAAGAAACAAAAAATATCACTAGTTTTGTAACAACAAAAAAGTATTACAAAAGTTATAGAAAACAATTCAAAAACTTCGAAGATTATAAAAAATCATATTTCCAGCAACTTTAACATGATAACAATGGTGTACGTGTATACTTCAAAGCAGTTCTACGCAGCAGTTTAAATGTCTGTATCAAATCTACAAGTTCTGAACATATGCATGGTAATGTGCACTCAAATATATGCAAAATTTGTGACATGTCGCATGCCACTCTGATCCTGTGTACCATGCAAACCACATGTACAAAATAGACACACCACTCATAGCAAACTCTGTGAGCATTTTAATTGTTATCATTACATTACTTCCTATTTTATTATTCACTAGCTGCATTACCCGCCTACAGTAACAGATTCACGGGCAGCATAAGGTTTATTGAGAGTTGGCTTTCATACTGTAAAACAACTCTAAATATGCAGTTACATCTCCCTCTCTCCATCTCTCCTTTTCTCCCTCTCTCCCTCTTTCCCCACTCTCCGTATCTCTCTTCTCTCTCTCTCTCCCCTTTCCCTCTCTCCCCTCTCTCTCTCCCCCTCCCTCTTCCCCTCTCTCTCTCTCTCTCCCTATCCCCCTCTCTCCCTCTTTCTCTCCCTCTTTCTCTCCCTCTCTTTCTCCCCCCCCTCTCCTCCTCGCTCTCCCTCTCTCTCCCCTTCTCTCTCTCCCTCCCTCCCTCTCTCTCTCTCTCCTTCTCCCCCTCTCTCTCTCCTTCTCTCTCCCCCTCTCCCTCTCTCTCCCTTTCTCTCCCTCTCTCTCTCCCCCCCTCTCCTCCTCGCTCTCTCCCTCTCTCTCCCCTTCTCTCCCTCTCTCTCCCTCTCCCCCCTCTCTCTCTCTCCCCCCTCTCCCTCTCTCTCCCTTTTTCCCCCCTCTCTCTCCCTTTCTCTCCCTCTCTCTCCCTCTCTCTCTCCGTCCCTTAGTTCAACGCAACACTTGCGGATAGACAACATTTTTCGTTTTTCTGTCGGGCATATGAAGAAACAGTTTTCGGCGTGTGCCTACTTTTGAGCTGGCGACGTATAGCTGGTCATGGCTGATGCAGGGTGACAGTAAGTCGATAGCAGCTGCTCTCTTTCTTTTCACAATAGCGTATCGCAACCCTCGGAGTACTCGTGAAAGTTCTGTAATAGTAAGTTACAGTAGGCCTACTCGTAGCTGGAAGAAAATTAGTAACTCGGCTGCTGAAGGAAATGAACATGACCCACTATCACGAACAGTGGCAAATTCAACGTTATTAAGTAGTGGAGATGTGGCAATTCATATACAATACAACATCGTGTAAGAAACACTTACCTTTTTGATGTGAAAATTTAGTAGGTGAGAAATGTGTTTTTCCAGTGGCTCCAAGAAACAAATGTTTACGTGACCTTCTCGGTACACGTTGGCAGTAAATATTAATTGCATGTAAATAACTACTCGTTTATTTTTTTTATTTAATAAATAGTACATTTTTATAGCTGTATAAACACCCTTGTATAGGCCACAGAACTCAGGAAGGCGCTTTTTAACACGGCAAAAAATTTGCTGTTTAAAAAGCGTGCTAACCGGGGATTTCGGTTAATGCGCTCGAGCGGTGAAAGAAAAACAACAGAATCGCAACACCTTTATATAAGCCGCTTGGCTCAAATCGTCAGAGAAAATTAGCGGCTAATAGTCTATATTACGATATTTAGTATTCATATTAGTTAGGTTGGCTTCGTTCGACCGAATGGAAAAAGAAAGACCGCTCTATAATTTATTTACTGTTACTACACATATTAACTCAGTCCGCTTCGTACGACCGAAATTCATACGACGATAAATAGAAAGGCCGCTCTATAAGGCGGACACTCAATCAAACAGACAGACAACGATTGCCGTTTATATAGTAGATAGAGAACAGCGTTTTTCTAGTGGTTGCAAGAAACAAATGTTCACATGGCCTTCCCGGTACACGTTGGCAGTAAATATTAATTAGATGTAATTTACTACTCATTAATTTATTTAGAGAGTAGTAAATTTTATTTAATTCACTACTAATATTTACTACTAATTTAATTTTACTACTTACTCATATTAATTAAGTTTGCTTCGTACGATCAAATCGAAAAAAAAGACCGCCATATAATTTATTTACACTGCTCATATTTGGGAGCTATCGGTGACTCAATATATCGAGAAGACAACTCATACTATAAGCATATCAGTATTTATCGTCCATCCCTACGATGAGTAGCAGGTTACGTATTATAATAGAGGCGTGTACTAACCAGAGATTCCCGTTAATGCGCCCTAGCGGTGAAAAAGATCACAGAATAAACACGCCCTTATATAAAAGTAGCGGCTAATAGTCCGAAAAGTACGGTACTCTATAAAGCGGACAGACAGATACACAGATAGATAGACAGACAGACAACGATTGTCGTTTATATAGTAGATTTTCAAAAGCATGTAGCTTCTAAAATATAGTATCAAACTTTAACCCTTTAAAGGTAAAAAGTGAGCAAGAAGGTTGTTAAATATCTTGCTTCTATGAGTAGGGCATGGAGAACACAACTTTGAATGAGAAAATTATTTTGCATCATTTATTTCCATATTTTACTAAGAAAAAACAGTTTTAAATGCCTGTGTAGTTGATTTTTTCATTTTTTTCATATAATGATGTATTTATATTGTACATCTATTAAATGTTTGGTTAGGTAATTCTAACTATATTATATTCATAGTTTTATCCTTGAAACACATAACTTTTGCCATGCAAGGTTTATTTTTTCCAGGGCACTTAAAGGTTTAACCGTCCTAAATCACACAATATTCAAACAAAAATCGTGCAAGTGTTTTTTCAGAATGCCTGAAGGGATAGTGTATATCTGGCTGCTGCTGAGGGTAGACAATAATATTCATGTTTAGAAATTATTACCCAACAGCAGTGGCATGTGAAAGCAACTCCTGATGTAAAACTATGATATAATTGATATAGTTCCGACTCAGTTTATTATTAATTTTAAGCAATATTTAACTCACTGTTTAGAATTTTCATTTATTTTATTGTCACATTTGTTTGATTAATTTTGACCGTGAACTTGGCAGTGAATAACATGGATTATCTATGTTATTCATGCCAAACTTAAAATACACTATAAAGCAGAAGGCAAACAATGCCCTTGTAAGAAAATTTCATGTTATTTTGTTGGCTGATCAATGCATGTCTAATAATGATAGTGTTTTTTTCTAAAATGCAGTTTGTACAAATCCCAATTTGATAACAAATTTGATAATATTCAATAATTTGACAATTCCCACCACCTGTTACATGTACTGTGGTAAGTTACAAGTTTTTACATGTGTATTCTCTGCTCTTCAATTTTCCAATTTGTTTTATTGCAACTATAATATTATTACTAATAATATAGCGGTTACCATTGTTTGTGTTTTACATATTCTATGTTTATAGCAAAACCGTCCTAAGATGATATCTGAAGTAAATAAACTATAAGTTATATAATCTCAAAATTTTGGCAAAAGTTTTATTGCAATTGGATGCAAATAATTTTCTCTGTTTTATTTCCATTTTATTATAATCTAACTACAAACTGTGCCTTTATTCCCTACTCAGTTTCACTCATTATGTTGCTGTTCATCCTTGTTACTTTGTGACCTAAATTATTAGAATTAAACGGTAATAGTTCTTATTAGTAATTTATAGATAAGAATAGTTAATTATTAGTTACTTATTAGTAATACTATGCCATCACGTCATAGAACTGCAATGAAGTAAATCTAGCTAGCATGCACTTCATGATTTATATATCATTCTGTACAATTAGGGTTGCCACAGTTTTTCGACCATTTTTGATCTTTTACACGAGAGCATTGCTTCTTATCGATTTTTAACTCTCGTCTTCTTTAGCACTTCTCTCAACTTTTCATTGTTATCTTTATAATTGTCAAAATACATGCTCATGAGTTGTTTCAGTTTTATGCTTTCAACAGCCATGATGAAAGTAAGTCAATAATCAGCTAACAGCTAGCAGTCAGCTAGACCATGTACTAAACAGTGTGTGAAGCATGTGCTATACTTGGTGGTGAAATAGAGCCTACTCCAATACAAATGTCTTATTGAATGTTTTTTGTAGGTTTTTGTAACTTTATTGTTCCTGTATAATTATTAAACATAGTAGCATTCGCACATGGTTATGTTGGTTTAATCATTGTTAGTGTGATAATATATCAGTTTTATTTAGGCGATAATTTATTGCCTTTGATAAATAATTCTTATGAGCCTTTAAGCTTGCGATAGACAAAGTAAATAAATTTAATTTGGTACGTATATAGCCCATTTACCAAGCTGTAATTCTGTGATCAAGCATTTGAAGTTGTGTTGACAAGTATTTATTGTAGATGTTACACATATAGCGTAGGATTTGATTTGCAAAATGGAAAGTAATGGATAGTTGTATTTGAGGTTTTCTAAAGCTTGTAAATAATATTTCTATTAGGCTGTGAGTTTGTGCGAGGCGATTAAAAAAATCTAAACGCCTATTGAACTACAAAAAACCATAAAGCTGCCAGTTTACTGACAATAAACTTAATCTTAAAACTATAAGTACTTATTGTATACTTACAGATCTTAGCGCGGTTTATATATTTATATATTTATTTATATACCACGCTAAGATCTTCTGGGACTTCTTTATCCAAACTGACAAGCATGTCTTAGCAAACCAAGTAGATATAGTGGTGGTGGACAAGGAGAACAAGAGAGCTAATACAACAGATATAACAGTACCCACTGACTGCAATATAGCCAGCAAAAAGAGAAAAGGTAGAGAAATATCTACCTCTTGGAGAAAAATGCTGGGATGTAAGAACCACTGTAATTCCAGTAGCCATTGGTGCACTGGGCACAATAACACCGGCGCATAAAATGTGGCTTGCCAAGATACCGACAGCAATCAACTCAGGTGAGTTGCAATAAAGTGCGCTATTGGGAACAGCTAAGATCTTGAGGCAAGTGCTCAAACTCTTAGGTCTCTGGTAGGAGACCCGGGTTAGAGCAAAAAGTACCACTCATACGAGTTAACCGGGGTGAGGCAACAATTATATATATCTATATAAATAGTGACATAGTATATAAACAGCGACATAGTATATATATATATATATATATATATATATATATATATATATATATATATATATATATATATATATATATATACATATACATATACATATATATAAACTATATTAGGAACTGAAAACTTTTAAAACATTTTACAACTTAAAGTTTCACTGTTGCTACCATTCATCAAGTAAAATTAAAATGGTAGATACGCTATATATATATATATATAAGTTTTAATCAGTTTTAACTATCTCTACTAGGAAATGACTTTAAAATGACACCATTTTGTGTGCAGATATTGTGCCCATGCAACATTTCCTTCAGAGAGCATCCAGTTCAAGCCACGAATCTTTCAGCTGTTTGATTTTGCCGATGTACCAAGTTAGTGCCTTGCTGATGGTAAGCATAACTGAATATCTGGTCTAAGTTCATTAGTTTCATAAATCTGCAAAAAGTTTAATTTCTGAGACACATTCTGTTGTTTGACAGGAGTTTTTTGTGGTGTGTTCCTTTCTTAAAATATGTTTAAATAATTAAATGTTAAAATATTTTCAAAAAAATGTTTAAAAATATGTTTAATTATTGAGTATATCCTAAGGATGCTATTTATATCATATGTTGTTTTAAAGTAAAAATGGTTCAGCAGTTACGCCTAAGGGGAATTCAACTAATTTGTTCAAATATTTGATTTTTTTTGGTAGTCTGTTTAGCTTAGCTGATACATACTTTTGTAAATTCTACAATGCCAATAAGTAGACAAATATTAGAAGGGTTCAGGCTCTGCAGAAAACATATAAATCATTAGAGTTTTATACCAGCTGTGATATCCAAATTATTTAAATGTTGCACACAAAGTTTATTATATGAAAATGAGAATATAAATTATCTTAAGCTTCATATCAAAAATAATGTGTTTTGTTGTAGCTGAAAAAGAGCACAAAAAAATAAAACAGTAGTGAAGGTGTTTAAGTGTGACATAATCACTAGGAACTTGATAGATAATGTCCGTTTTACTACAATGATCGTGGTAAAAATAGTTTATACAGATACAGGTATTAAAAAGTGAAAGAATCGGATAAAAACCCTGAATATGTAGAAAACTTATAAACAGTGAGTACATAGAAAATAAGAATATGTATGAAAAAATTATCGTTACCGCTGAAGCTATTCATAAAAATTCTGAAGGCAGAAATGCTGATGCAAATGTAAAAATGAGGTATCGTAATTAAATACATCACTGAAGCGTGTGAGGGTGAACATTAATCTTTGCGTGGCTGAGCAAAGTGTGAATGTAAATTGCTCGTTTCTGAAATTAAAAAAAAAAGCTAAATAATAACCCTTAATACTTACTTTGTTAAACCTTTGTGGCGAGTGCCCATAATGAACTCAACACTCATATGTTGACAAAAGGAAATCTGCATGTTAAGGTTCTATATCCAGATAACATGCAGTAAAATGTGATCAAATTGTGGCATTTTTTTAAATAAAATTGATAAAAGATAGTTAGCTATAAAAGTAACTAGTTTTTATTTAAATGAATTAAAAAATGAGGTGAAACTGTAAATAGAAACTACAGTCAAAGGCTTATTTGATTCCAATGATTGTGGCAAACAAGCTGTTTAGTGCGAAAGCAGGTTAAGAGAAGCGCAGTTTAAGAAAAGCCTTTTTAAAACCGAAATGCAGCTCACAGAAAAACTCACATTGCTGATAGACTTCTCTATTGCATTTCTTAAAGTTTGAAAAAAAAAATTGCACACCTTTGCAATCAAACTGGGTGCATTCAGATACAGGGATGCACAGTCACGAGAATTTGATCAGTAGCTGCAATGAGTATGAGTAACTACATTGTAGGCCTACCTTGCCTTAGCAAGCGAGATAGTTGCGAGGAGTGGTTGGTTAGGTGGTACATGAAGTACAAGCTGTGCCTGCTTCAAACGAACCAATTTCTCAAGTTTAATTAGGATTTTTATTCAATCCCATTACCAAATGTATTTTTCGTCACTAGATTTGAACGGCTATAAGTGATCGAAAAGTGTACAAAAAGGTAGAAAGACAAAAACATCTAAAAGATCAAAAACAAAAACGAATAATTGTATATATAGATTGAGTGCTCTACGCTAATCTCTATTTAAATAATAAATAGGTATGAAGTGGGTTTTTGAGGAAGAAAACAATCTACAAGTGTGGTTGAAGTAGTGGAGTTACCAGCAATGGTTGCCAGCTAAACGACCTATTTGTCTGAGTATGTCGGACATTGGATAACCCAGCACGAAAAGTGGTTGAGCTTTTCAAGAGAGGTTTGTATACAAAAACGACGTTTTTCCATAGACAGTCAACTAGCTGCACTCCAGTTACATACTTATGTTTGTTTAATGAATAAGTGGATTTACAAACATATCTCACTTAAAAGCTATTACCCCTTGTTATTACAAACCCATAAAGAGTTGAAGGTGATAAGTAAAGAACTTTCCACCAAAAAGAGTCACAGGCTTGCCAAAATCTAAGTTTGTTTCACCCATAAGAATCAGTGTTAGATATTGATAGCTAAATAAAACTGATCTAGTAGCTTATTAACAATGTCATACAACAGCAGTATTGCTAATATTTATACTTGTAATTGACTTGATCAATTGGAGAGGCTGGAGTTGTGCTGGACATGACTATTGCTGGACTAGACCACTTCTGGACGCGTTAGATTTCACCTCAGCATATTCTTGCAGATAGTTTAATCAACCTTTCCCTGTTGGCAATTTTTAGTTACAGTTCTTGTCAGCAAAAGTAGAAGACATTTTATTTTTAAGGCATGTGCAAACTCTGCTGCTATTGTACTTTTTGTAATATATCACTTTGATTCCTCTGCATTTGGTATAATGACTACTTTGATATCACAAGTCTGCACTTTGTTAACACTTCTATTGCTATCAAAGTGCTACACACTGTTAACACTTTTAATAACAACATAGTGCTATTATGTGCCAACATGTATAGTGTTAACATATTGTTACACTGTGTTAACACTTCTAGTGCTTATTCTTAATAAAGTATGTCATCGTGATCATTTTTATAATGCTTTACATTCATTCACCAGTTTCGACATTGGATGCATTTGTTCGATTTTATATATGGCAGTGTTGAGTATTTTACTGCAAATATATTGTGATATTCCATAAAATGCATGAAAAGCTTTATTTTAGCTTTGAAGCTCAGATGAAGAATACAAACCCTGCCAACCTTTGTGAGAGTTACACTACACGTCAAACTTGGTTGACATTAGATGACTGAACCATTTCTACTCAAGTTAATAAGCGACCATTTTGGAACTTTCAATTGTATTGCTACTTTACTAGTATGTTCATAGTTGTTTGAGCATTTAAGACTAGCTACAACTATTTCTATCAATATTTTTCTTATCATTAGAACATTATGATTATTTCATATTTTGTATAATTTATATTTTGCTATCACAGCTCTATACTCTGTTTACAACACTAGCCTCAAGTCTCTCACACTTTATCAGATTAGTTATATGTCATTGTGATTAATTCTAATGTAATAAATTTTTTCGATGGTGCTGACGTCAAGTGCATTCCTTGGACTTTTACTGTTTTGCAGTAACACTTTATTGCAAAACTGTTTTAATTGTTTTATGAAATGACCATGAAACATGTACCTTGATTTTTGGTCGCCGTTTTGAAAAGTAAGTGCCTTATTCATCTGAATCATGCTAGGCATGTCAAACTGGGCTACCAAAATATGATTGCATCTCACCTGTACAAGTTAATAAACAATTCTGATAAAGCTGTCTAATAAACTGCTGCTTTATTGCGGTAGACTAACAGATTTGAGCATTAAAAGCCACATCACCTAACCTCTATGATGAAATAACCATATTTCATTGAGATGGATTGTTTTAAAGTTGAAGAGCCAGGTACTTAAAGTTGTGCCAGGTACTACTTTCTTGATTAGCCGTACAGGTAGTAAGTAGCTGGTTTGCTCAGCCATTCCTTCCCATCATTACCTTATCTAACAGCTTTAGATAACAGGGCCAGATGTTTGAGAGTTTAGTTGATAAAAATCCCTAAGTGGCTCCAAACACTGTGAGCTAGAGCAAGGCTAAATATTTGTTATGTCAATGCAAATATCAGATAAGTGACTGCTTAGCATTTTTATCTTATTTGGCTCGCTAAAAGCTGTAATAAGTAATACTAATATTGGAAAAACACTGAATTATTGAAGTCATTTATTCAGCTAGGCATTGCAAAACTAATCAAATCAAAACCTTTGTCTCTCAACATGCTTATGACCGTTATTCAGTAAATACATTCAAGTTAAAATTATTTATAAGAGTTCAATAGTAAGTCCAGTAACTGCTCCTACAACAACAAAATGTTAGTCCGAAAACCTCTACCTTATAGGTTATATTATGTTTGTGTTATATGAATTTAACATTAAAAACAGTAAAAGACATGTAAATTCCATATAATGTAAATTTCCAATGTTGTATGGCCGAAGAAGTGTGTTTAAAAGGATCTGTAAATGGAATTGATCATGTTATTTACATGTAAATTACATGTAAATAACATGACCAATTCCATTTACAGATCCTTTTAAACACACTTCTTCGGCCATACAACATTGGAAAAACTTGACATAAATTTTTATATATTGGGTTGTACCGAAACTGTTGTATTATTGGTTTGCACGACAGATTTTTACCTTTTCAGATCAATCTCATAGGTTTCATAGACTATGATTACCGTAATTTTATAATAAATTGATGGGAACGCAAATCTTTCCCTGGTGTTTACTGACTACAAAATTCCTTGTTTTTTTTCTAAACAGCAAAGTCAATTCTGCAAAGTACAACTGACAAAAAATATTTTATTTGCTTACAATAAAGTAAAACATAAAAATAGCTTTAGTATAAAAAAAATTGCAGGTATAGATCGTAATCTATTTGTATCCAAAGGCCACGGTTGGAATAGAAAAAAACTTTGGGAAAGGCTCCAACTTTTGACATTCGAATTGGTCTGCCGACACTGCAACACTGTAATTTTTCAGTGTATTGGGAACTCTGAAAGTCTCCCATGAAGATCAATGGGTGGCCTGATTAGCGTCATAGTTCTTTATTAACCATAATGCATTGTGCTGACAAACACATTAGTAGAACATCCTTTGAATGAATATTTAGTTTTATATAAATTCCAGAACATGCTAAAACTAAGAAAATCTGTTTTAGCTCACACCAATTACTGGTTCTTTTATAGCTGGTGTTACCAAACTTAATTTAATCTAGAAAATACTGACAGGCAGCAGTTCAAAAATTCTTGATTGTTTCAAACTCTGCATAACGCTCAATTGTTATGTTTTCTCTATACAGGCGCTCTTTGTTCTCTTCAGCTGATGATAACGTCCTCCTAATCAAATTCCTGGCTCAACACACAATAAAGTTGCCCTGATCAATCGACTTAAAGTATTTATGACTCATTGCTCAGCTAGCTATTCTCTATTTTGTCAACAAATCTGATAATCTACAACAACGAACTGAAGTGTCTTGTCTACATAAAATAGATATATCGTTATGCTCATACCGTTTTTCTCTCACAAGTGTGAACTGGAAATTGAGATGATATATAATTTTTAATGTAAGGCAAAACAAATATTAGACCAAAATTGTTCACATTGTTTAGAACTTTCGTTATAACATGTACACCTTGTAGGAGCGTCTACTGTAGATGCTTAACTTTTAATTCACATATTAATCAATATACTAGAATCATTGTGAATCTTGTGTCCATAAAATGTTGAAGTAGCAAAGGTCTAACCTTAAAGTCACACTTATATTTTAGGGACAAGTAAAAGCCTCTCACTTAATGCTATCTTGAAACAGAGACCACTTTCAACAGTACTACGTACAGTGAAGCTTTAAAACAAGTTAAAAAATATTTAAAGCGTATACGTTGATGTTTACAGTCAGCTGGATTCATCTTTCACTAGGAAGGTTTGAGGTGTCATACGGTAGCAAAAGCGAAAATTACAATCTACAAGTTTTATTAGGGCTAGTACATATCTGTGATGTAGATTCATGGATGTAATAATGAACCATAATTATATATCTATTTATATGACCAAAATTAAAGTTAATAAACCATGTTTTAATTCTAAAAATCTAATCTTTTAATGACCTATTAAACTACCTATCTAACTTATAAAACAGTAAAATGCCCACAATTTATCTCATTTGGAAAAAAAGTTCAACCGTAATCTTAAAAATATATGAATAATAACATTTCTTTTAAGCATGTCATATTGGCTCCGCTGCTTCCCTTGCACTATTTTTATAAATACGTGGTCAGATCCTAAAATTTCCAGAATGGAGTTGTATACCTTTGCATATTTGCATGATGGAAAACCTCATTGCGGCGTTTGCTGAAAAAGACCTCTGGAGTGTTGCCACAAAGTTTCATGTTGCTAAGACATCGCGTTCTCATATCAGCCAACAATATGTCAAGGTCTATCAGGTGTTTCTGGCCATTTAAAAAAAAATTTATCGTCATGTCTAATAAACCGGAACAGCGTATTTCCATTAAATTTCGTGTGAATTTAGGGAAAACAAGTACTCAGACAGTTGAAGTGTTAAATGTTGCTTTTGGACTTATTAAATGTTAGTTATTAGAGTTAAAAAAAGGTTATAAAAAACCCGTCTAGCAACAAACTCACAATTTAAGCTTAGCTCTGGTCTAAAGTTTGGCAACTGAAAATGATTTAGAACATGATGAAAGATTATGGTATGTTTATTACCAACAACTGTTTGAGTCTTATAACTTCATGGATCAAAACTCAGAATAATTGCTTGAAAAGTAATTATTTGAGCGGTTTATTAATAGAATTGCTTTATGGCACTAGAAACTTAATCAACAGGGAATCAATTATTCACTCTCCGAAATCTGCTATTTTGTTACAAAGCAATATAAAGTGAATCAGGAAAAAAGAAAGAAAAACTGCTATAGAATTATTTAAATATATAAACCGCAACCATACAGTATATGTTATAACTGTTAAAATATATGTCCAACTTGTACTGGAAGATGAGGCACATGTAGCAGCTTTATAATGAATCAATGTACACATTTATCTCCATTGGGGGTAGAAACTGCAATTGCTACTTACCTAAACTGTAGTAAAAAATATCTTAAATTAAGAAGGTTTGTACTGATAGTGCTAAAACAAACTGTTAAATCAGATATGGTTTCATTTTTTAACCAAGTAGAATAAGTATTCATTTTGTTTCTCACAACACTAGTTAATGATCATGCTCTTGATCTCCTGTGTCGTCAGTAGAGAAACATCTCCTGTTATACTCATCCATTTCTCCTAATGATCTCTGTGTCTCTCTCTGCATTTCTCTCTGCATCTCAACAATTCTTTGAAAAGCTGCAATATGTACAAGCAATATTTACAAGTAAAAACAATACATTTATTTACAAAAACCCAAAAATGTATTCAATTTTATCAAGTTCAATTATATATAAGTACCAAATATACCAGCTAGCTGATGTTTCTTATCAATTATGCTTGGTTGATTATAGACAGCCCATTTAGTTTTTCCGAATCGTGTTAATTATTATTTTACCAAATTACAATTTAAATAATAAGTTGATGAAATACTTCTTTATGCCGTCATACCTGATTCCAACTTCTCTACTCTCTGGTTTGAATTCTGAAGTTCTGTAAAAGAAATAAACTTCAATTCAGTTCTCTTATCAATAATGATTGATTGAATATATTCAAAAAAGTTTGTAATTGTTTTAAACCGACTTGCTTCATAATTACTTGATGAACTTTTTGATTTAAATTAATAAGTTAATGAAATATTCTTCTATACCAACATACCTGATTCAAGTTCTTGTACTCTCTGGTTTGATTTTTGAAGTTCTGTAATTGAAAAATGCATAAATCTATAATATACAGTCTAGTTTATAAAACTCAAATTTGCTAATCTTTATAAAAGTTTATAATGTGAAGTTCAGAGCTGTTTTTTGTTAGAGTTTCATGGGTATTGAAAATTGATTAATGGCTGGTGAATGTTAAAATGGCTGTAAACCAATTTCATGATTTGTAAACAATGTTTTTATCCACTGAAGGTTCTTGTTTTTTTTTAGATGAAATGGTAGTGCTTGTTTTCGAGTTAACAATAAATTAACACTGACAATTATAAAAGTCAGCGTTTTTAAGTTTGAGACAGATACAGGGAGTTAAGATTCAAGATTTTTGTTTAGTTGTTCATGACGAGATACAGTGAAAATATCCGTTAAATAAACTAGACTCAAATTATTAGGGATTTATACTCGATTGCTTTATTTTAAGTTTATCAAAAGTTGACTCTCTAATACTAATTACTGTAAACTACTCCAGGGCAAAAAAATTTAGTAACATAAGTGCATCTACTAAAAATCATTTCTCCCTTAAAGATATTTAGTCGTAAAGGATTTTTTTATTTGAGCGTGGTAATATCATGGGCACATATTTTGGCAATTAGCCAATGATGACCAGAGTGTTCAAACAGCCGAATACTGATCAGTTAGGGTTTGTTGTATGACTGCTAAGATCTCTACTTTACTCTTGTCAAGATTGAAACTGAAAATATTTCAGCGAATTTGAAACCTCTAATCTGATTACAAGGAAAAGTAAAAATTTTATAACTCGTTAACTGTTAATTTGTTAAATACCAGCAATTGCAACTATCAATAGTTTAGCTTTGTCATTTGGTAAGTAGCTGGTGTAAGATAACTAGTAAAGATTGTCCAAGTGAAAGCAACTACGACTGTATATCTTTATAATTTAGCAAGCGGCTGACTTTAGATAAAAAGAAGACTATTGTTTAAGTAAAAAAAACCTTAATTGTATATTTAGATATTAGCTATTGACTAGTTCTGACAATGTTTCTTTGGTTTCTGAACTATGTAGATGTTGGTGGTTGTCTAAACAGAATCTATCACATATTGCTAATGCTCAATCATTTTATTTCAAGTTTCCATAACCCTTAAATATAGGAGAAGGTGCATTTACCTGCAGCTTGTTGAGCTATTGCCATCTCTTCCACAGTATGTTTTGATTCTGACTGTTGCAGTTTTTCATTTGTGAAGCTTAGTTCTACAACATTTAAAAAATAATACTTTTCAATCTTTAGCATGCATCAGAAAAAAGATAAATGTTTAGATTGACTAAACCTACTGAGTTTTTGTGAATTAGAAAATTTAATAGAGTTTTAAGTCATGAAATAAGTCAATGTCTATATGCAAGTATTTGGATGCATATGTATGTGTATTTATGAACGCTAGAAAATATGCAAGTATATTTGTATGTAATAGAGATATCGGTATTATAGAACAATACTAGCAGAAAATACTGGTATAAAAATGAGCGTGTTATTATTTACTTATACTGCAAATAATAAGTTTTCATATTTTAAAGTATCCTAAGAATTTATCTTACCTGCAGCTTGTGCCTTCACTTTCTTATCCAACTCCTGAACATTCATCTTTGAGCTAATCAATTCTGTAATATAAAACCATGTGATAGACATCCATCGATATTAATGGCAGTAGTGTAAGCTAAACCTGTTGATATCAATGTGAACAGGTTATTATCTGCTTATTCTGCAAATAATGAGTTTTTATATTTCAAAATATCCTAATAATTTATCTTACCTGCAGCTTGCGCCTTCACTTTCATATCCAATTCCTGAACAGTGTTTTTTGAGCTATTCAATTCTGTAACGTAAAACAATGTGATACATTACGATATTAAAAGCAGTGTGTAAGCTGAACCTGTTGATATAAATATGAACATGTTATTATCTGCTTATACTGCAAATAATGAGTTTTTATATTTCAAAGTATCCTAATAATTTATCTTACCTGCAGCTTGTGCCCTCACTTCCACATCCAATTCCTGAACAGTGTTTTTTGAGCTATTCAGTTATGTAACGTGAAACAATGTGATAGATCACAATATTAATATCGGTGTGTTAGCTAAACCTGCTGATATGAATATCAACATTTTACTATTTTCATATACTGTAACTAGTGAGTTAATTATTTTTTAAAGTATATTAATAGCTTATCTTACCTGCAGCTTGTGCCTTCATTTTCATATCCAATTCCTGAACACTCTTCTTTGAGCTACTCAATTCTGGAAGATATAATAACTTGATAGAGTACAATATGAATGGTGCTATATTACCTAAACCCACTGACATGAATATGGACATGCTATCATTTGTTTATACTGTGCCTGGTAAGTTTACAAAATTTCAAGTAAGTTTCTTTTTTGGTTTAACAAAAGCTAAAGCTGTTGACCCAAAAATTAAATGCTAATAACGTGTACGATATAAATTTCATCTGATCGTTTTACATTTTTGGTAAAATTCTAAACTTTACATTCAGCGAAGCAGTCAAATTTTTCAAAGACTTTTATTGGCTGGGTTTGCTTTGTCCAAAAGCTTTTATCAAACTCGGAAAGGACTTATCTTGCTTTCTGTTGCCTAATATGATATATGATTAGTACAAAGTTGTCATCGGTAGCTGACTATAGTTGGATTGATGTCTGTTAAAACTACCCCATGCCTGAAACGAAGTGAGTAAAGTTTTAGTAAAAACTACCCACAAAAACAAATTGTAGTTGATAAGTTACATGTACTCATTGCATCGACTACACACACAGCAAATCTTGTGGTACTTTTCGTCTGCTGTCCACAAGTTTGTTGTCATTCCCTCTGATTTTTTCAAAAAATATTTTACATGATATTAACAGGATCAACCGATGGTTCATGCAAACTATAAGAATTAAAGGTTTGCTAAGCACAAAATTTTAACTGTTGATTGAAGCTTTTGCTCAAAAAGATCATGCGTAAGTTATGTTCTAATTTAGTTGATTAAAAGTATTATTGGTATTTAACTGCACAAACTTGCAATAAAATGATGGTTCAGAGGAGTAACTTGCCATGATGTTATGGTTGAATCTAAGATGATAGAAACTGCTGAATAAAAATTAACAACCATTCTATTCTACTAATTATATGGTACACATTAAACTTCACAGTGCAGACTAAAACAATACACATATGTGTACTACTAAATCGTATAACACGTAATAGTAATAATACTGAACATTATATCGTGAGTACCTAAAGTCTAAGGGTGTCATATAACAAATATTATATCATGCGTGAATATAAGTGAGGAATAACATAACTACATCAGTAGATGTAGATTTAAAAGTGCAAACAAAAATTTGGAGAAACAAGAAAAAAAACAAGAAAATACTTTGCTTTGATAGGATATGATTGTGTGTTCATAAAAAAGTATAGCCGGGAAATTTCACAAGTACTGGATAGAAATTTTTGTTTATCAGAGAAAGTAAGTCATAGTTTCACATTTTGAATTATTTCATATGGTAGCAGTATTTCATACAAGTTTAATTACTTTGAAGTTACTTTCATTAAAATATCTATTCAGTTTTTGTTTTTTATCCAACTTGTATAGATTCATCTTGAGTTTGAAGTATTTTAGACTCTTTAACTTCTTTGATACTCTAAATATAAATAAAATATAAGTATATATAACATAATATAGTATAACAATATACAATTTAAACAGCATTAATGGAGATACAGTAAGGTAATGAAGTTTGGGTTTGAATAAAATAATATGTTTGGTGGTTAACTTCTGTATAAGAAAAAAATTACTTTTTATGGGAAGTACTACGTAATCATTTTGCTAAAATTAATTTAGGGATTTAGGTTTTGTATTACCCTTGATGTTTGCAACCAAACCTTGGTTTTAAATACATTTTATTGTTTGTAACTTTGATGTTTGCTAGAAAACTGTGCATTATTCAGTCAACCATTTTTGGTTCCACAGGTTAATATGGGTTTTACTGCCTCTTCGATTGAGCCGAACATTTCAATGCATGCAGCAAAAAATAGTAAAGGAGTTACTCACAATTCGTTATTCAGGGAAGCTTCTGATTTTTTTAGGTGTATTCAATGCAATGCAGCAGCCGTTGGGAAAGTCTAGAAAGTTGTATACTATTCATAATGAATAATATACAACTCATAAGTCACATAAGGTCTACAAAGTCATATAGTTTTTTTATGAATAGACAGTTGAATTTGAGACTTTGCTTGTTAAGTGAACGTAAAATCAGTAAAACTGCTGCAGCTCGTTTAATTACAGTATTATTTGATTAGAGGATCTGTGAGTTATTCTGTTCATGGGCCAATTTTTGACCATTTGTTTAACTTTTCTTACTTGTATCCTAACACTTTTTGTTTTGTTGAAATAACCTACATAAAAGGCTCTTTAGATGCAACTGTGATGACTCTGCTTTTTGCTGTCATTGTGCTTTGTATTTAACAACCTTTAAAATTCATTTACACAAAGTTTGAATATCGGCATTGTCAGAAAATTGTAAAGTAAAGCGCAAGTTAATTTTGCAGTGTTCATTCATTATAAATTCAAGCGCAGGTTAGTGCCACAGAGGTACTGTCACCGAGGCTTCTGATGAAGTTTTAAAGTAGCAACTATTGCCAAATGACAGAAATGTTAAAAAAAGCTTGGCATCGGGATAAATCAGAAAATGTGTTTCATTGTATAAATTACCTTGTATACTGTCTTTGCAAGCTATCTGTGTAAGAGACCAGTTTGACTGGTGTAATGGAGTCTAAGGCAAACTATCATTTGATTATGTTCTACTATGTCTGTGTTTAATCTCGCTTTACAGCAGCAGTTTTCAGTTTAACTCGGTTAGGGCCGGTTTTGGTCCTAATATACCAGATTATTATTTTGTTAAGTTTAGCTGACCCCTTTTTGGCCGGAATCAATTGTGATAGAACTTATAATGGGCTGAATATGAACATTTATTATACGACTTATATATTCAGTTTACAATCCGTCTGTAACCTTTTTAGACTGAAACGATTAGGAATTGCTATAAAGTTGTGTAGCAACAAGAAGCAGCTATTGCAGAAACAGAAATAATAATTTCACAAATAACAGTCTTCTTTGGTGCTTTATAACTTGAGCAAAGTCTTACCAGAAGCCTGTTTCTTTATTTCTTTTTTCTGATGTGTAACAACTGACTCTAACTCTTCAACTCTCCATCTTGCAGCTCCAAGTTCTAAAAATGTAGCTAATCATTAGGTAGAATTACAATAAGAGCTTTATATGAGTTAAGTTATATATATATATATATATATATATATATATATACATTTTCTGTTCACGCTTATAGTCTTTTTATAACTTTTGAAGTTTATAACATAGGATTTTAAACTTACTTTTGTTATCATTATTATTTCAGATTCGCATTTTTCAAACTTAAGTTGAACATCGCGTTTTTCATTTTTCTAGCACTGGTATTATTGCTTAATTAGTTTTCAATCTTTATTATCAGTAGAGCTGCGCAACGATTATTAAAATTAATCGCTATTAATAACTTGTCTGAAGGAGTTAATCTTCGATGACATAGAATTAATCTCGCAAAAAACTGTCTATTCAAAATCAAATAATACACCTACATGCATATATAAACTAATTATATTTGAGACAATTATTATTAACAGGATCACATATTATGTAGTCTAGCAAAATCTATACATGTACTTTATCTAACAAAAATCTGCCTATTCGAAAACAGATAAAACAGCTGTATATTAATTGATTATATTTGAGACAATTGTTGTTAACAGGATTACATGTTATGTACAGTGTACTTAAGTTAAAATGTAATAAATATTATGAGTATGAAAATAGTCTATGAAAGTATATAATTAAGCCAGCCAAGAGTTGAGGCAGCACAATTTAGCCTATTCACATTATCCGAAAGAAGAGATGCACTCTTCGTACCTACAGTAGTAGTAGTTATTGTATGCGACATCTGGTGATGACTTCTGAGTGGTAGGAAGAGAATTAGTTAAATGTTATCTTAATGATAAGTTGCTGTGGTGGTAGGCAATTTCTTTCTGGCATATATTGCACATCACTTTCTTGTTATTCTTCCAACCGCACATGAAAATTCGCTACCTAGTACAGAGGACATTTTTCTGCTTTCATGTTTGATTAAAGTGTCAATCTTATATTACTATCATTCTAAAATTAAAATATGAAATTGTGATTTTTTTTAGGAATGAAGATACATGTATAACTCACTTTGACTTTTTTTTAAATATAAACAAAAGATAGGCTGTAAAATATTAAATAATACTGGTCACTTCTGTTGCTATTACCTAGAAGCATGTGCAAACAACTAACAACATGGCCGCTTACAACTAGACCGACACGGCTCTCGCTTTTTTGCATTGTATAAATAATTTTTATGTTAGTGACTCACTTCATGTGTTCATAGTTGAATGCAAAATAATTGTGGTTGTCTTTAATTGGTAAAAAGTGTTGCTTGTCATAATATTTAATTTTTAGTAATTTCAATGAAACCTGCTATGTTAATGTTATATTGTGGCGGAAGCCGGGCCACAAATTTATTTCTTATATTTTATATACTCGCAAATAATTACTTTTACATATTGCATGTTGTGTCTGTTTTAGTTATTTGTTTTACTTGCATATAATTACTTTTATATATGTTTTGCATATTGTGGTTGTATTTATTATGCGTCCTATCACTAATACTTAGTTAGTTTGGCCGCAACTAAGCCAACGTATTAGCGAGTCTATTAAATATTTATTTTTTACGGTTTCTTACCTGGTTCCATTAGACAGTTTGGGAAAAATATATGTATATAGAGAGAGTTTTCTCGCAAAAAGAGCAGAGTAGTCGCAGCTCCACAACTAATGAAAATTGCTTCGGAATAAAACAAGTGGAAAACCATACTCACTTCTCTTCCAATTCATGCAATATTATGGCAATCTTCTGTAGATCATGCCTGAGTAAAGGCCGGCAATTTTCTTTACAATATATTAAACAATACAAAAGAATCACATCATCATTATTACTTTAGTTGCATTTTATTGGAAGATTAATTGGCTCAACTCAGTTAATCGTGTATTTGTATTGATCACGTTAATCGTTTGATTAAAGCCATCATTGTGCAGCTCTAATTATTAATATTAATTAGTCATCTAACTCTTTTTTGCAGACATTATTCTGATCAAAATTCGAATTCAAATTATTAACATAGTCTCTTTTTTTAATTAGTATGTTGCATAATGTATTGTCAGAAGTTACACATTATCTAATGCCTCCAAAGAAAAGAACCTGCAATGAATCATCCGAGGAAGTTCGTTCCTTGGAATAGACTGCATTGTTAGAGAGAATGACTCTGTCTATTATCCAACATAACTTTTAAACTCTTTACAGCCTGCCAGTATGCCTCCTCATAATCTTCCACTACATGTTGGTGCCTCAGTTACGCTTCGATGAAATTTTATTTACCTAAACTTTAATTTGAACAAGAATGATCGTCACAAATCTATCACAGAATCTTATTTGTACTACTAAGAGTGCTTACTGGAGCAGTAATAAGTGAAAAAGTTTTTATTTCTGGAATACCCCCAATCCAACAAATTTGCTGCTTCAATTTAAAGGTATTCAACTTCCTGTTCGGCTTTCATTTGCATTGATTATCAACAAGTCTCAAGGTCAATTACTAAAAACTTTCAGTATTCACCTCCTAACACTTTCCATTTCACGTAGACACTATCCCGAGTAGGCAGTAAACATGGCCTATACATTCTCTCACCATTCGGCTAGACAAAAAACATTGTTTGCTCTCGTGCGCTTCAGCAATGTACTAGCGGTATGCCCAGGCAATTTTCAAGAATGTTTTTCCCAGCAATCTTTAATTGTTATTATTCATTTGATTTATTCAATATATTTTTACTTTTTTTATTTTTCATATCATTTTTTATCAAATCCTATTTTTTGCAATCATTGTAGTAGAACTAACTTTATTTAACCATTACTTGCGAATTATTTCATTTTTAAACAATTTCATCAAATTGGTGTTGATGAATAATTTTCATGAGTTGTTTTCACATGCATTTATCATAAATATCTCAAACAACCTATCCGCTGGTGGGACAACGTACTAGTGGATCATATTTAGACCTATCATCAATGTTCACTAATGAGCTTAAGTTTAGGCAGGTATTTTACTTTGCTATGAAATAACTTAGTAATCAAAAAATTTTAATTGAAAACCTACCTATATGAAATCTGAACAAGAAATGATAACTTTCAGAAAAAACCTTTTAATGGGAAGCTCTGGAAGCTTTGAGTACAACCATAGCTCATTCTAGCTGTACTACCCGATGTTGCTCAAGAAATAAAAGTTTTTTAATATTTGTGAACATAAGTCATATCCCCACCACCCAAGAGGTAGACAATGATACATTCTCCATTTTTAATGTGACAGGTTCACCAGTAGGCATATAAACCACCAAAAATGTATACAATGTTTATTGTCCCAAAAATTTGACATGCAGTCTTTTCTTCAATTTGTACATGAAGTGTATTACATGACAGCGAATATTGAAATTCTCTAAAAAAGTGTATGAGAAGGGCAGTTTGCGCAGATCGACATAGTTTACACAAAAACTAAGACACCAATAATTGGTGTAAGACACAAAAACTAAGACACCAATAATTGGTGTCTTAGTTTTTGTGTAAACTATGTCGATCTGCGCAAACTGCCCTTCTCATAAACTTTTTTAGAGAATTTCCATATTCGCTGTCATGTAATACACTTCATGTATTACATGACAGCGACAAAAGGTAATACATGTATTACATGTATTACCTTTTGTTTTGCATAATTGACTTCTTGAATTTAAATTTCAAAACAACTTGACAACTACCATGACGTAAAACTTTCCAGAACACCACGCCGTGGCCGACGCAGTGGCCGTCCTCGTGTCTCTCAACTAATACAGCTCCTCACAGAGCAACTATCAACAACAAATGCTAATGTTCAACAACACACTATTCAAATTAATACCAACAATTCATCTGACTCAGATAATTCTTTAGTAGATGTTTTAGGCGATGTAAATGACATAGACTTGGCAGCCCCTTTGTTTCCAGATGATGATCAAGACTTTATGGACATCATTGACCATGAAAACATTGCACAAAACCATATTGCTCCTTCCGATGCTGCCCCCTTTATCACATTCCTTATTTTCAATCTTTAGATTTTCCTGATTTTTAAGAACTGCGTAACAACTTTCTAGGCAAATTTGACAACAACATATCACAGCTCACATGTACTGAATGCAATGAGAAACATTTCACTACATACAATGCTTAACTACAACAATGTCATACGTGCCTGAAAGGTTCCCCTGTCCAATTCTTAGATTACTAGAATTTATTTTTTAAAGTTGTGCTACCACAAATTTATTTTATATCATTTCAAACAACTGTCATTTACACTATACTTTGTCAATTCTTGCTGACAATTACTTTTTCAACAACTAACAGTACCCTTTCTTTTTTTCCTTATCACTTATTCCATTATCAGGTCATGGGCCGTATGACAGGGGAATTTCTAGTTACATATAGCCAGGTGATGCAATCTTGGTGTTTAGTTAGTAGCAAACATGAGAAAAGAATCATGTCTATATCCATTGACAAACTGCTTCAATCGCACACTAAATGCTGGCATTTTTTTGTCTATTTCTAAATTCAAAACAAACGTAAGACACATTTTGTGGCTCACTGCTGCTTAACAAAAGTTGAGCCGCAGAAGAGAACTTAAAAGAGAACTGTAATATAAGTAATTGTTGAAGTAGTTTATAATATTCTTACGAATATTATTATCATTCTTATTTTTTATTATAGAACTGGTCTTCACAATCAATTGGCTGATATTAGGTAAACCAAACTCATAATTCTTAGCCAATAGGTTATTACTTTAATGATTCTTTCTATTGATGCGTCTTTATTAAAATATGGGCAGTTCCTAGTAATGTTGGTTTATAAATTGTATTAAAAGACAGTTCAATGGCATACCCACTAAGATATTAATATTATTACTGTTATTGTAATAATTCTTATCACTAGTATTATCACAAACCAAATTCATTGGTTTCTATAGCAAGATAGTCGTGTTTCACGCTGGCTCATTGATGATGATGGCAGTTGGGCTTGGAAACAAGCAGCTATAAAAGTTGAGCAGTAAAAATAACTAAACAAACACTTATGCTAACACAAGTTTTCAATAATCCATGTTACAACACTGGTGTTTCAATTTACAAAAAAGTGAGTATCTCATTAACTTTACCGAACCAAGATCATTGCTCATTAGTTATTATATTAGTTAATAGAATGCCTCAGTGAAAAGTTTCCGTGTGCGCATACAACATGCGCACACTGAAACTACTGCATGTAGCCTCAGTGCATGTTGTATGCCCACATTGCCCACATGTACTCATACATGTTTGTGAAATATATATTCAAGTTGTAGCTCAGCGTATTTAATCTTGTGAAAATGTAAAATCAACTGACTATTTATTCTACATTAGTAGCCGTGGTGGGATCTCAGATTTCTTTTCTACAAAAAAGTGACAGACGTCCATATGCTTCAGCCAAGAGAGGAGGCTGAAAAAGTCTCGGAGCAGACAGCACTGTTCCACTGGGCATGCAACAGTTGTCTCAGCATGTCCTTCAACTGCAGCAAAATACCTGCTCAGACTTATGCGGCCACTAAAGAAACCTACAGTGCTAAAAGTGCAGGGATAAATAATTTGCTTGTTGAAACTATCCTAGCAGGAAACGTCAACACCAGGAAAACGCCAAAGGAATGCAACAGTAGAGACAACAACTAGTTGCGCTAAAACCCTCAACCATTTTTTCTCAGACAAAATGGAAAAAAGCGGTCATTTTGACTGACACGGCACCCAACATATCACTTGCCTATGATGTTCTTACAGGATAAAATGCCGCCCTGAAAAGTATGAGAAAGCAGAGACTGCGGAAGTTTACAACCGTCAAACTGCCTGAGAAAGCAGTGAAAAAGACTATATTCTTGGCATGCTAAAAGTCAGGCAGGCGTTGAGCTAGTCTCAAACTACTCCAAGCACAAGTAGAAATGGCAACACGTTCTGAACCAGAACTTGTCGTATCAGGATGTGCCGCTAGGAGTGCACTCGGAAAGCCGGTTGACAGCTGTCGGCTGATGTAACTTTAGAAGACCATTTTAACAGCGAGCCTGAATTGTCATATGCTCCCTTCCGATTTGATCTGACAACTAAAAAGCCTACTCTGAATATGTAGTTTCCTAAAGTTAACTTCACAACCGACTCTAAGGGACACTCACCACATGCTGTTGGAAGCCTCTCTTGAAAGCAGTTGAGCCAATATAATGTATGTTCGTCCATCAGACTCATCAGACATTTTAAAAGGCTGCTCTCGCAGGTTCAAAAAAGCTTGGGCTCAAGGAACTTGTCTTACAAGGTGTGGGTTGTTTAGAACTGACTTGGGAGCCAGTGCTGGATCAACCAAATCAACTATTTACTTCCTACAAAAATTGTAAAAGTGACCCTTTCACTTTGTGGTTGATACCAGGTGCACCACAAACTTGCTGAGAAATCAAGTACTTGACAGGAACTCTCAAGACATGAAGGCCATATTGAATGGGAGTTACAGCCACTGTCCTATGCCCAATGGAACCTGGCTGCCATTTTGTGAAGTCATGCCATTTCCCATAGGGCTACATGATGTAAAGACCAAATAGGTCTTTTTGGGGAGCCACATCAGCAAGGTTGCCATCAGAAGAATGCCATTAAAAGTAGCATAACAGTGCGCAAAAAAATTTCAGTAGTCTGTCTTCTCAGTAGACCCACTGCCCTGGATAGCCAAGCATGAGCGATTGTTGTTTAGTTTTGTTCAGTTTACAGTTTACTCAAGAAAGTGCCTGGCTTATTTGACAGCCTTCCCATTAGTTAGAACTGAAAAAGGAAGTGACGGCCAGAGGCCAGATCTGAGAACTGCTGAAGAAATGACTAATCCAGCCTGTTAACGGTGCCTGGAGCTCTCTAATAGTGTTGGTTCAAAAGAGAACTACAGGACACAGAACACAGGGTTCCGCTTGGACTACCGATCAGTGAATGCCATCATCAAACAGGACCCCTACTTCCCATGCCAAAGCGATTTCAGCCTTGATGCATTGCCTTCAGCAAATATTTCAGCACACTTGACCTGGTCGATGGCTACTGATAAGTACCCTTAATCACTAGGCAAGTTAGGAAGGTCTCGGTTAGGCATCTCTGTAAGAAGAATGTCTTTCTGTTTAGTTTTATATTTTGGTGAGTGTACTACATAGTTAGAATTAACAGACATTGCTGCTCCATTTGGGTGACACCATTGTATATGTTCGTGAGCTTGACAGATGTTTACAGCGGCTCGAGGAAGAGTTCCAGCATTTGAAGGACATTGTGCTGAAGCTAAAAGATTTATAATTGTAAGTTGTTCAAGTCACAGGTGCATTGCCTAAGCTAAGTGTTTAGCTTAAACGGTGTGTCTACTTATCCTGAAAAAATGCGCTCGGAAGTTGTGTCTACGGATTCAAAAAAGATGTGAGCAGTCCAAAAATGGCCGACCTCAAAGCTCTCAGAAAGTCGCAAAACTTTTCAGATACAGTAGGCCACTACCGGCGATACAAAACTTGCTTTGCTACCGCAGTACAGCAATCGAAAAAACAGATTGACAAGGACAAGAAGTGAACTTGGAAAAAGAAAAAGCAGATGGTCAATGATGAGCTAAAAATCTTATGTCTGAGGCAATTGTACTGGACTGACCTAATCCGAGCCAGCCAGAGGTTTTGAATGCCAGTGATTGTGGAGTTGGCGCTGCGCTCTCACATGTACAGAAAGGAACAAAGAGGGTGATTAGGTTTTTCAGTAAGACTCTGGCACCTACTGAGAAATATTACGGTGTAACCAAAAGAGATTCGCTTACCATGATAAAACTTGTAAACCATTTTTTGCTGTAACGGTAAGGTCGGCTTTCTCTATTGTGTACAGACCATGCAACGTTCGAATGGCAATGTCATGGGTAGAAGCTCTTAAACCAGATGTTTAGGTGGCTGAAAATCTCAGCCAAGTTCTAGTACATGCTGGACACCACACTGGACTCTGCTAGAGTAATTATGATGAACACAGCTAACTGATCTGTGAGGACTACTGACAGCGCAAGCCCAGCAAACTAAAAAACAAAGACTCACAAGAAACTCGCTATGGAGAGTCACATTTTTTATGGGAAACTCAAAGAAAGCATACTAGCTGTACAAGGGGTAGCTAAACATGCATAGGAGTTTATCACTCTCAAGGGTCTATTCTTTGCCAGAGTAGTTAAGGAGATGGTCCAAAACTTACCAAAGTCACTTTAGAATTTTGTTGCATGAATTGGGTAGTGACTCAAACAAGTTCTAACAAGTAGCCGATTTGAATGCAAGCTGCAGGCTGGCGATTGGTGGTCACCATGTACCATGCCATCAATCAAGTGGAGAAACCTACACGTGATCGGTTAGAGCTGGAAAAACAGCAATTTTAGGCTTTGGATTAATAGAGTTATGGAAATACTTTTATTGCTAACTTTGTTGGTGCAAGGTAGCTCCATCAGCAATCAGAAAATCAACCAGTTGTAAGATTTGCATTCTTGCTTCCTTTGGGGTAGATAAATCAATCAGCTCACTGCGACCGACTCAGTACTGGCGAGAAATGACAGACACTGTTAGGGACCCATTAAAAGCTGTGAGACGTGTAAAGTGGCAAATCATGGCGGCTCAAAAACAGCAAGCGGTTAGCATAGACTCTTTGCGAGGTGACCTTACAAAAGGTAGCCATAAATTTAGTTGGACCAATTCTAGAAGCAATGAAGGGATAACATTTTGAACCTATTGCTCACAGACCACTTCATAAGATGGTAAGATGCCATGGCTTTCCCGGAAGCCACGACCCCAGTATTGGCAAAGACATTAGATGAATTATTATAGATGTTCGGTTGAGTTGCTCGCAAACCACGAGCAGAGCAGAACCACGCTGCCAGAGCAGAACCATGCGGGCAAGTGAGCATGATTTGAGACAAAGAGGAAGATTGAGCTGTACCAATTCTGGTGAGTGGGAAAAAGTAATATGACGCCCTACTGTCTACAAGCTAACGGTGTAATTAAATGCAATAACAGGCAGTTGGGCGTTTCTCTGGGAGCACTACTGCTGACCTAACATCCGAAGGAATATAACAGATTTTTCCTAAGCCGATGAGCGCATACCGAGGTACAGTGGACTTGGCTGAGGAAAGATGGCAAACCCGATGATGCTTGGATAAGAGTTGTAACGGCCTAATTAGCAGGACTTCAACCATTGTCACAGAAGCCCATTCCTCACATGAGTACAATGTGAAAACACTGAAGAAACTTGAAAAGGTACATGCTAACTTCCAAAAGCAGCGGAAGGCTTTGATGATGATGATGATGATGATGATGATGATGATGATGATGATGCATACTCCACTGTATACGCAAAGAAACTGGATATGACTCTTTAACAATATAAAAAAATAGAAGAGACATCTCTTTGTGAGCAGTTTCAAGTTGTTAAAGTATGGCTAAACCCCACTTGTTTGAAAAAAACACAAAAGCTAGTCTTTTACTCAGAGACAGAGCAAGCTGATCATATCCATGCTTCCCAAAAAAGCTAAATTAAACACCGGCTACCTTGAACGAGAACAATTATTAAAGAGGCCATGGCCTAAAAGCAGGGGGTTCAAGCTGTGCTAATAACTGCATGTATATTAGAGTGAGCAAAACAAAGAGCAGAGGTTATGATTTACCCAGAGCTCAGCCAAAACGGCAAGGCTGGCTAAAAAAACTCTAAAGGCAGCTGGAAGAAGTGCATTGCTCTGGAAAGCCAGCCCAACCTGCAAGTACGACGTAACTAGGGTTTTCTGAACTGAGCAAAGAGCACCTGAAATTACTGGACACAGTCATCGACCGACTTGGCTCACTTGGCAGTCATAGTTTTATGGAGATCAGGCTTGTGTAAAAAAACCTTTAAATTAGGAAAACAGTGACAAAGGAAATACAACAATTTCTGGTAATTAGTGAGCCAAGACTATTTGTTTATTCACCCTTCAGTGAGCAGGTTCGCTTAGAGACATGACAATTTCTGCATCACAGCTACAGCTACCGATATACCTTCTAACAAACCTGTCAACATGCCTCAAACATAGTTGCCTCAGAAAAAACGTTGAGCTTGTAAGAGTTTATAAAAACATGGAATGACGAGCAGTTGGCAGGCTTGTTAGACTGAGACAAGAAGTCTGCATTCGCATGCTAAAGCATGGGCTCAGCAAATTTGGATGAATCGGTGAAACTCTCTAGCAACAGAGAAAGAGAGTGTTCTAGCTAAGCTGCCTCTATAGACAAAGCTTTTTACACAGAGACACTCGTATCAAGTCACACCTGGTTGACACTCTGGTTATGGCTAAAAAGCTGCTATCTGCTCAGATTGTTCTTTTCAATGAGATACGGAGCATCCAGCAAAGTGAGCTAACTGAGACCCCCTTCTAAGGTTCACGAGAGTCTCAACTGCCTAGGGAAAGTGGAGAGAACTGAGTTGGCAGAACAAGTGCATATTTCTTGTTTACTCAAGACATGTTGGGTTGCCAGTTTCTCCAAAGATACCATCTTCAAGGCTACTCATTGATTTGAAAAAAGTAGCATGCTGAGCTAAAGAAAGAGATTATCTCCACATAGTGCTGTATCACTGACAAAATGTGAGATCTGGTTAAACCGTTGGGCAATAAAATATTAAAACTTGTCACTTGTGTGGCTTCACCATTAGCAATGGCAAAAACTGGCAATGCTATTTCTAGCAAACACTTTGTAGTCTCTGTGTAGCTTTGCTATTTGGAGCAGGTTAATTTTCTGTTAGCAGGTCATGACACATCAGAGAGCATGTAAAGACGCCAAACGTGAAAGCATTGTGTACGCGGTAGACATGGCCAAATGGTGGTCATATTGGACAAGAAAAAGTGGGTCAGGGCACAGCACCAAAGCCAGGGCTGACTGCCCTGCCGATTCTGTAACCAATGTCATTAATAGACGAGTTTCGATACCACAGGAAACTCAGCAGTAAGTGAGGAGACTAGGCTTATCGAGTCAAACCAACAAAAAGCCAACTGAAGCCAACTAGGAGCCAAATAGAACCAACATAGAGCCAAAGTACCAAGACAATATTTGAGAAGGCTAACTATAACTCAGGTAAATTCAAAGAGAAGAAAATAATGGGAAGTCATAAATAGCTACAGTCACTCTGCCCAATGTTCACTTGATGCGTGCAGAGTTCACATTTACTCAAATTTATTTCTGCAACACTAATTAAGAATTTATTTCTAAAACCAGTTACTTGCAGATTTATGAAAATTTGGAAAATGTAAAGATGTTATGGCAAGTCAATGCATATTGCAAAAGTACTTTTCAATAGATTTCGTCTAAAGTTTGTCCAATGTGTACGTGCTATCAAATTACTGTTCTTGTAAAGTTTTCAAAAAATAAAGATATGAATGTCTAAAACTGCTTTATAAATCAAAACCAGTTGGTTTCAGAAATAACTGGTAATGCAAAAAAATTGTTTATTAGTGAAAGAAAGTGAAAATCTGGCTTATTTGTTGAAGTCATTTCAATCAAATTGCCAAGCATCACTGTAAATAAACATTTCAGGACTTTTGTTAAACATTATAATACAGTACAACATCAAACATCAGTATAGACGAATCTTCATATGGTTAGCAGTCGTTTTTGCTTTCATTTTCTTTAGCAGGTCTATAATCTAAAATTTCCTCGTAGAAACGAATAATGCCAAAGAATCTGCAGGTACAAATATGGTAGTTTCCAAAAAACTCCAATTAAATTTGTTATTTGTTTTGAGAAATAACTAGTTTGTAATTTAATTTTGGATTCAAGATTTTTCAAGCAAATTTGATAATACAAAGCATAATTTAGTTTTGCCATAATTAATTATTTATTGCAGTTATTAGGAGAATTATTTTAAAAAAGAATTTTGTTATTTGATGCATAAGTTAGTTGTACGCAAAATTTAACTTAAGGTCAGAGTAACGAACCTAAAAATATTAAATACTGCTTGTGTTTGTCTAATGCAAACAGTGTTTAAAAAGTGCTATTTGTTTTAAACTCGTTTAATTATTGTTCCCATGACATAAATGTTTGACATTAGCAAATTTTTCAGATTGAACAAAAAGTTCTTTATCAAAAGAATTAATCCATGAGACTTGCGACTTATTTGATTTTAACCAATAGGGTTATTCGTTGGAAATAACTGTCATCACATTAAAGTTCATTGTGGAAATAACTCGGATTTTAAACCAAAGCTATTCCCACTAGATTTTATATTGGAAATAACAGATTTATGCCTACAAAATTTATATCAGGCTAAAGATTGTGGTTACACTATTCCATCATAGCCAAAATATTTAACTAAAAAAATATGGAAGTAGCTGGTTTTGGGAATGGACTCTTTGTATATGAAAGAAGGGAAACCAGCAGTTTCCTTCACATTTACTGCCTTTTCCCATCTGGGAAGTTAATGAATAACATCCTGCCAACCACTTGAAAGCCTGTTGTGTAGGGATTGATCTATAACTTAAATTATAAACTAATTAAACCAACTAAAATTGTCCTTATTTGATAAGCTAAAGCACTATGATGAAACACTGTCAAAACAGTTGGTAATGAAATAAACAGACACAAAAATAATTCTATAATTCATGTTGGATTCAGTTTGCAAATGAACTTCAAATAAAATTAGAGTTTAAAGCATAACACAGTCATTTTGTATAGTGTCAGATTGAACTTAGAAAGCTTGTGTGAAATAGTGTTAAAGTCAAATCATGACCTATTGACATCAGTCATTCAACACCCTACTTTACCTCATCAGTTGTACAAATTTTATTTACAAAAATCTAAAACAAATTCATATTGAAAAGGAAGTTGAAACAATTTGTTTGGTCAATTGTGAAGGATAAGCCAGGTTGATGTGAAATGTAAGTTATATGTGCACATGCATTTTGCTATACCCTGTAATCTATGTCTTACAAATACATTTCTTTATTTTTCAACAAGGGGCTGAATTTGATTAAAAAATGGAAGGTTTTTTTGTTTGTTCAATTTCAAAACTTTCAAATTTCAATTTCAAAAATTCAATATTCAAAAAAACTTTCAATCATATCAAAACATTAATAATCACAATTGGGTTTTGTTCACAACCAATTTTGCTGTAAAAATCATAAAACAGCTACATATCATAAAATGTATACTCATACAAAAGTTAGAAAAACTTTTATTTTAAACATAACAGAGATTGTTAAAATATGTTGGTGCCAAAATTGGAAAATTGGGCTGACTAGCAGCCGTGAATGTATTTCGATGGTTTTACAAAGATTTTAAAATGTAATTATAATCTTTATTCCTGTAGTAAGACCTAAAATAAAATGTTGAGGGGTCTTTGATATTATGTATTTTGCCTTAAAGTTAAGCTATTAGTTTATAATTTGTCAGAGTCAAAATATTAAAGGAATTTTTAGTCAACCACCAGCTAAAAGTATTAAATATTAAAACATTTGACAACTTGTTTAACTTCTATAGAATTTGCAGCTATGAGATATCTTCAGTGTTCTAGCAACTTATCAGCTTATTGTAATTTATTCTTAGCAATCATACCCTGTTCACTGAAGTATCCATAAGTGAGGTCGGGCAGTGTAATAAAATCCTTAATAGTTTTTTCCATGCTATTTATAATAGTCAGCAGCTCTTTCTGTTGCTCTGCTGTCACACAGGTCAGCAGTAGTCTTAACGCTTCAGTTTTTCTTTCTTTTGCTGCCCAGTGTGCTGGTGTATTTTTAGAGCGACCTGCTATGTTCAAGATCTCAAACTTGTGCTTAGGTGAAAGATTACCAAGGAGGTACATTATCATCACAGTGTCACCTCTTGCTGCTGTCTCATGTAAAGGTATATCACCAGCATCATCTTTATGCTTCATCACCTCATAGAACTGCAATGAAGTAAATCCCGCTAGCATACACTTCATAGTGTCTATATCCTTCTGTACTGCTGACTTTACTGCTGGTGTCCAACCATTTGATCCTTTACAAGAGAGCATTGCTTCATATCGGTCTTTTACACTCATCTTCTTTAGCACTTCTCTCAACTTCTCCTTGTTCTCTTCATATCTGTCACAATATTTGCTCATCAGTTGCTTTAATTCTGTGCTTTGGGCAGTCATAATGAAAGTATGTTAATAATCAGCTAACAGCTAGCAGTCAGGCAGACTGTAGGGTAAACACTGCGTGAAACGTGAAGCGTGTGCAATTCTAGTAGGCGTAACAAAAACTGCTCCTATATGAATGTATTATCTCTTGTTTGTATAAGTAATTCTATTGTTCACGTGTATTCCTTGATTAAAATAACCTTATCACATGGTTATGTTTGTTTAACCATTGTTATTGTTCTAACAGATCAGTTTCATTTAAGAAATAGTGTATAACCTGTAAATAATAATTCCTATGAGCTCATGAGCTTGCAATAGGCAAGTAAATAACTAATTGGGCGCATATTTAGGAAAACTAAGTTGTGTTTCTGCGACCAAAATTTGAAGTTGTGTTCACATACTTTTATCGTAGACGTCATACTTTTAGCATAGAAGTTTTTTAGCAAAGTTGAAAGTAATGAATAGCTTTTTTGAGGCTTTCTATTGTTGGTAAGTAATATATACATATATTATGCTGAGGGCTTGTGATAGACCAGGAAATTATTATATATCCGGGTTCATTTAACCCTTTCGCGGGCAAAGCGACATTTTTGTCTCTTCGTGATACTCCTTCAAAAGTGCAGAGCGACAATTTTGTCGCCAGAGAAATATATTTCTTTTATTACGGCTTTTGGTTGGCTAAGGCAGTTTTTTGTTTACTTTTTTGATTGATAGCAGGCTACGATATATTGGCTTCGGTTAGCCTTTTAAAAAAATTTTCCATTTGCACAAAACGATCGTTTTTAGCAGTAATAAATGAATAAAAATTGCGAAAAAATTAGAAAACCGTTCGAAGTAAGTTTTAATCATTTTTTTCTTTTTGTTTCTGTTTTAGCCGTTATTTACTGAAAGCTTCGAGAGTTTTATTTTAGTTTATCGCCACGACGACTTCTAAGAGAACTCTGCGTGATTATTCTAATACAGCAAGTACTAGTACCGGAGTTACTAAGAGAATCGCAGCTGACTGTGACTTTTTAGATTTAGTAGCCAGAGATGACAATGAACCAAGTTCAAATTGTGCTTGTAGTTATTTTACATCTGAAAGTGATATTGATAAAAAATCTGGTAGCAGTGATGATGATGAGGTTGGTGGGGGGATGTTAGTGCCTGGAAAAATATTACCAATATAAAAGGAGACAAATCTCCTACCATTCATCAGTTTGCAGTAGTGACAGGTCCAGTGTTTACTCCAGTAGAAGCTGTGTGATTGGTACAAAAAGACAAGAATAAGCGCCTGGTGCAAACACTGTGATGTAGGCCTTTGGAAAGGAGAATGCTTCTGAATATATTGTACAGAAATTGTGCCTATTAAAGTGTAAACTTGCATCATAAAAATATATACAATATATATATATATATATATATATATATATATATATATATATATATTTATCTTGGTAGATCTACATATATGAATATTTTTATGTTATACATTTTTATTCATTTATAATATATAGATATATATATATATATATTCCAAAGTAGTGTGTTAAAGCTGCCAAATAGTGCTCAATGAGTGATCAGAGCTTAAATATAAAATTTATTCATGTAAAACCTTAGATAAAAAACAACTTCATTACTATTAGTTTCATGTCTGTTACGCAGACAATCATCAGATAAAATTGTTTTGGTCCAACTGAGTTATATATAAGGAAGGTGTAATTACTATAACGACTGATAGCTATGTAATTGCATTTCGTAGTGTGTATTTAGCAGAATGTCGGCATGTGGAAGCTAGCTCATTACGACAATCATCAGATAAAATTGTTTTGGTCCAACTGAGTTATATATAAGGAAGGTGTAATTACTATAACGACTGATAGCTATGTAATTGCATTTCGTAGTGTGTATTTAGCAGAATGTCGGCATGTGGAAGCTAGCTCATTACGCTTGTTGAGTGAGCTCATTTCTGGCTTTGTGAGGATGATATACTTTTCTGATATGCACAGGTTACAACGCTTGGTGGCTGGGTCGTATGGCCTTGCGTGTTGAATGATTTTCCGTTTAATCGTATATGGTGTGTTCAGGCCTTTTAGCTGCCAGATGTAGTTACTAAGCTCTGTGGCAGAATGCTTGTCCTGGTGCCTAAAAGATGATATGTGGCCGCTGAATCGTGTCTTAAAGGAATTTTCTGTGAGGTCAATATAACTTTCTGTAGGTTTGCTACCGTCGTCTGCGGTGACTACAATCACCCTCTAAGAAAGCTATTTAATAGAAACAACACAAATATTGGCTACAGCTGCATGCCTAACATCAAACAAACCATCAACAATCACAATAAGAAGCTTTTGAACAACGCCTCAACGCACCCAGCAAACAACAAAACATGCAACTGTCGCGCACCAAATGAATGCCCTCTCGAAGGAAACTGTCTTAGCAAGTCGCTCATTTACCAAGCTGTAGTCACCGCAGACGACGGTAGCAAACCTACAGAAAGTTATATTGGCCTCACAGAAAATTCCTTTAAGACACGATTCAGCGGCCACATATCATCTTTCAGGCACCAGGACAAGCAATCTGCCTCAGAGCTTAGTAACTACATCTAGCAGCTAAAAGGCCTGAACACACCATATACGATTAAATGGAAAATCATTCAACACGCAAGGCCATACGACCCAGCCACCAAGCGTTGTAACCTGTGCATATCAGAAAAGTATATCATCCTCACAAAGCCAGAAATGAGCTCACTCAACAAGCGTAATGATCTAGCTTCCACATGCCGACATTCTGCTAAATACACACTACGAAATGCAATTACATAGCTATCAGTCGTTATAGTAATTACACCTTCCTTATATATAACTCAGTTGGACCAAAACAATTTTATCTGATGATTGTCTGCGTAACAGACATGAAACTAATAGTAATGAAGTTGTTTTTTATCTAAGGTTTTACATGAATAAATTTTATGTATATATATATATATATAAACTATAAATTCCTAAGAATTATGAACTAGTATTACTAAAATTAGAGTGCTCAACAATATATTGGAGCAGCTATATACTAATAAATTATTTAAAAGCAATACTTATCTTTTTTCTCAGCTACTGTCAGTTTCATGATATTCTCATTCATCAGGCTGTGTTGAAATAAACAAGATGGTGACTAATCTCTTCCTGGCTATTTTTCCCTCCTTTAGTTCTTATTGTTTAATTTCCTCTTCTTCTGATTGGTTGTTGGTTAGTAGCTACAAAATGATAGAGAAGATAACTTCTGGAATGACGACAGGTTGAGACTAATTCAGATTTTTTATTAAGTGTTGCTAAGTCAGGTCTATTAATGATGTAGTATTTTTCTGTCAAACATAGGTTGCACCTTTTGCTGGAGTTTTTGTATGATTTTGTTTGTTTTAGTACAGTCCAGTCTAGTTTGTAGTCAATGTCTTGGTCTTTCAGTTTCCAAATGTGTTTGCTTAGTTCAGTTGCGTTTCGCTTGGTGCTATTTTTGATACTAGTTTTGTGGTTACTATATCGTGTTTTAAAGTCAGTTTCACAAAGTCCTATGTATGATTCAGTAGTATTGTTGTCTAGTCGTATCACTTTGGCTTGGTATATCACACTTTTTGCAGGCACTTTTTTAGGGACTTACTTAGTCTCTTTACTTCCAGACGAACTCAAACGCAACACTGGACTTTATCGTGATGACGGACTTGCAATCTGCGATGGCACACCTCGCAGCATTGAAAACATGAAGAAACAAATATGCAAAACCTTCAAACAGAACAAACTTAAAATCACTATTGGAGCTAATCAAAAAATCATCAATTTCTTAGATGTAACCCTAGACCTAAACAGTGGTACACACAGCCCATACACTAAACCCAACAACAACATACAATATGTTCATGCCCAAAGTAACCACCCCTCTAACATCATTAAAAACTTACCAGAAAATGTCAACAAAAGACTCTCCCGACTCTCTGCTAACAAATATATATTTGAGCAATCAAAAACACCATACCAACAAGCACTCGACGACAGTAACTACAAGTACAGGCTAAAATACAAACCAGAAACCACAACTAATAAACGTAACAGGCAACGAAAAGTAATATGGTACAACCCACCATATAACAGCAATGTACAGACTAACATTGGCAATAAATTCTTGAAAATTGTAAACAAATGCTTTGACAAAAAGAACCCACCAGGCAAAATATTTAACAAGAACACAGTAAAAATCAGCTATTCCATAATGCCCAACATGAAGAGTAAAATTGATGCACACAACAAGAAAATCCTTGGAAAAAGCAATGAAACCCCAGTAAATGACAAAAAATGTAACTGCCGAGTCAAAAGTGAATGCCCACTTAATGAAAACTGCCTGCAAAAAAGTGTGATATACCAAGCCAAAGTGACACGACTAGACAACAATACTACTGAATCATACATAGGACTTTGTGAAACTGACTTTAAAACACGATATAGTAATCACAAAACTAGCATCAAAAGTAGGACCAAGCGAAACGCAACTGAACTAAGCAAACACATTTGGAAACTGAATGACCAAGACATTGACTACAAACTAGACTGGACTATACTAAAACAAACAAAATCATACAACAACTCCAGCAAAAGGTGCAACCTATGTTTGACAGAAAAATACTACATCCTTAATAGACCTGACTTAGCAACACTTAATAAAAAATCTGAATTAGTCTCAACCTGTCGACATTCCAGAAGTTATCTTCTCTCTCATTTTCTAGCTACTAACCAACAACCAATCAGAAGAAGAGGAAATTAAACAATAAGAACTAAAGGAGGGAAAAATAGCCAGGAAGAGATTAGTCACCATCTTGTTTATTTCAACACAGCCTGATGAATGAGAATATCATGAAACTGACAGTAGCTGAGAAAAAAGATAAGTATTGCTTTTAAATAATTTATTAATATATATATATATACATATATATATATATATACAGTCAAACATGGATAACTCGAACTTCAAGGGACCGAGCAAAAGTGTTTGAATTATCAGAGCGTTCAAGTTATCAGAGCACTGTCACAAGTCCATATATTTACTTATTTTTTAGTAGATACATGTACATATACAAACTATAATATAAATCAAAAGCACAAATGGCTTGTTTCAAATTAAATGCTTCTAATGTAAAGTTTAAAACGTTTTCATGAAAAAGTATAGAGAATTTTCTATCACTTGAGATTGGTTTGTTGTTTGAGGTGATGTTATTGCCAGGACGTTTTTCAGATTGACATTGGAAAAACTTGATCGTTGTTGAAATGCTCAAAAGAAAAGACATTTTTTTCTTTTGGGGTTTTACTTACGATCAATTTTGCCGTTTTTTCTTGAAGTTTATGCAAAGATTACCTTACTTTACCTGGGATTCGTTAAGAGCAACACTCCGAGGCAGTTCAATTAGAAGTTTTACGAGGTTTTATGGTACATTCTATATCACTCACGCTTTTTTAATAGATACTTATTGAATGTACACACGTATTCTGTGTTTAGGTCAAACGACGAATAGTTTTTTGTAGCTCAGACAACGTATACGTTTAATTACACCAATTTTAAGACGTTTTAAACTTTCAACATTCCGACGTTGATTCAACATGGAATCAACGTCGGAAAACTATTCATCACAGGCTAGCCGGGTCACGCACTCAAGGATTTTCGCCACGCACATACAAAGCAAAAACAACATGTGATTTTTGTTTTGTACGTGCGTGGCGAAAATCCTTGCGCGCGTGACCCGGCTAGCCCATGCTATTCATCGTATCGCAGTATAAATCAATTTTCACCAAACTTTTAGAAAAGTTGTTGACAAAAATATTTTGCCGATGGTGGTAATAACGACGCTTATGAATTGCGAAAAGATGAAGTTTACCTCTATGGCTTTGAATAAAGTGATTTTCCAAAGTGATAACAACCGTTTCGGTAGCCGTTGGGCAAAAAAACAGTTCGAATTAACAGTGTTGAGTTCGAGTTATCTATAGCAATTTATCATTACGTGGGAACGGACCAAAGGAAATGTTCGAATTAACCATGTGTTCGAGCTATCTGGGGACGAGTTATCCATGTTTGACTGTATATATATATATACATCTGGACATATACATGTATACATATGCATGTTTATACCTAGATATATGCACACAATAACATACAAAAGAGTGTATAAACCTTCTAAAAAAAATTGATTTTCCAGAAATTTTTCTGATATATCCTGATTTTTCTGATATATCCTGATTTCCTGATTTTCCTGATTTTTCTGATTTTCCAGATTTTCCTGATATAGTCCTAAAAATTCGCCTGCAAAAGGGTTAAGAATGCCAATCTGTTTTTTTATGATCCAACATTATAAATAGTGTTTACAGGTATTTCTTGAAAACATTATGTTATTAGCATGGAATTTTATAAGCAAAGCTGCAAGTAATGGATAGCTGTTTGTTGAGGTTTTCTTGAGCCTGTAAACAATTTTCTATCAAGTTTTGAGCTTTTGCCAGGCAAGTGAATAAATTTAATTGTGTATTTACATGTGTATATAAAAATGACAGTAGTTGGTTTATTGGCAAAACCATTAACGTTGGGTCCACTAGTACTTATTATCCATGTTATAATTTTTAGCATAAAATTCTATCAACAAGGCAGTAACTAATGCTTGCTGGTTTTGAAACATTCTGTAAATAGCAAAAACGTTGTCTCACATATGTTAGTAACCAAGCCCATCACTTTATCTAACTAAACTTTAATCTACATCAGATAGCTAATGTTAAAACTGCATAGTTGGGTAAAGGTAATTAATGAACACAGTACCCTCTTATAAATGCAATATTTTAGTACATGTATTAATTCATGTACGTGCTGTGCATAACATGTTTAAACCGACATGCTACGAACAAATACCGTTGGGATTGCACCAGTAAATGATATTGTTGTGTGTTGATTTGTATCTTCTAGTATAATTTCATTTGCAATCTCAATTTGTACTTACTTTGTAATCAACATTTGTGTCACTGCTTCTTGGGTAAGTAATATGCATTAATATGTACCTTTAATATCTGCAGGAATACTATCCAATATATCACTTGACTGTTCTTTATAGTTAAGATGATAAGTTATGTGTTTTGTTATCTGTTGAAACTTCTTGGTCTTTATTATAATAAGAACATTGTTGGCTGGTCCATTCAAATGCATGCTCGGAGCTTTAAAAAAAGAAAAAAACCGTCGCCTAGTAATCAAACCTGGCTCGCAGATTTGAAAGTGAGCGCGTTGTGACTGCACAATTTATACTACAACACTGAACAAATATAAGTTATATTGTACTAGCTGCATTACCCGTCTGCAGGAATAGATTCACGCGCAGCATAAGGTTTATTGAGAGTTGTCTTTCATACTGTAAAACAACTCCAAATATGCAGTTACATCTCCCTCTCTCCATCTCTCCCTCTTTCCCCTCTTTCCCTCTCCCTCTCTCCCCTCTCTCTCCCTCCCTCTTTCTCTCCCTCTCTCTCTCCCCCCCCCCTCTCCTCCTCGCTCTCCCTCTCTCTCTCCTTCTTTCCCTCTTTCCCCTCTCTCCGTCTCTCCCCTCTCTCTCCCTCCCTCCCTCCCTCTTCCCCCTCTCCCTCTTTCGTCTCTCCCCTCTCTCTCCCTCTCTCTTTCTCCTCTCTCTCTCTCCCCCATCTCCTCCTCGCTCTCCCTCTCTCTCTCCTTCTCTCCCTCTCTCTGTCTCTCCCTCTCTCCCCTCTCTCTCTCTCCCTCCCTCTTCCCCCTCTTTCTCTCCCTCTCTCTCTCCCCCCCCTCTCCTCCTTGCTCTCCCTCTCTCTCTCCTTCTCTCCCTCTCTCCGTCTCTCCCTCTCTCCCCTCTCTCTCCCTCCTTCTTCCCCCTCTCCCTCTCTCTCCCTCTTTCTCTCCCTCTCTCTCTCCCCCCCTCTCCTCCTCACTCTCCCTCTCTCTCCCCTCCTCTCCTCCTCGCTCTCTCTCTATCCCTTTCTCTCCTTCTTTCTCTCTCTCCTTCTTTCTCTCTATCTCCCTTAGTTCAACGCAACACATGCGGATAGACAACATTTTTGGTTTTTCTGTCGGGCGTATGAAGAAACAGTTTTTGGCGTGTGCCTACTTTTGAGCAGGCGACGTATAGCTGGTCATGGCTGATGCAGGGCGACAGTAAGTCGATAGCAGCTGCTCTCTTTCTTTTCACAATAGCGTAACGCAACCCTCGAAGTACTCGTGAAAGTTCTGTAATAGTAAGTTACAGTAGGCCTAATCGTAGCTGGAAAAAAATTAGTAACTCGGCTGCTGAAGGAAATGAACATGACCCACCATCCCGAACAGCGGCAAATCCAACGTTATTTAGTAGTGGAGATGTGGCAATTCATAGACAATACAACGTCATATAAGAAACGCTTACCTTTTTGATGTGGAAATTTAGTAGGTGAAAAATGCGTTTTTCCAATGGCTCCAAGAAACAAACGTTTACGTGACCTTCTCGGTACACGTTGGCAGTAAATATTAATTGCATGTAAATAACTACTCGTTAATTTATTTTATTTAATGAGTAGTACATTTGTATAGCTGTATAGACACTTTTGTATAGGCCACAGAACTCAGGAAAGATGTTTTTAACACGACAGAAAATTTGTCGTTTAAAAAGCGTGCTAACCGGATATTTCGGTTAATGCGCTCGAGCGGTGAAAAAAAAACAACAGAATCGCCACACCTTTATATAAGCCGCTTGGTTCAAATCGTCAGAGAAAAGTAGCGGTTAATAGTCCATATTACGATAATTAGTACTCATATTAATTCGGTTGGCTTCGTTCGACCGAATGGAAAAAGAAAGACCGCTCTATAATTTATTTACCGTTACTACACATATTAATTCAGTTCGCTTCGTACGACCGAAATTCGTACGACGATAAAAGAAAAGACCGCTCTATAAGGCGGACAGACAGATACACAGATAGATAGACAATGATTGCCGTTTATATAGTAGATAGAGAACAGCGTTTTTTCTAGTGGTTGCAAGAAACAACCTTCACATGACCTTCCCGGTACACGTTGGCAGTAAATATTAATTAGATGTAATTTACTACTCATTAATTTATTTAAAGAGTAGTAAATTTTATTTAATTCACTACTAATATTTACTACTAATTTAATTTTACCACTTACACATATTAATTAAGTTTGCTTCGTACGATCGAATTGAAAAAAAGACCGCCATATAATTTATTTATACTGCTCATATTTGGGAGTTATCGGTGACTCAATCTATCAAGAAGACAACTCGCACTATCAGCATATCAGTATTTATCGTCCATCCCTACGATGAATAGCGGGTTACGTATTATAATAGAGGCGTGTACTAACCGGATATTCTCGTTAATGCGCCCTAGCGGTGAAAAAACCACAGAATAGACACGCCCTTATATAACAGTAGCGGCTAATTGTCCGAAAAGTTCGGTACTCTATAAAGCGGACAGACAGATAGATAGACAGATAGACAACGATTGCCGTTTATATAGTAGATGTGTCACTGTTTTTAAAATGCAATATATGCATTTACCAGACTATAATTAAACGCTGGAGTTGCACTCTGTGAAAAAAAATGCATGTCACTCTATGAACAGTTGCCTTCTGGGTAAAACTGTGCGCATATGAACCAGCAAAGATTTAAAAGGTTTTCTAGTGCTAGAAACCAGAATCAAAGTATAGTGCATGTTAATTTTGCTCAAGTATGTTTTGTTTCTTTTAATTGGGTTTTTAAAGAGTATGTGAAGGTGTCTATTTGACCTGACTGTGTAAACCTGTGCAGTAACGATTCAATTTGAAAAAGAAACAAAAAGTATGAGTTGTTTTGTAACAACAAAAATAAGTTTCAGAGGCTCTATAAAAAATGATTCAAAAATTCTTGAGATTACGAAAAAATCATAATTTCAGCATATTTAACATGAAAACAGTAGTATACACATATATTCCAAAAATGTTCAACGCAGTCATGTAAAGGTCTGTACTAAACCTGCATTTGCTGAACCCATACATAATAATGTGCATAAAATAATTCTAAGCACAAAATATGCAAAGTGTAACATGCAACGCTGACAATGTGTACCAAGCCAACCAGATGTACACCTCACACACGTCATACATAGCACCTTATGCATGAACATCTTGTGTGTACTACAATTATGCTATATACCAACCATTGCTGTTATTAAAAACCAATGGAATAGTTGTGTTTTTACTCAAACCTTAAGATTCTGTATATCAAAATACTGACCGCCCGTAAGCACAACACTTTTAGATATTTTTGAGAAACATTATTTTGCGAACTATATACCGAAAGCAACAATAAAAATACATACAACATAAATTAACTGTACCAACAACAGAACATTGAACCAAACATTTTAACAAATATATTTGAGTGTTTGAGGACGATCAAAGTTCTCAGACTTGTACATCTAGTTTTATTGTTTCGGATTACTAATTTGAATATCTCTATAAAATTTGCCATTGAGTTGTAATAGGAAAATATATAACTTCTTTTTAGAGCAGTTTTGAAATCGATTTTCTTTTGATGGCGTAAAAAAGCTTATAGCTTAGAGATTAAACCATTTCCAACATCAACATTTTGAATTGTTATCCTTAATTACTTCCAAGTTTAATGCTTCAATTTTAAATGTATACCATCTTTGAAACATACAGTAAGACTTCAACATTTCAGAAGTAATAAATTGAGCAGGAAGGTTATTAAATATTTTCGTCAAAAAGGGAGATGTGACCACACAAATTTACATGAGAAAACACCAAATATTTTTTCAAGCGAAGTTATGTTTGGATGTTGAAAGAATGTTTTAAAACTTTTACAACATTCTTTTACATATTTAACAAAATGGAAATATTTCAAAATCTCGAGTACTTTATTATTTCTAGCTTTGTCTTTATATAAAATAATAGTTTTTTTTCAAATATAATCAATCCTTTGTTAGCTATTTTCAACTATCATAGATTTATAGCTTTAGTTTTAAAACACAGAATGTCAGCATGTAGTGTTTATAACCTACTAATAACTTTAAAGTTGCTGCGTCCAAAACCATTGGATAATCAAACACAAATCATGCAGAAGCTATATTTCATATGCTCGCACATACCAGTGTGGTATCTGGCTGGGATCGATGGTGATATGATAATCTTGATATTTACAAATTGTTGGTTGAATTTTGTGGCATGAGAGAGCAACTCCTTATGTCAAACTCTAACCTCGTTGAGACATTTTCTAGTCAATATTTTAGTAATAGTAGTAGAAGTAGTTGCTAGCATACTGTTTACACTTTTAATATATGTTACCATATTCTGTACTTACTTATGAACTTTGCATTTACCTATTATCAACATAAAGTACAAAATAAAAATTTAATTATTTAATGGTGTAAAATGTACCACAATCCTTCTGAGGAAAACTTGTAAGTTAATTATTAACTAACCCTGACACATAAAACAAGCAAACTGCTTTTTCTCAAATAAAATTTCTACGACTAACCACTTGGCTAATGAGGCTCACCGCTGTAAATATGAAAAGTCTATTCCTAAAACCTTTTGTATGTACCTCAATGAAGGGTTTATGCTTACAAACGCTGTTTCCCATAATTGCATGAGCACATATTTATGGAGCAAGAAAACAGAAAAATATTTAACATTCGCCATATACACATACACGTACATACAATTAGAAAACATTTTTAAATTTTCATGAGGTTATTCGTTTAAGTTTTATTACTACACAATAATGTGTTTTTAATGTAAACATTAAATTTTTAGTTACCTATTTTTACATATCTTAAATTTACACTTTAAACTTTAAAACATATAGCTTGACATGTGATGTTTATATTTGACAGGGAATTTAAAAGTTCACACATTTTAAATCACCCGATAACCAGACACAAATGATGCAAGTGCTTTACGCAGCATGCCTGCGGCTGTTTCTAGCTGCAGCTGATGGTGGATAATAATATCTATGTTTAGAAAATTTATGTTAAATATGTGTCACGAGAGAGCAACTGCTGATATCAACTTCTCACTTCCATGAGATAGTTGCAAGCTAGCATCTAAGTGATAGTAGGAACGGTAGCGGTAGCGAACCCATTATTAAACCTTCTCATCAATGTTATCATGTTTTGTGATTAATAATCACCTTGAACTTGGCTGTGATTAACACAGATTAAGGTACAGAAACCAAAGGTAAAATACTCCAACAGTTCAAAAGCTAGCACAGTCCACATAAAAAGATAGCATAAGTTAATGATTGGCTAGCACTGACACCAGTTAACTGTTAATTGACTATTGAGAATAATTTTGAGGTAGTTATTGGCTGCGCTTTGTTAGCACACTTGATTATCTCTGTCAGGCCACCAGAATGCTTGGGTACTTGTGATGTAAAATTGGAGGCACTTCTTGTCAAGTTACGTTGTAATTGATCCTATGCGTAGAACCATTTAATCTGTCTAAATTTAAGTATTAATTTATAACCTAAAACCTGTTATTTCTCGAATTACATTGTACTTTGATAAGATACTGTAACACTGATTTGAGACTTTAGGGTCAACTGTAAAGTATTTAAGCTAAGTTGTTTATTGGATAATGGCACAGCCGACAAGATGTTTAGCATGACTATTTGCTACTAAAATCAGATACATGTAGTATGAGTCTCTGTTATCATCCGGCACAGTCGACTGAAGATTAATAATAGAAAGAAGGTTTTGACAGTAAGTTAACACATTGTCAATAAACATTTCATAGATACCATCTTTAGACTCTTTTTTTTAACACAGCAATAATATCTAGCAGCAGAATTAAGGTGTGAACAAAAAAAATTCCTGAAATACATAATTGATGGAAGAACTGTTTGTGTTGAATTGGAGTGAAACATGACCACCAATGAGAAACACACTCAAAGTAACTCTTCATCAAGTGTATTGATGAACTTGTTATTAACTTTTGTTTCACTTTTAGCTGTACTGATAAAGATGTTTAAGTTAAAGTTTCTATTTATAACTTAATAAGAATTTCTCTTCCTAAAAATCTCTGTAAAAATTCTCACTGCACTTTAATTTTTTTGCAAAGTAAGAAACTATAATGAAGTTAATGATATGTTATGTACCAATCACCCTGTAAAACCTAGAGTTATATAGATATGGTAAAACAATCATGATCGTTTAAACAACAAGTTACAATAAACCAGTGGTTCTGTTTTCATAGAAAATTGTGCATGCATCATGAAGATAGTAGGTACAAGAATTTTGGCTTTTGTTTCAGGAAACTTAGAAATCATGCTTTGTCCATATTTTTAAATAATTTACTTGAACGCTCAGTTAAAGCTAAACTAAATACAGAGCAAAAAATTATCATATCAGTACCATAGGTTGGATTTTGATTACTCGAAGTTGCGCTTTTAACTTAAACGTTCCGCTGCCAATCGGTTCCAGTTTGCCTACATAACTATTCTTTTTTACAAAATCAAACTATGATAATTGAGTATGATGGCTTCTTGATAGCTCCTCAAAAAGATAGTAACAGAAAATGTCAAATACACAATTGTGAAAAACTTTCATATGTGCAGTATATAACATTTTACACAATCCCATGATTTCAAACTCCCTGCTGTCATATGCCATACATAATATTGCTATATTGATTTTGAGTTTGAATGCTCTAGTGAGGTGTACTCGACAATATTCAGCATCATTTTAGCTATGTTTCAATTCAATATCTGCTTGGTCCATCTATTCTGCAAAAATATATATGTCCGAATTGATGGTAATAGTTGAGGGATCATCTTATTAGACCCAGCCATGGTTTGATATGTTCAGAGGTTACTAATATGTCTTAGGGTAGATTTGACTATAAATGAAGTGTTGAATATTAATGCAGTAGCTTCCCCAATGGTATATGTGATAGTGCACTTAGCATGAGGTAGCTTTACAGGTAATTTTTCTCTAACACTTAAAGGCTGGAGATGAGTATCTCTCTGCTGTGTGAATGGGTTTCTAGTAGTGCTGGGCACGAGTACTTCTTGGTCAATGGGTTTAGACCCGCCCCCTTCTGTTCGGGTTTTCCGAGTATTGGGTAGCTAGTAATGCTAGGCTTGGGCATTTCTTTGCCCACGGGGTTTTCGGGTATCGGGTTTTATGATATGGATTTTATGTGTAAAACTTCTAAACAGATATATCTTCAAATTTACAAAGCAATTATATTTATTTTCAATTTATTTATCATTTTTCAGTTTTTATCGGCTGACATTCGTACTCGCAGCGTTAACAGGTGGATTGTTAAACAGTCAAGATAGCAAATAGCAAAGCTCCAAAAATGTTTGAAAATGGATAAGCATTTTAGGCTTCTTAAATTCTTTACAAAAAGGGAGAAACCATGTGGAACGTCGCCTCCTCTACCAAAGAAATTTGCTAGAGAGTAACCCTTCCAGTCGAGTTACCTAAATTGTTTTGGAGGATGAGTCTCTTTTAAAGATGTAAAGTAAACAGGCCATTGTTGTTTATGTTTTCTATTTCCTATGATGTACTTACCTGTTGCATACATTTTTTATTTATAGTATACGGTATACAGTACATCTTATGGTGTAAAATGCTGTAAACATACTTTACCGAAGTATACCTCTGAATTTACTCATGTTTTTCTCTTTTTAGAAGTATTAAAATCTACATAATTTCCTTTTAAAGAGAACAATTGTTTCGGATCTCATAAAACTTGGTTAGCAATGCTAGAACAACCTAACACAAAACCTAGCTTAACAAGTAACACATAACAACTTTTTGGAACGATTAAGTTCGATAAACGAGGTTCCGCTGTACGTTACTAAAAGCTATACGTCGCTGAAAGTTATGCATTTTCAAATTTGCAGTGGTTTGAAAACTTTTTTCTCATGATATGAGATTAGAAAGTTACAGTTGTTTGACAAATTTTGAAAACCTTTACAGGTGTTTTTATTTTGTTAAATGTTATTAATTTTGTTAATTAGCGTTTATTTTAATAGCGATATAGTATAGTAACAAGCGCTATATCCTTTCTTCAACAGCCGAATGTTTCGTGTTTCAAAAATTTTTCTATCAGTGCCCAATTTGTGTATTAGCTTACACATCTTTCTTTCTAAACCTAACCATTTAGTAAATCGTAATTATTTTCCCATTTTACAACAATCATTTGAAAGATAAATGTAATTTTATCTGTAAGATTTATTGTTAGTATCAGTTATTCCTCACTCTCTTATATTTACATACATTTACACGCTTTGAGAAACTTATATATAGGTAGATTTACATTCACCTATTACATTTATAAACATCGTATAACTTTTGAAGTTTATAATATAAGTTTTTACAGTTTGTTACGTTATCGTTTTTATTGCTACTTGGATTTGTTGAGCATAATTTAAATTTAATATCTGTTTGAAGTTTAACCAGTATTCATTGTCCTATCACTGTTACCTATTACTACTTAGTTAGTTTCCAGTCTTAATTATTAGTATTAATTTTCCATTTAACGATTTATTACCCAGCCATGCCGGGTGGTACAGCTAGTATATATATATATATATATATATATATATATATATATATATAGTATATATATATATATATATATATACATATATATATATATATATATATAGAACTATATTTCCCAACTAGGAGGCTTCTATCAATATATAATCCATGTTAGGAGGCTCTGAAAAATTAGGAGGCGTCCAGGGAGCCTCCTAATTCTAGCAGTGTTTATAGTGCTTAACAACCCTATAGAAGTATTTTAAACATGATTCCCATAATTGCCTTATATATCTATATTCATATATATGGAAAAGAGGAGACAACTCCAACAAAAATGTGTAATTTTCTATCAATAAATTATAAACTCTAGGAGGCTCTTATATATGGAACTAGGAGGCATATATCAATTTTAAAATATTTTTACTTTTAATTGTTTTGGTATCGTTTCAGTTAATAGCACAATCTATTTAAAACACATTGCAATAAGCTTATGACTAAGCATCAACCAATACAAGGAATTAGCAGCTATGTCGGATACAGTCAGTTTTGGTAATATTCATGATAGCTTTATTAGATTTGAGAAATAAAGTTGTATATTAACAAACTACAATACATTACAATTTATTTGCTGACCCTCTTTATGGTTTTCAAGACTGCCATTTAAGCACTCCCTTTTTTTGCAAGGTTTCTCATTGATCTGCTCTTTTTTGTGAAAATTCACAATAATTGCACATTATGGTTTCAACTGATGTTTTAGCATGGCTGTAGTAAAAGTTTAAATAAGTCTATAATCAGTACAATTCATATTTTCGCTGCCGTTGCATCCAGCCACAAAATAAATCTTTTTTTGAAACTTTGCACTCGAACGCAATACTTGAGAGATGCTTTTCTAGTCGAAGAATTGATTTTTTAAATTTATTGAAGTAAAGTGGCAAAAGTATAACTACAGTATATAACAGCTAAAGAGATGTGGCTGTTATAATGTTGCTGTGGCTGTTAGGACTATTAGCTCTTCACCCATGTAGTCTACCAGAGTTTGGTAGCAGCAGAATAACTACATGTAAGGGAGCGCGTCACATTTGGTAAGTTGATCATGTTATTTTAATCAATTTACAGTTTATTTACTTGAAACATACAGTTGTAGAAAAACAGTATAAATTTTATTTAATATTGAAATAGGACTAGCGTGAAAAAAGTATGTTTCAATTATTATAGCTTTTAAGGAATGTAGCATAGAACACGTTTGATATATATTTTTACACCCGTTTATGTCATTTAACTGCTGATATTGTTCTGCATAGAAAAGTCAAGAAAGGTCAGCATTATAATACCATAAAGGAGAATATCAAAACTTTTTGTAAAATCCTAATTTTGGACTTTATTATTGTTACACAAATGTTCAGTTTTGTAACATCAACACAGACACGCCAGCTGACAATTAATAGTTATTTTAGTGAATCAGTTAAGCCTCCAATTTTAATCTATTTTCAGTTATTATTATATTAATTTTTGATGCTTTTTTATAATGATAAGTAAATTTATTAATGTGGTTCTACCAACAGTCAAAACTGTTATTAGAGTAACATGATCATTATGTTATTGTATTATTGTTATCATGAATAGTGAGAGTTTGTGTATTTCAGTTATGATTTTGTAAGTAATAGTAGTACATGCATAGGCATAAGCAAGTAAGTGGGGTATATGCAGCCTTTGAATTTTAAAACTTTTAGTATTTAGTTTGAATCTTGTGTAGTAATTGTGTAGTATTTAGGAGCTTAGCTGTTTTATAGAGCTTCAGTAGTAGGAGGCAGATATTCAAGTTTGCCAAAAAAACTTAACCAGTGAACTAAAATGTGTATTTTGCATTCATTTTGGTTTGTATATCTGTTTATGCTATTTGAATTATCTTTTCATTTTTTGTAGAAACTTGGTAAGCATTATTGCCAGTATATTCATCAGATGGCAGAGAGTATTAGACAAAGTTGGATGTTCTTTTCTAGAAAAGGTATGTTGCTAATTACACGTTGGTTTGCATAAAAAATATGTCAAAATAATCAAGGTTTCATCTACCGAGTTTTATAATATTTTTGAACACATACATAATTATAGATTAAAAACTATAAAACATTATATCAGTAAAGTTGTAGTTTGAAATTTAGTAATGTTTGACGTTTTGGCAAAGTTACTATGATAAGCAAAACTTTAAATTCACCAACAGAAATATACTGTACAAAGTTTTACTGTAACTAGCAAATGTATACCTGACGTAAGAATGTAACAGCATGCCCAAAAGTAGTTTTTCTTTGTATAGTTGCAAATAATCAATGACGCTTTAGTTATAGATAACTGCAGGATGAGAAGCATTGATGGCCCACACCAAAGACTGATTTGCAGACATCAAATTAAAGGTATGCGATATTGCAATATGTTGCTGTAAAATAGCACATTATACATGCGAGCCAAAAATTAGTGTGATATTTTGATATAGCCATAGCTTCAGTAAGAAAAGTTGTCAATTTTTATAGGCATTCTATTATTTCAAACGCTTACATAAACCATTATGCCACTTTTGTGTTCTATTCATCTATTATTGGCAGATTACATAATACAGACAGTGCAAACCAATCAAAGGAATGTAGCATAGCATAGAGATTTAGTATTACTCTTCTTAGTCTTTATGAGTCATGGTAGCAATTGCTTAGCAATTGCATAATTATATAAAATGAATAGTTTTCTTTGGTTACCCATTACCACTTTTAGTTACTCAGCCAACACTGAGAGTAATTATCAGATTTGAGTTATCATGTTTAGAGGCAGGAGATTGACAAATTAATATTTTGTTTGTTTTTACTCTTACCCTACCGTATGCGAATTTATGCTAAATCTATCAGCGACTGTCGTTTGCACATTTATGCGAGTTTTCCAACAATTGCGTGGTCACCTAATTCTATTATCCGTTGAAAACATAACCAATGATTTTAAATTTTTAAAATATTAAAATAAGCGGTTTCAAATTTTTTTTTGGGAATTTTCAAAATAGAAATGGACATTTTTTGTGTAAGTTTTGTTAAGTATCGCGTAAGTCAGAAAACAGATAATCACTTATGTTGATGACATTATAGCCAATTGAAATTCAGATTTTTGTGATTACACAGATAATTAAAGTAGCAGCAGTGACTCTGATGATAGTGAAAGTAATAGTTTTGTAAGTGTAAGAGACATTGTAGAGTATCGTTTTAGTATCGTAGCTTCACATAGCTTTAGCAATGCACAAAGTGAAGGTACATTGATTTTTGCATAGCACTATAATAGCTACTAGCATTGAAATATGTTAACATTTTAGCAAAATAAAATATATTACAAAAAGTTTCTAGATAAACTTTGAAGTTGAAACAAAATTGTATACATATTATGAAGCTAAACTGGCAATTTTCGGTGAAATGGCTGGCGGTAGGCCGGTAGCTTAATTTGTACATGGGTGGCAGTAAAAGGGTAAAGCTATAGAAGAATTAGAGATACAAATGTATGTATTTTCTTTTGAATGATTTAGTGAACTTTGTTGATTCAAGACAATGAGTTTGGCGGATGATATATATGTATATATATATAAGATGCTGCTGAAGTTGCGCAATGACTTACATTTAATAGTTTGTTAGAAATTCAACTCATGGCTTTTAATTATTACCTCAAAATGTTGAAAACACGCGGTTGGAAGGGTCAGAACACTACTAAAAGTCATAGTTGCTCAAACCTGAAATACAGTAGGTTTTATACAATTTGCTATACAATAACAAAACTGCAAAACTATTGGTAAAATATAAATAGCAATATATATTATTATTTTTGGCCTTCGGTATCGGGCAGCATGTATGCAGTTTGTTTGCTGATGTTAACAAAAGTTTTACTAATAAGCTACATAATTTGCTCAATTATTGGTGTCAACTTTAAATTCTAAAACAAATGTAGTGTTAGCACTTTTAGAATATACTACAAACAACGCAGAGGAATTTTTTGTGGCATATGACTTGAATTGAAGAGTTCTCTGAAAATGCAACTTGTATTTGCCCATTTTAATACTTTAAAATGTCAAAGGGAGCTCATAATGAAAGCAACTTTAATATAATTTCAAGATGCTCAAAGCGGTATGGATGTTATGTTGACAAACATTAAAAGGTCACTCTGTACTATGGCTAATAAGTATTTACATGTATTTAGATTTTGCATTGATGCTTTCAATTAGGTAGTGTAGGAAATCTATTTACATTAGCTAAACTACCAGCATGTGCAATACCCAGCTTTGTTTTCTATCCATCACAAGCATTTTGCCAACGCTTATAATAATTCATTGCTCTTTTCAAATCTGATTTCTGAACCAAAGGTAGTTTTAGCAGTATAAGAACATATACTTCTCTTCCTATGGGTCTACTCACTGTTTTGTAGCAGCAAAGGCCATTGTTTTTAAAAGGTCTGTAAGAATTGTATTACTTATTTTGACTTCCATCGGTGCTCGTAGCAAATATAATTTCAGTACCACTTGCATCAATAAAGTTATTATTAATTGTTTCGTAAAGTATTTAGAGCAAAACAATATTTTATGTGCACAACAAACATTTTTGCTGCAAGCTTACCAAAACAAACTAAAACGTTTATTTTTATGTTACATTTTAATTAAAGAGCATGTTCTATTCAGTTATTGCTGTCAGTACTATGCAGTTATTGTTGTCAATGTTCTTTGTGCATTCTTGGCACACTTTTATGTTAAACTGCCAATGCATTAAACACTTTAGAAATAAAGTGTCCAAACAAGGATGCATAACATGAAATTTGTCAGTGGCTTGTTTTGACCTATATCTAGCACTTTTTAGCCAAAGGTATCTAGCTTTACTAAAAAGTTTGGTAGTAAAATTGTACATAAATTCATTGCCTGCATACACGTCAATCATGATGCCTATGCTCTTATTATGTGTGTTCTACTATTGCCTGCTTAGCTAATTCACTTTCTACTTCTCAATAGCCTCAGCCTCCGAATGAAAGCTATTGTTGTTATTCCTATTCTTTGTAACTTTATAATATATGAGTTTATGAAGGAGGTTGTGGTTGGGCAGCTCATCTGCTTTCCACTCTATTAGAAGTATTGCAGCACAATTATAACTGCAGTAATAAAATCTGCACAGAATTGCATAATGTGGTCTTATTCTCCAAGGTCTTCTAACTAGCAGAAATCACCTATGTACTTATGCAATTGTGGTTTGTGCTTAAAGTGACTCATTCTCCTAATGTGGCATGGCTTGCTACCCCTTCTTGCATGCTAGTCAATTGATTAAATAGATTGTAAGAAACTAGTCAACCTCTCATTCCTACACAACCTAAAGACTCATCACATAAGTTCAACCTTCTAGCGAGATTGTAGCTGCTAAAATTTTTGCTTTTTTCACGCGTCTAGCCATTTAGGGTTTTGCAGCAGCAGAAGAACAGACTAAGCATGTCACAATTGGTATATTTGTTTGTCACAATTGTTTTATATTACTTTTGCCAATTTTGTCACTGAATTAATTGTACCATATTATGGTGAAAAGTCCTCATGAAAAGTGTTTTACTTCGCCTCAATACCAATGCAAAAGGTTAGACCGGTAGTGGCCTATTTTGATATTTAGGGCGAGCCGCTTTAAATACTATTTCTAAGCAACTTACTCATGTCATCAAATTGCGACGGCAAACAACAATGCATAGGTTTTCGCAGCCATTTTCGATTTGGATTTCACTGCCTTAATTGCAGGATCGTAATATTGTCAAGTTAAAAAGGTCAAGAAACCCCAACTTTATAATGCTAAAAGAATGAAATTATTGCTAATTTTCATAAAATGATAACATTGCAATTATACACGAGGGTAGCTTTGTGAGATTAACCGACACACATTAAAATAATTATGGTAACATATAGCATGGTAGCCAGCAATTGATGAATATCTGTGACTCTGTCGATGCTCCTAACTTTTGTAACTTTTTAAAAAGCAATAAAATAATTATGGATGCTTTTTATTCTGATTAGTAGTGTTAGCTGATTGATAGCCCCAAACAGGCAGAATTATTAGTATACTATACTGCCCTGAGCAAGCAAAACGCTGTATCTTGATATTTGTAAATTGTTCAGCACAAGCACAAACGCGTTTTGGTCGAGCCTGGCATCAGTATTAGCAGTATTTTAGTTGTTTTTTTATTTATTATGGTGAGATATCCAACAATCTTTAGCGAAAAACTTTTTTCGTGAAACTTTAAAATCAAAGGAGTTATTTCACTTAGGGCATTTTGTTTGCTTAAATTGACAATTTACTAAGCTGGCACTAGGCAATCAAACACCCTATCACTGCAGATAGGGCCTTTTGATTGCTTAATTGGACTGGTTTCTCATTGTTAGTTTGCCACAAGACCATTTGCCATGACTGGATTATCAAAGGATTACAAGTTTAAATTCTGATATTAATCCGCAATTATTCAACAAATTGATATATGTTGCAATTCCTATTACTCATCCAGTCAACACATGGATTAAAGCCCTGTAATAGCCATATTCAGCTCAAAAGTTAAGAGATGATCAAAGATCATGGTATCCTTCAAACCTGATGTTATGAAATGAAAGGAATCAGTAAAATAGTAGTTTAAAAAAGATCAAACGCTTTTATTGAAAATAATTTAAAACAAACAACTGAGTGCAATAATGTCAGTATTTAAAAAAAGCAAAACCTTCCAATGGACATGTAATTAAAACAAATTTTTCATCAACTCTCTGAGTCGGATTTTTAAATCGCGACTTTTGTCACTTAGATATCGTCCTGTCATAATAAATATATTATGATAAAAAATAGCAATAAGATTGAGCATTTAGAAGTGCACTAGCTTGTTTGAGCTGCCTTAAAACAACCAATTATATATGCTTCAGTTTTGCTTCCCTTTGTTTGTATACTCTTTGATTACATAATGCTGTTCATAATGTCCAACTTTGTGTATGTTCAGGCCAATCAAAACGCTGTATCTGCAGATAGAGCGCTTTGATTGCCACTTTATGTGTGGTAAATGTGGATAGGGCGTTTTGCACATTGTGAAAAGTGCTATTTCTGGTGGTCTCAGATATATGAAATTTCGAGACATGTTAGATCTCAACCTAAATTACATTAAAGCACAAAAAAGTGAATTTTGAAAAACTTGTCAGATAGGGCATTTTGCTTGCTTAGGGCAGTATAAAGTTATGATAATGTATTATTTTCATTGTAATTAACAAGTTGATGCATTTTAGTTGTAATTTGAGACAGATTGAAACTAGAGGCTGAGTCATAAGTAAGTGACTGGAGTAAATGAAACCCTTTAAATTGTTGAAGCTTTAAAATCTATGTTTCAATTTTGTAGAAGAATATCGCATGAGATAAATTATTACTGCTTCATGGAATTTTAGTAATGGGAGGGAGGGACACGGATTAGGGACACAGATTTGCTGAAAAACCTAAAAACATCAGGCATCTTTTCCATCAATTTTAATCTGCATAACATCTGTTTGGGCTATTCAAATTGTTTTGCTTATTTTGGTAGAAACCTGTTCACTGCATCCAAGCACTATATCCACCAGATGGAAAATGGTACGAAGCACAGCTGGACGCTTTCTTGAAGGAGGTATGTTGCTGATTAACAGTTAATTTACACAAAAGCACGCCACATTAATAAAAGTTTTATTTCACAAAGGTTATAAGAAATAAGATTACTGTAAAACCTTTGTTTGAATGCCATGGCACTGCAGTTTTTAACCCTTCTCATTATAGTGGCAACAATTGTCGATTGTGCTTCATAGTATATGTTCAACTTTTATTAGCTTCAAATTCTATCTAAAACACTTTTGTTATAGATTTTATTTTTCCAACACGTTTAAAAATAGTTCAACACTATTCAAAAAACTTAATGCATTCCTACTTCGTGCATTGCTAAAGCTATGTGAAGCTACGATCACTTCGAAGCTCGAAAAACGATGCTTTGCCATGTTCCTTACTCTTACGAAACTATTACTTTGACCACCATTGGAGTCACTATTGGAGCTGCTACTTTTATTATATGTGTAATCACTAAAACCTGAATCGGTCATCAACAATCATCAATACTGTCATCAAAATAAGTAATTCTCTGTTTTTCAATTCTGGATGTACTTGCGAAAGCTATAATAGCACTAACTAATTTGAGAATCAGAAAGAATCCCAAATTAGTAAATCAAGAAACCTAAATGTTTCTTTTCAGGTAGAAAAGTCCTAAACAAAAATTTCAAATTGCTTTGTGAGTTTAGAGTAATTTTACAGGGAAATCTTCGGACAACACTGTCAATACCATAAAAAGTCTTGTACTACAACATAACATTATTATGCTTTACTATTTATCTTGAGGTGTTGACTGATGTTTTAAAAAAAGAATCAAGGAGATTGACCAACCAGAAGCTGAGATATAGCCTGCCAAACCAAAGTCTACCAAAAAACAAGCGTTTTGGTAATCATCATTATATGACGTATGAAATCGACTTGTGTGCCATTGGTCAATTAAACCAACTAATGTGCTCTCCTATAACAATCACGGCCTTTTAATTGGTTCAATCCCTGGAAGTATAGAACAATCAAATTGGGCCTCACAATCACTGCTCTGAGAATTCCGAACCAGTCCCTCTGACGTGTAGATTAGTTTTAGCATAAAATGATTACACGCATCTATCATTTTGCAACATTTCGCTATCTTGCTAGTTCAGCTCAGTTTTGCTGTTCTCCCACTTAGCTTCCTTATTCAGACTCATCTTTAGCGCTGTTCAGATTTTTTTAACTATAGCTAATAAATGGAATCAATTAAATCAATCATTAATCTCGGTTATCAATTGGACTTTTGTACAAATTATATTAGTTACATCATTTATTCCATACACAGTTATATTATTATTTTGTAAAATATACATTATGATTATTATATTAATCATAAAAATAATTACAGATGAGATAATAGATAAATAGAAAAATCAAATTAAAAACTATCGTTTTCTTTTCATACAGCAAGAGCAGCACGGTCAAGATATTCTTTTTTAAAATTATGGCTGTAGTGAACTTACCGTCTGTTAATAGCGACAATAGTCATGATAATCTACTGAATGCTGCAGTAGGTACACATTAGAAAAATGATGAATGAACAAAAATCCACAATCCTATTTCTTATTCTAAACAAACTGCAAATCGTGGATGTCGCATGTAGACTATACACAGACTGTTCGTTGAACAGAGGATCTTCGGTTATCAAATTTTAACTCGATCTCTTCAGATCCGAAGCGATCAAGTTAAAATTTGAAGTACAATAGTCAAAATCTGCTCTTCTGTTTTGAAAAATCATGGCGAGGGGTTGTGGGCAAATGCCTTTACCACACAATGTTTGCTTGATTTTTCTGAGAAACAAGAGCTAGTCTGTAAATTCTTTACTAGCGCGAGAAGCGTTTCACATCTCGTAGCCTAAAACAATCATTATATGTAACAGTGGTAAGGGTGTGCAACACTGGCACATGACCAATAAGTCGATTTCATATGTCATATATCTCCGGATTTTCGAAGGGTTTTCCTTTGATTCGTTATTAGGTAGACCTGTGTTTGGCTGGCTATATCTCAGCTCCTAGTGGGTCAGTCTCCTTGATTCTTTTTTTAGAACATTAGTCAACGCCTCAAGAAAACTAATAAAACATAATAATATTATGTTTTCGCTATTCTTTAAGCTATAGAATAATTAGCGGTACAAATATTTGTATTTCTTTTTGAATGATTTGGTGAACTTTGATGATTCAAGAGCATGAGTTTGGCGAATGATATATATATAAGATGCTGCTGAAGTTGCGCAATGACTTGCTTTTAACAGTTTGTTAGAAATTCAACTCATGGCTTTTCATTGTTACCTCAAAATGTTGAAACCACCTGATAGGAAGGGTCAGAACACTACTAAAACTCATATTTGCTCAAACCTGAAATACAATAGGTTGCATATAAATTGCAATACTAAGACAAAACTGCAAAACTATTGGTAAAAACATAAATAGCAATATATATTATTATTTTTGGCCTTCGGTATTGGACAGCATTTATGCGGTTTGTTTGCCGATGTTAACAAAAGTTTTACTAATAAGCTACATAATTTGCTAAATTACTGGTGTCAACTTTAAAAATTAAAACAAATGTAATGTTAGCACTTATAAAATATTCTACAAACAACGTAGAGAAATTTTTGTGGCATATGACTTCAATTGAATAGTTCCCTAAAATTGCAATTTGTATTTGCCCATTTTAGTACTTTGAAATGTCAAAGGAACTCATAATGAAATCCACTTTAATAGAATTTAAAGATGCTCAAAGCGGACAGATGCTATGTGGACCAACAATAAAAGGTCACTCTTTACTATGGCTAGTAAGTAGTTACATGTATTTAGATTTTGCATTGATGCTTTCAATTAGATAGTGTAGGAAATCTATTTACATTAGCTAAATTACCCTCATGTGCAAGACCCAGCTTTGTTTCCTAGCCATCACAACATTATGCCAATGCATATTATAATTCATTGATTTATTCAAAACTGATTTCTGAGCCAAAGGTAGTTTTAGCAGTATAAGAACATGTACTTCTTTTCCTATGGGTCTACTCACTGTTTTGTAGCAGCAAAGGCAATTGTTTTTTAAAAGGTCTGTAAGAATTTTATTACTTATTTTGATTTCCATTGGTGCTCGTAGCAAATATAATTTCAGTACAATTTGAATCAATAAAGTTATTACCACTCGTTTCGTAAAGTATTTGGAGCAAAATAATATTTTAGGTGCAAAACAAACATTTTTGCTGCAAGCTTACCAAAACTAAATAAAACATTTTTTATGTTACATTTTAATTAAACACCATGTTCTATTCAGTTATTGCTCAGTCAGTACTCTGGCCTATGTTGGTAAAACTAGTTACCAAACCAAATTTTAGTTTTTCCGCTCGCCGCTCCAGAGTATTTAATCAACTGAGCTAGTTTTTACAACAGACCTGTATTACAAGACAAAGAATGTTCATATTTATTTTGAATGATCAAAGTAAAACCTAATCCTCAATAATCCCATTGAACTAGTTATGCAAGCAAAATGTTGAGTAATTATGCCAGGTATTCTGCTAGATTAACTAAAAAAATCAGAAATTCACTACACAATAAGAAATAACTTTTTTTGGGTCATTTTCCAAATTTAAGTGAATGTGTCTGAGTAGAATGTTTTATCAATTTCTTGACAGTTCAGGGCATTATTATTACTGATAAAATGTGAATAATAGGACTCAGTATTACTATTGATCAATAAAACCACCCAAAGTCGAGAGATCTAAAGTTAGAAAAAATTTGGTGCCGTGCTAGGTTCAGCCCGACTGATCATCGTTAACAATAAATTGCAGTCAAAAAGAAGTTTTGAACAGCGAAAATGCCCTCAAGATAGAATGTTATTGTATTGTTATTGGCTTTCTATGTGACATTAATTTTTCCCTGGGTCCTACATAGACACAATGGGCTTGTTTGGAATCTACCCAATTTATGGTGTTGTGGTATTGTGCCGGTTTTGCAACCTGACTCTCCAGGTTCCATCCCCGAGTGGGAAAATGTTTTTACTTAACGTTCTAAGAGTGGCTTAAGATGAATAGAAAGAAATTGCTGTTATTGTATGTTAGATTGAGTAACTAAGTATATTGTGCAAGTAAATCATATTATTACTGTAGACAATATGCACAGCAAGGAAAAATTTGTGAGTTTCATTTTAGCAATCACAGTAACTGAGTTGTGTCCATGCATTGTTTCCAACTAATTTTTTTTAGGTTTTTGTATGCAGTGCAGCAGCGATATGTGACTGAATAAGAAACTATAACATAGATCATATTTATAAATATTGAGTTACATTATTTGTTTATTTTAGTGAGTAGAAAGTTATGCAGCCTAAAAGAAAATGGAGCGTTCAAAAAGCCATGATCAGATGATTTATGCAACCTACCAACAATGTCAGAGCTGTATACTGTTAAAAGAAATTGGTGTTTGAAAATTATAATGATGACTTATGCCCGAGCCCACAACTTACTCAAGAAGCTGCAAAATTAAACTGGCAGCAGGGTCTTCTTGTCGTTGAGGCTTTTGTAATATCGCATTAAACTTGACGTCTGAATAAATTTACTCCGTTTGGCGACTAAGCAACAACCATTCTATGGTACTTGACTAGTTGAATTTTTTGGTATCAAGCATGGTGGCTGTTATTGTTTTATATACACATTTATGGAATCCTACCTTAAAGTTTAACATACTATACAATATGTAAGTTTTAACAACAATTAAATTATTTCAGAAAAAAATACTTGGAAATGTGCAACAGAGGCCGGTTTGCCCACAACTCATGATTGCACCAATAGGCAAAAAGATATAGTAGATTCTATAGTAAAATTTTGTGAGTGTTTTTAGATAATTTTGTTACTTTTCTGATATGTCATAAGTCAGAAAAGTCATTACGCGTATAAGTTGCTAAAAGAGAACAAGGTTTTATGGCCTCTTAGCTAATGTGTGCAAGTTATGTTACCTTCTTAACATAGTACATAATCGATCATAGCCTTTTTGAAGTATGTACACTGTATACGTCATAGGTACCTCTAGAACCTATATTTAAGTTAAATAGCTTTTTACAAATGTGAAAGGTATATCGCTATAAGATACAAGTTGTATAGTTTCATGCAACCTTCTGACTAGTACATAAATTATTTTTGTTAAGTAATAATAACAGATAAATAAGTTATAGCAACCTACTAAATGATATATAAATAGCAGCAACCTCTTAAATAATATACAACTCATAGCAGCCTCCTAACTGATATATAAATAGTAGCTACCAACTAAATGAAATTCAAATTATAGCAAACTCTTACATGATCAATAAGTCATAGCAACATCCTAAATTTTATGTAACCCATAGCAACCTCTGCAATGATATGTAAGTTATAGCAACCTACTAAATGATATATAAATAGCAGCAGCCTCCTAATTAATATACAATTCATAGCAGCCTACTAACTGATATATAAATAATTGCTATCAACTATGGAAAATTCAATTTATAGCAAGGTCTTAGGTGATCTATAAGTCATAGCAACATCCTAAATTCTATGTAACCCATAGCAACCTCTGCAATGATATGTAAGTTATAGCAACCTCCTAAATGATATATAAATAGCAGCAGCCTCCTAATTAATATATAATTCATAGCAGCCTACTAACTGAAATATAAATAATTGCTATCAACTATGGAAAATTCAAATTATAGCAAGGTCTTAGGTCATCTATAAGTGATAGCATCATCCTAAATTATATGAAACTCATAGCAGCCTCTGCAATGATATGTAAGTTATAGCAACCTCCTAAATGATATATAAATATCAGCAGCCTCCTAATTAATATATAATCCATAGCAGCCTCCTAACTGATATATAAATAAGAGCTATCAACTATGGAAAATTTAAAATATAGCAAGGTCTTAGGTGATTTATAAGTGATAGCATCATCCTAAATTATATGTAACTTATAGCAGCCTCTGCAATGATATGTAAGTTATAGCAACCTCCTAAATGATATATAAATATCAGCAGCCTCCTAATTAATATATAATTCATAGCAGTCTCCTAACTGATATATAAATAATAGCTATCAACGATGGAAAATTCAAAATATAGCAAGGTTTTGGGTGATCTATAAGTGATAGCATCATCCTAAATTATATGTAAATTATAGCAGCCTCTGCAATGATAGGTAAGTTATAGCAACCTCCTAAATGATATATAAATATCAGCAGCCTCCTAATTAATATATAATTCATAGCAGTCTCCTAACTGATATATAAATAATAGCTATCAACTATGGAAAATTTAAAATATAGCAAGGTCTTAGGTGATTTATAAGTGATAGAATCATCCTAAATTATATGTAACTTATAGCAGCCTCTGCAATGATATGTAAGTTATAGCAACCTCCTAAATGATATATAAATATCAGCAGCCTCCTAATTAATATATAATTCATAGCAGTCTCCTAACTGATATATAAATAATAGCTATCAACAATGGAAAATTCAAAATATAGCAAGGTTTTGGGTGATCTATAAGTGATAGCATCATCCTAAATTATATGAAACTCATAGCAGCCTCTGCAATGATATGTAAGTTATAGCAACCTCCTAAATGATATATAAATATCAGCAGCCTCCTAATTAATATATAATCCATAGCAGCCTCCTAACTGATATATAAATAATAGCTATCAACTATAGAAAAATCAAATTATAGCAAGGTCTTAGGTGATCTATAAGTGATAGCAACATCCTAAATTATATGTAACTCATAGCAGCCTCTGCAATGATATGTAAGTAATAGCAACCTCCTAAATGATATATAAATATCAGCAGCCTCCTAATTAATATATAATCCATAGCAGCCTCCTAACTGATATATAAATAATAGCTATCAACTATAGAAAATTCAAATTATAGCAAGGTCTTAGGTGATCTATAAATGATAGCAACATCCTAAATTATATGCAACTCATAGCAGCCTCTGCAATGATATGTAAGTTATAGCAACCTCCAAAACAATTTATAAATAGCAGCAGCCTCCTAAATAATATATAACTTATAGCAGCCTCCTCACTGATATATATATAATTGCTACCAACTATGTGAAATTCAAATTATAGCAATTTCTCAAGTGATCTATAAGTTATAGCAACATACTTTATTATATGTAAATCAGAGCAGCCTCTAAAAGAAACAAGTTATAGCAAACTCCTAAATGATATAAGTTATGGCATCTTACTAAAGGGTATGTAAGCTATGCCTTGCTATGTAATGTTTCCATTGTAACTATTACATAAGTTACAATGGTAACATTCTAATTTATGTGTAATTTGTAGCAATCTGCTAACTGGTAATCATTATTTTTGCTTACTCATTGAGGTATGAATTATTTTACCTTCAAATTGATATGTAATTTACAACAACCATCTAGACATTCTCCAAGTTTTGACAGTTTTTCTAGCATGCATATATACAAAGTATGATAAGGCGATGGATATATATTGTATGATACCATATTCTCCTAAAATTTCCCTAAAAATATATAATAATTAGGAGGTGAATAAATATATATATATATCTACAATGTAGATAAATTAGACCATATCGGAGGCTTACCCATATATATTTGCGTTAACTCCTAATCCCTTATATTCCGAAACCTCCTAACTGGTATAATATTATATTTATTCAACTCCTAACTCGGAAATATGGGTATATATATACCCATATTTCAGAGTTAGGAGTTGAATAAATATATACCAGTTAGGAGGTTTCGGAATATAAGGGATTAGGAGTTAACACAAATATATATGGGTAAGCCTCCTATATGGTCTAATTTATCTACATTGTAGATATATATATATTTATTCACCTCCTAATTATTATATATTTTTACAAAAATTTTAGGAGAATATGGTATCATACAATATATATTCATCGCCTTATCATACTTTGTACATATGCATTCTAGAAAAACTGTCAAAACTTGGAGAATGTCTAGATGGTTGTTGTAAATTACATATCAATTTGAAGGTAAAATAATTCATACCTCAATGAGTAAGCAAAAATAATGATTACCAGTTAGCAGATTGCTACAACTTACAAATAAATTAGAATTTTACCATTGTAACTTATGTAATAGTCACAATGGAAACATTATATAGCATGGCACAGCTTACCTACCCTTTAGTAAGATGCCGTAATCTATATCATTTAGGAGTTTGCTATAACTTGTTTGTTTGAGAGGCTGCTCTGATTTACATATAATAAAGTATGTTGCTATAACTTATAGATCATATGAGAAAATGCTATAATTTGAATTTCACATAGTTGGTAGCAATTATCTATATATCAGTGAGAAGGCTGCTATAAGTTATATATTATTTAGGAGGCTGCTGCTATTTATAAATTGTTTTGGAGGTTGCTATAACTTACATATCATTGCAGAGGCTGCTATGAGTTACATATAGTTTAGGATGTTGCTATCACTTTTAGATCACCAAAGACCTTGCTATAATTTGAATTTTTCATAGTTGATAGCTATTATTTATATATCAGTTAGGAGGCTGCTATCGATTATATATTAATTAGGAGGCTGCTAATATTTATATATCATTTAGGAGGTTGCTATAACTTACATATCACTGCAGAGGCGGCTATGAGTTACATATAATTTAGGATGATGCTATCACTTATAGATCACCTAAGACCTTGCTATAATTTGAATTTTCCATAGTTGATAGCTATTATTTATATATCAGTTAGGAGGCTGCTATGGATTATATATTAATTAGGAGGCTGCTGCTATTTATATATCATTTAGGAGGTTGCTATAACTTACATATCATTGCAGAGGCTGCTGTGAGTTAGATATAATTTAGGATGATGATGTCACTCATAGATCACCTAAGACCTTGCTATAATTTGAATTTTCCATAGTGCATAGCTATTATTTATATATCAGTTAGGAGGCTGCTATGGATTATATATTAATTAGGAGGCTGCTGATATTTATATATCATTTAGGAGGTTGCTATAACTTACATATCATTGCAGAGGCTGCTATGAGTTACATATAATTTAGGATGATGCTATCACTTATAGAACACCTAAGACCTTGCTATAATTTGAATTTTCCATAGTTGATAGCTATTATTTATATATCAGTTAGAAGACTACTATGAATTATATATTAATTAGGAGGCTGCTGCTATTTATATATCATTTAGGAGGTTGCTATAACTTACAAATCATTGCAGAGGCTGCTATGAGTTACATATAACTTAGGATGATGCTGTCACTTATAGATCACCTAAGACCTTGCTATAATTTGAATTTTCCATAGTTGATAGCTATTATTTATATATCAGTTAGGAGGCTGCTATGGATTATATATTAATTAGGAGGCTGCTGATATTTATATATCATTTAGGAGGTTGCTATAACTTACATATCATTGCAGAGGCTGCTACAAGTAAGATATAATTTAGGATGATGCTATCACTCATAGATCACCTAAGACCTTGCTATAATTTGAATTTTCCATAGTTGATATCAATTATTTATATATCAGTTAGGAGGCTGCTATGAATTATATATTAATTAGGAGACTGCTGCTATTTTTACATCATTTTGGAGGTTGCTATATCTTACATATCATTGCGGAGGTTGCTATGAGTTACATAGAATTTAGGATATTGCTATGACTTATAGATCACATAAGAGTTTACTATAATTTGAATTTCATATAGTTGGTAGCTACTATTTATATATCAGTTAGGAGGCTGCAATGAATTATATATTACTTAGAAAGCTGGTGCTATTTATATATCATTTAAGAGGTTGCTATAACTCACATATCATTGCAGAGGTGCCATGTGTTACACATAATTTGGGATGTTGCTATCACTTATAGATCAACTAAGAGTCTGCTATAATTTGAATTTCATATAGTTGGTAGCTACAGTACTATTTATATATCAGTTAGGAGGCTGCTATGAATTATATATTAATTAGGAGGCTGCTGCTATTCATATATCAATTAGGAGGTTGCTATAACTTTCATATCATTGCAGAGGCTGCTATGGGTTACATATAATTTAGGATGTTGCAATCACTTATAGATCACCTAAGACCTCGCTATAATTTGAATTTTCCATAGTTGATAGCTATTATCTATATATCAGTTAGAAGGCTGCTATGAATTATATATTAATTAGCAGGCTGCTGCTATTTTTAAATCATTTAGGAGGTTGCTATAATTTACATATCATTGCAGAGGTTGCTATTAGTTACATAGAATTTAGGATGCTGCTATGACTTATAGATCACATAATAGTTTACTATAATTTGAATTTAATATAGTTGGTGGCTACTATTTATATATCAGTTAGGAGGCTGCAATGAATTATATATTAATTAGGATGCTGCTGCTATTTATATATCATTTAAGAGGTTTCTATAACTTACATATCATTGCAGAGGCTGCTATGGGTTACATATAATTTAGGATGTTGCTATCACTTATAGATCACCTAAGACCTTGCTATAATTTGTATTTCCCATAGTTGATAGCTAGTATTTATATATCATTTAGTAGGCTGCAATGAATTATATATAAATCAGGAGGCTGCTGCTATTTTTACATCATTTAGGAGGTTGCTATAGCTTACATATCATTGCAAAGGTTGCTATGACTTACATTGAATTTAGGATGCTGCTATGACTTATAGATCACAAAAGAGTTTACTATAATTTGAATTTCATATAGTTGGTAGCTACTGATTATATATCATTTAGGAGGTTGCTATAACTTACATATCAATGCAGAGGTGCCAGGGCTTACACATAATTTGGGATGTTGCTATCACTTATAGATCAACTAAGAGTCTGCTATAATCTGTACAATAAAACAACAATCTGTATAAAACAACAATAATTGTTGTTAGAACTTACATATTGTATAGTATGTTAAACTTTAACATAGGAATCAATAAATTTGTATTTAAAACAACAACAGCCACCATGCTTGATACTAAAAAATTCAACTAGTCAAGTACCATAGAATGGTCGTTGCTTAGTCACCAAACGGAGTAAATTTATTCAGACGTCAAGTTTAATGCGATATTACAAAAGCCTCAACAACAAGAAGACCCTGCTGCCAGTTTAATTTTGCAGCTTCTTGAGTAAGTTGTGGGCTCGGGCATAAGTCATCTTTATAATTTTCAAACACCAATTTCTTTTAACAGTATACAGCTCTGGCATTTTTGGCAATTTGCCTCAATCTTTCGATCATGGCTTTTTGAACTCTCAATTTTCTTTTAGGCTGCATAACTTTCTGCTCACTAAAATAAACGAATAATGTAACTCAATATTAATAAATATGGTCTATGTTATAGTTTCTTATTCAGTCACATATCGCTGCTGCACTGCATACAAAAACTTAAAAAAATTAGTTGGTAACAATGCATTGACGCAACTCAGTTACTGTGATTGCTAAAATGAAACACACACATCTTTGCTTGCTGTGCATATTATCTACAGTAATAATATGAATTACTTGCACAACATACTTAGTTACTCAATCTAACATACAATAACAGCAATGTCTTTCTATTCATCTTAAGTCACTCTTAGAACGTTAAGTAAAAACATTTCCCCACACGGGAATGGAGTGTCAGGTTGCAAAACCTGCGCAATACCACAGCACCATAAATTGGGTAGATTCCCAACAAGCCCATTGTGCCTATGTAGAACCCAGGGAAAAACTTAATGTCACATAGAGAGCCAATAAAAATACAATAACATTCTATCTTGAGGGCATTTTCGCTTTTCAAAACTTCTTTCTTACTGCAATTTATTGTTAGCAATGATCAGTCGGGCTGGACCCAGCACAGTACCAAATTTTTTCTAACTTTAGATCTCTTGACTTTGGGTGGTTTTGTTGATCAATAGTAATACTGAGTGCTATTATTCACATTTTACCAGTAATAATAATGCCCTAAACTGTCAAGAAATTGATAGAACATTCTACTCAGACACATTCACTTAAATTTGGAAAATGACCCAAAAAGATATATTTCTCATTGTGTAGTGAATTTCTGATTGTTTTTAGTCAAGCACAGCGTTCTAAGTAATTTTTTGGGCTTGTCGGTTTGACAGTAAGTTGTCAGTAGACTGGCTGCTGCGGCATATTTCCTTATATTTGGTTTTTCTTTAAAAGAATTATTATAGTTTATCTTAGAGCTTGTTGCTTGAATAATACATCATAGTGTACAGTGCAGTACAACAGATAATATCTATTGTCGGTATTGTATTATCTATCATAGTCATTGTTTTATGCACATTTTCTGTACATAAAATAATAGCTAAGACTGCTTGATACAAAATAACTATACCAGTGCATTACTGCGGAGTTGGTCTCTTTTAGTCTTCAAAAAGAGCACATTTATTGACAAATACAACGCAATGATAATAAGAAGGTTCAACAACATAAAAAATTCAGCTGGCATTTTTTCTCTTTAGCAAGTTGTTGGCTCGAGCCCGAATCACTATAACACTTCTGTTAGGCAGCGTTGAGTGTATAGCATCCAACACTGATCTTGTTGGCAGTTTGCCTGATTTTTCAGTCCAGTGCTTGTCAAATTCTGCTATTTCCTCTGCACTTTACCGTTTTCTGCTGACTGAAATAGTAAATAATGTGAATTATCATTTATAAAAATCTGATAAGCTATGGCTTTGATGAATCACATATCATTGCTCAGCTCCATTCAAAAGTTAAATAAGCTGGTTTATGTGCGGCAAGTCAAAACAGAATTGACGGTTTCTCAGATACAAGTGAACAATAAGGATATTAATGCTCGTTAGTGTCATTTCTCATTTAGTAATATAATACTTAACCAATGTATTGTTATTCAAAACACACATATACTGTAGAAGGTACTTTGATGACCACTTCTATATACTACTTTAGTAGCTAATTATGAAACTAAATGGTGTGCCACTTGTGTGCATGCGATAGAGCAGTTTGGATCTCTATTTGCTTCAAACTATTAGAGAAATGATCAGGATTAACATTCATTGAGCAGTCTCAATGGCCAGTGTTCAGAACGATTGCTGCTAAGCTTAGTGTGACCTGACTGGGTAGCTATTTATTGAGTCATTAATTAGGCTAATACTTGACCTATGGGGTCAACCACTGTGGTTAAACACGCATTGTTCAGGTGTTCATTGAAACCACTAATGCCTAGATTGCTCTAGATACCTAAATGCCTCTGACTAGGAGAGCTATGTTTTGTAACCTGACAGCAGCAGAACACAAAGACTAGTGTCAGCATTTATGTAGGCAACAAATTTGACTGAAATACTTGAAAAGTTAGACACCTTTATTTTTTCTACTGCATTTGAGCTACAGCAAAATAATCACGCTTGTTTCCCTAGTACATTGTGTTAGTTTAAAGCCACTTATCATAGCATCACCCACATTTAATCTGATGTCTGAAAATCACTCTTCGGTGTTGATAATCCATGTATGTCACTCTGCACTTATTTAAAATCAATGCATTTTTGATTAGATGCTACTACACAAAGAGAAATATACCCTTGGGTTCTTTTTTTAAATTCATGCATTAGTGATTTGCAAATATATGAAAGCAGAGCCTTATTTAAAACTAAAATCTTTTTGCGTCGATATTTGCAAAGTTATGCTTGCTATTTTAACCTTGACCCAAAACTCCAATATTATAAAATTCTGAAATACAGCTAAATTGACATAAGGTAGAATCTTAATTTGAAGGCCATGTTCATTTGAGTGCTACTCTAGATGTGTTGAAAACTAGAGTGTCACCCTTTAATTGACAACCACTTCCAGCTGACTGCGACTTCAACATTCTTTGATCTTTGGATCCGATTTTGGACAGGATGGATAGAAAAATGTTGACAAATTTGTACTAACAATGACTCAGTTGCAACAATAGCAATTAATACTTTTGTCAATGCATATTGAAGCGAGTTTTCTAACTTCTAAGCTTTACAGTGTTTTCGTTAAAGCTTTGAAAGCAGCCCCGTGGAAATAATTAATAACTCTATCAGGCTGATAATAATTTTATTGTTTAAGCGGCCTTGATAGTTCGGCATATATGAAAAAACGGTTTAGCAAATATGATGAAATCTGTACTACTATTTGAGGCTAAAATTTCTTGCACATGCTATAGCATTAGAATAAGCAGTTAACGATGGCATTTTGCAAGCTCATCGCCCAGTGTATATGTTAACACTGGATCACAGCTTAGTTTGTGTGTTATATAGTTTTTATGCGTTTTTTTCAAAAGAAGTAACGTTCGCTTGAACGGTGGCGTTCTATCTTTAATTGTCATGTATTATAGTACAGGTCTAGTAGAGGAGCGTTTAAATGAATGGGGATTCAATTAGAGATTACATAATATTTTATTAACCCTTTCACCGCTGCATGCGCGTTTAGGCGAAATCAATGGACGACCGGCATATGTGCATGTTGCGAATTTCCTGGCAATTGCGTAGTAACTTAATTTTATTATTCGTTGACAACATAACTAACAGTCTTTAAGACTTTTTATGGTATTGACAGTGTTGTCCAAAAGTTTCCCTGTAAAATTACCCTAAACTCACGAAGCAATTTTAAATTTTTGTTTAGGACTTTTCAACATAAAAAGAAACATTTGTTCTTTCTGATTTTTGAAATATTTAGTGCTATTATAGCTTTCGCAAGTACATCCGGAATTCAAAACGGATAATTACTTATGTTGATAACATTATTGATGATTGTTGATGACTGACGGATTAAGATTTTAGTGATTACACATATAATTAAAGTAGCAGCTCCAATAGTGACTCCAATGGTGGTCAAAGTAATAGTTTTTGTAAGAGTAAGGAACATGGTAGAGCATTGTTTTTCGAGATTTGAAGGGATCGTAGCTTCACATAGCATTAGCAATGCACGAAGTAGGAATGCATTAAGTTTTTTGAATAGTACTATTTTTTAACGTGTTGGAAAAATAAAATCTATAACAAAAAGGTTTTAGATAGAGTTGATGCTAATAAAGATTGAACATATATTATGAAGCACAATCGACAATTTTTGCCACTATAATTGGAAGGGTTAAAAAATGCAGTGCCATGGCATTCAAACATAGATTTTATAGTAATATTATTTCTTATAAATTTTTTGAAATAAAACTTTTATTAATGTGGCACGCTCTTGTGGAAATTAACCGTTAATCAGCAACATACCCCCTTCAAGAAAGCGTCCAGCTGTGCTTCGTACCATTTTCCATCTGGTGGATATAGTGCTTGGATGCGGTGACCAGGTTTCTACCAAAATAAGCAAAACAATTTTAATAGCCCAAACAGATGTTATGCAGATTAAAAATTGATGCAAAAAATGCCTGATGTTTTTAGGTTTTTTAGCAAATCCGTGTCCCTACCTCCCATTACTAAAATTCTATGAAGCAGTAATATTTTATCTCTTGCGATACTCTTCTACAAAATTGAAACATAGATTTTAAAGCTTCAACAATTTAAAGGATTTCATTTACTCCAGTCACTTACTTATGACTCAGCCTCTAGTTTAAATCCGTATCAAATTACGACTAAAATGCATCAACTTGTTAATTGCAATGAAAATAATACATTATCATAACTTTATACTGCCCTAAGCAAGCAAAACGCCCTATCTGAAAAGTTTTTCAAAATTCACTTTTTTTGTGCTTATATGTAATTTAGGTTGAGATCTAACATGTCTCAAAATTTCATATATCTGAGACCACCAGAAATAGCACTTTTCACAATGTGCAAAATGCCCTATCCACATTTACCACACATAAAGTGGCAATCAAAGCTCTCTATCTGCAGATACAGGGTTTTGATTGGCCTGAACATACACAAAGTTGGACATTATGAGCAGCATTATGTAATCAAAGAGTATATAAACAAAGGGAAGCGAAACTGAAGCATATATATTTGGTTGTTTTAAGGCAGCTCATACAAGCTAGTGCACTTCTAAGTGCTCATCTTATTGCTATATTTTTTATCATAATATATTTATTATGACAGGACGATATCTAAGGGACAAAAGTCTCGATTTAAAGATCCGACTCAGAGATTTGATGAAAAATTTGTTTTAATTACATGTCCATTGGAAGGTTTTGCTTTTTTAAAATACTGACATTATTGCACTCAGTTGTTTGCTTTAAATTATTTTCAATAAAAGCGTTTGATCTTTTTTAAACTACTATTTTACTTACTCCTTTCATTTCATGACATCAGGTTTTAAGGATACCTAGATCTTCATCATCTCTTAACTTTTGAGCTAAATATGGCTATTACAGGGCTTTAATCCATGTGTTGACTGGATGAGTAATAGGAATTGCAACATATATCATTTTGTTGACTAATTGCGGGTTAATATCAGAATGTAAACTTGTAATCCTTTGATAATCCAGTCATGGCAAATAGTCTTGTGGCAAACTAACAATGAGAAACCAGTCCAATTATGCAATCAAAAGGCCCTATCTGCAGTGATAGGGCGTTTTGATTGCCTAGTGCCAGCTTAGTAAATTGTCAATTTAAGCAAACAAAATGCCCTAAGTGAAATAACTCCTTTGATTTTAAAGTTTCACGAAAAAAAAATTCGGTAAAGATTGTTGGATATCTCACCATAATAAATAAAAAAAACAACTAAAATACTGCTAATACTGATGCCAGGCTCGACCAAAACGCGTTTGTGCTTGTGCTGAACAATTTACAAATATCAAGATACAGCGTTTTGCTTGCTCAGGGCAGTAAAGTATAGGCTACTAATAATTCTGCCTGTTTGGTGCTATCAATCAGCTAACACTACTAATCAGAATAAAAAGCATCCATAATTATTTTAATGCTTTTTAAAAAGTTACAAAAGTTAGGAGCATCGACAGAGTCACAGATATTCATCAATTGCTGGCTACTGTGCTATATGTTACCATAACTATTTTAATGTGTGTCGGTTAATCTCACAAAGCTACCCTCGTGTATAATTACAAAGTTATTATTTTATGAAAATTAGTAATAATTTCATTCTTTTAGCATTATAAAATTGGGGTTTCTTGACCTTTTTAACTTGACAATATTACGATCTTGCAATTAAGGCAGTAAAATCAAAATCCAAATTAGCTGCGAAAACCTATGCATTGTTGTTTGCCGTCGCAATTTGATGACATGAGTAAGTTGCTTTGAAATAGTATTTAAAGTGGCTTGCCCTACAGGTCAAAAATGGCCACTACCGGTCTAACCTTTTGCATTGGTATTGAGGCAAAGTAAAATACTTTTTCATGATGCCTTTTCACCATAATATGGTACAATTAATTTAATAACGAAATTGGCAAAAGTAATATAAAACAATTGTGACAAACAAATATACCAATTGTGACATGATTAGTCTGTTCTTCTGCTGCTGCAAAACCCTAAATGGCTAGACGCGTGAAAAAAGCAAAATGTTTAGCCGCTACAATCTCGCTAGAAGGTTGAACTTATGTGATAAGTCTTTAGGTTGTGTAGGAGTGAGAGGTTGGCTTGTTTCTTACAATCTATTTAATCAATTGACTAGCATGCAAGAAGATAGCAAGCCATGCCACATTAGGAGAATGAGTCACTTTAAGCACAAACCACAATTGCATAAGTACATAGGTCATTTCTGCTAGTGAGAAGACTTTGGAGAATAAGACTACATTATGCAATTCTGTGAAGATTTTATTACTGCAGTTATCCTTGTGCTGCAATACTTCTAATAGAGTGAAAAGCAAATGAGCTGCCCAACCACAACCTCCTTCATTATAAAGTTACAAAGAATAGGAATAACAACAATAGCTTTCATTCGGAGGCTGAGGCTATTGAGAAGTAGAAAGTGAATTAGCTAAGCAGTCAATAGTAGAACACACATAATAAGAGCATAGGCATCATGATTGACGTGTATGCAGACGATGAATTTATGTACAATTTCACTACCAAATTTTTTAGTAAAGCTAGACCCCTTTGGCTAAAGAGTGCTAGATATAGGTCAAAACAAGCCAGTGACCAATCTCATGTTATGCATCCTTGTTTGGACACTTTATTTCTAAAGTGTTTAATGCATTGGAAGTTTAACATAAAAGTGTGCCAAGAATGCACAAAGAACATTGACAGCAATAACTGCATAGTACTGACAGCAATAACTGAATAGAACATGATGTTTAATTAAAATGTAACATAAAAATAAACATTTTTTTTTGTTTTGGTAAGCTTGCAGCAAAAATGTTTGCTGTGCAAATAAAATATTGTTTCGCTCCAAATACTTTACAAACAAGTAATAATAACTTTATTGATGCAAATTGTACTGAAATTATATTTGCTACGAGCACCAATAGAAATCAAAATATGTAATACAATTCTTACAGACCTTTTAAAAACAATGGCCTTTGCTGCTACAGAAAAGTGAGTAGACCCATAGGAAGAGAAGTATATGTTCTTATACTGCTAAAACTACCTTTGGTTCAGAAATCAGATTTGAAAAGAGCAATGAATTATTATAAGCATTGGCAAAATGTTTGGGATGGATAGGAAACAAAGCTGGGTATTGCATATGCTGGTAATTTAGCTAATGTAAATAGATTTCCTACACTACCTAATAGAAAGCATCAATGCAAAATCTAAATACATGTAAATACTTACTAGCCATAGTACAGAGTGACTGTTTAATGTTTGTCAACATAACATCCGTACCGCTTTGAGCATCTTGAAATTATATTAAAGTTGCTTTCATTATGAGCTCCCTTTGACGTTTTAAAGTATTAAAATGGGCAAATACAAGTTGCATTTTCAGAGAACTTTTAAATTCAAGTCAGATGCCACAAAAAGTTCCTCTGCGTTGTTTGTAGTATATTCTAAAAGTGCTAACACTACATTTGTTTTAAATTTTAAAGTTGACACAAATAATTGAGCAAATTATGTAGCTTATTAGTAAAACTTTTGTTAACATCAGCAAACAAACTGCATACATGCTGCCCGATACCGAAGGCCAAAAATAATAATATATATTGCTATTTATATTTTAACCAATAGTTTTGCAGTTTTGTTATTGTATAGCAATTTGTATAAAACCTACTGTATTTCAGGTTTGAGTAACTATGAGTTTTAGTAGTGTTCTGACCCTTCCTATTGCGTGCTTTCAACATTTTGAGGTAATAATTAAAAGCCATGAGTTGAATTGCGCAACTTCAGCAGCATCTTTTACATATATATCATTCGCCAAACTCATTGTCTTGAATCATCAAAGTTCACTAAATCATTCAAAAGGAAATACATACACTTGTATCTCTAATTCTGTTATAGCTTTACCCTTTTACTGCCACCCATGTACAAACTAAGCTACCGGCCTACCGCCAGCCATTTCACCGAAAATTGCCAATTTAGCTTCATGATATGTACATGAAGCATGTATACAATTTTGTTTCAACTTCAAAGTTTATCTAGAAACTTTTTGTAATATATTTTATTTTGCTAAAATGTTAACATATAGTGCTATGCAAAAATCAATGTACCTTCACTTTGTGCATTGCTAAAGCTATGTGAAGCTACAATCGCTACGAAGCTAAAACGATGCTCTACAATGTCCCTTACACTTAAAAAACTATTATTTTCACTATCATCACGGTCACTGCTGCTACTTTAATTATCTGTGTAATCACAAAAATCTGAATTTGAACTGGCTATAGTGTCATCAACATACATGTAAGTAATTATACGTTTTCTGACTTGCGCGATACTTAACAAAACTTACACAAAAATGTCCATTTTTATTTTGGAAATTCTCAATAAAAAATTTGAAACTGCTTGGTTATCTTAGACTAATCTATTAGAGAAATATTCGAACCACGCTGACAACACCATCAAAGTTTTAAAATCATCCGTTATGTTTTTAACGGATAATAAAATTAGGTGACCACGCAATTGTTGGAAAATTCGCAAAAATGTGCATACGGCAGTTGCTGATAGATTTAGCATAAATTCGCATACGGTAGGGTAAGAGTAAAAACCAACAAAATATTTGTCAATCTCCTGCCTCTAAACATGAAATCTCAAATCTGATAATTACTCTCAGTGTTGACTGAGTAACTAAAAGTGGTAATGAATAACCATGGAAAACTATTCATTTTATATAATTATGCAAGTGCTCAGCAATTGCAACCATGACTCATAAAGACTAAGAAGAGCAATACTAAATCTCTTTGCTATGCTACATTCCTTTGATTGGTTTGCGCTATTTATATTATGTAATCTGCCAATAATAGATGAATAGAACACAAAAGTGGCATAATGGTTTATGTAAGCGTTTGAAATAATACAATGCCTGTAAAAATTGACAACTTTTCTTACTGAAGCTATGGCTATATCAAATTATCACACTAATTTTTGGCTCGCATGTATAATGTGCTAGTTGACAGCAACTCATTGCAATATCGCATACCTTTAATTTTATGTCTGCAAATCAGTCTTTGGTGTGGGCCATCAATGCTTCTCATCCAGCAGTTATCTATAACTAATTGATTAATTTGATTATGAAGCGTCATTGATTATTTGCAACTATACAAAGAAAAACTAATTTTGGGCATGCTGTTACATTCTTACGTCAGGTATACATTTGCTAGTTACAGTAAAACTTTGTACAGTATATTTTGTGTTGGTGAATTTAAAGTTTTGCTTATCATAGTAACTTTGCCAAAACGTCAAACATTACTACATTTCAAAATGCAACCTTACTGATATAATGTTTTATAGTTTGTAATTTATACTTATGTACGTGTTAAAAAATATTATAAAATTCGGTAGATGAAACCTTGATTATTTTGACATATTTTTTATGCAAACCAACGTGTAATTAGCAACATACCTTTTTTAGAAAAGTACATCCAACTTTGTCTAATACTCTCTGCCATCTGATGAATATACTGGCATTAATGCTTACCAAGTTTCTAAAAAAATGAATAGATAATTCAAATAGCATAAACAGATATACAAACCAAAATGAATGCAAAATACACATTTTAGTTCACTGGTTAGGTTTTTTGGCAAACTTGAATGTCTGCCTCCTACTACTGAAGCTCTACAAAACAGCTAAGCTCTTAATTACTACACAATTACTACACAAGATTCAAACTAAATACTAAGAGTTTTAAAATTCAAAGGCCGCATATACACCACTTACTTGCTTATGCCTATGCATGTACTACTATTACTTACAAAATCATAACTGAAATACGCAAACTCTCACTATTCATGATAACAATAATACAATTACATAATGATCATGATATTCTAACAACAGTTTTGACTGTTGGTAGAACCACATTAATAACTTTACTTATCATTATAAAAAAACATCAAAAATTATTATATTAATAACTGAAAATAGATTAATGTTAGAGAATTAACTGATTCACTAAAATAACTATTAATTGTCAGCTGGCGTGTCTGTGTTGATGTTACAAAACCGAACATTCGTGTAACAATAATAAAGTCCAAAATTAGGATTCTACAAAAAGTTTTGATATTCTCCTTTATGGTATTATAATGCTGAACTTTCTTGACTTTTCTATGCAGAACAATATCAGCAGTTGGATGACATAAACAGGTGTAAAAAAATATATATCAAATGTGTTCTATGCTACATTCCTTAAAAATTATAATAATTGAAACATACTTTTTTCACGCTAGTCCTATTTCTTTATTAAATAAAATTTATACTGCTTTTCTACAACTGTATGTTTCAAGTAAATAAACTGTAAATTGACTAAAATAACATGAACAACTTACCAAATGTGACGTGCTCCCTTACATGTAGTTATTCCGCTGCTACCAAGCTCTAGTAGACTACATTTGTGAAGAACTAATAGTCCTAACAGCCACAGCAACATTATAACAGCCACATCTCGCTAGCTGTTATATACTGTGGTTATACTTTTGCCACTTTATTTCAATAAATTTAAAAAATCAATTCTTCGACTAAAAAACCATCTCTCAGGTATTGCATTCAGATGAAAAGTTTCAAAAAAAGATTTATTTTGTGGCTGGATGCAACGACAGCAAAAATATGAATTGTACTGATTATACACTTATTTAAACTTTTACTACAGCCATGCTTAAACATCAGTGGAAACCATAATGTGCAATTATTGTGAATTTTCACAAAAAAGAGCAGATCAATGAGAAACCGTGCAAAAAAAGGGAGTGCTTAAATGGCAGTCTTGAAAACCATAAAGAGGGTCAGCAAATAAATTGTAATGTATTGTAGTTTGTTAATATACAACTTTATTTCCCAAATCTAATAAAGCTATCATGAATATTAGCAAAACTGACTGTATCCGACATAGCTGCTAATTCCTTGTATTGGCTGATGATTAGTCATAAGCTTATTGCAATATGTTTTTAAATAGATTGTGCTATTAACTGAAACGATACCAAAACACTTAAAAGTAAGAATATTTTAAAATTGATATATGCCTCCTAGTTCCATATATAAGAGCCTCCTAGAGTTTGTAATTTATTGATAGAAAATTACACATTTTTGTTGGAGTTGTCTCCTCTTTTCCATATATATGAATATAGATATATAAGGCAATTATGGGAATCATGTTTAAAATACTTCTATAGGGTTGTTAAGCACTATAAACACTGCTAGAATTAGGAGGCTCCCTGGACGCCTCCTAATTTTTCAGAGCCTCCTAACATGGATTATATATTGATAGAAGCCTCCTAGTTGGGAAATATAGTTCTATATATATATATATATATATATATATATTATATATTATATATGTATATATATATATATATATTATATATATATATATGCATTGAACTTGTGAAACTGGAATCAGAGTGCTCAATGCATAAATCAGAGCTAAAACTAAAATATTACAGAAAAAAAATGTGTGTGAGTTCAAATCAATTTATTGCTAAATAGTTTCATGCCTCTGCGAGCCAATCATCCGATAAAATGACTTTGCTCAATAAAAGCAGTAAGTATACACAGGGTGTGGCCACAAGCATACAGATTTAAACTAAAGCTATATCAGGCAGATAAGTTGGTAAGAGCTAAGTTACACTACAGTTTCTAATCAGGTATTTGACCGCGTGTCTAAATGTAGAGACAAGGTTTTTTTGCTTATTTAGAGACGACATGTCAGGCTTGCATAATATGGAAAACTTTTTCCATGTACATTGATTGCATTTATTAGTTGCATTGTTGTATACATTGACTTGTTTCAGTAGCTTCCACTTAATTGAGTAATGGGTGTTCGTGTTTTTCAGCTGCCAAATATATTTACTGATGAAAATATATGTAAATGTTTCATCTGGATATAGTGACAGTCGATAAAGAATTAGTTGTGGAGAAAATAATTCATCAGTATTATATTATGGTCATCTACAGGCTGGAAAAAAATTACTGACTCTCTGGCAATAAAAGTTTAGGATAGTCAGACAATTATGGTGCAAGTTATTTATTTCACAGGCATTGTGTCATTTAGGCAAACAACATATCTTAAAGCATTTCAACTGTCTAGCATATGGAAAATTGTTTTGCCTATTATGAAGTTGTTTTCTCATTTTCCTTTTGCACAAAGCATAACATGAATAGAGAAATCCCAGATTGAATGTTGGTGCATTTTGCTATTACTTTTGAATAGTTTCAAAATCATTTTGAAAATAACAAAATTATCTTCCTAATTTTTTCATCCGCTATGACACCTGCCATAATTATATATTCTGTTTGTTGCGCAAAGTACTTGTAAATGAGTAAATTTAGCTTTTGTTCTTCTGTCAGTTAATTTCCATTGGCTGAAGTTTAGCTATTGTTTTTAACCAAGCACAAGTTGTTTCAAAGTTTGTCTTTTTTAAAAACTGCTAACTCATTGAATTTTTACACCCATAGTTAATTAAGTTAGCTCTTCATGAGAAGACAACTTTGATAGCATGTCCATATTAATGTTGTTAACTAACTAAACCCTGAAAAATTATGTCTGTGTTTAAGAGACTCATTTTATATTCAATTGGAAAAGTTGAGGCAGAAAATTAATAGACCAATCACAACCTTCAAAGGCAGAGTTGTGTTACCTTAATAATTTCTTCGGTTCAGTTTATAGTTACAACCGGACTGTTTAAAATTTTGGTGAAAACTGGTTTCCGTATATATACAAATAACTTCAACAATATTTGGGATAGTTCATTAAAAGCTATTGTTAGCTCAGCTTGTCTCTTGACTCTAAGCAAAGTTATTTCAGCTCAGTGACCTTCACTCTAAATTGAAATGTCTTTTACTGTTGTTGACCAGAACTGTGAATGAAAATTGCTGGCTGGAAAAGGTTACTAGACTAGTTATGAGAATATGGAGAGGTGAAATCTACTGTCCAGCCTTTTCAATTAGTCTTGTCAACAATGAAAGTGAATATAGAAGCACTGTCATTGTATGAAATTGTTCGGTAGCTACCAGATCAGATTTATTTAGCTATCAAGATCTCAGACTGATTTTATGTATAAAGGAAACTCAGACTTTAGCAAGTCGGTGACTCTGCTTGGTTGAAAGTTTAAGGACTTTACTTATTACCACCAACTCTACATAGGTTTGTTACAACAAGTGGTCATAGCTTTACTATGAGATATATTTGCATGCAAATATACTCATAATACAAACAATTCTGAAACAGTGTTAAAGCTAATCTACTGTCTATAGCAAAGCCCTGCTTTTGTATACAAATCTCTCTTTAAAAACATTATTCTTTTTCCTGCTTGGTTATCCAATGTCTGACGTACTCGGGCAATGCTGTTCGTTTAGCTCGCTAACCTCGGCGGTAGCTTGACCACTTCGACCATACCTGAAAATAGTTTTCTTTTGCAAAAACTCACTTTTTACCTATTTAATGTTTATAAAATAAATTAGCTTACAGCACTCAACCTTTATATACAAAGTTCAGGTCTCAGCTTTCTTGCCTCGTTTTGAAAGGATGCAGTATGATTGTTGTATCGGGTCTTAAAATGACCTTCCGTTAGCCCTACACAAGTTTTATCAGTCTTTTCTGCTGTTACTGTGGCTTGATATATGCAAGATAATGTTAGGCATTTCTCATTGAATTGGCTCTTAGCTTTGACTCTTCAGTTACTATAATCGATAAAGTATTTTGCTACATCTCATTTTTATCGCTACCAAGAGCAGCCATCAGAAAATTTACATTGCGCGATCATGAGTTAACTTTTTTAAACAAAAGTAAAAATAACCAGGCCAGCAAATGTGAGTAATTTTTTTAAAATCAGGAAGCCAAATAAATTTGGATATAGTTAATTTTAGTCGTACTTTTCTGTTTGGTTCCACATGATGATTATCACTTTTAATTTAAATTTTTGCGCAATTCCTTTGTTTGTAAGCCATGCATAAAAAGCCAAGCATAGACGGAGACATATTAGAATCAAGCTTTGGAAATGAAGCATTGGTATCTCCAATATGCCTAATGTAAGCCCAAAAACCTTTACCTTATAAAAATATCTTTATGTTTAATAAATCGTGTTATCCGTACCAAAAATTTGCCTTCTATTACATTTTCCTAAAAATATATTGAGTTGCCCATCTTTGCAAAAGCCATACATTTAACTGTAATCTATTCAAATGTTTAATAACAAGATTGACTCAATTTTTAGTGCAGATATGATCAAAAGTTTGCTAAATATTTTAACCATTAGCTTGGGAGTGTTAAATAAATACTATCACTGCACACACTGATTTGAGCTATCTCGGTACTATTGAAATAAACTTTGTTCAATTTGAAGGCGTGTACGTCATCCACATTACGTATGATACTACAGTCAATGTTTTTTGAAGTAATTGGCCAGTTATTGGAACTGCAAACCATCAAAAATAGTCTCAAATATGTTGTCATACAATTTTTCTGATGTATGATGTAAACATAAAACAAAAGTGTCTTTGTATTAGTATACAAGTATATTCATTATTTAGGTACAATTGACCAACTATTATAAGTGCACACGATATCATAAATTCTCTCAATGCTAGTCTAATAGGGAATCTGTACTTTTCACCCTCAACTATTTAGAGGGCAATTTGAGCACAAGGGAATGTTTGGTACTTTAATCAGCAAGTTTGTAACCATTAGTTTAACAAATTAGTAGAAATATTATTGAGAAAAGATATCCCTATATTGGTTGTAGAAAAATTATCGCAGGTGTGTATGATATTTTTACCATTGATTTGGGGACACTGACTGATTATTTTATTTCATATCACAGTCATCATCATTCCTAATACCATTGCTGCAAGATGTTCCAAATTTAATGCCAGAGTATAAACCCCAATGAATATACTTCTTATTAAGCAGTTTCCTGAGCACATTGATCAATTAGAACAAAAGAGCACAGTCATTCATAGAATATGTCAACACCATTGCAACAATATGTCCCCAATTTGATGGTAAAATTATTCTCACAGGTGTGTATGATATTTTAACCATTGATTTGGGGACATTGACTGACTATCTTATTCTATATCACAGTTAAGATCATTCCTAATACCATTGCTGCAAGATGTTCCAAATTTAATGCCAAAATATCAACCTCGATGAATATGCTTCTTAAGCAGTTTCCTGAACACATTGAACAATTATAACAAAATAACTCAGTCAGTCATAGAATATGTCAACCTCATTGCAACGATATGTCCCAATTTGATGGTAAAATTATTCTCACAAGTGTGTATGATCTTTTAACGATTCATTTGGAGACATTGACTGATTATCTTATTTGATATCACAGTCATGAATATTTCTAATACCATTGCTGCAAGATGTTCCAAATTTAATGCCAAAATACCAACCTCAAAAATATGCTTCTAAAGCAGTTTCCCGAGCACATTGACCAATTATAACAAAACAACACAGTCAGTCATAGAATATGTCAACACCATTGCAACGATATGTCCCCAATTTGATGGTAAAATTATTTTCACACGTGTGTATGATATTTTAACCATTGATTTGGGGACATTGACTGATTATTTTATTTGAAATCACAGTCATCATCATTCATAATACCATTGCTGCTAGATGTTCCAATTTTAATGCCAAAATAGCAACCCCAATAAATATGCTTCTAAAGCAGTTTCCCGAGCACATTGACCAATTATAACAAAACAACACAGTCAGTCATAGAATATGTCAACACCATTGCAACAATATGTCCCCAATTTGATGGTAAAATTATTCTCACAGGTGTGTATGATATTTTAACCATTGATTTGGGGACATTGACTGACTATCTTATTCTATATCACAGTTAAGATCATTCCTAATACCATTGCTGCAAGATGTTCCAAATTTAATGCCAAAATATCAACCTCGATGAATATGCTTCTTAAGCAGTTTCCTGAACACATTGAACAATTATAACAAAATAACTCAGTCAGTCATAGAATATGTCAACCTCATTGCAACGATATGTCCCAATTTGATGGTAAAATTATTCTCACAAGTGTGTATGATCTTTTAACGATTCATTTGGAGACATTGACTGATTATCTTATTTGATATCACAGTCATGAATATTTCTAATACCATTGCTGCAAGATGTTCCAAATTTAATGCCAAAATACCAACCTCAAAAATATGCTTCTAAAGCAGTTTCCCGAGCACATTGACCAATTATAACAAAACAACACAGTCAGTCATAGAATATGTCAACACCATTGCAACGATATGTCCCCAATTTGATGGTAAAATTATTTTCACACGTGTGTATGATATTTTAACCATTGATTTGGGGACATTGACTGATTATTTTATTTGAAATCACAGTCATCATCATTCATAATACCATTGCTGCTAGATGTTCCAATTTTAATGCCAAAATAGCAACCCCAATAAATATGCTTCTAAAGCAGTTTCCCGAGCACATTGACCAATTATAACAAAACAACACAGTCAGTCATAGAATATGTCAACACCATTGCAGCGATATGTCCCCAATTTGATGGTAAAATTATTCTCACACGTGTGTATGATATTTTAACCATTGATTTGGGGACATTGACTGATTATTTTATTTGAAATCACAGTCATCATCATTCATAATACCATTGCTGCTAGATGTTCCAATTTTAATGCCAAAATATCAACCCCAGTAAATATGCTTCTAAAGCAGTTTCCCGAGTACATTGACCAATTATAATAAAACAACACAGTCAGTCAGTCATAGAATATGTCAACACCATTGCAACGAAATGTCCCCAATTTGATGGTAAAATTATTCTCACACGTGTGTATGATATTTTAACCATTGATTTGGGGACATTGACTGATTATTTTATTTGAAATCACAGTCATCATCATTCATAATACCATTGCTGCTAGATGTTCCAATTTTAATGCCAAAATATCAACCCCAATAAATATGCTTTTTAAACAGTTTTCTGAGCACATTGACCAATTAGAACAAAACAACACAGTCAGTCATAGAATATGTCAACACCATTGCAACAATATGTCCCCAATTTGATGGTAAAATTATTCTCACACGTGTGTATGATATTTTAACCATTGATTTGGGGACATTGACTGGTTATCTTATTTGATATCACAGTCATCATCATTCATACTACCATTGCTGCTAGATGTTCAAATTTTAATGCCAAAATATCAACCCCAGTAAATATGCTTCTAAAGCAGTTTCCCGAGTACATTGACCAATTATAATAAAACAACACAGTCAGTCATAGAATATGTCAACACCATTGCAACGAAATGTCCCCAATTTGATGGTAAAATTATTCTCACACGTGTGTATGATATTTTAACCATTGATTTGGGGACTTTGACTGATTATTTTATTTGAAATCACAGTCATCATCATTCATAATACCATTGCTGCAAGATGTTCCAATTTTAATGCCAAAATATCAACCCCAATAAATATGCTTTTTAAACAGTTTTCTGAGCACATGGACCAATTATAACAAAACAACACAGTCAGTCATAGAATATGTCAACACCATTGCAACGATATGTCCCCAATTTAATGGTAAAATTATTCTCACACATATGTATGATATTTTAACCATAGATTTGGGGACATTGACTGGTTATCTTATTTGATATAACAGTCATGAATATTCCTAATACCAAAATGCTGCTAGATGTTCCAAATCTAATGCCAAAATATCAACCCCAGTAAATATGCTTCTAAAGCAGTTTCCCGAGTACATTGACCAATTATAATAAAACAACACAGTCAGTCATAGAATATGTCAACACCATTGCAACGAAATGTCCCCAATTTGATGGTAAAATTATTCTCACAGGTGTGTATGATATTTTAACCATTGATTTGGGGACATTGACTGATTATTTTATTTGAAATCACAGTCATCATCATTCATAATACCATTGCTGCTAGATGTTCCAATTTTAATGCCAAAATATCAACCCCAGTAAATATGCTTCTAAAGCAGTTTCCCGAGTACATTGACCAATTATAATAAAACAACACAGTCAGTCATAGAATATGTCAACACCATTGCAACGAAATGTCCCCAATTTGATGGTAAAATCATTCTCACAGGTGTGTATGATATTTCAACCATTGATTTGGGGACGTTGACAGATTATTTTATTTGAAATCACAGTCATCATCATTATTAATACCATTGCTGCTAGATGTTCCAATTTTAATGCCAAAATATCAACCCCAATAAATATGCTTTTTTAAACAGTTTTCTGAGCACATTGACCAATTAGAACAAAAGAACACAGTCAGTCATAGACAATGTCAACACCATTGCAACAATATGTCCCCAATTTGATGGTAAAATTATTCTCACAGGTGTGTATGATATTTTAATCATTAATTTGGGGACATGGAACAATTATTATGTGTGAACTCACAGTCATGAACAATCTAAAAACTGTTGCTGTAAGATGGCCGTAATTTGACAGCCAAATATCTCAGACATGTTTACGCTATTTTAAACATTTGTATGGTCGCATTAACCAATTCTGATAAAAGAATGTACAGTTTTAAGCCATGTAAATTCATCATGGCAAGATGTCTCAATTTGATGACAGAACTATTATCACATGTGCATATGACTTTACAATTTTGTGTAAGTTCACTTACAGTCACTAATCATTTCAAAGCATTTGGGCTGTGGTAAAATCTCTCTAATTTAATGGCACAAATATCACAGCAAGTTTTTGTTATATTTGAAACGTTAGCTTGAAAAAATTGATCTATAATTGTAAGTGCACACTTATTCGTTAACCATCTTAAAGCGAATGTGTGAGAAGATTTCAACAATTTTGTGGCAAAACTATTATTGCAACTGTGAATGATATTGCTTCCATTAGTTTGAAACATTGACCAATTATTACCAATCTACACGCAGTTATCAAGCATCTCATAGCTATTGTGACAAGATGTCCTTAAATAGATGCTAAGATACCATCACCAGTGTTTATAATTATGTAACTATTCTGGGAAGTTGGCCAATTGATGCAACTCCGCTCACAGTCATACAAATATGTATAAACAAATATGTAGAAGTCATATGTAATAAAATGTCCCTAATGCCTGCTCCATTATCTCCACAAAGCGTGTATGATTTTTTAACCATTTGCTCGGGGATATTGAGCAATTATTACAAAAGCAGTTTGAGTGATATAGCATATCAACGCCATTGTGCTATGTTGTTGCTAATTTGAGGGTTCCAATATAACCACGAGTTTGCATAACCTTTTAACCATTGGTTTGAAATAATTGTCAAAATTTACTGGTGCATGCATAGTATTAATTCATATCAAGGATGTTATAAAAAGTTTCCTTCAGTTTGTTGTTACATTTGATGACAAAGAATAAAATATTTCTAATTTGGAAAGACGAATACCCCAACAAATACTTATTATATTACAACCATTAGTTTCGAACATTACACAATGATTATAAGAGCAGAATTAGTCGCCACCAATCTCAAAACATTTGTAATAAAATTTTCCCAAATTGATGGTAAAAATATCAGTGCATGAACATTTGCTTGTATGGCCATTGGTTTGAAAACATAAAGCAAATATCATAACTGTACATACAGTCATAAAATTTCTCAATGCTATTTCAATAACTACGAATATTATCAAAACCATTCATTAAAATACAACCATTACTTTTAGAATATTGATGAATTAATTAATTATACTTTCATCCGTAAAAAATTCATTGAACACATATCCTCATTTCGGTTTCGGAATTATTATCATGGGTGTGTATGCCATATAACCTATTAGTTTGGGATTTTTACTAAATCTTGTACGAAAATTATTGGGTGTAATAAAATATATTTATTTGTTTCAAATATTAGCATGATAGAAACTATTGAGCCTATAATTGGCACACGTAAACAAGACAACAACACTAATGCAATACAAATATAATATAATTTGTGTACAGCTAAAAGACAATATTGCAACTAAAGGTGAATTGCTGTCTACTAAGTAGATATTTGCCAGATTATTTTCAGAACCTGTGAAACAGAATACAACCTTTCAAACACATTTCACTTGCTATGCCTGTTTGGCTTTTAATTCATATTGAAGTTTTTAAAAATAAAAATAGACAGTAACTATCAAATTCTTTAAGTATTTAATAAAATTTTAAGTATAACATTTCAGTGTGAAACCTTCGGCCATGTTTTCCTAAGTCAGTATTGTTTATGATGATAATCATCTATGTGAGCAACAACTAATAATATGAAATATTTTGAAAAGGTGATTCGTCGTTACCGTTAACTGTTGTTCACTTTACTTTTTCGATTCAAGACGCGTGGCATAACTCTTTGGCAATTGTGCAGTAAGTTGATGGATCGTGAAAGCTGTTTAGATTGGCAAATATGTACGCATGTCTTTAAAAAATGGGCATAGTGGAAACCATGTGATATATAATAGAAGTGAGCATGACTATCTGATGTTGCAAATAAAGTTTAAAATCTTGCGCCTAGGTAGAATCTTGACAAATTATTTGCAGTGTATGTGAGATTTACAAGCAACCATTTTATTAACAACATGTCTTACTCACTGAATCTGCTTTGTTTCTAGCTAACCATAAATCCTTGCACAGAATAGGATATTATAGAATGGAATAGACAGAAAATATTAAATTCATTGAATATTTGAAAAGTGTATACGCTATTGAGCACAAACTTTATGAGAGTTTAGGATCTTATTTGTCTTTGATGTAGTGTACAAGCATAAAATGTTATAATCTTGTTATTGTGCATGAGCAGTACTGAATTTTACTGATTGCAGTATTGAATAAGTTTCTTTGTTCTCGGAGTTTAATTGGTGCTACTTCAATATTACATAATCATAAGCAGAACACGACATGTTCAATGTATGACAGGCAAAGTTTCAACAGTGATAAACATGTTGGCTCAGAAAAATCTCAAACAGCGCAGAAAGTTTATCAATGCTGCGAGACTTTTTCAAAGCAATTATTAATAAAAAGGGGTGGCTATATACATGTATGAGCTACGCAGAGTAAAGTGAGATGAGTTTTCCAATCTTTAAAACTATATGTAAGCTTTCCAACAAAAGTAGTCAACGGCCAGCTATAGAATATTTCTAAAAAAAAGGTTAGTTCAAATTAGCGATCCCAATAGAACAATAAGTAGGTTATTGCACTATTGCTATTGCTATCTAAAATTATTTTGTTACAATGCAATTTCTAAAAAGGCTTGCGTAGTTTTTTAAATAAAATTACAAATTGACAAAACAGGAATTTTGGCTCGTGAGCTTCCTTGAATAAAAGACCAAAAGTAATAACTTTGTCAGCAGTAATAAAAACAGTTGACAAAGATCTTCAGGCAATTTTGCAAGTGTGCTTTTGCGAATTTTCAACAAGGGATCTACCAGTTGGTAATTATTGGTGCTCAACACAAGTTTTTGTTTAATTTTGTATCTAAATTTTCCGAAATATTTTTGCAAATTGGTATCATTCCTGCAGACCTTTTATTATTGTGAATTTTATAAGCAATTATCAGCCTCTCTTGCTTCATATAAAATTAGCATTGTAATTAAAACTGTTAAATATTTTTCAGTGTAGTATGTTATGGAGAGCATATCTTAAGAGAACAAATTTCTTCTCTGGATGAGAGACTGTGTAAAAGCCGCAAACCATATAATCTTATTATTGCCTGCGAGTAACCGTATTGCATAACTTGCTTTGTTCTATTAATAGATCTTGTTGCTGTTTGATGTTGCATCATGATTACCCGGGCCCTTGCTGCTTAATGTTTAGCAGAAAATAAGTGGAAAATAATAATATTTACTTGGTTCAGGAGATTCTCTAACAACACTGAAAGTATACCAAACCGACGGATATTAAACAAAAATTATTAGAAAAACATTGGCACTAGAAAACAACTTAGCAATAATCGCTCACTATTAGAGTTCTTGCTGTGCAAGCCGTTACATCAACCGAACTATCTAATGTGATGCAAAAGAAAAAAACTTTGTGAGTGTGATATTCCAACAATCAACCTTGAGAATCATGCATTTTGAGTTTAAAATATTTTTCCAATTGCGATTTAAATTAAAAACTAAAGCAAATCAGTAAATACATGACTTCAAGCCTTCCATAGTTGGGGGTGATATAATTCTATTGTCTATCATAATTTTCTTCTGGTATAAGTTGCTTATGGTTAAATTGCATATAAATTGTCAAAATAATAAATTTCTCTTGAGAAATTGAAAAAGGTTTCATAAGAAAGATCCTTCATATTTGTTTTAAAATATAACTGTTCAACTCTTTTTAAATTCGATAGTCTGATTAAAGAATTAATTTGTGTTCCATATTACAGGTTGTTTTTCATAATGTTATCAAATAAATCATTTGACAATATTGCCCTATGTCAGTATAGCGTATGATAATAGTAGTCTATGGGAACAACATCAATTTAGATGAAACATTTTAAAAATATGATTTGTGTTGATTGTTAGCTTTTGTTCATTTTATTTTTTCTATTTAAGACGCATGTGATAACTCTTTGGAAACTATGCAGTGATTTGATGCACTGCGAAAGCTGTTTAGATAGGCAAATATGTACGCATTTCCTTAAAAAATGGGCTTAGTGAAAATCATGTGATCTGAAATGAACGTGAGCATGACTATCATTAATCCAAAACAAATGTAATATTTCCTGTTTGAGGCTAGCTAGGTGATGTTGCAAATAAAGTTTAAAACCTGGCACCTGGGTAGATTCTTAAAAACTATTTGCAGTGTCTGGAGATTTTGAAACCACCATAGCATTTACAACATGTCTCACTTGCTGAGTCTGATTGCATTTTAGCTAACCATAAAGCTTTGCGCAGAATAAAATATTGTAGAGCAAAGTAGACAGAAAATACTAAATTCATCGAATATTTGTAAATTGTATATGCTAGCAAGAGCAAACTTTATGAGAGTAAACATTTGATTTGTCTTTGATTGGTGTATAAAGCATCGAATGTTATAATCTTGTTATTGTATATGACCAGCAGTACTGAATAAGTTTCTTTGTTCTCCAGATTTAACTCCTGCTTCTTTGATATTACATAATCATAAGCAAGACACTACAGGCTCAAGGTATGACAGGCAAAGATTGAGAAGCGATAACATGTTGGGTCAGACAAATCGCAAACAGCATCAAAATTTCACTAATGCCGTGAGACATTTTCAGAGTAATTATGGAAAAAAGAGCAACTATCAGTAACACAAAGTACATTTAAATGGGTTTTCCAAACATTGAAACTGTAGATAAAATTTACAACCCAAGTTGTCAATGACCAGTTATAAAATAATTCTCATAAAACTGATTAGTTCAAATTAGCAATCACAATAACAATAGAACAATAAGTAAATTATTGCACTATTGATATCTAAAATTAGTTTGCTACACTGCAATCTATAAAAAATTCTTGCGAATGTCAAATAGGATGTTTCCATGTGAAATATTTGACAACATTGATCTATGTCTGTATAGTTTATGACAACAGTGATCTTTGTGTGCAACATCAATTCAGATGTAATATTTTGCAAATATGATCCGGCTTGATTATTACAGGTGGTTCACTTTATTTTCTCTATTTAAAACATATAACATTACTCTTTGGCGCCTGAGCAGTAATTTGATGCATTTTGAAAGCTATTTATATTGGCAAATAAGTACGCATTTTCTTAAAAAGATTGGCATAGTAAAAACCATGTGATTTAAAGTGAACGTGAACATGAGTATCAATAATACAAAACAAATACAATTTGTTCTGTTTGAGGCTAACTGGGTGATATTGCAAAGGAAGTTCAAAATCCCGCGCCTAGGTAAATTATTGACAAATTATTTGCAGTGTCTGTGAAATTTACAAGCTACTATTTTATTAAAAACATGTCTCACTCACTGCATCTGCTTGGTTTTTAATTAACAATAAAGCCTTGTGCCAATAGAATATTATAAAATGGAGTAAATGGAAAATAATAAACTCATTGAATATTTGTAAATTGTATATGCTATTGAGCACAAATTTTATGGAAGTAAACATCTTATTTGTCTTTGATTTGGTGTGTAAAGCATCCAATGTTATAATCTTGTTATTACAGATGACCAGCAGTACTGAATAAGTTTCTTTGTTCTCTATATTTAACTTGTGGTTCTGCGATGTTACATAATCATAAGCAAGACACTACAGGCTAAATGTATGACAGGCAAAGGTTGAGAAGCGATAACACGTTGGCTCAAATAAATCTCAGATAGCACGAAAATTTTACCAATGCTGTGAGAGTTTTTTAAAGTAACTATTAAAAAAACAATCAACTGTGACCAACAAAAAGTTAAAAAGTCAGTTTTTCAAACATTAAAATGTAGGTAAGCTTTCTAACAGAAGTAGTCAATGGCCAGCTATAGAATAATTCTCATAATACTGTTTACTTCAAATTAGGAATCACAATAACAATAGCACCATAATTAAATTATTGCCCTATCGCTATTGATATTTAAAATTAGTTTGTTACAATGCAATCTATAAAAAATAATTGCAAAGTTTTAGGAACAAAATTAATAATAGCATCTACTATAGATTTACAAATACTACAAATAGATCTACTACTTGGTTTTTTTTTGGTGATCAACAGAATTTTTGGTTTCATTTTGTGTTTTAATTATAAAAAATGTTTTTTTTTATATTGGTCTAACTTCTTTAGATTTTTTATTGTTGTGAATTTTTACAAATAGGTAGCAGCCTCTCTTGCTTTATATAAAACAAGCAGATTGCCCGATTTTGCATGGGTAATAAAAATGACGTTTTTAAATAAAGCTTTGTTTTATTTCTGCGTACTGCATTTATTTCTGTGTACTGTTTATATATTTGTGTAATTCATACTGTGCCTGTTTCAGTCCTACTACAGCTCTCTACTGATTGCAATATTCTTGCTTAGCATATCAATCAAGCTTATGAGAGAGTCATGTAAGTTATGCATTGTTATGTTAAAACAATGCATACTTGTTATAAATAAACATACAATAAAAGACAAAAAGACGCTGATATTTATATATAGATTTTCAGTATGCATTGCTTATTTGTTGAGACGTTAGCTAAGCGCATTTGGCTTTGTATCGTATAGCAAACAAAGTTTCATGCATTCACTGAACCGTATTAGGCTCTTACATATATACATTACTGAAATCCAGCTAAAATTATATATGATGAATACTACAATAAAATTAAAAAATTTTTTATCTTTTGCATTCCCATGAACGAAGTAGTAATAAACATTAAAAAAATCATTCATGTCGATGATTTTTTGCGTTCAGTATTTCATACCCATTTAACACCCCAAAAAATCTTTTTATTGTTTGCGAGTATACAAAAAACTTTGTATACTTAACTTTTTGCCAATTTCATGTGCTCGGTGGACAATTTCATGTGCAATTTCAAGTGCACACTTTCATAATTATGCTATTAAAAGTTATGCATGACTTCATTTCTACTTCAAACTCAGTTCAAAAGTTCCATAGTTGTCTATGAAATCTTTGTTGAGTAATAAATATACATATTATGACACTTTTTTAATTTACTTTTAGGAACTATTAATTCTACACATGTATGATGTACAAAGGATAACTCAGCATTAGGCCATTAGCGATTGGCATAAACAGACAACAAATTTAATTACGTTACTGAATTAATTTTGTTGCCGTATCTCGTTTTATACTGCTAGCAATGCCAGTCATCAACATATTTACATTGCGTCAGCATGAGTTAACTATTATAAACAAAAGTAAAAAGAACAAGTGAGGTGATGGCAAGCACTTTTTCAAAAATCCAAAAGCCAAAAATAATTAAATATATTCATTAAATGTTGGCACTGCTGCTTAGTTTTGCACATTGATAACCGCAATTGATTAAACTTGAAACTTGTATAATTCCATTGTTTTCAAGCCATACATAAAAAGCAAGCATAGGGACATAGGAGTTAAATTACAATCAAGCTTTAGATAAAAAGATTGGTATTGTCAACATACTCAATATAAACTTGATGAAATATATATATTTTCTAAAACAACTATAAGTATTTTCAATGAGGAGCGATAAATGTATTGCAGAATTTTCCATCTAGCTATTTCATTCTCAAAATATATACTACCTTGTCAATCTTTGTAATTGACTCTGATCTTTTAGTAGCAACGAAAGTTTTTTAAGACTATGTGAAATTAACCTGAGATTTTATGCAGCTATAACTTATGTAAGAAATGTACGTAATGAATTAAAACAAATCTTTTGAATAATAAAGCGCAATTTTTTTTAATTGCGTATAAACTACAACCATACTAAAATGAAAGCTAATAAGTGAAGAAGGATGCATATGTGAGAATATTTGAAAAAGTACAAGAGCTCTCAAGGATTATTAAAGGCCTGAACTATTGAAGGAAGCAAACGAGACCCACTTTCAAATGTCTGCTGAGCGTGTATAACTGCTGACCAAATACATTATAATGTAAAAAAAACTTTGCAAATGCTAAACTACAAAATACATTTGTAATGCAGAAGAGCAAATATAGCCTTTAGCTAAACATAAGTTCAAAAATAGTGTAAACGCTCAATTTGCTTCCGAAGCTACATTATAAAAAACTCACAAATATTGTGACTTTTCACTCACAAATATTGTGAGTTTTCATCTCTTGTAATTTCATTCTTGTAGAAACTCGCAAATATTGTGAGTTTTTACAAGGTAGAAATTAGCTCCCCAATAAGATATAATGTCCCCAATTGTTAGGTAAAAAGTTTCTATGAGAAGAAAACTCCGAAAATATTTGCCTACTAACAAATGGAAACAAGTCAAATGTGTGTGAGAATTTAACAAACTTTATGGGGACTTACATATTTTTTCACACACCCACACTCACAGCTGTTCTCGTACAAATGCAGGCAATTGGGGACAGTGCTCAGATTTTGTCGGGAGTTGGATTAAACTATATATTTTTTAGTTTTTTATAAGAAAAAAGGGGTTAAAAGATTGGGGACGTCCCCAATTTCCGAACGTCCCCAATTTGTCTGTTAAATTCCGGTGTGAGTCCCCAATTGCATGCATTTACAAGTTCACACACACACGTGTTATTGTGCACACAACCTCTTTAAACACAAAATACACATAATGACAATGTGCATCATGTATACCACAGATACACCAGACATAGCCCCCTATGCCATATACCTACCACACACCAAACATTCTTTGTAAGAAAATAACAACACAATTGTTTATATTTGTTGTTATTTTAACAAAACAGAAGTTTACTTTCTACTCAAACCTCTAGATTTTTTCAAAATATCAACTTTTGTTTCAGCTCAATATTTTAGATATTTGTTGAATGCTTTTTTTGTAAACTGTAACGAAATTAATATTAATAACAAACAAACCAAAGAAATTAAATGTACCAGCAACAGAACAGTAGATCAAATTTTGTGGACAACCACCTTTGAGTTTTAGAAAGTCGCAAAAAATATAAAACCTTTAAATCAAACTTTAGATTTCAATGTGTCTGATCACTAATTTTCATGTTTTTTTCCAAAAAAGTGACATTGAGTGCATTGGTAAAATATTAACAGCTCCCTTACTAATTATGTTTTGAAATTAATATACTCTTGCTAGCCAAAAACATTTGAGGCGTTGAAGGGAGACAATTCTATCATAAACTATTTTAATTATTATCATTACTTTACTACCTACTTTATAGCTTTCAACTTTTAAAAGTACATGTACATAACTTTTTAAAAATACAGTTAATTTTTACCTCGTTTAAAGGTACATGTTGAGCGGCAAAGTTGTTAACTATTATGCTTGCAAAAGTAGGACGTGGGAAGCACAAATTCAGATGAAACAATATTGTTACATTTTTTTCAAATGTAACAAACTAAAAAATAGTTTTAAATACTCATGAAGTTATTAATTCTATTTTTATATAATAACTCATTTGAATTTTAAACATATAAAATGTTTGGTTAGCCATTTCCAACTATCAAATATTTGTAGATTCAGCTTTTAAACACATATATTTTGCATTTACTGTTTATATTTTACAGTAAATTAAAATTTTTACACTTTTTAAATCATTCGATAATCAAACACTTAAAATGCAGATGCTTTTGCACCATGCCTGCAGGTAATATTGTATATCTGGTTGCAACTGATGGTAGATACTGCTCTTCATGTTTAAATATTATTGGCCAAGATCGGTGGCATGAGAGAGCAACTGTTCATGCAATCCTCATTGAAGTAATTTCTAGTCAACACATTAGTTATGGTGGAAGCAGTATTGAACTTAGTGTAAAACTTTTGTTCTATGTTATCATGTTCTGTGATTACTTATGACCTTGAACTCTGATGTGATTAACATGAAGCATCTATGTTAATCACAGTGAATTTTAATCTGTGATTAACATCAAGTAAAAAAGCAAAAATTAAAACATTCTAATTATTTAAAAGGCCAGAAATGCCCGTGTAAGAAAATTTCACATGTTGCTCATTAGCTAATAATTGTATATCTAAAAATCATAGGGTTTTTTCTGAAATACAGCGCGTGAAATCACAGTTTGATTATCATGTGTCTCATGAGAGAAAATAGTTATAATAAATAAACTAACTAATATATTTTATTTATTTTAAACTTTTAATATAAAATTTTTGTAAATATTGGGGTAAAAAGCTAAAGCTTTGCCATGAAAAAAACATTTTAATATACTATATTTAAAATATTACAAATATATGCAAAGAATTTTTTAAGGAATAAATAAATGTTGGAAATTTAATAAAATTGGCCTTATAAAATCTAATTGTGTTTTTGTGTGGTTTTATGTAATTTTGTGTAAGTTAGCACTCCTGACTGAAAATCTTATGTCACAAATGATTTTTTTGAAATGGAAAAATGGCTCTTACTGCCAAGCAAAGAAAATGTTCTTTATGTCAGTCAACTATCAACTTGAATCTTGGCAATCTTTGTATGATCTGTTAAATATCCTATCTATAATTCCGACCCAAGTTGTATTCTCCTTATTGTTTATATAAATATACCTCAGTTCAGTAGTTGTCTTCCCTTGCTTGGGCAGCAATGTTTGCTCCTCTGTATTATGAATTTTAGCCACTGTAGTATTACCCATATATAGCCTCGCTCAGGTAGCAGATTCCAATTTTGTATGCAAACTCGATAATCATCGCAGCATCAAAAATAGGTTGGCCTATTTTAGGCTTCAATATAAAGTTTATTTACCACTAATAAGCCGCACTAAGGCATCAAACAAATGAAAACAAATTATTCAAATAGTTTGAAGTATAACATATATCTTGTCAGAATAGGCGATAAAATGTGTCCTCAGAAACAGATCAGTATAATCGTAGTACTCGACCAATTGGCCTTATCTCCTTGTGGTGATAGTAGTAAAATGGTCATACCATTTCACCCAATCAGCTTTCTTGGCCTTTTCTTGACTCGTCTGAATTAATCAATTGCAGAAGCTCCTTATATACAAGCTGTTTAAGAATAATCACTTTTAATTGGCTTCTTGTCAGCATTTTGCAAACTTTGTGCAGTCCTAACTAGGCATATCGCAACCGATCAGCTGCGGAGGAGCATCTTAGCTCATTGTTTTCGAAGCCCACGATGTTAGAAAAACTGAGTCAATTTTTTCAGCGTAGAATCTATTAAGTGTCTCTATCTCTTTTTATTTCATCTTTAAAAACTAAAAAAAATCTGGAATATGTCTTTTGCTTCTTTTTCTTTTTTAAAATAAATTTCATATTTTAAAAACATGGATTTTAGCTGTGAAAACATTTTGAAGCTTATTTTTAGTGGCTCTGCCTACTGCTAGAAGCCAACTCTTTGGGAAACTCCATGATTAAATGGAATCTTATAGAGCCAGTTAAAATAATTGTTTTTCATGAGTTTGATAGTTTCTGGAGACAACTTTGACACTGCCAATGTAAAGTAAAATGAAAAATTAGAATAAAACATGAAATTAAAAACTATCATAAAGTAAAAGCGTTTAAATAGAAATATTGTTACCAAATTTCCCTGTCATACAACTCACGACCAAAGTGATATTAGAAAAAAGAAAGAGTACTGATGGTTGAGAAATGTAATATTAGCAGTCAAATGGCTCTGCAGTGCAATAGGATAACTGCAATGGTAGTTGTAATGTACTGGGTGTGGGTGTTATTATATACAACAGACAGCAATAATGAAAGGAAAATATTATATGTTTATATCTCCACCTGCAATAGGAGAAATACAATATTGGCCAATATTAGAAGTAAAATGCACTGATATTATTAGAATAACCGATATTATTAAAATAGTAATAATAAAAAAACAATGCACATATTTCTTTTCATTGCAAAACGTCATAGCTAACAATATCAAGAAGTTGTGATATTTATATAGATTTTTAGAAGATCTATTTAGCAAAACTATTTAGGAAAAATAATAACAGTAACATAATGCTCATCATTGATACTGTTAGTGTGACTATTACACTTCAATAGTCATCCAAAATTATACTTAAATATTGTAATAATCTCATAAAAATCGTTAGAAAATAATATCATCGTCATTTACTTTACTTTTACTGCTTTAGACATCAGTTGGAATACCAAAGTACTCAAAAGTTTCCAAAACGTCAGTTACTTTGAAATCGGCAAAAAAGAAACGATTTCAGTACTTCTACTTTAATTACAGAAACCTTCGGCAATTCGCCAATGCTATAGACTGGTGAAATGTGCACGTTATTCTTTCGTGAAATGCGCACGACTAAATTGTGCTATTCTCTGTTGCTCGACAGTTCGTTTGCCGGTCTTCATTTTGATAAAAGCAAGGCTTGGCAAGTTTTATTAACAATTTTCAGTCAAATTAATCTGTCTATTTGTGTATAATCCGATCAGATAGGTAAGGTTTAGGAAAATGTCGACAATTTTCAGACTTGGTAACATGTTTAAATATGTTTTTATGTGTTTTGTATCATTATTATAATTACACGACTCCATTGAAAAATAGTTACATTTGTCGATAAGATTTTGGTACAAGAGTTTGCGGCGGTGTTGATGAATAATTTTTGTGAGTTGTGTGCACACGCATTTACCATGAATCTCTAAAACATTCGCTCCGCTCGTGTTTGGTCGTAGGAAAAGGTAAGCTCAAGCCATGCAATTATTGTTTATGTAACATACTCAATATTTCCGTTGTAGCTCGAGGATGTACGCATGGAGGCTCTCTTGTACTCTGTACAGGCTTTATATAGGACTGGATAGCTGTACCATTCTCAAGTCGCCCCTCTAATGTTTATGGAATGTTTCGATGAGTTGTGTGGAATCTGAATATGCATATAAACAAATGTATATATTATGATGATATACAGTGAATCGAGGTTTTCCTGTCCGGTTAACAACTGACAATATTTTGGTGGCTTCTGTGTTGTGTCTAAGATAAATAGGTCATTAAATATAAATTTGTGTGTATTGCTTTCATCATAGGTCATAGTAGTTTATGGTTTCTTTGGCAAAATATATTGTCCTATTTTTTCTCCAGAAGTGATATCTGACACAAGGATCAGCACTGCAAAAATAAAAAGACGATTCCTAATACATGCTAGGTGTACGACCGTAAGTAACAAGTTGGCAAAGCTGTATTCTCTGCTGTTCATTTGTTAAAAAATATTGTTTTGTGATTAATTCTATAGTATTACTGATAAGATAAATAATTCCAGTGTTTGCGTTCTACATATTTTGTGGCTATATTAACCTGGTCTTAAAATAAATCAGAAGTAAATAAACTATAAGTTATAATCTTTTCAAGATTTTCAAGAAATGATTTATTCCAATTGGGTGCAGAGAATTTTCCCTGATGACTATTGATATATTTGCGACATAAAAATACACAACAAAAGCTTTGCTACAAAACAGTTTTTTGTTGCTGTTTACAGCCTAACCATAAAAGCTAAATATTGAAGAAGATGCTACAATACCAACTAAATGTATTTGGGAGGTTTCAATACTTATGTTGCTATTCTACAACGTATATTTTCACTTCTTTGTGAGGTTACAGACTTAACAATTTCACAAAAGCATGTAATGTTTTTTTAACCTAGTTAGTAACAGAAAAGCTAGCACCAACATCTGGTACACAAGCTGTGTTTAGGTAATTCTAGTTGATATATGGAAGCCACCTAGCAGTAATTTGTTATCAAAGTTTGGTTAGTGCTGAAAATGATTTCGACTTAAACTTGATATTAAAATACTAGTAGGAAAACAACTTCAACTATCTTGGTGTCTTTAGAAAATTTTACCACCAATGAAAATGTTAAAATAATTTTTCTAATCCATACAAATTTATTATATTCACTTAATTATTGAACTAACAGTAACAGGTGAAAGGCAATGTTAAACTAAACATGTTGAATGAATTTCATGCATCATATCTGGTAAATTTTACACAATCCTATTAAATATCAAAATTGTAAATGGTAATGTTTCTGAAGGAGTAGAGACAATTTCTCCTGAAAGAAAGTATAACTTTTAGGTCAAAAGGTCAGGTCTAGCTAAATGTCTGGTTTGTCAAAAAAAAATTTGTAACATTGGTTAGTAAGGTCATCAGTGTCAATGTGCTTTTATTATATAACTTGGTTTATGCCTGTAAATTTTAGAACAAGAGGAGACATATTCAGAGTCTCAGTACATATAAAAATAGATGACAAGAAAAATCATTTTCTCACGACCAAACAAGCGGAGCGAACGACTGAGAGTTTTTATGATAAATGCATGTGCACAAAAATTACGAAAATTATTCATCAATAACGTCGCAAACCCTTGTATCAAAATCTCATCAACAAATTTAACCATTTCTTTGTAGAGTCATTAAAGTATAATAACGATACAAAACACATATAAGCCTATCTGAATATGTTACAAAGTCTTTAAAAATTGTTTAAATATTCCTAAACCTTACCCATCTGATCGGATTATACACAAATAGACAGATTAATTTTGCCGAAAATCTTTATTAAAACTGGCTAAGCCTTACTTTTACCAAAATTAAGACAGGCAAGCAAAACGCCGGGCGACAGAGAATAGAAACATTTAGTCGTGCACATTTCACTAGTCTATAGCATTCTCGAATTGCCGAAGGTTTCTGTAATTAACGTAGAAGTACAGAAATAGTTTCTTTTCTCCCGATTTCCAAGTAACTGACATTTTAAAATCTTTTGAGTACTTTGGTATTCTAACTGATGTCTAAAACAGTGAAAGTAATTTAAATGGCAATGATATTTTTTCTAACGATTTTTATGAGATTATTACAATATTTAATTATAAGTTTGGATGACTATAATTGAAGTCTTATAGTGAAACTAACAACATTGATGATGGGTAATACGTTACTGCTATTATTTTTTCTAAATATTTTTGTTAAATATATTTTCTAAAAATCTATATAAATATCACAACTTCTTGATTTTGTTAGCTATGATGTTTTGAAATGTTAACAAAATTGTGCATTGGTTTTCTATTATTACTGTTTTACTATATTAATAATATTGGTTATTCTAAAATATCAGTGCATTTTACTTCTAATGTTGTATTTCTCCTATTGCAGGGGGAGAGATATAATAATCATATATGGTTTTCCTTTCATTATTGCTGTTTGTCATCACCAAACACATTTTGAAATAGATTTTTTACTAATCTATATAAATTTCACAACTTCTTGATATTGTTAGCTATGACGTTTGGGATTGTAAAGAAAATGGTGCATTGGTTGTCTATTTTTACTTTATTAATAATAATGGTTATTCTAATAATATCAGTGCATTTTACTTTTATTATTGGCTAACATTGCATTTCTCATATTGCAGGGGAAGAGATATAAACGTATACTTTTTGCCTTTCATTATTGCTGTTTGTTGTATATAATAACACCCAAACCCAGTACATTACAGCTACCGTTGCAGTTATCCTATTGCACTGCAGTGTCATTTGACGGCTAATATTGCATTTCTCAAATATCAGTACCCTTTCTTTTTTCCAATATCACTTTGGTCCTGGGCTGTATGCCAGGGGAATTTCTAGTGGTTAGCACTCTATTTTACCTTTTCAACACGTATCTATCAGCTTTCCTGTAGTATGATGAAACATAGTATATGATTATGAACAATAATTAACTAATATGCTACAATAGATATAAGTATTACATGTTGAACATGAATGTGTCTAGTGATCACATACTCCCTTCTACCCTTCTTGTTACTCAATAGCCAAAATAGATTGTAAAGTTTGTTACACAATAAATATTAAAATACAGTACGAAAAGCCATGTTACTTTCAAACATGAAGTAAATATAAAAACGTTAGAAGGAATTGGTATAAAGTTTAAAACACTATGATATCTGATATCAGTCATGTACAGATCGACATAAAGAAAATAAAAAGTTGCATCACTATTGCATAACAGCTCTTCACGGACACAAAATATACAAATTTTGGAGATAAGAGGATCACCATTTCAACTTAATTTCAGTTTCAATCTACCCATTTTTCTACCAAAATAATAGAAACTTGGCAAAGGAAACTTTCAGATAATTGCCAAAATGATGTAGTCATAGCACAGACTATGACTACTTGTGCCATGCAATATCAAAATCCGGAGCTGGTACCAATCTGCACCAAACCTAATATTCTTATTCAAGATTACACATGTTAAAATCTGTCCTGATGGAAACCATGAATAAGTAGCCAGAAACCCCCAAAACTACAAGATACACAATCAAAGACTTGAAACATATTATTTCACTATTGAACATTGTGACTGAAGTCGTATCAATATAAAAAGAGGTAAATTCACTCATACTCTTATTGCTCCAAACATAGCTTTTTCATAGCAGGTAGACGTGTTAGCAGATAAAATGAAAGAATCAATTTTGAGAAAAAAATAAGGTGACTTCATTTCAAGTACCAGGTATTATTTTCTATGCTTTTTATTCAGATACTAAATGTAACATCATATACATGTACCTTGTTCTTGTTGAAAATAAACATAAGGCCCTTAAGAAAAATAACTTTACATTTCTTGCCTTACAAGTTCCACACTTTGAAGAGTCAACTGAAATATTGTGGTTTAGTTAATCAACAAGTTACATTTGTTAAAACAGTCAATAAACAAGATCAGATATTGTCCAATAGTTAGTAGCAATAAGTGCTTGAGCAGGTCATCTGCTTTGAATAAACTAAAGCCATTCTCAATATGTTGTAGAGTAATTGGTACAACAATCCTGTTCTATTATTTAACAGCACAACAGCAGTCAGTTCCACAAATATTATTTTTAAAGTAGTTTCTCTTTCTGTTTTAAAACAATCAAATACATTAAATTAACATATGTAAGTCAAGAATATTTCCCTCGTACATGACAATTATTTTGAAACAAACTTGCATAGAACAATAAAATTCCCTAAGTACAAACTAGTAAGTATCAGGCTTCAAAAATTTTCCAAATTTCAATGTACCTTATATAAATACTCATGCTTTCATAAAAAAATGTACGCAAATAGCTTAAGAGGACTCACTAAATGAACATGACAAAGGGTAAACAATTCTTCACTTCTTTTCTTGCTGGAGGAACGCTTAAAAACTTAACATTGTGCATCAGTAACTAAGTAAATTTTTCTAATAAACTATTGGCTGTATTTAAAAGACCTGTGTCTGTCTGTTCATCCGCCATTCCAAACCATGGTTTGGCAAGGGCAAATATAGCACTAAATGAGATTGATACTGGAGACTTTCAGCTTGATAGATTAACACTCATTATGCTGTAATAGAACTTTGAACCAATCAAATTGTCTAAGTTCATGTTTTAATCTATAGCCTAATAGAAGTTTTTGTCTCCAAATACATTGCGATTTGACAGGCCCGTATTCCCAGGGGCGGCTGGCTGGCTGAGCCGCCCCAACTTTTTATGACTTTTTGCCGACTAGGTACAGTCAAACTCAAATAACTCGCCCTCAAATAAATATAAAAGTTTTATCTCGAACACATGGTTAACTCGAACGGATTTGTTTGGTTCGTTCCCACGCAATGACAAATTGCTTCAGAAAACTCGACCTCAACATCATTGACTTGAACAGTTTTTTGCCCAATAGCTTTGGAGACAGTTATTATTGCTGTAGAATATCATGTTATTCTAAGCCATGAATATAAACATCAACTTTTATTAGTTATTAGGCGTCCTTCTTATTATCATCGGCACAATGTTCTTGTTAACGACTTTCATAAAAGTTGGCAAAAGGTCAAGTTTTACCAAATATTTACTTGGCAATGGCCCATCAAAAACGTAGAAACCTTTGGGTGAACTTAAAATAGATTGGGCAAAATTGATCTTTGGTAAAACGCTCGAAAAGAAAAATATGTCTTTTATTTTAGCGTTTAATTGTTTTGACTAGTTCCGTTATTTTAACATAAACAAATTCTGACAGTTACATCACCTAAAACAAAAAATTTCAAATGATAAAAAAAATTGGTACTTCTTGATAAATCTTTTTTAAATTTTACGTGAGAGGCCCGGTTGAGGTCCTACAAGAAAGGACTCTGTTGAGGGGCTCACACCGCCCCCCTTCTAAACTCCCAGAGAATCATAACTAGTCGCCTAACATTTGTCTCCTAAATTTGCAACCAGGGAATACAGGCCTGCAATTTGAAGAGATTGTAAAATTGAATCGAGATTTTAGGAAAATATTAATTTATCCAAGCTAAGGTGTATATTTGAAAATTCTAAGGCAAGCAAGATATTTAATGACTAAACTTGCTACTAAATCAGATAACATGAGTCTCTGCTATCAATTTCTTACAGTAGACTGACGATCAATATTAGAAAAAAGGTTTCTAGACAAACTTGACATATTGTTTATAAAAATGAAGTTGTTCAAATTAAAGTTTTAAGTTTTAGTGAAAACCCTTCTCACTAAAAAATCCCTGATAAAGCTCTCACTACACTTCAAGTATTTGCAAAAGAAGTTACTATAACATAGGCTAATGATATGTCCTGTACCGACATGCCTGTAACACCGAGAGTTATATAGATACTGTGAAACCATCATGAGCATTTAGAAAAGTTACAATAAACCAGTAATTAGGTCTTTGTGGGAAATTTTCAATGCATAATGAACATGGTAGTTAGAAAAATCTTTAGACATATATGATGAATTGTTAACTTTGGCTTCTGTTGCAGAAAACTTAGGGTTCATGATTTGTCTAATTGATATAATTATTTAGTTAGACAATCAACAATGGTTAGACTAAATACACAATAAAGAAAATAAGATCAGAATCATAAGTTGGATTTTTAGTTAATTGGAGTAACACTTTTAATTTAAGCGTTCCACTGTCGAGTAGTTCTAAAATACCTACATAGCTATTCTTTTTTACAAAAGCAAACTATGGTAATTGAGAATGGTGGCTTCTTGGTAGCTCCTCAAAAATATATTTGCAAAACTGTTTATAATTTTTCTTATTAGACACCTATGTTTGTTATTACAAGTGTAGGAGTGATTGTCACTAGTTTTTTATGAGAGTAAGACTAGTACAGTCATTGATGTTTTATCAGTAGTATTAAAGGTTAGTGCAATGTCGGTGTTCAACGTAATACCGTTTGCCTCGATGGTCACCTCAGCAATTATTTTTGTGACCATGTTCACCAAAAATTGAAGGAAAAGCAGATATAGCGGCAAACTTGCAGCTATCAAATACTGCCAATATTGTTCTGAACATTTATGACTGAAAAATTAAAGAAGGCCAGAAACAATGATAAAACACAGTTTGTATTTTAAAATAGCAGGAGCACAGAACCACCAGCTCAACTCTACTTATTCAATACGAAAACTGGCTACTTCTTGTTACGCATAGCGTAATGCATCGGGTTAAGCCTGACCAGGTATAATAGGAAAGTAAGTAGCAAAAATATCACATATGCAGTTGTGAGAAACAGTCATATAGGCAATATATAATATTCTACACGTTTCTTTAATTTCAAACTCATTGCTGTCATATGTCAATCAATTTATTAAAGTATTGCTTTTGTGTTTGAATGCTTTGGTGAGGCATGCTGAATCAAGTTTAGCATCACTCACATCATCACTATTATCCAATTTAATATCTGCCTAGTCCATCTCATCTGCCAAAATATCTCCGCCTAAACAGATGGTAATAACTGAGAGATCATTTTGTTAGAACCTTCAATGGTCTGGTAGTTCCTTTAACTTCTACTATGCCTTAGGGTAGAGTTGACCATAACTTAAGTGTTTTATGTTAATGCGGTAACTTTTCCACTACTGCATGTAGTAGTACACTTTGCATTAGTGGTCTTCCTAAAAGTACTCTTCCTCAAACACTTATAGAGTTGAGGTGCGCATCTCTCTGTTGTTCAAATAAGTTTTAGCAATCTCGAGCAAGAGATGAATAACTTACATGGACACTTATTTATTTTAAAGAGGACTGCCTTTATTTGTGAAGAAAATGTGGCAACACAACATTTCTTGCACAGAGCTTCCAGTTCAAGCCACCATTATTTTGATTGCTTGATGTTGCTGCTCTACTGGGTCATTTTCTTGCTGATGGCAAACGCAGCTAAAGATCTGGTCTATATTCAACTTCGCCATGTCAACGGTTCTTCTTCTGACACATGGTTCGTTGATTGTCAAGAGTTTTTTCATGAGTCTGGTTTTATTAAAATAAATGTTTAAATTTTAATTTTGAGTATATCATAAGGACAATAATATTTTCATTAAAAGTGAATTTGTTGTGCTAAAACTCCTTACAGGCATCCAACTAGCTTACTTATGTTTTTGATTATTTTTATATTTGGCCAATGAGTTTGATCTAGCTGTTACCTACTTTTGTAATTTCCATACCGCCAAGAGGTAGACAAACTTTATAAGGGTGGTAGTTCAAACAAAGCATATCAAACATAAAAGTTTTATGTAATTTGTAATATCCAAAGAATATGATTGTTGCACACAAAGTTTATGATATGAAAATTAGAATAAAGATTATCTTAAACTCTGTATCATTAAGAACACTTTTTAATCTGTTGAAAAATTGCAGGAAAAACAAGACGGCAGTCAGAATGTTTAAATGTGACATAATTAGTAAGAAACTGCTAGATAATATCTGTTCTACTACTGTACAATAATTTCAATAAAAATATTTCATACAGATACAAGTTGAGAGAGCTGGATAGAAATCTAAAGAACATTAAAATATTATTAACAGGGAATATATAGAAAATTGAGATATATTTATATGTATTCTTATTTTTTAAACATTTATATGTATAAAAAGATTATTGTTGCCGTAGAAGCTATTCATAAAGATTTTGAATGCAGAGATGCTGGTGCAAATGTTAAAAAATAGTATCATAATTAAATACATCTCTAAAGCTTTGAGGGTAAACAATGTTCTTTAGGCTGGATGAATAGAAAAAATGCGAGCTGTACCTTGAAAAATTCTAAGGAAAACACTCAAGATTACAAACAGAACAAATACTGTTATAAACATTTGTAATGGGTGCGCGTAATGAACTCAACACTTGTCTGTTTAAGAAATGAAATTTTGCATGTACTGTCTTCATAAAAAATGCAAAACCATGGTTACAAACTTGAAACAAATTTTCCAATGAAATTGAATAAAGATAGTTAACTATAAAATTAATCAGTTTTAATTGATTAAATAAAAAAATAAGCTAAGAACTGTGAACAAAGAATGTAGGCAAAGTTTTATTTGTATCCAATAATTTATATGTATTCAATGGGGCAAACAAGCTGTGAAGCATGTGAGCCAGCTAAGAGAAGCAAAAGTTTTAAAAACCGTCATTTTTAAAGTGGACTCAGCTGACAGAAAAACACGGATCACGCCGCTAAAGTTTTGGGGAAAAAGATAGCACATTTCAGCAATCAAACTGGGTGCATTCAGGTACACGAATGCGCAGTCACATACACTTTGATCGGTAGCTGCAATAAGTATGAGCGCTATGTCTTAGTTGGCAATGTAGTTGCCAGTAGTGGTTGGTGGAATGGTACACGTAGTAGAAGTTGTACTTGTTTTAAACGATTAGGGTTGACGAGTACAATCCTATTAGCAATATGATTTTTTATCGCTCGATTTAAACTGCCGTAACTGAAACAAAGTGTATAAAAAGTATAAAAACAAAAAACTAAAAGACCAAAACAAACAGTTATATTGGTATATATAGGTTGAGTGCTGTAAGCTAATTTATTTTATAATCATAAAATAGGTAAGAAGTGAGTTTTTTACAAAAGAAAACTATTTTCAAGTATGGTCGAAGTAGTCAAGCTACCGCCGAGGTTAGCGAGCTAAATGACTCGCATTGCCCGAGTACGTCAGACATTGGATAACCAAGCAAGAAAAGGGATAGTGTTTTTTAAGAGAGATTTGTATACAAAAGCAAGGCTTTGCTATAGACAGTAGATTAGCTTTACCCTTGTTTCAGACTTGTTTGTTTTATGAGTATACTTGCATGCAAAAATATCTCATATTAAAGCTATGTTCACTTGTTGTAACAAACCCATGTAGAGTTGGTGGTAATAAGTAAAGTCCTTAAACTTTCAAGCAAGCAGAGTCACGGACTTGCTAAAGTCGGAGTTTCCTTTATACATAAAATCTGTCTGAGATCTTGATAGCTAAATTAATCTGATCTAGTAGCTAACGAACAATTTCATACAAAGACAGTGCTTCTATATTCACCTTCATTGTTGACAAGACTAATCGAAAAGGCTGGACAGTAGATTTCACCTCTGCATATTTTCATAACTAGTCTAGTAAAATTTTTCCAGCCAGCAATTTTCAGTCGCAGTTCTGGTCAACAACAGTAAAAGACATTTCAATTTACAGTGATGGTCACTGAGCAGAAATAAGTTTGTTTAGAGTCAAGAGTAAAGCAAAGCTAACAATAGCTTTTAATGAACTATCCCAAACACTGTTGAAGTTTTTTGTTAATATACAGAAACTAGTTTTCACCTAAATTTTAAACAGTCCGGTTGTAACTATACAACTGAACAAAATAAATTATTGAGGTAACGCAACTCTGCCTTTGAAGGTTGTGATTGGTCTATTAATTTTCTGCCTCAACTTTTCCAAGTGTATATAAAATGAGTCTCTTATTAAAGACAGACATAATCGTCCAGGGTTTAGTTAGTTAGCAACATTAATATGGACATGCTATCAAAGTTGTCTTCTCATGAAGAGCTAACTTCATTAACTATGGGTGTAAAATTTCAATGAGTTAGCAGTTTTTAAAAAAGACAAACTTTGAAATAACTTGTGCTTGGTTACAAACAAAAAAGCTAAACTTTAGCCAATAGAACTTAACTGACAGAAGAACAAAAGCTAAATTTACTCATTTACAAGTACTTCGCGCAACAAACAGAATATATAATTATGGCAGGTGTCATAGTGGATGAAAAAATTAGGAAGATAATTTTGTTATTTTCAAAATTATTTTAAAACTATTTAAAAGTCATAGCAAAATGCACCAACATTCAATATGGGATTTCTCTCTTCACGTTATGTTTTGTGCAAAGGAAAATGAGAAGACAACTTCATTCTAGGCAAAAAAAATTCCAGATGCTAGAGAGTTGAAATGCTTTAAGATATGTTGTTTGCCTAATCTACACAATGTCTGTGTGATAACTAACTTGCACCATAATTGTCTGACTATCCTAAACTTTTATTGCCAGCGATTCAGTAATTTTTTTTCCAGAGCTGTAGATAACTATAAAATAATACTGATGTATTAGCTTCTCTACAACTAATTCTTTATCAACTGTCACTAAATTCAGAACAAACATTTACATAATACTACGTCAACCAATCATTTACATATTTTAATAACTAACGGTTATTCCCAATTGGGTTTTAGCGGTAGTACGTGAAAACAAGTTGTGATACCTTCCAATAATGTAGATTATGCAGAAGAGGGTCACATAAGGTAAGTATAGAGTGACTCAAGTGAGTGCAACAAAGTAGCCTGTACTCTTAAATTTAACATGGAGTAGATGTGAGGCTAAAATTATAGCAATATAGCAGTCTCACTGATTATCTGTTTGGAGCTCATGTAGTCAGCGTTGAAAAATGCACACAGTGCCCAGTTTACCAATTTTTATAGATTTTACTGCAAAATTACATGAATTCTAAATGTATGGCATGTGCAGTTTTTGCTGTTCTTATTTCTATTATATTAAAACAAGGTAATTCCTCTACATTTAATATAATGGCCACTTTGATATCACAGTGCTACACAGTGTTAACATTTCTGATGCTAACTCTTTCACACATTTCCGAAATAATGAAAATATCATCATAATCATTACTCGTACTGCATTACATTCATTCACCAGCTATAAAGTCAGAGGCATTTATTGGATTTTAAAGATGGCCGGGTTTAACATTTTATAGCAAATATATTGTTATTTTCCATGAAATGCGTGAAGAGCCTTATTTTAGCTCTTAAGCTCAAATAAAGAATAAAATCCCTGCCACCCATTGCCTGTCTGAATTACGCTACATTTCAAACTTGGATAACAGTTAATGTAACGGATAACTTGTAATTTTTCCATAAAATGAATAAAGGCTCTAATTTTAGCTTTTAAGATCAGATGAAGAAAACAAGCCCTGCCACCCTTTGTGTAAATTACGATACATATCAAACTCGGTTGACAATAAATGACTGAACCATATCTACTCAAGTTAACAATGCAATTGTGTTAAAACTCACAATTGCATTGTTACTTTATTTTGATACTCATAGAAGTTTGGGTATTTAGGAATAAAGCTAGAACTATTTTAGCCATTTTATGGCTAAAATCAGTGTACCATTATGATTTATTTGTCTTTGATGTAATTTAAATTTTGTTAACACAGTGCTACACTCTTTCAAAAATCCTAGTGTTAATTCCTTCACACATTACCACATTAAACATATGACATTGCAATTAATTTCATTTCAACATTTATTCAACTATTCTGATGTGAAGTGCATTGCTTGGACTTTGTGGCTTGAGTGGCTTGTACCAGGTAACATTTCCTTGGTTAGTCAAGCAAATAGCAAGTTGGTGGTTTGCTGACCCATTCCTTCCATCCTAACCCTATCTAACAGCGTTCGATAACAGGCCAGATGTTTGAGAGTTAAAATGATAAAAACCACTAAGTGGCTCCAAATACTGCATGCTAGAGCAAGGCTAAAGATTTATTAAGTCAATGCAAACATCAGATAAGTGACTGCTTAGTGTTTTATTTTATTTGGCTATCAAAAAGCCCTAATAAACAACACTGATATTGGAAACAAACTGAATAATTGAACGCTCACTTATTAAGCTGTGTTGCAAAATTAAACAAATCATAACCTGTATCCCAGAACATGCTTATACATTAAGTGTTATTCAGTAAATACATCAAAGTTGAAGTTATTTATCAAAGAGTTTCATTATAAGTACGATAGGTGTTCCTACATAGGAAAAAATATATTTCAAGAACCTTTACGTTATAAGCTATATTTTGTTTGCATTATAAGGATTTACATTGTAAGAAAAGTAAAATACACTTAAATTGTTGAATCCCTTCACAGATCTTTCCAAAATTTCCGCTTTAACTATAGAAAGAGGAAAAACTCGACATAACTTTTTTTAATTCTTGGGCTATACCGTAACTACCAAATTATCTGTTTGCACTACAACCTTTTTCCTTTTCTGACTTTTCTCTTTATACAGTATATTGAGTAAATATAATTGTTTCCTCACCCCGGTTAACCCGTATGGGTGGTAGTTTCTGCTCAAACTTGGGTCTCCTACCAAAAACCTGAGAGTTTGAGCACTCACCTCAAGATCTTAGCTGTTCCCCATCGCACACTTTTCTGCAACTCACCTGAGTTGATTGCTGTCGGTATTTGGGCAAGCCACATTTTATGCGGCGGTGTTATTGCGCTCAGTGCCCCAATGACTATTGGGATTACAGTTGTTCTTACATCCTAGAATTTTTCAATCTCTTCTCCAAGAGGGATATACTTCTCTACCTTTTCTTTTTCTTTGCTGGCTATATTGTAGTCATTGGGTACTGCCATATCTATTCTGCCCTGAGCAAGCAAAACGCCCTATCTTGTTCTTTGTAAATTGTTCAGCACAAGCACAAACACGTTTTGGTAGAGCCTGGCATCAGCATCCGCAGTATTTCATTTATTTTTTTCTGATTTATTATGGTGGCATATCAAACAATCTTTACTAGAAAAATTTTTTTGTGAAATTTCAAAATCAAAGGAGTTATTTCACTTAGGGTGTTTTGATTGCCTAAATTGACAATTTACTATGCTGACACTAGGCAATCAAAACGCCCTATCACAGCAGATAGGGCGTTTTGATTGCTTAATTCAACTGGTTCTCATTGTTAGCTTGCCACAAGGCCATGTGCTATGACTGCATGATCAAAGGATTACAAGTTTCAATCATGATTTTAATCTGCAAATAGTCAGCAAAAGAATTAATGTTGCAATTCTTATTACTCATCCAGCCAAAACAGGGATTAAAGTCCTGTGATAGCCATCCTTCAGCTCAAAAATTATGACATGATCAAAGATCTAAGTTTCATTCAAACTGGATGTTATGAAATAAAAAGAGCAAGTAAAGTAGCAGTTTTAATATGATCAAACGCTTTTATTGAAAATAATTTAAGACAAACAATTGAGTGAAATAATGTCAGCATTTTAAGAAAGCAAAACCTTTTCATGAACATGCAATTAAAACAAGTTTTTCATCAAAGCTCAGAGTCAGATTTTCAAGTCTAGACATGTCACTTAGAAATCGTCTTGTCATAATAAATATTTTATGATAAAAAATAGAGCAATAGGATTGAGCACTTAGACGTGCACTAGCTTGTTAAGGCTGCCTTAGAAGCAACGAAATATATCTGCTTTAGTTTTGCTTCCCTTTGTTTATACAGTATTTTGATTACATAATGCTGCTCATCATGCCCAGCTTTTTGTATGTTCAGGCCAATCAAAACGTCCTATCTGCAGATAGGGCGTTTTGATTGCCACTTTTTGTGTGGTAAATGTTGATAGGCCGTTTTGCACATAGTGAAAAGTGCTATTTATGGTGGTCTCAGAAGTATGAAATTTTTGGACATTTTAGATTTCAACCTAACGTACATATAGGCACAAAAAAGTTAATTTTAAAAAAATGGTCAGATAGGGCGTTTTGCTTGCTTAGGGCAGTATTATAGTAGCCCTCATGTCCTGCTTGTCCACCACCACTATACCTGGTTGGTTTGCCAGGACATGCTTGTAAGTCCGGATGTAAAAGTCCCAGAGTATCTTAGCGTGGTCATTTTCATTGACCTTACCAAGAGCTTCCTACCAGTGTTGTGGTTCATAAAGGCCATACTCATCACATAGACTTCCATACACAACACCTACGACACGAATATGCTGCTCAGTGTATGCGTTTCCTGCTAGCTGCTTGCATCCACTGATGATGTGTTGGATGGTCTCAGGTGCATCTTTGGACAGTCTGCATCTAGAATCGTCTCTTGAATGATAGATTTTGGTTATATATATATATATATGTATATAATTTTATATATAAATATATATAACAAAAATCTATCACACTAGAGACGATTCTAGATGCAGAATTTTGTTTTAGTCATAGTATATAACAAAAACCTATTGCAAATATTTATTAAAATTGTTTTAGTATACATGTATATATAACAAAAATCTATATATATATATAAAATATATATGCATGCATATGTTATATTTTTGTTTATATATATATATATATATATATATATTTATATATATATATATATATATATATATATATATATATATATATATACAGATAATGGTTGAGACTTCACTGATATAGTGCTCAAAGTTGTCCACCGAGCCTGTATAAGTACAAAGATGGAAAAAGTTTTTAGCAACAGTTTATTACTTAAAGTTTCATGATGCAAAATGATGTTAAGTTTACACCAATCGTCAGATAAATTCTGTAGAAATTAAATTAATAGATATATTCTTGGTTCTGTGTATGTGTCATGCAATTTTTTATCTGACGATTGGTGTAAACTTAACATCATTTTGCATCATGAAACTTTAAGTAATAAACTGTCGCTAAAAGCTTTTTCCATCTTTGTACTTATATATATATATATATATATATATATATGTATATGTATATATATATATGAAGATATATACATATATTATATGATATATATATAATATGTTTTGATTATACATGTATATATTATATATGTAAACATATAAATAATAATATATATACATATACTAGCTATATTACTAAGCATTACTAGGTAATAAGAAAGTATTTGGACAGGAAAATGGTTTTTCAATAATATATCCAAAATTTGCCATTCTAACTTGTAACCTTCATATCATGCAAAAAGCTCCTTTTTGCAGTTCAAATAAATTGAGAAAAAAGTATAACAACTAAAGTTTTTCAAAAATTTTCAAACAACTAAAATTTGAAAATTCCATAATTTTAAAGTATTTTGTTGAAATAAATAAGGGGTAAAAATAAAAATGTAAAGGTGTTTTAATGTAAACCTGAAACAATTAGCAAGTAATAGCTAAATATAATACTTTTTGTTATGATTACAAAGAAAAATCATTTGGTATAAACTTGCCTGAGTTTAATTTGCTTCAGTTTTGGCATGCCAGTGTTAGCATGCAAAAATATTGTAGCCTTTAGTTGTACATACAGTAGTAAAGAAACCCATAGTAATTATCAAATGCAATCACCCTTCCGCAAAAAAACATCAAAATCACAAACGTTTAAAAATTGTAAAAAACAGTATATTAAACTTTATAACTATAGGTACCTACAATGACTTATGTAAATTTTGTGGTTATGCTCTGCAAGATAATATAACATTGCAATGTACTATGTGACGAGTTATTTCCTTTGAATCAGATATGTAACATAAACGCTGAATCTAGCTTAAATACATTTAGCTTAATAAGCACATAGTTGAAGGAAGTTTTAGTATGTATTTTAGTGAGCTTCAAACTTTTATCTAATATTACAGTTCTGAATTTGCCATGGTTAGTATATGTATATCTATTAATACCACATTTGTTCAGTGCGAAAATTACTAAATTTTAATTTTAAGAGAAATTATTGTTGATATCATGTGGCAGAAAAAAATTTGCTTTCACAAAAAAATAACGAAAAAGCATTGTGTTTCCTAGAATTAGGCAAAACAAATTTATAACAGGGGCATTGTGACCCATAAGCACAAAGCTCAAGTAATATGTCATTCAGTGTGTGCATACGCTATATGGTATATAATACCAACTTTGATCAATACTCTTTATATAGCTCACTAGTAGATGGTGTGGATTGAAAACCTACCATGGCAATCTCCAGGAGTTGAAATCCATGAAAAGGTGGAAAAATAATTCCAAGATTTTAATGGCTATAGCTGAACATAATGAAGGAAAGACGACAGACTTTGAGAAATATGCTTACATGTATATATAGTAAATCCAATTTTTCATATATTTTCTATTATATATAAATATATACTTTGGCTCATGAGCCCACTTTGATGGTGCGAGTTCTGACACACTCTATTCATTTGGATCATACATATGAAGTTGGGTTAAAATCGAGTGACTGCATCTTCAAAGGTAAAATTAATCGACAATTCTGCTGTGACACTCTTAATAACATTCTTATGCTGTTGCGATAAACTGATAGGTTTATGGTTGACAACTAGAATTCCTAACTTTTCTAGTAAAAATAACACTATGTCACCGATAGGGGTTGTTTATTAGTTAGTTGTGCAAGGTGTGAGTTGTTATCTTGCTCAGACATTCCCCAATCTTCTCATCTTAACAGCTATAAATAACCGGACCAGCTGTTTGAGAATGAAGATGATATGATATCACTAAGTTGTTCAAAACTCATGACGCATCAGTAGAGGTCAGAACTTAGTATGTATACAATTCCTAGATAAGTAAACGCCAAATATTGTTATCTCTTTTGATTAGACAAATGTCTACAACGCTGGCATGGGAAACAAACAAAATAGTTGACTACGTTAACTTTTAGCTTCACCTGTACCTGCCTTAACCAGTCACTAACAAACATGTAACGAATAAATTTGTTTTCAAGTTCATCATTACATGTATACTCTTTTTTGAACCAAAAAGAATTGCAATGCAATGGTCATTGTAGTGTTGAATGCATATTAGAAAAATTCTCACAACAATTGCTAACAGAATGGCATGGTGGAGTAATACTAAACTACTAGACCACTAATACTAATAATAGTTCAATAATCTTCTCGAACAAGATAGTGTTGTAGAATATGTTGATGAGGGTAACAAAATTGTTGCTCAATCCTGGCTGTGAGATATTGATTGATAAATTTGCTAACTAGAGACTTGTCAATGACAGGAAGCAATTTATTCTTTGAGAGTTGCCTTTGTCATTCTTCAACAATACATAAACAGATATGTATATATACACATATATGTATTTATAGCAAAATATATATATATATATATAAATAAATGTATATTTCTAAATGTGTATATTACTGTGTATTATTAGGAAAACATTCAAATAGAGAATACTGTTGTATTTTCTAAAAGGATGATATGAATCTTTGTAAACTACATTTCAACAATTGATGGGTGACTTGATTATCGCTTATAATTTGTACTGTCTTTTTAGCGGAGCGACATTGATCTTTTTAGATGCAATAAATCTATTCTAGCTTACTCCCATTCTGTTGATGATCTATAAAGATATCTGCATCAGGAAGCTTAGAAGCATATTCACGAGTTGATATCCATTGCTTACCCTTGACTTACTATTTTCTTATCACCTGTGTTGCAATTTGTTAAAGCTTCCAATTTTTTATCCAATTCTGAGTTTAATTGTATATTTTATTTGGAAACTACATTAAAAATTTACATTCAAACTCGTGGCACTCATTGATTTGTTTGTTACTGTTTGCATGCAAAACTGTTTTTGTATGTGCAATAAGAGAGGAGTTATCAGCGTTGATCCATTGTAAGTTGAGTTTAATAACTGTAACGATGGTATATAAAATATGCCTTATATATTTTCAAGGTAAAGTATTATAAACAAACTTTAGTTATAATACTTGCAGAGACAAAAGTTAACCTTTTCAAAACCTAAAATATCTATGTCTATTGCTTTGCAGGTTATGGCAGTTTGCATTGTGTTATGCAATTTATGAATTTACACTCTCTTTGTTACGTAACTATAGACTGCCATTTAGTTATCTGTCTTCTTGCAGTCATTATTAGAACGGGCATCAGTTAAAACACATGTATAGCCTCTGCTATAGAGTTCTGATTGTTGCTTTTGCAAGGAAACCTTCAATCTTCTTTGGATTGACAAATACATTCCTTAGTGACAGCTTTTGTGAACTCATATTTTGCGTTGCTTAACTAGTCGATATCAATGTCAAAACAACTTTTAGCAGAGGAAAAATTTTACTCGTTGCTGTTTGGAAAACTTGACGAATAAAAGAACAAAGTTCTAGCCATATGAGAGCGCAAGTTATAGTCTGAAAATAGTGGCAAAGATTTCATCGAAACTCTAAACCGTCTTTGTATAATTATGTCAAAATATCGAAACTACATAAAAAAGAAATTAATATCGGTATAATAGTACTGTTGATCTGCTGCAGGTATTAATTATTTTTGTGGTTTTGCTTTCAAAACTTGACAACAAAAAACAATAATCTTTGGAATTAGAAAAAGGTCACAGATACAAACAACCACCGCAAAATAAATGTTATTGGTGTAGCCGAGCTATTAATAGCCCCATTTTGTGGTCATATGTTTTTATCATTTGCTGCTTTCAGTTTGCAAAAATTCAGGAACAACAAAGTGGTTATTAAATAGCAGTGTGGCGCTCAATTTTTCTTCACTTCTCCTTCATTTATCCTATGGATAATGGTCAAATGTAAAAGGCGTGCCACTAAAAGTGTCATTAAAACAGAGGTTTTACGGTATATATATATATATATATATATATATGTATATATATACATGTATATATACAGTTATCCCACGACCAAACACGAGCGATGCGATTGGTTAAGAGATTTATGATAAATGCACATCTGCACACAACACTCGAAATTATTCATCAACAATGAGACGAACCCTTGTCTCAAAATGTCATCAACAAATTTAACCATCGTTTTGTAGAGTCGTTAAAGTATAATAACGATACAAAACACATATAAGCTTATTTAAAAAAAGTTTCCAATTCTTTGTAAACCATCGATATTATCTTAAAACTTACCCATCTGATCGGATTATACACAAGTAGACAGATTTATTTGGACGAAAATCGTCATTAAAACTTGCTAAGCCTTTCTTTTATCATAGTTAAGACTGGAAATTGAAACGCCAAGCAACAGAGAATAGAACGATAAAGTCATGCGCATTTCACAAAACAAAATGTGCACATTTCACCAGTCTATAGCATTGTTGAAGGTTTCTGTAATTAACATAGGAGTACAGAAATCGTTTCATTTTTCCCGATTTCAAAGTAACTGACATTTTAGACACATTTGAGTACTTTAGTATTCTAACTTATGTTCAACGCAGTGTAAGTAAAGGAAATGACGATGATTTTTTTTAAGCGATTCTTATGAGATTATTGCGATATTTAATTATAAGTTTGGATATTCTTCTTGATATTGTTAGCTATAACGTTTTGAAATGGAAACAAAATTGTGCATTTGATTTTTTATTATTACTGTACTATTACTAAGTGTGAATATTCTTTGTGATATCTCTTGATATTGTTAGCTTTGACATTTTTAAAAGTAAACAAAAGTTTGCATTGATTTTCTATTATTACTGTATTACTATATTAATAATATTGGTTATTCTAATAGTATCTGTGTATTATAATTCTAATATTGCATTTTTCCTATTGCAGGGGGAGAGATATAAACATATAATCTATTCCTTTCATTATTGCTGTTTGTCACGACCAAACACTTTTTTAAATAGATTTTCTAAAGATTTATATAAATATCCCTCCTTAATATTGTTAGCTATGGCGTTTTGAAATGTAAACAAAATTGTGAATTGGTTTTATATTATTATTATATTAATAATATTAGTTATTTTAATAATATCAGTGCATTTTACTTCTAATATTGGCCAATATTGCATTTCTCCTATCACAGGGGAGATATATAAATATATAATCTTTTCCTTTCATTATTGGTGTTTGTTGTATATAATAACACCCGCACCCAGTACACTACAGCTACTATTGCAGTTATCTTATTGCACTGCAGTGCCATTTGACTGCCAATATTGCATTTCCTAACCATCAGTACCCTTTCTTTTTTCCAATATCACTTTGGTTGATGGCTGTATGACAGTGGAATTTCTGGTATATACATAGTTATATATATCAGACAATAGTATTGAGCCCTCAGCTTTATAAAGTGATTTTATAGCTTGTACATTATACATTTTAGTCATTTTACTTGAAGATTGCAACGCAATTGAATGAAACTAATAGTAGTAATAATTTTAACCTGTAGTTTTTAATAAACTTTATACACAGCTCTAATTGACTTGATTATTGAGCACTTTTATTTACAGTGTAGACTACATATACTATTCAGCTCCTTCATTTGAGCACTTTATATACACAGTACAGAATGGAAGCTACAAGGTTTGAATACTCAACTAAATGTATTCCAATTCCACCAAGAAAAGCTTATATAAAACAACTCATGCAACACACCGAGAAGTTATGCAGAAGAATGAGATGGAAAGCCTTTTTTCACCTAAACCCATCTGCAACTGCAAAGCCAACATAGAACTTAGAATTCAACTCAACTAAGTCTCCACCAACAGTGAAGGAAATGGCAAGATTTGAAGACAGACTCACACATGTGATCAAAAATATCAATTTTAAAGATATCCGATGCAACTTTCAGTTCAAGATGAAAAATGATCTAAGCAAGAAATTTAAAGACAAAACCAAAGTTATTTTGGCTGCAGACAAAACAAACAATTACTATCACATGAATACTCGGACCTACCGAATCCTCTTAATTAAAACACCACGAAGGACTACAAAAAGATAACTACCTCTACAGTAGACCCCATAAATTTAAAAACTAAGGCTATAGCAGACAAATTTCATATCGCAGACCACATATATAAAGCTAGTGAGCAATAAGCACTCATCACTATTAAAGACCACAAGGCAAATTTTCGGAGAAACCAAATTTCCAGCAAATTAATTAATTTGCCAGCCATTAATCCTAGCCAATCGGAGATAGGCATCATCAGTAAACAAATCACAGATTTCATCAACTGGGAATTACTCAAACAAATGAACTTAAATATGTGGAAAAACACAACATCGGGGCTAACATGAATTTAGAACATCACTAACAAATCCCAGCACTCTTTCATGGTATTTTATGTCGTGAAAATGCATCCCTCAATAACGAAAGATCTACTTAACAAAGCTTTAACGTTTACGTCTAAATACACAAATGTATCTGACTTGGACAAATGTATAATACACCACGCAAAAAAATTTATAGTCAACGGCAATAGCGAACCATGGGGTGAGAAATCAACTGCAAACTTGTATGACATAATGATGGGCTCTTACGACAAGAAGAAAGCTGCCTACTTGTCGGAAGCTTCATGCTACACCTTATCACTGAGAAGCTTGGCAAAACTTTGGCTTATATCGGGATGATAGTCTACAACTACTGAACTATACTGCACGAAGCATTGAGCGCGCTAAAAAAGAACTAGGTGAAATATTCCGTAAACACAGCTTACGTATCACCATCGAGGCAAATAAGAAACTAGTAAACTTTTTAGACCTAACTTTAGACCTTAACAACAACAGATTCTAACCGTATAGTAAATCACAATCACAAATGTACACAAAGACTCAATTCATCCACCATCTATCATAAGAAACATACCTGAATCCATCAACAAAAGATTCACCAACATTTCGTCAAACAAGCAGCTCTTCGAGGAAACATAAGCTACATTTCAACATGCACTTTCTAAGAGTAAATACAACTTTTCTTTAAAATACCAAAGCAACAACCCCAATAAAAAAACCAATCAACACAGAAACAGGAAATTTCAACCAATATGGTACAACCACCCATACAACAAACTGTTACCATCATGATCGGTAAACAATTTTTCAAGATCCTGCAGAGTCAATTTCTACCAGAACACAAATAACACAAAATCTTCAACAAAAACTCTTTACAACTACATGTAAGTTATAGCTCTACTTCAAGCATCAACCACATAATTAGCGGGCACAATAAACAAGCACTATTTCAACCCCCCAACATCGACAGAAAATATAACTGCAAAAATTGGGAAAATTGCTCTCTAAGTGGAGAATGCCTTTCAAACTGCATAGTATGTCAGGCAACCGTAGAGTCTGGAGAATGCGATACGCAACAGACACAAATGTATGTAGGCCTCACTGAAAAAACTTTTAAAAAAAGATTAGCCAACCACAAAATATCTTTTAAATATCCTACCAAACGGCTAAAAACAGAGTTGATGAAATACCTATTGGACTTAAAAGACAAGAAAATTCACTATAATATAACTTGAAAGATCATAAAAAGAACGAGATCTTACAGCACATCAACAAAGTTTTGCCCGTTATGTCTATGGGAAAAGTACTTCATAATGTTCAAACCAAATTTAGCCAGCCTTAACACTAGAAGTGTGATGATATCTACATGCCGGCATGCTGTAAAACACCTAATTAGCTCAATAAGCTAATTTGACTACATATTTGCTGTATACTATATATATAAATATATATATATATATATATACATATATATACATATATATATACATATATATATATATATATATATAAATATATATATATTTATATATATATATACATGTATATCGGACAATAGTATTGAGTCCTCAGCTTTATAAGGTAATTTTATAATTTGTACATTATACATTTGAGTCATTCTACCCAAAGATTGCATTGTGATTGCATGAAACTAATATTAGATGTTATTAGTTTTTAGTAATACTAATAGTATTAATGATTTTAACCTGTAGTTTTAATAAACTTTATATATGTATACTTGTTATATATATATTCATATATACATGTTAAATGGCTTACATCAGGAGGCGTGAGTCACCTGACCAGTGCATAACCACGAAATAGACTTGTAGTGAACCCAGAGAAAAATACCAATCTTGAAGAAACATACAAATAAAAGTAACCTTAACCTATTCGAGCACTCTAGTTATATATATATATATATATATATATATATATATATAAATATATACATATATATTTATATATTTATATACATTTATATATGGAACTAGAGTGTTGGAATAGGTTAATGTTGCTTACATTTGTATGTTTCTTCCAGATTTGTGTTTTTCTCTGGGTTCACTACAGGTCTAATACGTGATTATGCACTGGTCAGGTGACTTACGTCACTTTATGTAAGTCGTTTAACATGTATTCCTAAGTACAGTTAGGAATACATATTAAACGCCTCAATATATTATATTTTAATCTCTCTTCAGAAGTCCCTGGTTAGCCGAGTTAGCAAATAAACAGCAGTCCACCAACGAACTTACAATTTAAATTCAGCTATGTTCTAAAGTTTGGCAACTGAAAAATATATAGATTATTATTCACAGAGTTTGATTTGTTTATTATCAACCATTGTCTGAGTCTTATGACTCCAAAGAGCTAAAGTCAAAATAATCATTTAATAATTGGTCATTCAAAGCAGTTTTATTTATCCAGCTCCGTTATGTTGCTAAAAATTACCCAACCAAATCATTAGTTTCACAAAACCTGTAGTTTTATTACTAAATGAAATGAATTGAATCATATAAATTATTGCATAATTGTCTTAGTGCAACATAGAAAAAGCAATAACAAAAATTAAAATGATTATATCATTGTTCCTACTTATGCCGGAAGATAAAGCACATGTAGCGGTTTCATAATAAACATAACATTATCCTACGCAGTTAGAAACTGTAATTGATACATGAACTTTAATAACGAGTCTTAAATTTGAAAGGCGTGTACTGATAGTGCTAAAAAATTGCTAACTCAGTGAGTGCTTTATTTTACAATCAAGTAATATTAATTATCATTTTGCTTCTCATAATACTAGTTAATCATCATGCTCTTGATCTCCTGTGTCTCCAGTAGAGAAACATCGCCTGTTAAACTCATCCATTTCTCTTAATGATCTTTGTGTCTCTCTCTGCATCTCTTCCTGCATCTCCACAATTCTTTCAAAAGCTGCAATAATTACAAGCAGTATTTACAGGTAAAGTATAAATGTATAGGCAATGTATGTGAGTAAAAACAATATTTACCAAACACTACAGGGTATCCACTTTTATCTAGCTCAAAAACCAAATGTACCAGGTAGCTATTGTTTCTTAACTAATATGATTGGTTGAACATAGACAGTCAATTTAGTTTTCCTAAATTGGGACAACCATTTTTTATAAACATCATAACATAAAATATTAAGTAGATGAGATACTTTTCTATAACAACATACCTAATTCTAACTCCTGTACTCTCTCGTTTGAGTTCTGAAGTTCTGTAAAATAATTAAATTTTAATTTGGTTGCTTCTTATCAATAATGATTGAAGGAATATATCCAAAAAAGTTTGTAACTGTTTTAAACGGACTTGCTTTATTATTATAAGATTTACATTTATACACTTTATGATTTAAATTCATAAATTAATGAAATACTCTTATATACCAACATACCTAAGTCTAACTCCTGTACTCTCTGGTTTGAATTCTGAAGCTCTGTAATAGAAAAATGCATAGGTATATAACCTATATATTCTAAATATTATACTGTCTTGTTTATAAAACTCAAGCATATTAATCTTTGTACAAGTCTATAATGTAAAATACAGAACTGCTCTTTGTTACAGCTTCATGAGTATTGAAAACTCATTCAAGACTGTTAGGGGTAAAAATGATTGTAAACCATTTAAATAATTTATAAATAATATTTTTGTCAACCAAAGATTTAAATACTAGCAAGATAATATGGTAACACTTATTTTCTTGTACTCCTAAAGTAAACCCTCGTCATTGTAGAACTCAGTTATTTTGAATGCAGCACACAAAATCAAAGTATTGTTTCGTAGTATCAAAGTATCGACAATTTAATCTTTTCAGCTCAAAATACACCCAATACAGTTCTACTTCTTGGTTATTGCCTACTAGTTTGTTGTCACTCAAAGCTACTTCATTTCTGAAATGTTTTGTATCACATTTCCTTTAAAAAACATGTGTATTATCAAAAGTCACAGATTTGGTTTATTATCGAGGCAGGCCAATACAACCATTTGGTTGAAAACAGTTGCATAATAGTTTTTTAATTTGCAATTTGATCGCTTTCAACTCCAGGTCTAAACTATTTAAAGATACGATGGTAGTACTTTTTTCTAGCAAATCAGAAAACAGCCCTCATCATTGTTGAAGTCCGTAATTTTAAGTTAATTGACCAAGTTTAATGACTTTTGTGACAAGACATGGTAGACATATCCCACAAATAAAGTATTTGAAAATTATTAAGGATTTATACTCAACTGCTTTACGTAAGGTTAAGTCAATTTTGACTCTATTATGTTAATTTTTGTGAACTACTCCAGTGCACATAATTTTAGTGAAAGAAGCATCTCTACTTAAAAATTGTTTCTCCCTTAACAATTCTTATATGTTATGCAGAATTTTTTTAGAACGTGATGAAATCAATGGCACATGTTTTGAAAAATAACCAACGATGACCAGAGTGTTCAAACACCAAGATGCTGACCAGTTAGTATTTAGTGTTTGACTGAAAAGAGCTCTACCTTAATCTGGTTTAATTTGAAACTGCAGATGGTCTTATAAATTTAGAAACTCTGGCCTCATTACAATAAAAATAAAGATTTTTATTTCATTAACTATTGAATTATTAAATGCCAACATTTACAACTATTGAAATTCTAGTTTTAAAATTTAGCAAGCGGCTGACTATAGATACGAGGCAGACTATGGTCTACGTGAAAGAAACTATAATTGTATATTTAGATACTAGCTATTGACTAGTTCTCACAATTTTTCTTTGGTTTCTGAACTATGTAGATGTTGTTGGTTGTTTTTACAGAATCTATTACATGTTTTTAATTCTCGATCATTTTTTTTCAAGTTTCAAAAATTCTTAAATTGTCAGAGATACATTAACCTGCACCATGTTGAGCCATGGCCGTCTCTCCCTGATCATGAATTTTTTTTGATGCTGTAGTTTCTTATTTTCCAAGCTTAGTTCTACAATATTCACCAAAGAATAATTGGTATTCCGTAGTGTGCATCAAAAAAACAGAATGATGTTTAATTAAATTAATCAAACTAAACTCACTGAGTTTTAGCAAATCAGAAAATTTAAGATCTTTAGTTTATAAACTGCATAAATATTTATATGTAAGACACGAATGTATAAAAATGCAAGTATGCTGGAAAAAATGTTTTTAGGTTGTTAACGTTGTTGTATATATGTGTGATATCAGTAGTATAGTGGAGTATTAGCAGAACATATCGGTATGAATATGAGCATGTCGCTGTCTGTTGCTGTTCGCTTTTGTTGTAGCTGGCGATTTCTTGATCTTGCAAAGTTTATTAATAGTTTATCTTACTTGCTGTTTGTGACTCTACTTTCTTATCCAACTTTTGAACACTCTTCTTTGAACTGTTCAACTCTGTGATAAAAAAAACAATGTGAGAGACAACAATATTAATAGCAACATATTAGCAAAACTTGTTGATATGAAAATGAACATTTTGTTAACCACTTATGTTGTAACTGACAAGTCAAAAATGATTCCGAGCATAGTATTGTCTAATCTTACCTGCAGCTTGTACCTCCACTTTTATATCCAAGGCTTGTGCAAATTTCTTGGAACTAATCAAATCTGGCAAATGTTATAGTTTGATAGGTTACAATGTCAATGAAAGTATATGACGTAAACCCATTACTATAAATATGGAAATGCCATCATATGTTCATAGCGTAACTGGCGAGTTTGAAGTAGGGTTATTCAAACTAGATTTCTATCTTGTGATCTTAATATATGCCGCTAAAATTCTTAATGCTCATACCAACAGCTTTAGCTGTTGGTATGAGCATTAAGTGCAGATATAAATATGCAATGCTATTAGCATATATAAATTTCAGCTGCATGTATTACAGTACATATGACAATCTTTTTATCTTCAGATTCAAAGAAGCAGTCCAAAATATCACAAGTCAATGCTTGCTATTTCCAAAAGATGGCACGACTGCAGTCTGTCAGTCAATATGGCAAGAGCCTTATCTCGTGGTATTACAGACTTCTATCAAATTCAGAAAAAAATGGTCAATCCTTTTTTTGTTGTTTAATGTGAAACAGAATTGGTAGTAAGTTTTCATCAGTAGTTAGATTTAGTTAGACTAATCTTTGTCAAAACAACCACATACTTAAAGCATAGCATGTAGAGTTCTAGTGAAAGCGGCAGAAAAAAAGTACAGTGTAGTTAACAAATTAATCACTGCATCGATTAAACAAACAGCTAATCTGGTAATACTTATTGGCTGTGTTCCATTATTTTCTTGTCATTCACACCTGTTTCCTTTCTTAAATTATTTTTTCAGGATATATACGAGCTCAGCTGGTGGTTCAGTAAAAAATACATAGATAAAAATTTGCTAAGCACAAAGTTTTAAAGGCTGATCAAAGATTACACTGAAAAAGGCTATGCGTAGTGTGTGTTTTTACCAAGTTGCTCCAATGTTTTATTGACGTTTCGCTGCGCAAACTTGCAATAAGATGATGGTTCAGAGGTGTAACTGGCAATGATTGTATAATTAAATATCAGATGATAGGAACTGCTATATTATAAAATTCATAACCATTCCGCTCTACGACTTATATAGTACACAATAAACTTCGCAGTTCAGACAAAATTAACACACATATGTGTACTACTACTAAATTGTATATAATGAATGTCTACAGTCAAAGGTTGTCATAGAACAAAGGTTATATCATGCATGAAGATAAGTAAGAGATAACCTGATTATATACACATACATCGGTAGATGCAAACTACACTATCAAGTACTGATGACAAAACTATGGAAGAACAAGGAGACTTTTTTGCTTTGATATAATATAAATAAGGATAGCAGACATTCTCCCAAGGCACTGGGTAATATTTTCTGTTAATCATAGAGAGTTAGTTGTCGGTACATCTTTTAAGATATTTAATAAGATAAAAACTTTTATACAAGGGTATTTACTTCGAAGTTACTTTCATTGAAATATCTACACAGTTTTTATTCTTTATCTAACTTCTACCGACTCATTTTATCTTCAATTTACTATATCTCGGACTAGTTTATTATTTGATAGTCTAAAAGAAAAGGGACTGATGTTGATGCTAATCTGATGAACTATATTTGTTGGTGTCTTGTTTTTATTAAAAATTGTTTGTGATCTAAAGGTAGGCAAATATATTTAAATAGACTTTTAAAAACTAAGGCATTCAAATAGCTCAAAACATTAAATTGGCTAAAGTTTATAATACTTAGTGCTTAATATGAAAGTTTTTAAACAGTAGAAAAATTTATTTAGTATTTAGGAACATACAGTGATATAAAAAATTTTGGTTTAAATAAAATCATATGGTTTAATAGTCAACCCCACTATAAGAAAAAATTTTTTTTATGGAGAACTGCAATAACATTTTGTCGACATTAATTTAGGGCTTTTGATTCTATACAAGTCCTGAAGTTTGCAAGAAAAGTTTTTCTTTTAACCCTTTAGCTAGGGAATGTTGTTTTTCATTGGTTCTGAAAACTGATAAGAAACTGGGCTTCCACTCGGTTCACAGAACCGTTAAATGACATGAAGTATGTTTATCGGTTCCAGTGGGGAAACATCATAAAAGTAGTTTTCAGTGAAAGTTTATGAAGCTGTTGCTTAGTAACATTACAAAATCATCTAAACGCTGTTAATTTTAATAGATTGTCATTAAGATATTTATTTATAAACTGCTGTATAAAATAATTATCTTATGAAGCTAAAGGGCAATAATTGTTGCCACAAGCCAAACAAAAATGAAACGGCGCCTCCATCACAAAATTTTAAAATAGAAAACCAGTCAGCAAGCGCTTCATCATTCGAAGCGAAGCATTTTTCACTTGATGCATTGGTTGTCAGTGATTGTTTAACTATTTATTACTATAACAACTTACATGATAATAGCAATTCAACTTCTAAAAACTTTGAATATATCGAGAAAAGTTATTTTTACGGTAGCCTGGATGTTGATACTGCTATATCCACTTTTGCTGCTGTTGTGAATACTAGAAAAGTGCCCAATGATAGCAAATCCGATACAATTGATACATGGACTACTGATTCTAATACACCCCTTGCTATTTCTGAAAAAACAAGATAAAAAACATTTAACCGTAGAGGTTTTTACTGGTTGGAAATATGTTACCGACTTAGGTGGTGACAAGTCATATTCATTTTACAATTTCTCCTCTCACTCAGGTACCAACTTTAAATCACCTGCTAATATTCTACATTAGAGTATTGTGATTACTATTTCCTTTTTACTGAGCAAGGTGCAAGTAACTTGTAAAAGCTCACAGTAGCATAATATAACAAGTTTACAAGTATGTGCATGCAAGGATTAGTTTTCTGCAACCACAGCTCAAGCTGCATTTCTGGGAAAGTGCTACGGTGAAGTGATGAATGGCAAATACCGGACTGTGTCAACAACAGTTTGATAAAAGCTTCAAATATTTAACTTACTTTAATGGAAAGCAAAACAACTAAAACTATTAATTAAATATCAGCTCTAGCCATGTATGTTCATAGAGTATCAACTTTATTGAATTGTACACAAAAAATCACACGACTTTCTGACGTTTTTGGGAGGTTGTTACCAAGCAAAAAGAATAAATACTGTTTTATTGCTTGTAGCTGAACTATTTACTAAAAAACTGTGCATTAGACAGTCATTGATTTAGCACTCTCTTACCGACAGGGTTATCATCTAAACTACAGTGTATTTTTGTAAATACAAAAATTACCATTGGAAGAATATTGTAGAAATTATGGTAGCAAACTCATTATTATCTCAAACAATTCATTTGCATATTGTTCTTATGTTCTATCAGCTCGCCACAGTTATGATAGGATTATTTATTTGTTTTATGATTTTAAATCTACAGCCTAGCTACTAGTTTTTTATGCAGTAATGAGGCTATAAAAACTCATATACAAACAAAATTCTAAGTGTCTCCACCTGCTCTTAAAGAAGTAAACAGTAATTGTGAGAAGCATTGAAGAAGAGGGTAGGTTCAGGTCAGAGCTTTTTGGAGAGTACTAGCTTGGTTCTACATGCTATATTCTAAATACAAGATTTTCTATAGAGTCTTTCGCTATTCAACAATATACACTACTGCTGAGGCTGTGAATATTTAGAAGGTGCAATGGAAACCAACTTGGAAATATTCAACATCTGATTTGGTGCTTGCCAGCCAAGCAATAGCGATGGCAGATGCGACGGTCACTTCTCTTGCAACTTGCTCATTCAGAGACTTTTGGCAATGCTTTGATCAAGCCACGTTGTGTTTAGAAATAGCCTTAGTTTGCAAGGTCAAGAACTTGCATTGTTCCCAAAAACATGGTTTTTAATGTTTTCTGTGAGTCCAACTGAACACTTCAAAGAAGGCAGCACAAAATAGTAAATGAGTTGCTCGTGTTTCTTTAATCAAGCAAGATTCTGATTTTGCAGGACTATTTGATGCAATCCAGCATCTGATTATAATGTCTCAAAGGTTGTATGGTAATTATAAACAATAGGCACTTTATTTTAGACTAAAAATGAGCATAAAATTAATAAAACTGCTGCAGCTCATTTAATTAGTGTAATATTTGATTGAATGGTGAGTTATTCTGTACATTGGCCAATCATAGCTAATACGTTCAACCTACATGTATGGTACTTTTGCTCAAACATTTCTTGTTTTGTTAAACTACTTCGTATAAAAGGTTCTTAGGCTGTGAAAGTGAGAAGTTCTGCTGTTTGGTATAAGTTTGCTATCTTGCTAATACATTGGAGATTTCATTTGAAAATTTAACAAAGTTTAAATTTTGGCATAGGCAGAAAACCTCATAGTAGCACACCCAAGTTAGTTCTACAGTACATTGTTCTCTCATTATAAATTTAAGCATAGGTCAGAGCCTGTCAGAGGTACCTGTAGAGGCACAGTCAGCTAAGATTTCAGGAGAATTTTTAAAGCAGCAGGTATTGATAAACTGTAGAAATATTTTTAAAAAACTCGGCAAAGGGACAATTTAGATGATAGGTTTCAATGTCTAAATTACATACTTTGCACACGGCCTTGACAACCTAAATTGTTAAAGATACCTTTACCTGCACTTTGTTGATTAATTGCCTTCTTTTCCAGAGCATGTTTTGACTCATGTTGTTGCAGTTTTCGATTTGCCAAGCTTATTTCTACAATTTTTACAAAATAATGCATTGTTATATATCAATATTTAAAAACATAAGACAAACGTTTGAAATGAATTATCTGAATTTACCGAGTTTTAGTTAACCAGAAAATGGACAAGATTCTTAGCTTGTAAAGTTTGTCAATGTTTGTATATAAGTATCTGAATGTATATATACGACTGTTAGTATGCATAAATGCTCATACAAAGGTGGTTACATCCATGCTTGTATATAATGTCTACATGTCTCTGAAAATGTAAGCATGAATTTTTATGGACACATGTAGCATATTAGCGGTATATTTGCTAAACCTGTTTGTATTGATATGAGCATGTCACTATTTCCTTATACTGTATCTGGTAAGGCAAAATTTGTTAAAAGTAGCTTATTAGTTTATCATACCTGCAGCTTGTGCTTTCACTTTCAAATCCAAGTCCTGAGCAGCTTATTTTGAAGTACTCAGTTCTGCAATTCATTCATTGTAATATAATACAATATCTGTAGTAGTGTGTTAGCCAGACTGGTTGACACAAATATGATCGTGTTACCATCTGCTTATGCTGTAATTTTTATGTTCACAAAAATTAAATGCAGCTTATTATCATACCTGCAGCTTGTGCTTTCACTTTCATATCCATATCCTGAGCAGTTTTCTTTAAACTACTCAATTCTGCAATATAAATAATGTGATAGATTTAAATATCCGTAGCAGTGTAACAATTAAAGCTGAGGGTATAAAGATGAAGATGTCACTCTATAAATATTAGTCAGCTGCTTTTTATACAGTGAATTTCCTGTCATGATATTCAAAGTAGTAGTCAAAGATATCATTAGGATGACTTCAGTCATTGAATTAGACGTAGAAAAAACCTCACCTAAAAATATTGGGAACTTTTATCAAAGTTGGAAATAAAAAAATTTGTTTTGTTACTACATGTAAATGTAAAGTATAATCAACAATTTAAACGGCAACAGGCTGTAGTTAGATTAACCGTTGTCAGTACTACCATAGACTTTTAAAAAAATGAGTTGAGTTCTAGTGGATAATAAATGCACAGCATAATGTAGTTGACCAGCTTTTTAACTGAACAAGCAACTAATTTAGTTATTATCTTTGGTCAAACATACGTAACTGCTTTATTTCTGAAATATTTTATATCATGTTCAGGGTTGACCAAATTATTGGGGACAAAATAGACTAGTGAAAAGTTTCATATACAGAAATTTGAATCACTAATTAAACTTTCTACTTGAAAAAAAGGTGTTAAAAGTATATATTTACTCATTCCATCTTTTACTTAGACTAGTGCTTTATTGTCAATATGTTACGTCTAAAGCTTCACTATTATTTATTTTGAAGTCAGAAAGTTTTTTGTTACTTGTTCTTGAGGTAAACAGCACTAGCCAGAGCCAGAAACTTAAACAAAGTGCTGACCCTGACAAGAGTTGTTGGTAAGAATAATAGCTTAGTTCTACAGGCTGTAGTTTAAGTAATATATTTTTAGTAAAGTATTGGTCCTAAAGTAATAGAGTATGATTCTTTATTTCAACACAGGTTTTCTCAGTCTTTATCTATAGCTGAAAAAGACTTACAATAATGTGTTGTTTTATAAGTGTCATTTACTACAATGCTATGGTTAAATATGATATTCCAGGAAATAGTATATCATGAAATTATTAGAATTTGCTTGCAATGGTCTTTTATTGCACAATCAATTAACCAGTGCAGCCTAAAACAATAGACAAAGTGTATGCTACTGAATGGTTTAATGTTATTACCATAGTCAAGAGCTGTCATATAACAAACGTGATATCATGTATAAAGATAGTTATGATATATTGTGAGTACATCAGTAGATGCAAAACACACTATTAAATGCTGAAAAGAAAAATTTGGAGAAACCAGGAGAAACTTTTGCTTTAATGGGGTGTAAAGATCGATTCTCAAAAATGCTAGCAAAAGTTATGCTTCCACACTAAACCCACTTTTCTGTTTATTTTAAGGTCTTCTGTGAACCTTCATTTACTGTTATCTTTATTTATTTCTATACTGTTCATCTTTAATATCTACTTTTACAAACTCATTTTAATTTGACTTAACAATATCTTAGAATACTTAAATTTTTCCATACTCTAAATGTAGAAAATTATTGCGTTAGTCTGACAAATCACTTGAGTTTTACTTTTTGTAGGAATTGCTTGTGATTTCATGAGCGACTAAATAATTTTGAAAAGTGTGTAAATTGCCAATATAAGTTTTTAAAAAGGGTTGTCTTCTGCTCGAGTTTTTATGCTGTAGAAACTTTGTCATTTGTAAAAATACAGCAATAAAATATGTGTTCAAATAAAATGGTGTTTTAATAACTGAACCCAGTTTAAGAATAAGTTTCTTTCCATAAAGATCGACCAAACAAAATTCTATTAAAATCAAATTAGGGATATGAATTTGATATGAATTGTAAGGTTTACAACGAAACTTTATGTTCATTTACATAACTAATTTTATTGTAAGTAACTTGGATGCTTGCAAGAAAAACTGTGCCATAGACAGTGGATGAACTAATACCCTTTTATTAAAAATATTGGTCTCAACCGTTACTCGTAAGTACAAAAAAGATAATTAGGAGAATAATTTGAAGCTATGCAAATGTTACTTTTTGTGCAAAGTGTTAATTCGCACATTGTTCTTATGTTTTATTATCTTTTTTCAAAATTTTAGAATACTTTTTCGTGCCAATTCTCCACATCTAAAGCCTTATTATTGTTTTCTTGTAATCATCCATTTCTGGCTATTTGCTTTTTATCTAATGACAATAGCTAAAACTAATCCTCTGCACCAAAGTGGTGGATATGAAAAGGAATGTTGGGAATAATAATGGCAGGTTCTACACAATATAAATAGAATCAAATAATTCTAAGCGATTCAGTGAATACCGAACAACAGAGGCTGCTGCTCAGGCTTGTGAGCCAATGCAAGCTTTTACCAAAATTTCCATAGAGATGGCCAACATCTGCTTTAATGCTAGTCGCTGTGTGATTATGCCCATTCAGCTTCATGTACATGTAGCTTTATGTATAGCCATGACCTTATAATATAAGGTATATTAAGGCATTCAATAGGCATTATTGAATGCCTATTGAATGCCTATATTGATGGTATTATATAGGCATTCAATATATTATATTGAATGCTTAATTTATAAGCAGTCAGTATGTTTCCTGTAACTATGTAGTGAAGACATAAATTTACTAAACTGTTTATTCATTAAAACATTATCTTATCAATCAACATATTATAATTACGGTAGCAGCTAAAATAAAAGGTGTTTCCCTATGAAAAGACAGCACATTCAGGAATTGTTAACATATAATTTATGACATAACTGTATCTGACATTCTGTCAATATGGCTGGAGAACAGGAGCCTGCTGTACAAGAACACAGAGCACCGTCACCTAGGATTAATATACCAGGTAACTTTGTTTCCTCTGATCCTGGTAAATAGACCGTATGGAGCGCCAGATAGCTGAGATACAGGAAAGCCAGTAAAATAAACGAACATCCTGACGGTGAACAGATAAACACTAGTATATTATCTTGGAGAACAGAGTGAATATACTATTCTAACTAGAGGCATTCTTGAAAATACCCACAAAGAAGTGTTAACAGCATTTGAGGATTATTTTGAAATAATAAGTAACATTTTTTTGTAGAGAGCCAAGTTCAACGAACTTGTTCAAAATGAAGAAGGAATGGATATATATATAAATATACTATATCGACAAGCATTAAACGACAATTATGGTGCCTTATGTGAAAATAGTATCAGAGAAAAAATAGTTGTTAGAGAAGATGATGCCAGCTCAGTGATCATACGCAATCTAAAGCAGATCTCACACTTGCAAATGCAGTTCAAATCAGTCAAATGTAAGAAGCTGCTAAACAGGTTAAGACTATTGTACGTCCAACTACTACTGGTGCGATGGAAAGAGTGAAGTCAAATCACAACAGCTCTAAACCAAGGAATAGTCACGACAAACAAGTGTGTAAGTTTGAATGCGAGCAAATCAAATGAAACAGATGTGGAAGTACAAACCATAGAAGGTAAGTACTAGTCAGATTCAGCAATAAACCAGAACGTCAAGTGCAGTTGTTCAAACTTGATTCTGGTACAGATGTCAAAGTATATGGTATACAAGCGTATAAAGGTGACCAAAAAAAGCTCTGGCCAACAGATAAAAAACTGTTAGGTTCAGGTGGTATAATTGTATCTGTAATAAATTAGATAGAGGCACAACTGGGAGTTGACAGTAGGACTATTAATGAAAAGATTTATTTAGTAGATAATTATTACTACCGATAGTCAGAAAAAAAGAGACTGATGCTCTGATATGGTACATGTACCTAAAAACGATCCTACTCAAATTCGTCTATGTGCAGACTGGACTAAACTGAATAGCGCAGGGAAATGTGACACTCACCTTAGAACACTCACACCGACACTCACTGTAGAAAACACTTTTGCAAAAAAAATCAAGAGATATATTCAGGACAAAACTAGATGCAACTTCGGAATATTATCAGGTACTATCAAACAAAACTTTCGACTACCAACCGCATTCATAACTTAACTTGCACATTACAGCTAAAATCGAGTACCCTTTGGCGGAATCAGGTCAGAAGACATATTTCAACATGAATGCATAACATGCATGAATGCATAGCGTGAATGCATAATGATATGCATGTTTGATATTTTTGATGAACGCAACAATGTGTATGCCATATGGATGATCTGTTAATTTACAGTACTTTCAGTAAGGAGAAAATGATAACAGCGTACACAAAGTGCTGAATAGTCTCAAAGATGGTGTAATGACTTTAAAGCCTAACAAATGGTTGTTGAGTAAGGAGTTAGTAAAATTCTTAGGTCAAGTCATCAATGAGCAAGGTATGCAGCCAAACCAAAATGACACACAAGACATTTGTAGTTGCTTTCCTTTTCGTGTGTTAAAGATGTACAGTTTTTTCTGGGATCCGTAAACCAACTAAGTAAATTCTCTCCTAAAATTTTCAATGCATTATTGAGCCGAGAAAAATGAACATGGGTTATCAAAATGACTCAAACTACAAATTATGTCAAGTCAGAACCCTCCCAAGCTCCCTGTCTAAGAGGGTATGATATGCAGGAACCAGTTGCCATGAGCGTTACTTCAACTCAAGGGTTAGGATGTGTGTCATTGTTAGTACAGTCATAAAGATCACGCTGCCTCATAGCCTCAAAGTCAAGAAGTCTAACTTATACTGAATCTAGATGGTCACCCATTGAGCTTGAAGGTTAGGAATAGTGTAGGCAAGTTTGAGATGTACATCTTTGGACATACCGATGTAACAATTCAAACGGACCGCCAATCGCTTGTACCTAGCTTCCACTTTTAAGCTGTCAATGACTTTACAATTATAATACAGAGACAATGACTTTGAACACTGAAATGCGCATTTGCTGTCAAACACATTTCTGGAAAACGCAACAATATAGCTGATCTTTTTTCATGACAACACCTATAAAACTAAATGCTGAAGATAACAGCCTGCCAGAGAGATTGAAACTGCTGCTGTATCTACAGTCTCAACACTTCCTGCCAGTGAACACTGCCTACATTAGCTCAGAATCAAATGACAAAAAAACAACTCTACGACAAGTGATACACTTCCTTAAATACAGATTGCTAGATTATCTTTCTGATGTCGAAACATGCAGTGGTTTCAGAAGTTCTTTGTTGGCCTGTTCAAATGAGTGTAACACTGCAATAAATATATCATAACTTAGAAAAATTTGGTAATTCACACATCAAACTTTATATCAAAACTGTCTTAATGGTCAGAAGAATACAAATAACTAGCTTTGAAATTTGCCAAATATATTTCACTGTATCAACCACTGTCTAATCATTAAAATTACATACCACACAATAAGTCTTTACAAGTTATTTCATTGTCTTATCTTTAATTATTTTTAAGTTGAAAGAACACACTATTGTACTATTATGGGGCCCTGAAAAAAATCCATTGGGATTGTTTCACAGTTTAATATTTGATCGGATAGCCTTTGCTGGCTATAACTGTCCTTCAGTGCTTGGGCAGGCTGTGAACAAGTTTTGAAAGTTTATGATGGTTGATAACATAAAACCAGCAGCTGCTGAAATATTCTTTGGGCTCTCTTTTATTAGCTAGTGCCTTTTTTCTGCCAAAAACTCTACCTGCCTTTTTTACAGGTTATCAATAGGGATGAGGTCATGTGATTTGAGTGACCATTCCTTTCTCTCCACATCGTTCTGATGGTACCACTCCTTCAAAGTTTTTGATTTGCAATACAGTTCATTATTGTCCTGGAACAACCACTCTCCTTCTCGAAAAAAAAGACAGTACAAAGGAAAGATTTTTGTTGCTCAAGATATTTTTGTAGGCAGCTGGATTCACACTACCATCAATCAGATGTAGCCGATCCACATTTGCAGCTGCCATGCAACACAAGACAACTCAATTCTAAATTCCTCACCCTGTCCCCTGTGTACAAAGCTGTTTCCACAATGCTGTTGCAAGCTAAATGTCTACTCATCACTAAAGATCACTCGAGCCCACTGCTGCTCTGTCCAATTTTTGTGCCAGCAGGCCCAAGACAACCGTAGCATCCGCTGCCTCTCCTTAACTTGTGTTTTCTTGCTGGCTTTGCATTCATTTAGGCCAACATCCAAGAGCCGCTGTCAGACAGATTATCTTATCATGTCAGCTTCACATGACTCCTTTCAATCTCTTTTCAAATCTTTGCTGGTCCACTTGCGGTTTGCCAAGGAAAGGCGAGCAAGTACGCGATATTGTCGAACAGTGGTTTTTCTTGTTGCTTTGGTAATATTTTATTGGAAAATGAGTTGATGCAGGCTGATTGACATTGATTGGTCCAAACTTGATTATCGATTCCTAATTGACACTTATTTTATCACTTGTAGTGTTAGCAAGATTTTCAGATAATTTCCTTTTAAATAGTATAGGCTTTGCCAGGGCTTAACCCTACTGCGTGACTACCACAACAAATTTGTGTAAAATGGCCAGTGAGGTTTGAATCAGACAAAGATCTTCTGAAACCACTTTATATCAAACCATACTAGCAAAGAAAAAAACAATTTCACTCTTGTTGACAACATATTGCTCTATAATCAAAGACTAGTGAAACCGATCTTTGAGAGAACATAAATGTGAAAGCGCATATGCACAGTTCATCTAGAAAAGCAAAAGCGCTGAGAAAAAGCCTGTCAGTCTGTGTAGTTGTCCAGAACAGTGAAAAGAGGAGCCGAGTTAGTGGAAAACTGAAGAGCCTGCCAGATCCACCAGTTGAAACATCTTGAGCCTCTAAAACCAACTGTGCTACTAGACAGATCGTGGTAGTGAATAGCTACTGGCCTCTTCCGTTATAAAGATCAAGACTACATTTTCCTCGGAGACTACTACATTTGTACTTTAGATTTGTATAATTGTTTTGTCACTCCAGCAGAACAAGCAGCACTATTATCAACTCAATGAAATCCATATTGTCATAAAACCTGTCATGTCAGAAAATGATCTTGTTATGCTAGCTAGCTAATAATACAAGAGGTTTGCAGCAGAATATTGCTTTGAACGTTTAAACAGCTCTACACAATATATTCAGGCTGACAGCAAAGTGGAAAGATGTGTGAAACCACCAAAAAGCTTTCTCGAGAAAGCTGCTGACCCATATCATGCTTTACTCTCCTACTGCAACACTGTGATATGCAACGCAAATACCTGGAAAAGTTATCAAATCTGCCTGGCAGATCACATATAATCAGTACCGGTAACGGACTGATACGCAGAAGTTGACGCTGTTTATTTGCTTTACTGATTCCATTATTAAGTTAACAGTCGTCAGTTCAGCTACTTGATAAAGCAGCAGCTCTAGAGTCAACATCATCAGGATCTCCGATTGTTACACCAACTGACGCACATAGAACGTCGTTTAGGGTTTCCCATTGTCTTGAACGCCTGACTTATGAGTGGTTAGGTGGTTAATTTCAAATTTGATAACATGTAATGTTAGAATTTTAAAAACTGCGTTGTTTAATTGTTGAGTCTATATTGTCAAAGTTTTTGAATACATATTCAATAATGATTATGAAAAGTTTGTAAAAAGGGAGATGTGCTATTATGCCTATTCAGCTTTATTCAGCTTCGTCTAGCTTTATGTAGTTTTATGTAGCTTTATGTAGCTTTATGTAGCTTTTTTTAGCTTTATGCAGCTTTATGTATAGCTTTGACCTTATCTATTGAATGCTTAATTTATGAGCAATCAGTCTGTTCCCTGTAACTATGTAGTAAAGACATACACTCATTAAATTGTCTATTAAATAAAGCTTTGTATTATTATTCAACATATTATAGAAGGCAATAAGATGGCAGGGACAAGGTCACATCTCTAGTAGCATTGCTTATATAAAGCCTTGGGTGATACCTTTTCGAAGTGGAGGAGCTATGGTTTAGCAAGCTGGTAACCTATAATGTGTTCATAGCGTGTGGTCCTTCAATACCTCTTTTGATAAAAAAACTGAATGGTGTAGGAAAGGCAGTACTCAAAGCGGCAAAGAAAATGTTCTTGTTTCATTAACTCATCAATGCCTTATACTGGTTCTGTTAAAAGAACTGATGCAATACAATGTACATCTCCATGGTTGACAACAAAAAGGGCATTTCATGCAGTATTTAAAGAGAATAATTGATTTTATTTAATAGAATCCTTGCTAAACAAAGTTAAAGTCAGTAAAACTGCTGCCACTCATTCAATCATTTCACTGCTATATGCACATTTATGCAAACATGGTCGAATGCTGTATGCCCAATTTTGCAACTATTTTTTTACAATAGAGTAGTAACCTAATTTTATTATTCATTGAAAACAAAACCAACAATACTTAATGTTTTTACAGTAATGAAAGTACTCTCCAAAAATTTCTTTATACAATTAGCCTAAATTGGTAAACTAATATTAATTCTTTATCTGGGAAGTTCCAAATCAGAAACGGACATTTTCTCTTTGTGAAGTTCCAACTATTTAGTGTTATTATGGGTAGTAGCTCTCGAGTTGGAAAACAAAAATACTTATTATGCTGACATTATGTTCATATAAAGAATTATTTGAGTTGATTTTTATTTTGTAACTGAGTTTTTAAAGTAAAATTTACATATCAAAATTCTTCTCTAAAGTTAGTAATCATTCATAGTTGACTGCGTTATTAAGTATCAAATTTGCATAGCCTCTTTTGCTCATTGTAGCTAAATGTAGCTTCAGCACTATTGAAAGCAAAATTAAATTTATTATCGTTATCTTTGATACCCTAAACATATTAGCTGAACAAGTTCTACAGAAAATAAACAAATTATGTAACATATTCATATCATTTACAGTTGACTTATGCATCAAGCATTTTGTCACTTTTAAAATTATAGCTTCACATAGCATTAGAGATCCATAAAACATAACTACATTAAAATGTTTACATATTTGTCTTTTTTAACGTGTTGGCAAGATAAATTTAGCAACAATCTTTTAAAAAAATTTGTTTAAATTCAAAAAATAGTGAATATATGTCATGCGACAAAATCGCCGATTTTCAGTAAAATAGCTGGAAGTAGGACAAAAGCTATATTCATACATGTATATGGACGGCAGTAAAAGGTTCAAAAGTTTAACACTTCATTGTGTGATCTGTAAATTATTCAGCACATCATTGGTCAACAATAGCCAATAAGCTGATTAGTTTAAACTAGTTTTAATAAAACAGTTGTTAATTTGGTTAACTCATTTGTATGTAAGGCTATTGCACTGCCCTTGTAAAGAATCAGATTTTTGCACTGCATTTGTTTATTGTTAATAATTTTTAGAAGTCATACGTAACAAAGTTTCGATATTTGCATTGTTGAAAAAATAGCTATTATAGCACAAGTTAAATTTTCTTTGTTCTTTCCTTATAAAGAACAAAGTCTTGTCCTCAGAGCACATAAATTATATATTTTTTTATTATATCGTTTAAGACATCAGAATCTTGGCTTTCGAATGAGATTATATTCTATGCACAAAGAATAATAGAACTATGAAAAACAGGGTGACAAAATTACGGTCCTGCAATAAAGAACACATGGTTGCGGTTCCCATAATGCGATGTCATAATTATTATTTAGCCTTAAGTAGCCGATCTGTTTCGCTGCAATTTAGACTGCACTTTTTTTAACAATCGGTGCTGTTAAATCCAGAGAGCGCAAATAATAAACTAGGATTCTAGATAATCAACATTACCCTGGGATCATGCTAATGCCCGACCAATATTAACACATGTTTTGCGTTAATTAATTATGCTTCAATAAATATGCTGTCGTTGATAAAGGTAATGAAATCACATTGATCACTCACAGCCCTAAGCCTATATGTCAATCGTACTTTCGCAAGAGCCCACAATGCTGGAAATTAATTAGTCTCAGTCGTGCCCCTCAACATCACAATAAAAAGAGAGGGCTAGTGAATAATATCATCAAGAAAACATAGTATGGTGCTTGGAATCTGAGTTATTTATTATAGAAATAATCTGCAAATGGATAGCTAATGACACTGATTCTTTTGTTATTTTTATTGGTTCTTTGGAGTTAGCCACCTTTTGCCTGCCACTAGCAGCATTATCGTAGTTGAGAAATGTAAACGGTAAGCAATAAATAAGCGGTAAGAGCACACAACACCGAATATGAAAATTGTGATGACACAAGTTTCGAGTCTACACCATTAAAAATTTCTACAGTAGGGCTCTGTGGAAATCCTATAAACACCAACCAATGTCTGTCTCACCAAGTCAAACAATGGCTCATTTGAAAGCCAATACTGATGTATTGAAACATATGATAAAAAAAACTATGTACTTTATGTGCTTTAAGAATTACAGCCACAGAGGATTCCGGGGACGTCTAGTAAAATTGATGAGTCTGTAGCTCTAGTTACCATATATGAGGTGATTGCGAACCATAGCTGCATTTACATTTGTGGTAAAACATATAAGCGGCTGCAGATGCACCTGAAGAAAGTTACATATATTGCAGTTTACTCTCTTTCTCAAAGCTTTTAGACTGAAAGAGACAATAATTTGTTTTATATTGACCAACAAAGCACAGCAACTATTTGTCAATCAACAAAATATGATGTACAAATAACTGCTCGTTTTGGGTTAATGTTTATGTATTATAAATTACAACATATGATTTATGGTATAATTTATAATATTAGGTAAATTATTTATTTATTGACTACTTAAGGCCGTTTTGGCAAATATTACTTTTGATTATCATGATAAGTCTCAAATACAAACACCTATTATTTACACATGATATGAGATTTTTCAGAACATTATAGTGCTGTATTGCATCAAATGTTTCTGCAAAATATCTATCTTTTGTGAGTTATGTAAGTAAATGGGAACAGCTTCTTTGCGGTTTGTGTACAGCCCTTAATGCAATGTTGAGTTTCCTTCACGAAAGTTGCAAACTCTTTGAACCCTAACAACAAAGAGTATCCTGGCAGTGCATATGATAATTCAAAAATCTTAACAGTCGTAATAACATTATTCACATGGCTTCGTTTAAGAATGCTATTTTTTAGTAACAGCGTAAAACAATCCAATTAATTTTTGCACAAAGCACTTGACCAGAAATTTCAATTTTATTGCCCATTGTTTTCAAATATTTTTATATACCTCCTTCGTTGTAACAACAGTTTTTATTGAATCACGAAAAAAACCTATACGACACATCGGTTGGTAGGTCATGGATGGTTGTGATGCAAATAAAAATAATATGGTACTAACTGTTGGCTGTACATAACTAACTCATCTACTATTCTACTAACTGTATTATACTGAATGTCCTTGACCTTGGTATTACACATTGTTGTAACCTTGACCTGATTAAATAAAAAGGGGACTTCCTGTCTGAACATCCAACATGGTGGCAGTGTGTCCTTCTTTGCCTTCAGAACTATCTATTTAATCCTACTCTTAGCTGATTGTTAGTAGCCATCCATTGCCTATTCTTAGCTGACAATCATGTCTAAGCTTGAGTCATCACAAGGATTTGACTTTTCATCACCAGCATCGTTTTCAGAATGGTTGAAGCGATTTAAACTGTATAGGGTAGCTACTGGCTTGTTGGATAAAAACGGTGGTGTACAAAGAGCAACCCTCCTATACACGATGGGTGGGGATGCTGAACAATTGTATGAAACATTTACATTTGCTGATGATAACGAGAAGGATTTTGATATAGCTTCTAAGAAGCTTCTGGATTACTTCAACCCAAAGTGAAACGTAATTCATCTTAGAAGTATATTTCATACAAGAGCTCGGAGAGCAGACGAGAGTATTGAGAGCTTGATTAGGGATTTATACAAACTCAGTGAGCACTGCGAGTTTGCATCCCGTGACATCGCAAAGGTTTGTAAATGTCCGCCAAGAAGTATTACGATCAATCGGCTCTCAATCAACCTCTCAATCAGTTGACATCTGGTTCTCCTGTTCGAGTACGAACCGATGGGGAGTGGAGTGACCAGATCTATGATGTAATGGGCACGGCTGGAACACCCAGATCATACATAGTTCAGAACCAACAAACTGGGCACAGGTTTAGGCGGAACAGGTGCCAACTTTTGCTGTCATAAACAGCTCAATCCAGCGACTCATCACCATCAGACCCCACTGCACAATGCTCTCTGCAACCATCAACGCCTAGTCAGCCAGCCAATCCACCATTACCCATAATTGACAACCCTAGCCTTACTAATACCGGTCACAAACCTCAACCTGTTAATCAACAAGTCTTGCCTAGGCGTACCACCATGTCCGGTCATGCGGTTAATCCTCCTCGTCGGTACTCGCCATAGTCGGTGACCGTCATGTGCTTACTGATGTGTAACATAATTTTTCTAAACTGATTAATATCGTTATATGTTGTTTTTTTATTGTAAACATAGATTTGTTTACTTGTTTTACTTGTTTGCAGCTTATGTTATTGTGTTGTAGTTGCTTTGATGGGGAGGATGTTGGCTGTACATAACTAACTCATCTACTATTCTACTAACTCTATTATTATACTGAATGTTCTTGACCTTGTTATTACACATTGGTGTAACCTTGACCTGATTAAATAAAAAGGAGACTTCCTGTCTGAACATCCAACACTAACTAGTTTTGTCCACTTTCTTTTGAGTCATGAAATGATGATGAACGTGTGGTTGATAGATATGACGCTGGTGTAAATATTTTTTTGAGTTCATACAATCGTGCAAACTTTTTTATTGTTTCAGCCTAAATAACTGTCAAACACATTTTTTGTGACATTTGCTGTGGGTTGCTGTTTTTTTGTTGGTTTTCATTAAATTTGATTTCATTATTAACACATTTAAATATATTTAATGAAAGTTTAAACATTTGTATCAATTGACAAATTGCCAATGGTTAAATATATTTAATGAAAGTTTAAACATTTGTATCAATTGACAAATTGCCAATGGTTACTGACAAACGTTGACAAGGAATGCCAGGATTTCAAGGGTAAAAGGTCAATATGTTTTAACAAAATTTCAAGTTAGCAGCTTGTTAAATTGGGGACCCTCCTATGCAAAGCTAGTCTCTGCAAAGACGTCGAAAAAAGGTCTCACAATAAACTTACCAGAAGCATGCATTCTTATTGTTTTGTTCTGTTCTGAAACAACTGATTCTAACTCTGCAATTCTCCATCTTGCAGCTCCAAGTTTTGAAAATGAATCGTTAGATAGGACTACCATAACTGATTTACATGTGTTCTCTAACTCACAATGTTTATCAAGCAGATTTTTTTTAAAATCAGTTAGACCACTAGTAGATAACAAAAAAATACATCAGAAGGAAATCAAATCTTATCTTCTGATTTTTATTCAAATAGTAAACTATATCGGCAAGCCAGCTGACAATTCATGATAGTTATTGAGAGATCTGCATAACTACTCAAGAAAATCTGTGATTATGTGAGTTAAAAAGTGTAGCGAAACATGCCTTGGTCCAACCTAATGCCAAGTGTGATGAAGTGACATATTTACAAAAATCGCAACCGTTTTTAGAGTTTGTCGTCTTGTTCATAAAAAATGAAGTGAGTATTATGTAACATGTGCAAGGCTGAAGCTAAACATCAAGCTGTGCCCAATGAAAAACTTATTTTTGCTTAAATTATTATTTAAAATCAGTGTCTTATACTCAAAGGTGGCGTACAAATGAGACAGTTAGATTAAGCATTAAAAATATTAGTAGTACATCAAAGCGTATCATAGAAAATTTCCCTCTATATTAGCGAACTGAATTGTATGAAGGATAAAAATTTTATTTAAAATGCATCATTTCCTGTCTTGAAGGCAGTCAAGTGAGTACTCGAATCAATTTTTTTAAATTTTTCCATAAGCAAATCATTTTATGAGAGAGGAAAATACTAGTTCAAACTTATTCTCGCAAATATTCAATAACGAAATACTTTTAAATAGATATGGTAAGTAGGTTCTCATATATTGTCAATAAATGAACATTAAGGGTTTGGTCAGTAGTAAACATTAGAGTTAAAGGTTATAAATTGTATAAGATCAACAAACTCTTTTGATTGAATAGGCAATGCTGGCATTTTTTTGTGTGTGAGAGAACAAAAAAAAACATGTACGCCTACTCCACTTGAGCTAGAGAACTGAGGTGACAGTAATTGCTGAAAAAGCTTACTTGCATTATTATATTACAGTTATATTATATTGATAGTAAGTGTGCCCAGCCTCAGCTTACAGCCTGAGAGATATTACTCTAATATTTCTTTCTACAAAAGATTATTCCTTAAACTCTGGCCAGTTATAGTAATACCGTTTTGTATGACAGTGTCATGACAGTTCAGTGCTGACCCAAGTGAGATGATCTTATTATAATTGGTATTCCCATTGTAATCATGGATCAAATTTAGTTGTTTTGAATGCAAACTAGCAGTGCTCCAGACTGCCTTAAGGTTATGATGATACTTGAAAATTAACAGTTATTTGGAAATCGATATTGAACTTTTTGAGCTAAAACCTTTTTCTATAGTTTAATTTAGCCTATGAACTTAAAGTATATTTCTATGTGGTAATTTTCTTTATTAATTCATAGGAAGTTTTTAGACAAAATACAATAATGAAAATACTGCACTAAAACCAATTCTATCATAAATGTTTAATGATCAATTGCAATACCAGTTTCTTAAAGCATTTTGATTTGGAAAAGTTGTAAGGATATCATGACTTTCAGAATGCTACTATTATTTATTAGTTATTCTATTGGCTAACAATATGGATCAGTGGGTAGTGTCAATGTGCGCAACCACAAAAAACTATTGATAAATTGTCTCAGCAATTTATTTTATCAGTATGTCTAGCCGGACCTTTAATCATTATGTGCCAGCAGAGCTCAAAGATCATGGACTGTTGCCTGGTCAATCATTTGACCAGTTAGGCCAAGTCCTGGCACAACAAGAGAGTGGTAAGTAAGTAACGAAAAGTAATGAAACGACCTACAAAATTGAACTGATGAAGAGCGTAGTTGAGCCCAAAAAAACAGGAATGGAGCAAACAAGGCACAGATGTACCAATACAATTATGGACAGAGCCTAACAATTATGAATAAGAAAAGAAAAGGAAAGATTAGAAATGCAAAGATAGCAGCAGTCTTTCTGTATGTTGTTCACTGCATGCACACATTGTTCACACATAGTCATATGTATATATATATATATATATATATTTATATATATATACATATATATAAATACATACATAAATATACATAATTATATACATATGTATATATACATAAATATATACATATATATAATATATATAAAATATATATACAATAAATATATATTTATGTATATACATTGTACGTGTATATACATATTTATTTATACATATCTATACATATCTATGTATATATATACATACATATGTATATATATATATACATATATATACTTATGTACATATATATACATATACATATATATATATGTGTATATATATATATATATATATATACATATATATATATATGTGTATATATATATATATATATATATATATATATATATATATATATATATATATATATGTAGATTGCTGGAAAAGTCTTTCTAAAAGCTTGCCTTAGTACCTACATGTGTGCAACAACATTGATTAGGGATCACAAAGGTGACTAAGCATCTTAAAGTTTTGGCAGTGTAAGTTTAGAGTTTTGGGGTGTTATTTTTCCAAAAAAAATTCAACTAATTAATTTTATTTTTGCTCCAAGATGAAGGCTTAATAACGTGATTGCAGATTAATCTTTCCACTTTAATATAGATGAGAAAACCAATTGCCAACAGGGACTCAAACACATTTCTGTTTTTCTAATTATTCAGTATTATGCCTAGATATTTCTGACAACCAAATTTTGATGCTAAAAAATTAGTGTCCGCTTTTTGGTAAAACTGCAAAATGATAACAGCCTTTTTAGTCAAATTCACCAATCTAACAAAATGATAAACAACGTTTTTGTTTGTTAAATGCATTGATTTATGTCTACAGTTTTCTGCTCAGTATTGATAGTTTAAACTAGTTTTATGGCATAAATTTTCAAAATTATTTAGTTCATTTTGAGCCACCAAAAGATCTGCCACAAAAAAGTGAGCTCAAAGACCCACAACCTACGTGTTTTCTACCAACAGAATGATTTTTTGAAAATAAAGGACTTTGCAATAAAATTCATCATGGAAACAACTGGAATTGAAATCAAAGCCATTTTCACACTTCATTTTACATTTGAAATATTTGGTATTGGCTAAGAAAAATGTTTTAGGATGAAGCTTGTGGTCACATCAACTAATCATTGCAAAAATCTTGAATTTAACAAAGTATAGAAATGAATGGTTTTGGAAATGAACTGTTCATATTTTCATATTGGTGCTAACTGTATTTCTTCTTGTAGAACGCTAAAGGAAGCCAGCAGTTTCTTTTAAAACTATTTTCTGTTCCCAGCTTTGATGTCGATAAATGCCATTCTGCCTACCTATGAAAGCCTGTTGTGTAAAAAGTCTATGTCTGTGTTTTCTATTTACTGACATGATCATTGCTTAATAACCTAAAGCATTATGATGAAACACTGTTCAAACAATTGGTGAAAAATTTTTAAAATACAAATACTGACTGTCTAGATTGACCGGCCTTTGTCGTTACAATGGGCAAGTCCGCAAAAGTGCCCCGAATTAAACTAGAATATGGAGTATAGCACAATCACACTGTATGGTGTTAGACAAAACATGGAAATCTTAGTGTGTGACTTATTGACAGAGTTAAATCATGACTTATTGACATCATTCTTTCAGCAACACACTTTACATTATAAAATGTGAAATATGTTTATTTTTATGAATGAAAGCGAAACCTTACTGAAATGCAAAGAAAAGTGTTTTTTTTATAAAGTGCAAGGAGTAAGCCAGATTGGTGGGTGGAGTTGTTAGCTCAGTACATACACAGGGTGTATACACAGTGTACCGCATGCGTAAGAACAGTGTGAAAGGTATTGTGCAAATATGTTTATTCATTTTTTAACAAAGGGTTGATTTCAAACAAATAAGTAAAGAGTCTTTTGTGATTCTTCATGAAAAACTTTCAATCCAGTCATAGCTTTTATGATTACCTTTAACTCAACCATCTTTGCTCTGATAATTGTAAACTAGCTGCAATTAGGTCAAATATTTATAGTAATGGAAGCAATCAGTGAACTTTTATTTTAACATAGTACAGAAATTGTTTAAAAGAATTAATGACCAACTTGGCTAAGTGGCTGACTAGCCGCTACAAGTATACTTCACTGCTTTCAAAACATTTTTAGATATAATTTTATATTCACTTCAGTAGTAAGGCCTAAAATAAAATTCCAAGGGAAGCTTATTATTAACTATTTTTACCTTGAAGTTGACTTATTAGTTTATACTTTGTCAGAATCAAAAATACCTTTCAATCCACAACAAGCTACAATATGAAATAATATAGTAGTTGACAACTCATTTTCCTTCTGAAGAATTTTTAGGTGTCAAATATTGTTAGTGTTTTAGGAGCTTATCAGTTCATGATAAATTATTTTTTTTAATTTTTATATAGATTTATGTTCTATATTCTATATATACATGTATTATATATCTATATGTAGTATGTATATATATTCTATATTATATTCCTATATGATTTACATGTATATTAGTATTTATGCTCAAATATATATTCCTTATATAAATACCTTGTTCGCTGTATCCGTGAGTAAGGTCTGGTAGTGTAGTCAGATCCTCAATTGTATCTCCATCACTACTTTTAAGTGTCAGCAGCTGTTTCCGTTGCTCTGCTGTCACACAGGTCAGCAGAAGCTTTAATCCTTCAAGTTTACCATTGAATGCGGCGCAATGTGATGGTGTGTATCCAAAACGACCAGTTATTTTCAAGATCTCAAACCTCTGTTCAGGTGAGATGTTACCTAAGAGGTACATTAGCATGGCAGTGTCCCCATTAAACGCAACTTCATGTAAAGGTATATCACCATCATTATCTCTATGCCTCATCACTTCATAGAACTGACTTATCGTAAATCCAGCTAACATACACTTCATGGTTTCTATATCCTTCTGTAATGCTGACTTTACTGCAGGTGAATAACCATTTGATCCTTTACATGAGAGCATCACTTCATATCGATCTTCAACACTCGTCATATTTAGTACTTCTCTCAACTCCCAGTTCTCTTCATAATTGTCACAATATTTGCTCATCAGTTGCTTTAGTTCTGTGCTGCTGGCAGCCATGATAAAACTAACGCAACAATCTGCTGACAACTATCAATCCGAGACTATGTACTAAACGCTGCTTGAAGCGTGTGCTATACTTGTAGGTGTAATGTAGACTGCTTCTATATGAATGTTTTTATCTTTTTTTGTTTGAATAAGTAATTTTATCATTTCGTTATACTTATTGATCATAGTAGCCTAACATTGGTACGGTTGTTTAATCAGTGTTATCACTATTAGACTACATGTAGTTTCAAGACTAGAAAAAGTAGCATCTAGCAGTTGGTATGAAACCTTCTAAAGTTAGCAGAAAGTTTTACTTTTCACATTAGTACCAAACACATTATATTATCGGAATAACTAAAACTAGAACGTTATTGTGATGTGAAGGGACTTGAATAATATAGTATGTTATAATAATTGCAATATTGCAATAATTTAATAATTGATGTGCTGTGTATACAAATAAACCAAAACTTTGACATGTGTTGCAGTCGACTAGTAGACGATATTATATTATTGTGTGTTGATTTGTATCTTGTGATGTATTTAGATTTAAATTTGCAATTGCAATTTGTAATTAATTTATAGTTTACATTTTGGCCTCTGCTCCTTGTGTAAATAAAATACATCTTTGTGAGCATTTGTTTACAATTTTCAGGTACCTGTTACTGTTTGTACAAAAGAGACACTTATGGCCTAACTGGTGAGGTGCAAATTTAATGTTTAGATTTGAACTCAGCTAGTATGTGTTCCAAAGTCTGTGAACTTTTTTCAAATCTCTTTCAGAACAACCCTCGTTATTTGATGTACCACCTTTTTTATCTCTGCTGGAATTTGGTCCAATATACACGTATCACTTGGCTGTTTTTTATATTTAAGACAATAAGTGATGAGTGTTACTATCTGTTTGAGTTTCATAATTGTTAGCGCAATAAGTACAGTTTATGTTTGTCAAACCAACAGCATTGCAAAAACAGAATAACATTCTGCAGTAACTTGACTTGGGCATCAGATTTTAAAATAAGCATGCTACTACTACATTACTCAGTCAGCCTACATGACATCATCTCAGGATAATTGTTAATGTAGAAATTATACTAAAACACGATCAAATATTTGTAATATTTTGTATGTAACAGTTTTAAAAAATACGAATATGCATTTAGAAAAAAATTATATTTACATGCTCGAATGGTACTTTCTGAGAAAGAGAAATTTGTGTGTTACTGACCGTACAGTTATCATTCGAGTCACTGTGTAAACATTTGAATTTCAATAATTTTTTTAGTGCTAGAAACAAGAAACCAATTATAGCGCGCAATCATCTTGCTAAAAAAAAATTTTTTATTAGTTTCACACTAAATATGTGAAACTTTTTACTTGACTGTGTAAACCTGCACAAAAATGATTGACCTTAAAAAAACAAAAAGTTTGACTTGTTTGGTTACAACAAACAGAAGTGTCACAGAAGTTGAAGCAAACTATTTGAAAACTTCAAATATTAGAAAATATCATATTTCCAGCAATTTCATCATAGAAATAGTGGTGTACACATACGTTCCAAATGAGACCTACACAGTCATATATATGTTTGTATTGAGTCTAAATTTTCTGAACACGCACATGGAAATGTTCACACAAACTCTCTCAACACAAAACACACAATGTGGAATATGCAACTCTGAAAATGTGTATCAATCAAACCATATGTACACCACAAACACACCACACATAACTCCCTTTGCATGCATCTCTTCTGTGCCCTACATTTACTCCATATGGCAACTATACACATCAAAAAAGTTTGTTGTTAAAACACATCTTATATACTTTTATTATTTTAACTGATCAGCAATTTAGTTTTTACTGAAACCTCCAGATTTTCTAAAGATATCTGTGATGTCTCAGCACAAGATTGTACATATTTCTGAGAGACACTTTTTGTAAACTATAAGAAAAGCAATATTACCAATGCGTACAACAGAAATTAATGTAGCAGTAACAGAACAGTAGACCAAACCTTGTGAACAACTATCTACAAGTCTAAGAAAGTCAACAAAGTCATCATACTTATTCAAGTGAACTCTACCAGACAATAATAGGCTACACTCAACTCAAGAGCGAGCCCACACAAACCCGATGGTGAGCGGATAAACAGAATTAATGGTGAGCCGATAAACAGACTCGCAGGTGAGCTGATAAACAGACTCATGAGTGTCTTTTCCTTCATTTTACAAACTAGTAATTCAATCACAATTATTTTGGTGCTTGATCAATTGCACTGATGGTGAATGCAGCTATGATACGCTGGCTGAGATCACAATGGTAAAGTCAGAAACAATGACAATAATTTTATAACCTACTTAACTTAGAAAGTCAAGCAGAGCTATAGTAAAGAATGCGATATCTTTATTGGTGGTATATTTCACAGCGAGAAGCAGTAACACACCAGCATGGACAAAACTGAAAGGTTATATAGAAAACCGATGGAAAAATCTACAGTTGATTGGCTGTACAATAATTAGGTCAACCGTCGCCACAATAAAATATTTTGAACACAAACTGATAATATTTGTCAATAACTAATCATGCAATACGAGTATAAATGATTTGTGAGTATTTACATGTATATAGTAACCTGAAAACTTTAGAACAGTATGGTAATAATTGGTTTTTATCATAAAAAATTGCTAGTATGAAGCATACATACACACTACATTGGACAGGTGTTAGGCATGTCCCTTGTGAATGATTATTCAAATTTTGACAAAGCCGCCACAAATGTAATATAGATCCATTAAATCAGCAATTTGAATCTGCCAAATTATAAGCTTAGAGAACATGTCACCAAAACTATTTCGCATGCTTGCAGCTTATAAATAATAGTACACACTAATTGTAATTTTATTGGCTCTGCAAACATTAAGCACATGTGTACTTTTTGAGACTTTTCTAACAAGGAGTGATATCTGCATAGGCATGCTTGTGTTTACAGACATCGATGCTCCTCCTGTGATGAAGGATTTAAACCCAGCCTCTCCTGCAAGCACACATCTTAGGTAACACCGGAGAACACATTTTACCCAGACTAAACCACGGCGACCAAGAACATGTTCACCTCGTCGCCTATACCATCAATGAGGGCAACGCTACACAAGGTCACGAAAAGACCAAAGGCCGTACTGGAGGCTGGCCTGTAACGGTTGCCCTAATCCACAGCGTGAAGTAGAATCTAAGATAGTTCATTCGCCAATAGACTCTGTTACAAATGACAGTGACCCTCTCGGGCTACTAGACTCATCTGTAAAAATCAACTTCTGAGTGGCAGTAATCCCATCACCCGCCTAAGCCCTTTTCACGGCTACCATTTCTATTTCAAAGGTTCGGTTCTGTGACAACAAAGGTAGAAACTCAGTTTCATATTTATAATCCACTGTTTTATTAAATTATACGTCTAGTTTTAGGTTTAAATGCCTCTAAGTACTAATTTAAATGCTTTCGCGAAAAAAACTTTCTTGACTGGCAGCAATAAAATTTTAATAACTTTTTCAATACAGTCTTGAGAGAAGACAAATCCATCATTAACCATTTTGTTTGTTATCATTAAATTACCTCCTATTTTAAGGCTCAATTTTATTTTTTTATCGTGTGTGAAACATACAGACACACTTTAAAAATTCCGCAGGCAACAAATGACCAGAAAGTTTATCGACTGTCTTGCTTCTAAAAGTAGAACGAGGGAAACAGAACTTGAAATAAGAATAAACTTTTCAGAATTAATTCATACATTTATCAAATAAAATAAATTTAATACTCATGAAGTTAAAACGTTTTAAAATTTTCACATTTCAAATCACTCTATAAACAAACACAAATTCTGCAGGTGCTTTACGCGGCATGCCTGCAAATAATAATATTTTCTCTTGCTGCAACTGATGGTAGATAACAGTATTGATGTTTAAAAAATAATTAGCTAAGATCTGTTGAATGAGAGAACAACTCTTTATTCCATGCTCTAACCTGATTGCTATAGTTCCTAGGTAACATCTAAGTAGGAACAACTGTAGGAGCAGTTGCAAACTCAATGCTTAAACCTTTGATCCTTTTTATCATATTCTGTGATTACTCATGACCTTTGAACTTTTCTGTGAATGACATAGGAGCATAATGTATAAGTATAGAAGCAACAAGTAAAATACTCTTATAATTTAAAAGCTAGCAATACTCTTCTAGAAATATTGAATATGCTAATTATTGGGTAGTCCTTGCATATCTAATAAGTATAATGCTTTTCTCTAAAATAAAGTCTGTGCAAGTCACAACTTGTTTACTAAGCGTCAGTAATGAATATATGGAAAATTGATTCCTAACACATGTACTACGGTAAGTGTCAAGTTTACATAACAGGATTCTTTGCTCTTTTATTTAAAAAAATTTTTGTATGGTTTCCTACTATCGTACTGCTGATAACATAGCTACTACTAGTGTTTGTAATCTACCTACTTTATGGTTACAGTGAATCTGTCTTAGGAGGAGAGTTGAAGCTAATAACCACTAAGTTATATTCTTTCTAAGATTATTTAAGAAATTTTTATTGCATTTGTTGCAAATAATTTTTTTATGCTGATTATTGATGTCCTAGCTACATAATCTTGTTTGGTTTCATAACAACAAAATAGCTTTGCTTGTTGCTTTTTGCAGTCTAACAATGAAGGTTAATAATTGAGGAAGCTGCTGCAATAGAAAATGAATGTAGTTTGGAAAAGTTTATCTACTTATTTTTGTTCATTCTTATTACTTCATGTTTTGAAGTAGTAAATTTAAATTTGTAATCAAAACTTTTACCATCCTAGAACTTCATAGGTAAAATAGATACATACACAACCATTTGGTACACAAAATGCGCTCATGTAATTTTAGTTAAAGAGAGTACGCCATCTAACGGTAACATTTTAAGCAAAGTTTAGTTTGTGCTCAAAATGATGTCAACATATATTAGCTGTTAGACGACTAGTAGGCAAACAGCTTATACTATCTTGATGCGTCTGGAAAAACTTTAACACCAATAGAAATGTTAAAATATTTTTGGAAGGCTGCAACAAATAATTGTGGTCAATGATTTCTTTAGCTCACAGCAACAATTGAAAGGCAGTGTTAGATTAAAAAGGTTGCCTCAGTTTTATGCATCATATCTTATTTATTTTTATGCACTTTTTAAAAAATGTCAAAAAACCTAAATGGTAAGGTTTATGAAGAAGTACAGACAATCGATCATTATAAAATTCTAAATTTTAGGGAAAGAGGCTTAATCAAACTACAAGCTTGATCTATTGAAACATTTTTTAAAGTCAGTTCAAAAGATTGTCTGTGTCATGAGAATTTTATTAAATTAGTTAGTTCACTTCTGTAAATTACAGAGCCGGATGTGACACAGTCAGAGTCCCAGTGCATATATAAATGAATGACTAGAAAAGTCACTTCTGTTAGCATTATGTTGTATCTTTTCAACAGATATCTAATAGCCCACCTGTAGTAGGATCAGACATAGTCTCTGATTATGATCAATACGAAAATAATATACTATAATACTATAACTAATATACTGTAGTAGACATGAGTGTTACACTTTGAGCATGTGCATTTGTGCGCATGTTTATTGATCAACAGCTAGCTCCCTTCTAACCTTGTTATTACTCAACAGCAAGTACAGAGTGTAAAACTGGTTATACACTGTATATCACATATAAAGTATACAGACCATGTTACTTTTAAACATTATTTGAATAAATGAACATAAAGAAGAACTGGTACAAAGTTTAAAGCGTTCAGTTCTACACAAAAATGTTTAAAATAATTCTTTTTCTGTTTTAAAATATTTAAACACTACAAACAGACCAAATACTTTTTCAAAGATATTTTCTCTTTCTAATTTGAACCAACCAAATACATTGAGCTAGAGAATGTAAGTCAAAAGCATTAATTAAAATTTAGAAGGATTTTTTGGAACAACAGTTTCCTTGAAACAATAAAATTCTCTAAATATAAGCTAGTGAACATTAAGTTTTAGATCTTTTGCAAAGTATACCACTTTTTATGTATTTATAAAAATCTGTGAAAGTATCTTGAAGGAATCACTAAACAAACATGACAAAAAGTAAACATTTTCTTTTTGCTCTTCATGTGGTAAGATTGCCTAAAGAAACAATCTAATGTATCAATAAATAACTAAAATGCTCAAATTATTCTACAATGTTTATTTTAAGAGCTGTGTACGTCATGTATAAATGGTAGGGTTCAACCTTTTACATAAAATTTCTACAATTTTTTCTTGGAATGCACAATGAACCTCATTGTAGCTCTTAAGCTCAAATGAAAAATAAAAGCCTGCCATCATTTGTCTGTCTGAATTACACTACTCTTCAAACTTGGTTGGCAATTAATTATTGAACCATTTTTACTCAAGCCAACAGCCAATTGTGTTAAAACTATCAATTGCAGTTCTATTTTATTGTGATATTCATAGAGGTTTGGCCATGTAAGACTAGAGCTAGAAGTATTTCTGTCATTATTAGTATTGGTATATCTTTATAATTCCTTTATCTCCGATATAATTTCTATTTATCTTTCACAACTTGACACACCATTAAAAACCCTAGTATTAGGTCTCTCACACCTTACCATATTGAAGATATGACATTGTAATTAACATATTATGTATTACATTCATTAAACAATTCTGATGCAAGGTGCATTTTTTGTACCTTTACTGTTTGCAGAAGCATTTCATTACAAAGCTATTGTAATTGTTTTATGGAATGATTATGAATAGAATTACCTTGATTTTTGAGCATAGCTTTAGAAAACAAGCCTTATTCATATGATTAATATTAAAGAAGTCAAATTGGCTGCCAAAATGTTATTGCCTTTCTCTTATACAAATTAATGAACAATTCTTGTTGACCTGCTCAATTAACTGTCGCTTTATTGCGATAAACAAACGGATGTGGTTTTTTGTGGCCAAATCAACCAACATCTATAATTAAGTAGCACTATGTCATTGAGGTACATTTTTTTAAAGTTTACGAGTGGCTTGTGCCAGGTAACACCTTTTTATCAGTCATGTAAGTAGTGAGTTGCTGGTTTGCTCAACCATTCCCCAAATCATAATCCTATCAAACAGCTTTAGATAACAGGGCCAGCTGTTTGAGAATTAGGAGGATAAACACCGCTAAGTGGCTCTAAACACGACATGGTAGAACAAGGCTAAAAATTAATTATGTCAATGCAAGCCTCAGATAGGTGACTGCTTAGGGTTTTTATCTTATTTGGCTAGCTAAAGGCCTTAAAAAACAAGCCTGATATTGGAAACGAACTGAAGTATTGAGAGCTCAATTATTCAGCTAAGCGGTGCAAAAACTAAACAACTAGTAACCTCCGTCTCACAACATTCTTTTGAGGGCTATTTAGTAAATACATCCAGGTTGAAGTTTTTTTATAAAATAGTTCAATTAAAAGTACAGTAGGTGCTCATATAATATGAATAATAAATTTTAAGAACCTGTATATTATAGGTAATATTACGATTGCATTATGGTATTTTATGTTATAAGAACAGAAAGATATATGTAAGTTGCTGATTCTACTCCCGTATTTCTTTAAACACACCATTTTGACCTTACAAAAAGGAAAAACTAGACACAATTGTTTTTATTTAGTAGGCTGTACCGTAGTTACTAACCTATTGTTTTGCACAACAACTTTTTCCCTTTTCTGATCAATCTTTTAAGTTGTATAGATCATGAGTGTCATAACTTTACAATAAGTTGATTGGGAATGCATACATTTGACTTCACTAACAACGATTTGTTTGTTTTTAGAGCATAACCTGTTTTTCAAAGTATAACGAGTAACAATTAATTTTTTGTCTACAATAAAACAGAACAAAAAATAGCTTTGCCATAAAAGTTGGTACTACTGGTTCATTGTCTATCTGTATCCAGCGGTCACTGTTAGGATAAAATAAATAGTTTGTTCATGCTTCAACTCATGAAATTGAGATCGGGGGGGGGGGGGGGGGGTCAACCTTGCAACACTGTAAATTTGTATGGCATTTGAAGCTCTGAAAATCTCCAGTAAAGATCAAAATATTGGCCTGAATTACATCTTAGTTCCTTATTGAACATAACGCATTGTGTCTGCAATCAACTTAGTAGAACATACATTGGCAGAGTGTTTAGATTTATATGAATTCCAAAATCTGATAAAACAAAGAAAAAATAGTTACAACTTACGAAAATACTGGGCTTTTTAGAGTTGGTTGGTGAGCAATCGTAATGTAATCTATAAAAACTGACAAGGAGCATCTTGCAAACTCTTGTTTATTTCAGACTCGGCTCAATGTTTGTTCATTACGTGTTTCTCTATGAAGACGCTTTTTGTTTACTTCAGCTTAGACAATATCCTCCTATTCCAGCTCGCCGCACAAAATAAAGTTTTACCAATTGATCAACTTTACCCCTTAAACTGTTGTATGATTGACTGCACTTTTGCGAATTTTCTAGCAATCAACGTAGTACTTTTATTTTATTATTTGCTGACAACATAATCTGCAATCTTTAGTATGTACTTTTGTGGTATTGCCAGTGTTATCTAGAAAAATTATCTATAAAATTAGCTGGAATTGTCTAAGCAATATTTAATTATAGTTTGGGAATTTCCGAATCAAACACAATCATTTTTTCTTTCTGACATTTGAACTATTTGGTATTACAATGGCTTTCGCAAGTACAATCAGAGCTGGAAAACTAAGAATTGCTTATGTTTATGACATACATGTAATAACCAATTCAAGTTTAGATATTAGTAATGACACAAATAATGAAAATGGCAGCAATGACTCTAATGGTGGTGAAAGTAATAGTTTTGTAAGAGTAAGCAACATTGTAGAGGATCGTTGTAGCTCCATAGCAATTGTAGCCTCACATACATAGTTTTAGTGATGCAGAAAGTATAGATACATTGGGTTTGTTTCAATCCACTGTTTTTAAGCTGTTGGAAAAAAAATAAAACAAAAATGTTCTCGATAGAGTTTGAAGATGATCAAGTTTTATACATAATATTAAGAAACGTCGTTCATTTTCTGTGAACTGGCTGGCAGTAGGCCCAAAAGCTAAAGTTTTACATGAATGGCAGGGGAAGGAGTAAGTATTTATGTGCGATTGCACAGTTACCTATTCCTTTTTTTTGTAAATACCTCTGATGATCTATCACGGCAAAGTGAAACATTATAGAAATGGTATATATAGTAAATATATTGCTATGCTTGCAGCATTTTCCTCTCGCAAGTGCAGATTGGAACTTTATGTGATATAAAATTTGTATAGGAATAAGTGGTACATGAGGTGCAGGAGGTATATGACATATATGAGGTATGGGAAGTATAGGAGATATAGGAAGTATAAAAAGTATAGAAGATCTAGTAGGTATAGAATGTATAGGAAGTATAGGAGGTATAGGAGGTATAGGAGGTGTAGGAGGTACAGAAGATACAAGAGGTACAAGAGGTATGCTACTGTCTGCGTGCATATGTACACAATTTTTTGAATGTATAATTGTTCATACACAGGTACATATTTGTTAAAAAATGTTCAAATGATTTTGTATATACACTTGAGTTGAAGTGACAGTATATTAGCTGAAGCCATTTAAATGATTAGCCTTCCAATCAAATTAAAAAACACACTCAATTTGACTACTTAATGGACATGGAAATTTTATGTAGAGCTTATGTATGTTTTGGTAAATCTTGTGTCAGTGAATTTTTAAGGTAGCATAGATCTACAAAGAAAGTCACATTTATACTTGTTGGTGACAGGTTAAGGTCTGTAACCGATTCTTATCTTAAAAACAGGACCACTTTCAACAGTATCCTACTTTGTACAATAAACTTTTAAAGCAGGTTAAAAAAATTTTAAAACATACATGTTGATGTTTACAGTCAGCTGAACCCATCTTTCAATTGGAAAAATGTAGATGACATACTGTTGCAAAAACAGTGGGCACAATCTACAAATTCTTTTTGAGAACTAGTACATAACTGTGATACAAAGTCGCATAAGTAATAATAAAACACATATATATATATATATATTTGTATGGTTTATTATTACTGTATATATATATATACAGTAATAATATATATATATATATATATATATATATATATATATATATATATATATATATATATATATATATATATATATATATATATATATATATATATATATAGATACTCATAGTACGGACAAAACTGTTTTGGCTACTGACACCTCATCGGTACAGCTCAGAATAGGTAAGAGAGACCAATTATATTGCAAATGAGAGTTGACTTCCTGCCATGAAACAACTAGGTTCCCTCACAGACTTAAAGAAAGTCAATGTGCTGACACCAGAATACTAAAGTCAAATGAGCTTTGCACTAAGGTTAATAGTGTCCACCTCTCATGGAATGCTTAATGGAGCCAAACAGAAAGAGCAAATAATCATGCTACCAACAGTACGGTTTTGGCTATTAAAGCCTCATCAGTGAAACTCACAGCAGGCAAAATAGACAAATCACATTGCCAATGAGAGTTGACTTCCTGCCATGAAACAACTAGGTTGTGTCACGTGAGAAAAATGATAAAAATAATAAATTAAATAATATATGTAATAAACGAAATAATATAATATATTTAAATTATATAAATATATTTTTGTTTGTTTTTATATTTTTATTTCTAAATTACTCGTAGTGTGGTGCAAAGCTACAGCTTTGTCACTGGAGAAAATTTAATAATATTTTATAAATATGTATGTATATAATTATTCAAACTAAATGAAAGTTTCAAAATTTAATAAAATACAACTTATAAATGCAATTGTGTTTTAGTGTGGTTCTATATAATGTTGTGTAAGGTAGCACTCCTGACTGTTTTTCTCACGTAACAAATAAATTTTTTCGAACTGGCAAAGTGGCTCTTCCTGCCAGGTAAAGAAATGTTCTCTATATCAATCAACTGTCAAATCAATCCTGCGAATTTTGTGTATGATCTATTACCGTATCTGCAATTCTGAGACAAGTTGTCTTCTCCTGAATATTTTATACTTATCTGCCAGCTCAGTAGTTGTCTTGCCTCGCATGGGCACCAATGTATGTTCCTCTGTAGAATGAGTGTTGTTTTATCAGTATATAGCCTCTCTAGGGCGTCAATTTCAAGTGCTGGTTGCAAACTCAAATATTGTTGTTGTATCGATAATAGATTGGCCTATCTCAGGCTTTGATATAAAGTATATTTATCAATAACAAGCCTCACTTGGGCATAAAACGAATAAAGAAATTTGTTCAAATAATTCGTAATTCGTAGTATAATAAGTGTATATCTCGTCAAAATGAGCGATAAAATGTGTCCTCAGAAACGTACAAATATTATCGTAGTATTCAGCCAAATGGCTTTATCTCTTCGAGGCAACAGTTGTAAAAGGGGTATACAATTTCACCCACTTGGCCTCCCTGGCCCGCTCTCTCTGGCCTATCCGGCGTGGCCTCTCTCTGGCCTGTCCTCCCTCCTTAATCACTTTCAGAGGCTCCTTATATACCAGCTGTCTGGGAATAACAACTTCTAATTCGCTTCTAGTCAGCATTTTGCAAACTTTGTGCAATTGCTGACTGTGCATATCTCAACAGATCAGCTGTGGTGGAGCGGGTGAGCTCATCTTCCTGGGAAGCCCATGATGTTTAAAAAACTTAGCCAATTTTCTGAGTGTGGAATTTATAAAAGTGTCTCTATCTCTTTTGTTTTTAGCTTTAAAAATCTAGAAAAATTCTGGAGTATGTATTTCGCTCCATTCTTTTTATTACTATAAATGTCATATTTTTAAAAAATTTATTTTAGCTGTGAAAATTCTTAAAGCTTATTTTTTTGAGGCTCTGCTTGCTGCTAGAAGCCAGCTCCTTGGGAAATTCCATGATTAAATGGAATCCCATGGCGATCTAGTTGAAAGGACTGTTTTTCATGAGTTTGATAGTTTCTGAGGACTGCTTTGACATTACCAATGTATAAAAAAAAAAAAACTAGCATAAAACATAAAATTTAAAACTAACATAAAGTAAAAAGCATAAAATACAAAGATTAAAGTGTAAGCTCAAGCCATGCAGTTATTGTTTATGTAAGATACTCAATCATTTGTTGTAGCTCGGGGATGTACGCATGGAGGCTCTCTTCTACTCTGTACAGGCTCTCTATAGGATTGGATGGCTGCTCAGTTCTCACGTCTCTCTTTCCGATGTTTATGCAATATTTTGATGAGCTGTGTTGAATCTGAATAAGCATATAAATAAATGTATATATTATGGTGAGATAAAGTGATTTGTGGTTTTCCCGTCCAATTAACATCTGACATCCTGAGGTGGTCTGTGTGTTGTGTCTAAGATGAATAGGTGATTAAATTTCCTTTCTGCGTGTTTTGTTGTCATCATAGGTCATAGTAGTTGCTGGTTTCTTTGGCAAAATAGGTTCTCCTGGTTTTCTTCCACAACTGATATCTGACAGTTGCCTCGCCGACTTTAAAGGTTGACTTGCAACAAAATTCACATTACAGTTATTTGGTATCAAAAGATTCATCATGTCTTACTCTGTTGTGTTGTAAGTGCCAAATCCGTGGAAATGTGATGACAAGCTCTTAACTCATTCACACCCGACTAATTTCTAGGCGATTAACCCCAGATACCGCTAATTTTTCAGGAAGTTGCCATAATTCAAATTACTACTACAGGAGACAGACTTGAGATAATTTACTCATTCAAATTTCACAAGAACCAGCCAAGTCTCTTCTTTCAAATTATATTATATTAATATGGACAACTCATGTCCCTTTTATGTAGATTCGTGCCTCAAAGAAGGTAGTTTCAGGAAACCTCCAATTTTGAAAAAGTTGTCATTTGCTGAAACAAAGTTAGATTTGCACCATAAAAGTTGCAAAATATACAAAGTTTGACTGACACTAATTATTTATTACATACAATACATAGTTATGAGTATTATTGATACATATACAGTTATTCATGAACATGAAAATCATGAAACTCTAACTTTTCCTCATGAGTATCATCCTTCAAACAAATAGCAAAGCATAGCAAAAAGCATAGCAAATCTACATGCCATTATAACTCAAATAAAACGTCATGAAAATGTTTCAAATAATAAAAATATGTTCAACAACTCTGTTCTTGACTTTTCAGAATTTATAGACAGCTCTAGGAATCAATATGATCCTATCGAAACTGAAGGATAACGTTAGTCTGACTGCGGCTGGCAGCCTGAAGACTGCATTTTTATTTGAGCATAACGATTCAATTTGGCAAAATTAAAAGTTGATAAAAACTTTCAAACATTAAAAATAATGTTTTAATTTAATTTATGCAGTATTTCAATGTCTTACCACTTCTGAATCTGCTTATTTACTTCTGGAGTTGAAAAAAATTATCGCGAACGATAGAATTTCAAGTCAGCACGGTGATTTCCGGTTTTGGTAGATATTGAGATGGGTGTACTAATTTGGTTATAACTTTTGCCAGGGACGTCATAGAGGCATAATTTAAAGTTTGTCTGATTGGCCAGAAATTTTTCTTTCTAACTAATCAGAAACAATTTTTGATAATTTTAAAATAATGATGCAAGGAGTCGGTAGATTTCAGACGCGAGTTAACTCGCGTTGGGTGCTTAAGCCTGGTTCCCATATACGTCGCAAAGCACCGGCGGTAATATCGCGCAGCAAAACACTTGCGGTGCTCAGCGCAGTTTAAAGCCTGGTTCCCATATACTTCGCAAAGCATCGGCGGTAATATCGCGCAGCAAAACACTTGCGGTGCTCAGCGCAGTTTAATGTTCACATAAAAGCCACATCGTTAATGATATCGTAAACAGAATTGCGTAATCAAATAATATAATGCGTAATCAAATAAACTGTTCGCTCGCCATAACGTTCCTATAATGGTGACCTTTACCCGTACAATGCATTTCGGGAAGGTTTTGCCTGCGGTCGTTTGCGAAATTTGAACAGCGCTAAACTATTGCGATGCCGCCGGCAACTACCGGCGGTCCTCGGCGATCCTCGGCGCATACGTTCCCATTTCATCGCTAATAGCCTGCGGTGTGTCGCCGGTGCTTTGCGACGTATATGGGAACCAGGCTTAATGTTCACATAAAAGCCACATCGTTAATAATATCGTAAACATAATTGTGTAATCAAATAAAATGCTCGCTCGCTATGCCGTTCTTATAATGGTGACCTTTACCCGTACAGTGCATTTCGGGAAGGTTTTGCCTGCGGCCGTTTGCGAAATTTGAACAGCGCTAAACTATTGCGATGCCGCCGGCAACTACCGGCGATCCTTGGCGGTCCTCGGCGCATACGTTCCCATTTCATCGCTAATAGCCTGCGGTGTGTCGCCGGTGCTTTGCGACGTATATGGGAACCAGGCTTTAGCAACGTTATAAATAGGCGAGTTAACTCGCGCCTGGGTGCGAATGAATTAAAAGCTCCAAAACGAAAAGCCGCCGGAGATTGGAATCTCTTTATTTCGATGACGTAGTAACGAAATTCGGTTATCGTCTTGTCACGTGATGTTCTCACATGAATTGAAAGGCCAATACAAAGCTCAATGTAAAACTTATCGTAGCACTAGTTTATGACAAACACTTCGGGTTTCAGCGAAGACCCCATATCAAATATAGATGCTCGCTACTTTACAGTGTTATATGTGTTATGGAAGTATTTGACTTATTTGACAGCACAATAACATCAATGATTAATGACTACAAGTTCCACTTCAATTTAAACTATGCTAATGTGATTTGTTATGTTTAGGTAATGGTTGCTAATAACTTGACCCAGATCTTTGTGCAAGCCTAGCTATGCTGAATGTTAAAGGTGGATTATGATAATCAATTATACTTTATTCTTATGAACCAAAACCCAATACACAAGTAGCAAAATTCTAAATTATAAGATGGATAACAAGTAGTAAAACACCAAGTAGTATATAAATCTCTTACGCCAACATCAAGCTTGTGTCTGCCCTTAAAGCTCAGTCTTACACGTCTGTAAGTGTCACTGCCAAAGAGGCTGAGCTATTAAAAAACACTAGCTTTTATAGGCATTTAGGATAGCCTGAGGACGGGTATATAATGTTCGTATCATATACTATGTTGTAGGAGTAAGTCCATTGGAAGGAACACCGTCTTTCGATACGTCACAGGGGGTGCGCTGAGATTGTGGCTGGATGCTAGGATTGCGTAATATTGTCTCCGTCAGCACCGTAATATGTCATGGAAAAATACTGGCTTAGGGTGATGGTAAGTTCAGTTATTTTTGGTAGTGCTTGGTGATGGGTGGATAGATATCATTACTCCCAAATTCCTTGGAGGTTCCCACAGGGGGTGTTGACGGTGTTGACTCATCAGTTTCTAAGATTGATGTATTCTAATTTTGACATTTCCATTAGGGAATCTTTTGATGTCTCTTAGGCGTCTTGATGCTCGTGCAAAATATATGCATGTACGGCGGTCTGGCTACATTCCCTGCTGGTATCTTGTTTTTTGAAGTATTTCCATACAACAACAGTCTTGTTTCGGTTTGGTCTAATTGGTAAGTCGTAATCTGGTCATGGGACCCATTACTTCGCAAATAAATTCTGCAGCACTTTTCGATTATCACAAGTGACCAACAGGCTCGTCATAATTATCAGACAATGATATGTACTCCTTCAAGCTAAGGCTAAAAAGTTAAGCGAATTTTTACGGTAAGTTATAAGATATCAGTGCTAAAAGTGACCGCATTACGATGACGATAAAATCGATGCGTAAGAACAATAGACATAATTTTATTGAATGCATGAAGTATATTTGTGAAAATATTTTGACAAATAAGGTTGCAAGAAAGTGTAAACAGAAACCAACTCTCACAACTACATCACATTTGAGCCGTTTTGGAAAGGGAATCCAAACTATGGCGGTCTCGTGTGGCTGCGATTTTCTGTTCGTTTTTGAGCTTTTAAGAGCTTGTAATCACCTTCCCACATATTTAGCACCTATTACACAACAGAGTAAGACATGGTGAATCTTTTTATATCAATTAACGGTAATGTGAATTTTGTTGCAAGTCAACCTTTAAGAAAGTCAATATATATGTATATATGCATTTATTAATACATAAACATGTACTTAATGGAAGTACAGGAATACATAAATATGTATATATTATATGCATGTTTATATATAGTATATGTACATAGTATATATGTATATTTATATATAAATATATGTATATATATATATATATATATATATATATATATATATATAACAACTATATAGTAGATATATATATGTATCTATTATATAAACGGCAATCGTTGTCTGTCTGCACGTGTGTGTGTGTGTGCGTGTGCGTGTGCGTGTGCGTGTGCGTGTGCGTGTGCGTGTGCGTGTGCGTGTGCGTGTGCGTGTGCATGTGCGTGTGCGTGAGCGTGTGCGAGTGTGTGTGTGCGTGTGAGTGCGTGCCTGTGTGTGATTGAGTGTCCGCCTTATAGAGTACCATACTTTTTGAACTATTGGCTGCTACTAGGTATCTAGGGAGCATTAACAAGAATCTCCGGTTAGTACACGCCTCTATTATACATAACCTATTCATCGTTTTTATACAAAAATCCCGTCATCTATGGATAGCGCGCGCGTTTGAAACAGCAAAGTTGCTGCCGTTTTAAAAACCTCTGTCCTGAGTTTTGAGGCCTATACAAAGGTGCCTATACAGCTATACAAATGTACTAATCATTAAATAAAGTAAATTAATGAATAGTAATTTACATGCGATTAATATTTACTGCCAACGTTGGTTTCTTGCGGTCACTGGAAAAAAACGCAGTTCTCACCTACAGTGTAGGCCTACTAAGTTTCTACATAAAAAAGGTAAGTACTTCTTATTCAATGTTGTATTGTCTATGAACTGCCACACTTCCACTACATAACCCTTTCACTTGCGTTCATGTACAAATTTAGCTATCGGCGTACTGCCAGCCATTTTGCTGATATTGCTTCATGATATTTTTTTCAATTTGAAACTCCATGTAGAACATTTGTTTTGGTTATCTAGTAGATTTTGCCAACATGTTAACAAGCACTGCTACGCAAAAAATTCATTGTATTTTTACTTTGTGCATTGATAAAGCGATGTGAAGCTACAAAGCAAAACAATCCTTTACAATGTTCCTTATTTTTACAAAACCATTACTTTCATTGCCAACAGAGTCAGTGTTGCTATTGCTATTTTTTGATTATCTGTGTAGGCACAAACATATGAATCGGTTATAATGTCATCAACATAAGTAGTTATTTGTTTTCTAATTCGGACGCCTTTGATGAACTTACACAAAACTGTTTGTTTTTAAGTTGGAATTCCCCAAACAAAGATTAAAATATTAAACTTTAGGCTAATTTTATGGAGAAATCTTAGGAAAACACAGTCACTACCATAAAAGTCCTAAAGACCGTTGGTTATGTTATCAACCAATAATAAAATTCAGTTACTAGCAATTGCTGGGAAAGTTGCAAAAATGTGTCTATGGCGGTCGACCATAGAAAACGCATAAATTTGTCTACTTCGGTGAAAGGGTTGAAAACGTTGGAGTTGCCACTGTTTGTGATAGTAAACATGTTCATTTCCTTCTGAGTTACTTTTGCTTTTTTCCATAGACGAGTTCTACAGAATTACAGAACTTGCACGGGTATTGCTACGGCGTTTTACCTACTAAATTTCTACATCGAAAAGGTTAGTATGTTTTATTCAATGTTGTATTGCCTATGAATTGCCACACCTCAACTACCAAATAACATTGGGTTTGCCGCTGTTTGTGATAGTTGGACCAGTTAATTTCCTTCAACAGCTGAGTTACTAATTTTTTCCAGCTACTAGTAGGCCTGCTGTAACTTACTACTAAAGAACTTGCACAAGTACTCCGATGGTTGCGATAGGTGATGGTGAAAAGAAAGAGAGCAGCCGGTATCGACTTACTGTCACCTTGCTTTAGCCATGACCAGCTGTACGTCGCCTGCTAAAAAGTAGGCACAAGCCAAAAACTGTTTGTTCATACACCTGACAGAAAAACAAAATATGTTGTCTATCCGCAAGTGTTGCGTTGAGCTAAACTTGTGTTATTGTTAAGTCATGCTATGTTTTTCATGTTCTGCTATGCCGCATGCAGCATTTTCTAACATATTTTCAGTATATATATATATATATATCTATATATTTTTTTTTCACGCATTCGTTATCCTTATTGTATCTCATAAAAAGGTTCTAATTTATTATTGTAAGGTTTTAGTGCTGTATCTGCCTTGACATCATACTGTTTGAGCTGTTATACATCTAAATTTTATCGACACACCCTCATTACTGTGTGTATATACCACGTCAAAACACTGGCTATAGACGAAAAACTGTAAGCTATGATTAGTGTTTAAAGCATATAGTCTCCATTCAATAAATGCTGATGATAGCAAAATATTTTGTACAATTTTTTAGAAAGAGCAAAACTTTTTAATACTGCCAATTTAAAGGACTTCAGTTTGCCTAGCGATGTCAACCTCATTATCAGTCCTCCGTACACAAATAGTGCAATGCCAATTTGAGTAGTTTGAGACTGATGCATTGTAGACTAGCTGTAAAACGTATTGCAAATTTCCATTGTTCTCCCAACATTATTGACATATATGACTGCATATGTATATTCACGGTGTGATCGGGACAAAAAAATTCAGTAGACTGCATATTTGGAGTTGTTTTACAGTATAAAATACAACTCTCAATAAACCACTTGCTGTAGATGGATCTGTTCTTGTGGACGGGTAATGCAGCTAGCGGCTTGGGGCCGTGGCGTCACTCGGGGATGCACGGGAGATCTTTTTTGCCTCGAGTGCAGCGAGAGTATCCGGGCACGGCTTTCCGGATGAATGAGTTGGCGAGTTTGAGGCGATTGAGTGCGAGGCGATTGAGTGCTAGGCGATTGATTGCGAGGTGATCGATTGTGGGTGCGAGGCAATTGGTTGCGAGTGCGAGGCGATTGGTTGCGAGGTCATTGATTGCGAGGTGGGTGCGGGCCAATTGACTGCGAGGTGAGTGCAAGAGCGCGATTGTCAACTGCTCGGCGAGTAAAGACTGGCCAGCCAAGGCGGGGGCTCGGCAGCAGAAGTGAGCAATCGTCAACTGCAAATATAGACGGTTATGGACGAACGCATGAATCTAGACGCATGAATATAGAATATTTAATAGATTTTACATGCATCTAGCTGTAAAACACATTGCAGATTTCCATTATTTTCCCCAACATCATTGACATGTAATGCGTATGCATATTCAGGGCAACAATTTCCGTAGACAATTTACATAATAATACATCAGGGCAACAATTTCAGTAGACTGCATATTTGGAGTTGTTATACAGTATGAAAGACAACTCTCAATAAACCTTATGCTGCGTGTGAATCTGTTCCTGTAGGCGGGTAATGCAGCTAGTGTATATATATATATATATATATATATACTCTATATATATATATACTCTATATATATATACTCATGCTACAGACAGTATTGTTTCGGCTATTGAAGCCTCATCAGTGCAGCTCAGAGCTTAGGCAAGGGACACAAATCTCATTACCAATGAGAGTTGACTTCCTGCCATGAAACAACTAGGTTGCCTCACAGACTTCAAGAAAGTCAATGTGCTGCAATGTCTATATATATATATATATATATATATATATATATATATATATATATATATATATATACAGTCAAACATGGATAACTCGAACTTCAAGGGACCGAGCAAAAGTGTTCAAATTATCAGAGCGTTCAAGTTATCAGAGCACTGTCACAAGTCCATATATTTACTTATTTGTTAGTAGATACATGTACATATACAATCTATAATATAAATCAAAGGCACAAATAGCTTGTTTCAAATTAAATGCTTCTAATATAAAGTTTAAAACGTTTTTTTATGAAAAAGTATAGAGATTTTTCTATCACTTGAGATTGTTTTGTTGTTTGAGGTGATGTTATTGCCAGGACGTTTTTCAGATTGACATTGGCAAAACTTGATCGTTGTTGAAATGCTCAAAAGAAAAGACATTTTTTTCTTTTGGGGTTTTACCCACGATCAATTTTGCCGATTTTTCTTGAAGTTTATGCAAAGATTATCTTACTTTACCTGGGATTCGTTAAGAGCAACACTCCAAGGCAGTTCAATTAGAAGTTTTACGAGGTTTTACGTACATTCTATATTACTCACGTTTTTTTAATAGATACTTATTGAATATACACACGTATTCTGTGTTTAGGTCAAACGATGAATAGTTTTTTGTAGCTCAGACAACGTTAAAGTTTAATTACAACAATTTTTAAGACGTTTTAAACATTCAACATTCCGACGTTGATTCAACACGGAATCAACGTCGGAAAACTATTCATCACGGGCTAGCCGGGTCACGCACTCAAGGATTTTCGCCACGCACATACAAAGCAAAAACAACATGCGATTTTTGTTTTGTATGTGCGTGGCGAAAATCCTTGCGTGCGTGACCCGGCTAGCCCGGTCTACTCATCGTGTAGCAGTATAAATCAAATTTCACCAAACCTGTAGAAAAGTCGTTGACAAAAATATTTTGCCGATGGTGGTAATAACGACGCTTATGAATTACGAAAAGATGAAGTTTACCTCTATGGCTTTGAATAAAGTGATTTTCTAAAGCGATAACAACCGTTTCGGTAGCCGTTGGGCAAAAAAACAGTTCGAATTAACAGTGTTGAGTTCGAGTTATCTATAGCAATTTATCATTACGTGGGAACGGACCAAAGGAAATGTTCGAATTAACCATGTGTTCGAGCTATCCGTGGACGAGTTATCCATGTTTGACTGTATATATATATATATATATATATATATATATATATATATATATATATATATATATATATATATATATATATATATATATTGTGGAGGACTGGACCAATGTATTAACTATGCTCTTATCCTTAGATATCAATGTTCTGTATTACAACCTTATGCGTGCTTTTCTATTATACCCTATTATGTAACACTGCATATCTAGGCCTGCCTCACAGGCCTAGATTTGGAGCTTTTAAGAGCTTGTAATCACATTTCTACATATTTGGCACCTACAACATAACAGAGTAAGACATGGTGAATCTTTTGATATCAAATAACTGTAATGAGAATTTTATTGCAAGTCAACCTTTAACACAGCTGCAACTATAATGGAAGACAGCTTCAAAACAGTGCCATTATATATTGTAGCCACATACGTATCAAAATGATTAATAAAAATTTGTGTGTATTTCTATTTTCAGAATGGCTGTAACATATATGCTACATTCCAAAACATTAAGGTGAGGATGATGGCCCATGCGCCGCACGGTGAGATGGCATAGATAGTCAACGCAAAGATAGTCAACGGACTGAGCTCGTGTTAGCAGTCAGACATCCTCAGCCTGTGTAACAGTCCTTGACAGTGAGACCGTCTAGTGTAGTGCTATTTGAAGGATGTGAATAATTCGCTCATCTCTTAGAGCTCAACTAGAGAAGAGTTCAACATGCTAGAGAATTAACAGACAATAGCTGCGTTTCCATGACGCTAATAATTCGCAAACTGAGCCAATCCACAAGTTATCTGCGTCATTGAAACGGCGTAAATCTGCAAGCTAAGCGAGTTTTGCGATCTACCAAACTTGATGAAATCCATTGTTCTTGCGAATTATGGAAACGGCACTAATGTTATTAATGTGCATTAGAATATCGATGACTATTACATTAAAAACATTTTCACGATTCAGTCGTTTTTATTTCCATTTCGGCAGTCTCAATGCGCCAACCTTCCGAATGATTGCTGCTAAGCTTAGCGGGACAAGACTGCTTAGCTATTTATTGAGTCATTAATTAGGCTAGTACTTGACCTATGAGGTCAAGCCTGGTGTTAAATCCACATCAGTAAGTGTTCATTGAAACGCTCGATTGCAGAGTACAGTGTGTACATAGCAAAATGCTCAATTATTCATATTCTCTGATGGTAACGCGCAGTCACTCGTACTAATTCCTCATTGAAGTTGAGAGCACTTTTGCAGGATTTTATTACATTCAAGTTACTCTTTTCTACATTTCAAGTGAACTTAGGTACAATACACCAACATTTTACTCAATCGAGGCCTGCATTTGTTTCACCTATGTTGTCATTTAAGTTCCTTCTATTTTATTGTTTGCATGCAAAACTTTAGCACAGAATAGAAAACCAATTTAATATTTAACAAGGCTCTTTAAAACACAAACAAAATTATTATTAATGAAGTATCCTTATTCAGCTTTAGTTTTGCTTCATGCAATGAAAACAACTTCTCTATAAAATATCACTGTTTTTCTGCAACAATGCTTTATTCAGTTGCAGAATTTTTTAAAAACTTTAGATAGGTTATTTCAAAATCTAAGCAAAAATCTTTAGCTGTTTTGTGGTTATAAAATACCTGCAAATTTTCCAAATGTATAAAAGCAAACCTTAATGCAAATATCGTTCACAATAAACGAGCTGCTCTGTTTAATGATCGGTCTATTGTTAGGGCAATGTTAAAATGACTATAACTATGTTTCCATGGTGCGCAGTACTGCGATGCAGCCCCCTCCGAAGTCGAACGGATTGTACATTACCATGCTGCGCAGTGGTTTTCAGCAAATTAGCCAGAGAAGAGACATTGTATAAATCGAATCACCTGATGGAGAAATTGAATCGATCATGGATACCGAACGTCAGAAACGGTCTTTTTATGCTTCTGTCATCATTATACTTTTATTCACAATACACATTCACAATGTTTTACAAAACTTAACACAATTTTTACAAAGTAATATATTTTTAATAAGAATTTTTTAAGCAATATATTATTTAAACGTTATTTAGGACGTGCCTCCTGTTTTTCGAAAAATGCTGGCATCGATAACAAAGTCTAGGAAAGTAATCACCTCATCCTCGTGGGTGCAGACCATAATTAAATATAGGTGAAAGAAAATCAGAAGATTAGAAAAAAACAAGATTAGCAGGGTAGCATTTGTACTATTTCATGGCCCTCGAAGAATCCGTTTTCACGGCATGGGAGATATGTGCAGCCATTGCGCAGTTGCTGTTTCCTTGTTGCAAATTTGCACAGACTTCGCACTGATCAGTGCGCAGTGATTTCAGTGCGAAGACGCCGTTTCCATGATTCGGAAAGGGCGCAACTCCGAAGCACTGCGCATCATGGGAACATAGTGTATGTCAAAAACCCTCCTAAGAAGGTTGAATTGGCTAATTTTGAGCACCTAATATTACTGCTGCAATATTGGGGTAGCCCTTTTGCTAGATTAATTAAACGCTCATGCTCTAATATTGTTTGATTCATTTTGGTTCAGTAAATGTTTGTTCCAGCTGTCTCAAGCCATTTTTAGTCCTAATAGTCAAAATAGTCCTATAAAACCACGGGTATGCTGTAAGCCTCATAAGGACACAACAGAGAGCATTTAAATACAAATTGCTGATTACAGCTGATGTCTGATCAGAACTTTGCGGGATAAAAATAAACTAACTTAAATTGCATAAAATTTGCAAAGTTCTCGCAATTGTATTCACGTAGTTAAACAGCTGCAAAATGGCTGAAGACTGTTTTGCCATAGATATGTTGGAGATTATATTCATGACCAGGGGAGTGTCCTACTACATGACTGACCCTGACATTATAATGAACTCATGAGTGATGTTACCACTTATACCCCATACAGAGTGAAGTAGCAGGGATAGCTCAATATGTATGTGTGCCTGTGTGTGTTGGTCTGCGTACTGCTACTCATGTTTAATTCTCAGCTTGACCTTTGATGTTTTTTAAATGCCGATGCGCTGGCTGAAGCTCACTACGCTGATGATATTTTCTTGAAGGTGACATTCACTATGTTTCCATGATGCGCAGTGCTTCGGAGTTGGGCCCTCTCCGAATCATGGAAACGGCGCCTTCACACTGAAATCACTGCGCACTGATCAGTGCGAAGCCAGTGCAAATTCGCAGCAAGGAAACAGCTATTGCGCAGTGGCTGCGCATGGCTCTCTTGTTGTGGAGGCAGATTCATCGAGCGCCATAACCGCGCACGAAGGTTTTCTCGCGTATATTGTTCTCTTCTATTCTTCTGCTCTTCTTTCAATTAAATATGGTTTGCACTTATGAGGATGATGAAGTGATTACTTTTTTGGACTTTATTATTGATACCAACACTTTTCAAAAGATAGATGGCAAATCCCAAAGTAATATTAAAATATTCGATACGCTGGCTGCAAAGGTGGCTGAGCGAGCTGCGGACGGTGAAGGGAAGTCGTGGAGTCCAAAGACAGGGACTCAGTGGCGTATTAAATGGAAATCATTGAAGTCGAAATATCTACGCTACAAGTCTGAAGCATCAAAGTCAGGTAAGTAAAAGTTGGTCAAACAAAGCACCAGATACTCTTTCCTATCACGTAAAATTAATTCTATTTTGCAGATAGTCGGTGATTCACTTACCTATTATGTATTACACGATGTATCATCATTATTTTTGTTAAAAATAATTGTTTTCTAATAGCAATAAAACATGTAATGTACAATAGTAACATTTTATCAATATGTTATTTTATCTTTGTGATATACCATACACAACTGCTCATACTCACGCTGATACATTTGTCATTTCCGTTATCCAGGAGCACCAGCACCCTCGTGGCGCTTTTACCTAAAGCTTCAGGAGGTTATGGGTCATAGACCCATAGCTAATGAGATCGATGCGGAGGAGCAGGCAGAAAATACCCAAGGTTTGTGAAGCATGCTATTTACATACTATGTGATTGATCCTAAAAATAATTGAACAGAACTTGATTTCATGTAAAACCAGACCTGCTAGCTGCTGTTGAATTGTGTAAGGAAGGTGTTGCATTTGAGTGGGGCGGTCCTAACCTAGGGTATCTGGGTCGACAATACAAGACATATTAATAAAAATTTTATAAATTTATTTAAAAATATCTAATTTTAACAGATGTTGACTCTGATCAGGAGAGGCCCAGATCTGCTGTGTCAGCATGTTCATCTTCTTCGACCAACAGGAGAAAGAGGCCGAGAGATGATGAGGACATGCATGATTTGAAGAGGATCTTAACAGAGCAAAGACAAGACGACCTAAAGGCTGTTGCTGCCATTATCGAAAAAAGTTCAATGACAATGTTGAATGGAATTTTTACTATTATGCAACAGATCATGCAACAACCCTCCACACCTTATGCCATGCCAAACCACCTCCAGGGCTCTGTCCCTTTTCCGCAACCTCCTAATGATACTTTCGCCAGCCCACCCCACACCATCAGTAATACATTTCCTTACACCACCCATCCGTCAAATAATGCATTCGCTTCAACCATACCACCCCACCGCCACAATATTTCCCCCCGTGCACCCCACACTGCAACCAATCCTGAAAGGCTACCTACCTCATTGGCTAGTAATGAATTGTCAGGGTACAATGTGCCCACGTTAGACTAGTACTTTGAACTATGTAAAGACGTCACATAAATATTGGAGACAGTTTATGTATGTTCAGTTGAAATTATTATTTACATTATTATTTTCTACTCTGTAAAGATTTTACATAAATATTGAATACAGTAACACAATTAGTTCAACTCACTCACAAAATTAATGTAACAAATTCAAATGTGGTTTTACATGTGAAAGGGACGGAGTAATGGCTGGGTGTGAGCAAGGAACTCTTTGATAGTATCACGGATCTCAACTGCATCTCTAGTTTGCTCATGATTGAACACAGGTGGCGGCTGTTCACGTTCAGCTGGTTCATCTGCTAGTCTGTTGAGAAGGTGGCGGGGAATCACAACTTTTCTAGTTTCCAGCATGTTATGCAATATACAGCATGTAGTAGTAAGCTTGGGCACCAACTTATACTTGACATCAATACACTTCCGCAGCATTCTCCAGCGTGCTTTGAGTCTTCCAAACGCAATCTCGACACACATGCGTGCTTTGCTGTGGTAAACATTAAATTACTCCTTTTCGAGTGACAAGTTGGCCCCTGTGAAACCTTTAATGATTTGTCTAGATATAGGGTATGCAGGGTCGCCAAGGATGTGGAGTGGAAGACTCTCTCCATGAACAATTTTATCCCGTTTTGGCATATTTTGCATCACTAATGTACTCAGCCTTGATCTTCTAAAAACGGCGGCATCGTGAGCACTGCCTGGGGTGTTGGCATAAACGTCTCTAAACAGATACTGAATATCAACCACCGCTTGCATGACAACACTTGGGTACATTTTCCTACATAGAAAATCAGCCATGCCATCAGCAGGTGGTATGATCTCAAAGTGTGTTCCATCGACAGCCCCTATGGCTTGTGGGTATTTGTAATTAGCTTCGATGATATCAGCAATCTCCCCTGCTTCTACATCTGAGTACCAGGTGATGAACTGATGTTTTTTTCTTGACATGGCATGGCAGAAAGCATACAAGCATCGATGGACTGTAGTCTTACTGACCCCGAACACTGTTGCAACTTTGCTATATTCACAGCATGAAGCCAGTTTGAAGATTGCTATGCACACCCTGTGAATAAGAGAATATTGGCACAATTAACCAAACAGTTTTACAAGACATATTGAAAAATGTACCATTATTCCTATATGGCATGTTTTCCGTATGCCACAATTCCTACATGACATAATAAATGAATGGCATTACCTCTTCTTCAGTGGAACAGGTTCCCGTACACATCTTTCTTGAGGAGACATATCGTCACGTACTAGCTCACAAATCTCATCCACAATGGTTTCTGGCATTCTGAAATGCTGCAGCCACACACCTGGCCTTGACTTAGGCAAAACATTATCATACCAAGAGGGTGTCACCTGTGGGAGAGAGGAGACGATGAGTAGAAATGACAGAATAGTATGATGTGTTAACACTAATATTTTAGGATATTTATGTTTTAGCACTGTATTTCCAATTTTTTTTTTATAAATTTTATTGTTATATGTATTGTGAATATTGTTTGAAAAAATAAATGTCATACAGAAATTAAAATAAAAGCAACTAACATACTACTAATGAATGACAACTAAACAGACTTACACACTGAACAGATTTCCATTCAACAGGTAACTTTCTCTTTCTATTTTGTCTCCTTGTCCTTCTAGAAGTAGCTTCTAACAGTATGGCGTCCTGTCGCGTATTACTTTGTAAAAATTGTGTTAAAATTAGTAATACATTGTGAAGGTGTATTGTAAATAAAAGTGTAATTACGAGAAAAGCATAAAAAAGACGTTTCTGGCGTTCGGTCTGCATGATTGCTGTGCGCAAGCGCGGCACGTGGCGTTCCTATTTATACACTTTCTCTTCTCCGACTGTTTTGCTGGAAATGATAATCATCACTGCGCAGCATGGAAACGCCCGATCCCCTCGACTTCGGAGAGCGCAACTCCGAAGCACTGCGCATCATGGAAACATAGTGATTTACGAGCCAGCGTAGACCTATTAGCTATAGGAGACTGGGCAATGCAAAGCCATGGTGTCCTACATAAATAGCCGCATGCTTTGTGACAGAAGGGTAATGCTTTGTTCACTTGCAGCTGGTCAGGCAAGTGAGTCATCATTGTTTACACTGAAAGAATCAAGAGACATTTTTGTTGCTACATGTAATTTGATATAACTACTAAAGTACACAAGATATTTGTTTCAAATTTTAGATACAAAGCTTATACACTATGTATTTCCTACCCTGCAAATTTATAAACAAAGTTGAATATTTCATATGAAAAGGGCAAGTAAAAGTGTATATTGATGCACATGTATTCCAAAAAATATTGCAAAATTATCAATGTTGCCATATGCTATGGGCTAACATGTCAGATAGCTAGGTGTACAAACTGATTTCAAATGCATACACACTGGTACATCGTACGCTGATTGCAGTCTGCCATGAATATAAATGTTGGGTCTTGGGTGTTATGCAAACCGCATCAGCAAACTCGTAGAAAACAAGCGACAAATGGTACACTTTTCTAGACATACTGTGAAAGGCTAGCCATGACTAAAGACGACCAGTCGGCTGAGCCTTGATCTGAGATTACTCTTGTTAGCTGCTACCTTTGTAGCCTCCTGATGAATTATAATCCTGAAATATCTGGAGGTGATATTTTAATTAACGTTGCATGGAAATCCCTGATGCAAATTGCTTTGTAAAACCGATGAAAAAGTCTTAGTGACCACCAGCTTGTGTATGTCCGCAGTAATTCCTTGTAAGTCGACACCCTGCCGTATGCTAATTCTGAGCCTAGACATATCTTTTGTGATGACAGGATGAGGTGGAAACAGACCACCTCTATCTTTTAAACTGATTAGTATCGCATCATCCCTGGTGCGTAAACCTGGACAGGAGGCTATAAAGCTGGTGCAGTCATTGCAGTTGAGTTTTAAGCTCCGTACCTCATAACCTGCTAAATAAATATAATATGCTAATATTATTATAAAAATCATATGTATCAACCGTAAAATAAATTTAACTACATTTCACTGATCTGCTGCAGTATTATTTCAAGCCACTCTGCTTTCTGTATATCTGCTCTATACACTAATAATAACTAAAAGTAGCTAATACCAAAATACATTTATATACCCAAATTATGCACCACAATATGAGCAGCCATGCAGTAGAGCATATGCAGCAAGGCTGCAATGTGCGCCAGATCTTTTGTTTTGTAAAAAACCTGGATATATTGGTCATATTTACCTACCGATGCTCTCCACTATGTCCGAGCCAGACCTTGACAGTTCCATTTCCAGCTGTTCGCTTGATTCTTAATCAACATGGAAGTCATCGTCACTTTCTACATGACTTTTTTTTGGTTTAGATAAGAGAAGTAGGGGCAGGAGCCATCTGTGTCATTAAAATCAAGTTTCAATTGCATAACACAATTGCAAAGAATGCTATTTTTAATAAACTTGGGTAAGTCTCAGGATCTTCTCATGAGTGACATCAGAATACTGTGCCAAAATTTATCCAAAGTTTCCAAACCAGCCATTGTACCTACCACTTAGATTTAATAGCAATTACTTTTAAAAATATTATTAAATTAACATTAAAGCTTTGCATCCGTAAAGCTGGTTGACATATGAAATTAAATAATACTCAGCATTTAGGTGACTGAATGGCATGTAGTAGAGTCACAAGTGGTGATACGTGAGCATGCTAGTCACAGTAAATGTAATAAACACGGCTAGTTAAGTTGAATCAAAAAGCACTAGAAACAGTATTGCTGTTTTTCTAGCAAAAAAGCCATTTTAAAGCTGATCCAAAAAATAGGTGAGAGCTTAGCAACAGGGATAGTTACCATTTTTAGAACACGTTCTCCTATTCTGTAATATATTTGATTGTTAACGTGTTTGCTTGCAGATTTCGATGTAATCTACCAAATCCAGCATGCTAATAAGTTAAGACGAATAATCATAGTGCTATACTTTTAAAATTATAAAATAAAATACATTTGTCTACCTTTGGGTTGTTATGTATAGAGTTCCATTATAACATGTTTTATAGAGAAAACAAATCAAGCAATTGAGGATTTTAGGCCTATGCCAACAATAATAAATCTGACAAAGATACTAATGCTCAGCAAACCAAGCCAATCGATGATTAACAAGACTTTTGAGGATACAATAGAAATACTCATGAAGAGATCTGCCATCTTACAATTATATTCAGTTATGAGATTCAGTTTTACAAGCAACTTGTTTGGAGTATAGCATGGAAGTTAGTGATGTACTTGCGGTTAATATACAATGTATATAGTTGAAATCAATACACTCAGATTTTCAACAGTTTTGCTGGAAACAATTTGCTGTCAGAAATTTGCTGGCAGCTAAATCACAAACTACTATCTACGACCACCACGAACATGCTGCTTCAGTAATGAACTTGTCAATTGAATAGTTGACTGATGACATAGAAATGGCACCACAATGCACGATTATATTAGCTCAAAATTCAAAGGCAGACACTACCACTGAAGCTGCAATAAATTAGAACTGGAAACAATTGCCAAAAATGAACTAAAATCAGATATATGCTTCTACTGAGAATACCTTCTAGATAAGAAAAAAGCCATCAGTTTCTATTAGGCTCCTACAACAAACTAATAAGCAATAAACCTGACACCACTGTCCTACTAGAGCAGATACACGATGTGACCAACCAACAATATTCGTTATAATCACTTTTGCATAACATAAGTTTCTTCCTAAAAGCAGAAAGCTAAATCCAACAGACTAAAGCTGTGGTCACAGCAGCCGATTTTGGGTCAATTCTCTGACCAATTTTTCTACTGACCGAGAATCGTTTCGTGTGAACAGCGCAAACAAGCCTGAGACCGAGATATATAGTCCAGAGCGGAAAGAATTTTTCAAGGCCGATATTTTATTTGAGTAGCCAATCACATCTTTTTTACAGTGAGTCACCTTGTCATTAAAGCCTGGTTTCCATATGACAGCACAATGATTGTGCACAAATCATTTCATGGGCCGCCATGTAGCGTTTCCATATCGCGCGTAGACGCCACGCTTGCATTGGACAGGGTGGATAATTTCCTGACAGATTTCTTCGGAAAGCAGCCATCCATTTGAATTATGGGATGGGTTGACAAGGACTAGCGGTGTATTGTGGGATACATCATTGCGCGCACCCATCGCAAGGACCCATTCTGTTGGATCCTTGTGATCAGCGTACGCACGTCGCGCGATCATCGTGCGTTGAAGTTTCCATATCACAGCTGGCCTACGCACGCAGGACGTCGCGGCCTTGCGCTGTCATATGGAAACCAGGCTTTAATATGAACACCATATTTGTCTTCACACCTGTGTATGCTATTGTCTTAGCTTCACTCATGAGTAACAGCAATCCAGAAAACTGCTGTGGAATTGTTGCTCAGGATCAATTATCATAGCAACCACATGCTAATTGAAGCATCTGCTGTTATTATAATAGTTGAAGCACATTATGTTAGCAAAAGATCATCCTCCTTATGGTTATCCATTTTTAGCGATGAGCAGTGCAAAATAATCAGGCAACTTTGTTTTTTTGTTTGTTTGTTTATTTTCATCTATAATATAACCACAAAAAAATAACATGAAGAGTGTTTCTAACAGTATAAAAAGACAAGAGAAATAGAAAAAAATGTCACTCCAGGGAAGGTGATGATGAGGTTCCTGTGCGCAATAGCAAGGCTAATCAAAGCGCGGAACCTGAAAGTAGAGTCAGCAGAAGTATGTCTAGTTGGTTTAGTCGTCTGGTTGTCTGAGGTAGCGCTTCAGTTCATTTTTGAAAGAATTAGCATTTACAATTTTACGCAGTGTAACGTAAGTTTGGAATTGATGAAGGAATTGTACAGAATTAGCAAAACATCCTTACAGTACTGAGACAATCGAAAAAACAACCCAGCATAAGGTCTAAAGTCTTTTAACAGTTTGGATATATGATTGCTCCAATTCAGCTGAGGGTCAATAAGTACTCCCAAAAATTTTATATTGTCAGATTTATTTATTGCATGACCATTAATTAGTAGGGATTGTTCATCAAAGTGGTACGAGTTCTGTGGGTTTTTTAATAACATGTAGCAAGTTTTGTTGAATTTAATTGTTAGTTTATTTTGGTTGCACCAACTCTGAAGGATTTTTAGGTCTTCATTTATTGAATGCATTTTCTTGTGAAGGTTGCTAAAAAAGTACACTAAAACATTGTAGTAAACAGTCAGCAAAATTCAAGGCGTGACTCACTAAAATATATCAGCTAAAGTTATCTGACCCTGCAAATAAAAAACGGACAAAATCACCCACTCTCAGTTCAAACTTGGCCTCTGCACATTGGCTGATCTGAACGCAGCTTAATACTAAAGCCTGGTTCCCATATCGATTGCGAAACTCTGGCGGTAACTTGCGCAGCAAAACGCTTGCGGCACTAGGCTCGGTGGCATATGTTCACATATAAGCTACATCGCTAAACATAATCGAGGAATCACATAAAATGTTTGCTTGCCATGCCGTTTCTATAATGGTGACCTTCACCTGTACGAGCATTACATGAAGGTTTTGCCTGCGGCCTTTTGCAACATTTGAACAGCCCTAAACTATTGCGAGGCCACCTGCAACTATCGGCGGTCCTTGGCTGTACCCGGCGCATAGGTTCCCATTTCACCGCTAATAGCATGCGGTGCTGTCGCCAGTACTTTGTGACGTGTATGGGAACAGGCGATTCACCAGAGCACACATACACACATACACACACACCTGCGCGCGCACGCACGCACGCACGCACACACACAAACAAACTGCTTATGAATCATTCAATAAACTAGTGGACAACCAAAGCGACACAAATGATTGTCCATACTGGTTATGTTATTAAACTATTGAGGCACTCTGCTTGCTCAAACTCTAGTGCGTTCTATACAAGAGGTCAGAGGCTTTTCTTCTCCTTCCAACCTCGGACAAACAGCACAAATAAGCCTAATTGCCAAAGAAATTAGTATAACATCATAATTCATGTAGTAATTGGACAAGCACATTTTTAGTAGCAAAGATGGCTGTGATTCTTTGTAAAGTGCTTAACCTCATCCTATTCTGATATTCGATATACTAGAGCACTTGCACTATTTAATTGAAAAAATAAAATAAAAATCATGACTAGGCTGAATTATTAATAACAGAGACTATATAGATACGTGTGTATACAAAGGTTACTGCTGCAGCAGAAGCTACTTTGAAAAAGTATTGAAAAAGTTTTTTTATGGACGATACCAGTACAAATGTATAGCAATGAAGCGCACCAGGGTACTTTGTAGATTTAGTGATTGCTTTATAAGAAACCGAAAATAGGAGTGTAGCGGGACATCTGAAATTGAAACGGCACATTAAAAGATAGGTAATGGATTTTAAAATGACTTTATAAAAATGAAACAAATGGTGATATTAGTTAATAGTAAAATTACATATACATTTAGCTTGTAACCTACAATCGCAATAAGGATACTGAAAAAAAAATGGCCAAAAATCACAATCTTGTGGTTAGTTATGCGTGTTTGCAAACTTGCGATTACAATCTTCGCAAGTTCAAACCCTCTGCGAAGCGAATCTTTTATTACTAAAACTATCCGTATATAACTGGACCACCGACAAACGCTCACATTTATATATAGATTGAATGTCATCCACTGCTAACAGTATTGCATTGTAACATATTGCCACAATTTATTTTACCATTGCTTTAACTTATTGAATAATTATATTAATTACACTAACTATCATGGTTGTTTTACTTTAATTTTGGTCAGCTGCCAATGACATCTTCGATAACAGAACGACTTTGGAGAGACCTCTGCAAAAGGCTATGTAATATTGTATAGCTCTTCGGACCTCTTAGAACCTCTCAGCTATGTATGCATGTATGGACCAAGTGATGTAATGGAAGGTGCACCAGTAATAGATTCGCTTACTTAAAACACAGCCTTTTAGTAATGTTGCAAAGGTGACACGCTAAAGCCGTGGTCGCGCGATGACCGAATTGACTTAGGTTTGGAGGTTGGTTTACTTCGGGTCGGCTAAGCCACATGTCATATGGCATCCGAAGTCACTTCGCTTCCTAGATACCATACGTATGGAGACAGGACACTGTTTCATTGGTAGTTTTTATGTATTTGAGCTAAATATTTCTATTGTAAACAAAAATCTTTGAGGAACAATTGTTAATTATAATTACGCAGCAGACTTATCAGAAGATCGTTCAGCTGCTCAGAATAAATCACTCGATAGAAAAATTTGCCAAACCTTCCATCAGCAAAATTATACTTTTTGTTAATATATGAATGTTTTTCTATGCTGAGTACATAACAAACTAAAACAGTCTTCATCATAGTAATGTGCTTTTACATAAATAAAACAGGCAACGATTATTTATCAGGATGAGTATGACACATTACTTATATTCTACAGGAAATAAAACCACAACCATTCTTTAACATTTATGCAAAACTTAAGCACAACATCTTACATTTATGCAACACAACCACAAGTCCGGGTGAGCCTTGTCGTAAATTGTTTGATGTTGTTTATTTAACCAAATAAAAAGATCGTCCCATTTCTATTTACCTTTGCTCACATGCACGTAAATAGAAATGTGACGAGTGCTCGCTAGAATTTTAACCAGCCAATAAACGCAAGGGTTCGATCACAAAATTTCGAGCAGGATCGAAATGGTTCGTTTCAGCCAGAAATGTCTTCGGCTGAACAGTTTACAACTGACAGCGACGTTGCTTTGTGTCGTTTAGTTCGTTTCGGCTCTCACGTGACCACTGACCACCCTTAAAGATGTAGTTGCGTCAAATTTAAGTTGATCTTAAAAGAAAGAATTTTTTTTTCTCTATCAGTTGATATGTTGTTTGTTGTGTTACGCGATCGCAATGCCAAGATATTTGAAGATTAAAACCGAAAAAATCTGATCGCCGTAAAGACGCTCAGGCCACCAAAACGTGCCCAGACTTGCCCAAAATGATGTCACGCGTTTGGCAACCTGTCTCTATCTCTCGTATTCACATCGGGTATTTGCAATAAAAGTCTAGTCTTACGCGGCTCTATTGGCATATATCTTATTTTGTATTTGCTCATGTTGGCTAGAATAAAATTTTAAATCCTGCTACAGATGCATTATTATGAATTTTTAAAAGGCCTCAAATAACGAAAATTGAAAATTTGTTCTACTCACTTTCTCCAAATGTTGTGTAAACATTTGGGTACCGACTACCAATTCTACCGGTCTACGGTAATTCTGTCAAGTCACTTTATGTAGAACGCGGTCTTTGTATCAGCACAGTTCTGCAGCTACCCATATAAACGATATGCAGCCTCCCATAAGCCCCGCCCACATTATGTCGCCTATTACCTACATACTAGTTTCTTACTAGTAGTATTCTTACCGAACACTAAATAAGTGAAATAAGCAAGCCACCTCTTTGAAAAGAATATAGACAGGGATAGAGTTTTAAGGATGAGAAGTCTGCTGCAAACTGGATTTGAACTCACATTCTCCAGTTCTGTGGACACCCATATACCATATCCAATTCACTACAATATTCTGCAAATCATGTTTTGCATTATCTTCAACAATATTATTTTATTATATAATTTTTACAAGCAAAAATATTTTCATCTCGGCATAAAGCTTTTATTAAAAATATTCATCAAGTCGTGGCCACTCACATAGTATTAGCTGATACAATAAGACAAATTCATCTACTGCAACAAACTCAAACAAAAAATCATGGCTTATCCAGCACGCATTCAAGTCTCGCTTTCTCCTTTATGGCAGTTTCCACACTGACAAAGCTTCTTCGGCTAGTGGGACGACATAAACATTCTGTAATCAGTAAAACAAGTAAATGTAAACAAAGTAGATGCAATAAATATGTCATTCATAGATATGTCATTCTAAAGCGTATCTATTGACAGCTTCCAAATTGGGAGTTAAATAGATTGCGAGTGTAATTTTAAAAACGAATAAACATTTAATAAAGGCACAAGTACGCCAAGCCAACGATTCGAAGCTTTGGTTCTGGAAATTAAAGATTTGCAATGATCAATCGATTTTACCCACTTCCTACGAGTGAAAATAATTTGTAATCATGACTCTAATTTACCAAAGAAAATTCGAAAAAAATATTATAGCTAGGTAAAACGGCAGATAAGCTATGAAACGATGATTGGAGATAGCAAAGAATTATCATTTTATTAATTAGTATATGTATTTATGACTATAAAAAATATTACATTTACTAAAGTATAGAAGACTCTAAGTTAATTTACCTCCATTCTGTCTTCTTCTGCATCAAAACGCTGCTGACGCCTGTCAGCTTTGGCCATATACTGTCTACTCTAATCTTTTACTAAAAGTTGCTCAGATAACTCTGAGTAGCGGTCGCTCGAACTTAAAGCCATTTTAAAACTATGTATAACTTAGTAATTGTTGAAACGTGTTGAATCAGTAACGATGAGAATGAATTCTCTAACGATGAGAATCTTCGAGATCACAGACAACGCGTTTTACGAGTGATAACATTTATTACGGCCTATATAAAAATTTCGCACGCATGATTGGCTAACGAATCGACCTCATATTTATTGCTCGTAGTTTCGTTTCAGATACCTTGCTTGTGACGTCACGAAATAGGCACCCGCTGGAACGTGAGCTTTTTAAAAGAGGGCCTCATTCAAACGCATATATCTCTGGACAGGGTTGGTCTACAAAGACAAAAATGGCATCAAATTGTAGCTGATGTTTTAGCCTTTTATGGGTCCTAATTTCATTTTTGACGCAACTACATCTTTAAAGAGTATTGATGTGTAAGAAATTTGTAAGCTGCGAGTCTAAGATACACCGGTAACTGCTCAGTTGAGCGATAATCCCATTGAAATACAATTCTTGGATAATACTGCGATAGTGTGGCATCATGCGGATCGATCACCCATAGACTCCCCTTCAATCTATTGCATGTGTGTTTCTATTAATAAGACAAAACTGTCACCATAGAGCTATAAGCTGGGCTGACTAATACTTTTTAACGAATGCCATAGCTGTTTAGTAGTTAAAAGTTACCGGAGAAGTGGAATTGTCTGCTCCAAGGAGAGATAGCTTTATCGTTGCAACAGTATGTGTAGATGTGAACAGAGCCGTATAGCACACATGTGAGCTCTACGGCTCTGAGAGTGAATTTTAAAAAGCTGAAGTTTTTGTTGTTGATGAAAGGCAGCTTAGCCTCCAAAGCTTTAGTTTTAGTCTTAAAGGTTGACTTGCGACAAAATTCACATTACAGTTATTTGGTATCAAAAGATTCACCATGTCTTACACTGTTGTGTTGTAGGTGCCAAATATGTGGAAATGTGATTACAAGCTCTTGAAAGCTCAAAAACGAAAAGCCGCCGTAAATTGGAATCTGTTTATTTCTCTGACGTAGTTCTGACAGTTTGGTTATTGTCTTGTCACGTGATGTTCTCATGTGAATTGAAAGGCCAATACAAAGCTCCATATAAAACTTATCGTAGCACTAGTTTATGACAAACACTTCGGGTTTTACCGAAGACCCCGTATCAAATATAGATGCTCGCTACTTTCAATTTTGTTTCGGCTTGATCTAATCGTCAAGTCGTAATCTGATCATGTGACCCAATACTTCGCAAATAATTTTTGCAGCAACTTTCGATTATCACATGTGACTAACCGGCTTGTCATGATTATCAGACAATGATATGTACGCCTTCGAGCTAAGGTTAGAAAGTTTAACGACTTTTACGGTAAGTTATAATATATCAGAGCTAAAAGTGACAGCATTACAATGACGATAAAATAGACGCGTAAGAACAATAGACCTGGTTTTATTGAATGTGTGAACTATATTTGTGAAAATATTTCGACGAATGAGGTTGCATCAAAGTGTAAACAGAAACCATCCTGTAACAACTACGTCCCATTTGAGCCGCTTTGGAAAGAGAATCCAAACTACGGCAGTCTCATGTGGCTGCGATTAACTGTTGGTTATTTTAGCTTTTAAAAGCTTTTAATCACATTCCCATATAATTTGCACCTACAACACAACAGAATAAGACATGGTGAATCTTTTGATATCAAATAACTGTAATGTGAATTTTGTTGCAAGTCAACCTTTAACAATAAGTCATATATAACAATCCTATTTTTTGTTCAGGAAATGACGAGAACACCTATTGTAGGTTTTCGTAAACAGTGTTAAATAATACAGTGTGGTATTCACTTTTCTTTTGAAACCTTTGGCTCAGTTTTTGTTGTTGCTTGTCACAGTAGATATTACAAATAATTAACAAAACAGTGAAGCGTTCAGTTATTGTTATTAGCTTGCTTATATGACATTGTCAATTTACTAAACAAATCTTCCTTTTGCAATTACAAAATAGTTTGTGCCCATCTGGGGCATTGGTTAGTAATGACACAAGAAACAACCATCGTAACCGAGCCTGTCAACTTGCAGAAAATTCTCACATAGATGATTTATAGTTTAAAGCCAATTACGCGGCTATATCAAACAGTCAGTTCACATACCCGTTGAAACGATTGTTGTATTGTCAGATTTGCTCTTTACAAAATAAGAAAAAGGGGGATGAACCTTCAAAAAAATCTCCAAACCATTATGCAATCTTGTTGTTGAATTTAACTCGAAGAGAGATTATCTCATTTATATCAAATTGTAAAAATCACAATTAGATAAATTACGGAAATTAAAAATTACAGTTACTACATGGTTGTGTCATAATAATTAGTCTACATGTATTTGCTAGAATAGACCATGGATCCGCATAAAGTTACTTCCACTTGGCGATGCTTAAATAATTTTGGCAAAGATCAATTTTCTTAGAATTGTGTAACATATTAGCAGACAAATCACTGAAAATTATGTTGTTTTGCAAGGAATGTTAGAAGTGAAAAGGTTGCTTTGCTTGTTGTCTGATGGATTATTTTTGGACTCAACAAAGTTTCATGCTGTAAATAAAAAATGATTATTGAGTCTTGACTGACCATTTCACAAGATTATCTTGGCTTCTAGTAGTTTCGGCTTGGCTGCCCATTTCGCAAGATTTGGTAGACCAGTGACTCTAATATCAGATTGTGGTCAGCCGTACAGCTCAGAGGAGTTCAAAAAGTTCATGCGAGCGTGGAATATCGAACACGTAAGATCTAGCCCCTACCACGCATCCAGCAATGGTCTGGCAGAGAAATCTGTTCAGACAGCCAAACGCCTGCTTGAGAAGACGTTCTAGGAGGGTGGAGACATCTACATGGCTCTACTTAACCAACGCAACACGCCGAGAAAGGATATGTTTCTCTGAGCTGGCGAGCCCATATCCTTTCTCGGCGTGTTGCGTTGGTTAAGTAGAGCCATGTAGATGTCTCCACCCTCCTAGAACGTCTTCTCAAGCAGGCGTTTGGCTGTCTGAGCAGATTTCTCTGCCAGACCATTGCTGGATGCGTGGTAGGGGCTAGATCTTACGTGTTCGATATTCCACGCTCGCATGAACTTTCTGAACTCCTCTGAGCTGTACGGCTGACCACAATCTGATATTAGAGTCACTGGTCTACCAAATCTTGCGAAATGGGCTTTCAGTTTTTTAATCACAGTCGCTGCAGAGGTGTCACGAAGTGTGTCGATTTCATACCAGCCTGAGTATGAGTCTACAGTCACCAAATACGTAATCGATCTCCAGTAGAACATGTCAGTGGCTACGATGCTCCATGGTTGCGACGGTACAGGATACGATAGTAACAGTTCTCTCGGCTGGTGATTTCTGGATGTCTGGCATATACTGCAGAGAGCTAGTGCTTTGTCGATGTCACTACTCATGCCTGGCCAGAATACAATGCCGTTGGCACATCGCTTGGTTGCTTCGATGCCAATATGTCCTCGATGGAGCTGCTGGATATAGTCGTCTTTAAGCGATTGAGGTACGATAGCACGCTCACCTCTGTAGACTACACCATTCTCAACAGCGAGTTCATCACGAAATGCAAAATACGGCTTGATATCTTCGGCTACACTGGCCTCCTTTCTGGGCCATCCAGCCAGTATGAGTTCACTTATCTTACTGAGTACGGGATCACTGGTTGTGGCTTGCTGTAGCTCGAGATACTTCTGGTCGGTTATCGGTGTTACGGCGAGTACGTCAAAGTCTATGTGTTCGTTATTGTCATTGTCCGGTAGATAGGCGCGAGACATTGTATCAGCGAGGTATAGTGTCTTGTCCTTCTTGTATATGATGTTTAAACGATATGGCTTCAGCTGTAGTAACATACTCTGAAGTCTCTTAGGCGCTGCGGATAACGGCTTATTCATAATCGATACGAGCGGCTGATGGTCGGTTTCTACGGTAAAGTCTCTGAATACATAGTCTCTGATTCGGTTGCAGGCGAATCTTACAGCCAGCGGTTCTTTTTCTATTTGAGAGTAGCGTTTCTCGGTATCCGTCATAGCTCGAGAAGCAAAACTGACGACTCTGTTGTCCTGAAGACAGGCTGCTCCCAGCCCAGATTGCGAGGCATCGCAGGTAAGTGTCACTGGCTTATTGACGTCGTAGCAGGTAAGAGTCGTTGCATTAGCGATCTCATCTTTTATGGCTTTCAGCGCTTGTGCCTGCTGTGACTTCCAGGTCCACGCTGTGTCTTTACGGAGTAGGTCATTTAGTACGGCGATCTTCTCACTCAGGTGCGGTATAAACTTGGCGAGATACTTGACCATGCCCATGAATCTCTGTAGTTCTTCTACATTAGTTGGGCTTGGCATGTCGGTGATTGCCTTGACCTTAGCAGGGTCAGGTTTCAGTCCCAGATCAGTTAGTACGTGCCCTACATATCGGACTTCTGTCGTCTTGTACTTGCATTTACGCGGCGACAGTTTGAGGTTTATCTCCTGCAGTCGTGTCATTACTCTCCTTCTTGGCGGTTACTACGAGTGCGGATACCCAGTCGGTAGGTTCGGTTACCTTGGTGATAATCCCGCGATCCTCTAGTCGGTTTAGAGCTGCTTCTACTTTGTCACGTAGAGGCGCTGGTACAGAGCGGACAGGTCGAATGACTGGTGCTACTTCCGGATCTATCATTATCTTGTAGTTACATGGCAGTGTACCTAGTTTGCCATCAAATAACTGTGGATAGTCTTCTAGTAGCTTGGCTTAAAGAAACATATCTCGCCGAACTCGCACACCGATACCGACAGCCGAGACGCTCCTACGACCCACAATCATAGACTCTGAGGCAGTTCAACATAAGCTGTCACAAGAGCGTACTCGTCAGAAATCATACGCTGATCACTCTGCTGTTACACTCCCGACACTCACACCAGGTGATACCGTGCGTATGCAGACCAACAAAGGCTTCTGTGACACCACCGCCACTATTGTCGGAACAGCCAACCCCCGATCGTATGTTGTGCAGCAGAACGGCAAAACATACAGATGTAACCGTCGCCACCTGCTACACGTACCGACTCCTGATCTCGCTGATACTGTGGTTCCGCCACCACCTACTATGTCTACCACCTCAGATGACAAGCCAGGTGACCCGCCGGCTCGCTTGACACCCACCGACTCCGCCGCCGCAACTGACACTCCTGTGACAGTGACTAGATCAGGGCGTGCAGTTGTTAAACCAGTTCGATATCGCGACTAGGGGAAGGATGTAACATTCTAGGTATATTCTATGCATCCGCGCCTTCTAACTTTACTAATCACGTGGCTCTAATTATAATATTATGTGTTAGCTTCATCAGCTTTGTATAATATTATGAGTTAGCTTTATCAGCTTTGTATTATACTGTGTGTTAGCTTTATCAGCTTTGCTTTATCAGCTTTGTTTATAACTATGTGTCTTGTACTGAAACTTTCTCTTCTGGTCTAGACCTGCGAACAAGAAACTGCGTTTCAATTCTCCAAGCAATATTCCTTACTTGAGCAACTTAGGACCAACATATTACAAACTTGCAACTTCGTTTTTCTTTTCAGTCTGTACAATAAATAGTTGTGTAACATTAACATGATGTACTGCTCAGAAAAAAATCACCTCAAAATCTCTTTCTCATAAAATGTCTTCAACTTATTCACTACGTAATTCATTTTATGTAGCCTATAACATAATTAATTTGTATCAACAAAAGCCATTCAAACAGCTGCTCACAAATTGGGCCAGGCCAAACAAGGCAAGTCTTCGTCAGATGCGATGAAATTCGTATGCTCTCTACGAGCGCGTTTCAGAGCTTTTGTGCTTATAGATGTTGGGAATCATCCGCAGTTAACGTTTCACATGAAATGAATACAAATGCTATATATATAATAATTATAAGAATCCTTTACTGTCAGTTTCACATGAACACACACTACAATAGTCTCTATACTAAGCATTTGAACCAAGAAAATCTGAATCCATTCACTTGTAGCCACAAAAAGAGAACCAAACCACATAATATAAAAAAGCCCCAGTGAGGGGCTCTCCGTCTGATTTAAATTGTCTGTAAGCCCCACAGAGGGGCTTATAGTAGTGCATGAGTTAAATCAGTCACCACAAGGCAAATATGGTATTCATTATTCGATATCAAGTTGATTTAAACCCTTCGGTCACCATTTTCGCAGGTCTGCGAGTGTGCGGTGGCTTTGTGTAAGGCAGTTTTGTAACTGATCAACAATTTGAGGTTTCTTACCAAATAGCGTCAAATCACGTCCATAAGTGGTGAATAAATCACTCAGCGATATTTATTCAGAACTCTTTTAGCAGTTTTAACACAACATCATGAGTATAGGCAGCGGTAATCACATCGGTAGTTTCAGAAAAAATCACCAACTTCTCGGAATCTCCAACAGGTATTCGGCGTTAAAGATGTAGTTGCGTCAAAAATGAAATTAGGACCCATAAAAATCTAAAACATCAGCTACAATTTGATGCCATTTTTGTCTTTGTAGACCAACCCTGTCCAGAGATATATGCGTTTGAATGAGGCCCTCTTTTAAAAAGCTCACGTTCCAGCGGGTGCCTATTTCGTGACGTCACAAGCTTGTTATCTGAAACGAAACCACGAGCGATAAATATGAGGTCGATTCGTTAGCCAATCATGTGTGCGAAATTTTTATATAGGCCGTAATAAATGTTATCACTCGTAAAATGCGTTGTCTGTGATCTCGAAGATTCTCATCATAGAGAATTCATTCTCCTCGTTACTGATTCAACGCGTTTCAACAATTACTAAGTTATACATAGTTTTAAAATGGCTTCAAGTTCGAGCGACCGCTACTCAGAGTTTTCTGAGCAACTTTAAGTAAAATATTAGAGTAGACAGCGTATGGCCAAAGCTGACAGGCGTCAGCAGCGTTTTGCTGCAGAAGAAGACAGAATAGAGGTAAATTAACTTAGAGTCTTCTATACTTTAGTAAATGTAATATTTTTTATAGTCATAAATACATATACTAATTAATAAAATGATAATTCTTGCTATCTCCAATCATCGTTTCATAGCTTATCTGCCGTTTTACCTAGCTATAATATTTTTTTCGAATTTTCTTTGGTAAATTAGAGTCATGATTACAAATTATTTTCACTCGTAGGAAGTGGGTAAAATCGATTGATCATTGCAAATCTTTAATTTTCAGAACCAAAGCTTCGAATCGTTGGCTTGGCGTACTTGTGCCTTTATTAAATGTTTATTCGTTTTTAAAATTACACTCGCAATCTATTCAACTCCCAATTTGGAAGCTGTCAATAGATATGCTTTAGAATGACATATCTATGAATGACATATTTATTGCATCTACTTTGTTTACATTTACTTGTTTTACTGATTACAGAATGTTTATGTCGTCCCACCAGCCGAAGAAGCTTTGTCAGTGTGGAAACTGCCATAAAGGAGAAAGCGAGACTTTAATGCGTGCTGGATGATGTTTTGTTTGAGTTTGTTGCAGTAGATGAATTTGTCTTATTGTATCAGCTAATACTATGTGAGTGGCCACGACTTGATGAATATTTTTAATAAAAGCTTTATGCCGAGATGAAAATATTTTTGCTTGTAAAAATTATATAATAAAATAATATTGTTGAAGATAATGCAAAACATGATTTGCAGAATATTGTAGTGAATCGGATATGGTATATGGGTGTCCGCAGAACTGGAGAATGTGAGTTCAAATCCAGTTTGCAGCAGACTTCTCATCCTTAAAACTCTATCCCTGTCTATATTCTTTTCAAAGAGGTGGCTTGCTTATTTCACTAATTTAGTATTCGGTAAGAATACTACTAGCAATGATATACAGCAATGTATACAGCTGTATATCATTGCTACTAGTAAGAAACTAGTACGTAGGCAATATGTAATAGGTGACATAATGTGGGCGGGGCTTATGGGAGACCGTATATCGTTTGTATGGGTAGCTGCAGAACTGCTGATACAAAGACCGCGTTCTACATAAAGTGACTTGGCAGAATTACCGTAGACCGGTAGAATTGGTAGTCGGTACCCAAATGTTTACACAACATTTGGAGAAAGTGAGTAGAACAAATTTTCAATTTTCGTTATTTGAGGCCTTTGAAACATTCATAATAATGCATCTGTAGCAGGATTTAAAATTTTATTCTAGCCAACATGAGCAAATACAAAATAAGATATATGCCAATAGAGCCGCGTTAGACTAGACTTTTATCGCAAATAGCCGATGTGAATACGAGAGATAGAGACAGGTTGCCAAATGCGTGACATCATTTTTGGCGAGGCTGGGCACGTTTTTGTGGCCTGAGCGTTTTTACGGCGATCAGATTTTTTCGGTTTTAATCTTCAAATATCTTGGCAATGCGATCGCGTAACACAACAAACAACATATCAACTGATAGAGAAAAACAAATGCTTTCTTTTAAGACCAACTTAAATTTTGACGCAACTACATCTTTAAGTATGACTCGCTTGGTCTTCCATAACCGTGGTTTTACGACGTTTTGTCAGTTTACGTCTATTAAATCTTTACAAAGAGATTAAACGCTCTTTTGTATGGATTACAGAGATTACGCCTACAAGAGGATTCGGCTACAAGAGGTTTCGCCTACACTTCCTGGAGGTTACGTCTACGCTTCCTGGAGGTTACGTCTACACTTCCTGGAGGTTACGTCTACAGTTATGGAGATGGTGCGTACTGATATGTATTATGATATCGGTATTATTCAGTTACCCATAACTGAAATTAATCGGTGTTTAAATTCTCTTCATATCACAATATTCAACAGCTCGCTGAGCATGCGAGAGAGAGAGAGAGATAGCCGTTGGCTGTTATTATTATTACATAATATTATTAAGCAGAGCTTAATAATATTACGGTGTGAACCTTATAGCTATTATATTGTGGGACGCGTGATTCAATAGAAATATGGCTTTAATTACGAAAATATGTTAGAACAGTAATTTACCTTTTTATTAGTGATCGTCCACTGCAGACTGGTCACTCCTTCTTGGATGTACGCAGCCTGCCGTGACCAGGCACGGATTTGGATAGTAAAGTATAGGACTATCACCGTCTCGTGGAAGTGGCCTTCACCGGTCGAGAGTCCATCCCAAAAGAAAGAAGGATAGTTTAAATCTCCCGGTTAGATGTTGCATCTGAAGACCAACGAGTGCAAGAACTGTGACGGGGGGAGGTTATCAGTACTGCCCCTATTAAGAGAAATAACTCACGCTATACCAATGTGACGTAGGCCAGCTACGCAATATTATTGGTCGTACTAATCGTGCCTAATACACTATAGCGAATGCCAACGTGGACTACAAGATGGCGGATCCAAACCATAATGCAATTTGCTACGCAGTTCCGACTTAGATAATGTAAAGGTCGAATTTCCCAGCAATGAGGAGACAACTCCTTTTCGGCAAGCAGAAACTGACAAAACGAGATATAACAGTACTATTGATTGTTGAAGAAAAAATGTAAGAAAAATGGTAAAAAACAATGCAATAATAGTGTTTTCACATAACATTGATTGAAAAATATACTACCGACTAAAGTCATCTATCAATCAGAACGAAGATCGTGGAAGTGTAAAATAAAAACAATTTATTATCTCCTTTCCTTTCTTGGCTTTCTTAACGATTACTACCACTGCTACTATTACTACTGGTGGCTCTTCGGAGCCACAAGAACGCTAAGATGTGTGCTTAAAATCTCAAAGCTTTGGTAGATGCTTTGAGTTTGATAAAATCATCACCACCTTAGGGTGATAGACTGATAGTACCATTCGTTGTACTACGAATTATTATTTATTGATAGTTTGTAATTAATTAATAGTCTGCAACTAACGGTGGACTAGTATTTCCATGTATGTAGCTTTGTACGCAACATCCTAATTACAAGTCCCAGGTAGCGAATGGGACCAATGCCAATATTGGTATATTGATATTGGTCCTGATCAATAAGTCAATATCACCACCCAGAATTTTACTAAAAACATCATGACAAAGTTTAACTCATCAGTCTTTCAAGGTTTCAAAATAATTAATTTCTCATAGTTGAAGAAAACTAACTCTGCTTTTTTGTCTATACAAAAATCTCAGTGCAGCGTTTTGAGTTCACTTTAGTAAAGTAATATCCTTTGTAAGGTAAGGGTCCCAAACCATGCAGCCATACTCAGGACCAGGTCTAACTCGTGAAGTATCAGCTATCTTTCTTGTCTTTTGATCTGCATCTTTCAGAACCATTGAAAGCATGCCGATTAATTGCTCTTCCTCGAATTCAATTTTTAAAATATGTTGATTAAATTTCAGATCATTCTGCAACTCTACCACAAAATAAGGATTAGAAGTCACACTTTGAAGATGGTTATCACATAAGGTGAGAAAGTTATTTGTATCCATCGGCAAAGACGACTTGCCAATAGAGAGATGGTAATAATTTTGTTGATTAAATTTCATGTGCCAAATTTTGGCTCAAGATTCAAGAGAGCATAAATCTTGTTGCAGCATGGGAGCTTTGTCTTGTGTAGCTGTTGAGGCTCTGTGTTATCAGCTAAGTTGTCAGTTCATCTTTGGCCACATTCTTGGCACTCGCATGGAGTCCCTTAATACCTCGTCTCTTAGCCTACCAAGCATCATTTTATGCAATATGTAGCAGGCACAAAAATGGCTCTAGACTCTCTCAACAAGCTGTTTGGGAGTTGTCTGTTAGAGTTTTGCTGTTGTTAAACACACGACTCCTTTCTTAAAGCTAGTCTAAACAGGCTAAACTAGCTCATACAATGATTAGCAGGGCTTTTGGCTCACAAAATATGAAGCAAAAGTTTAATCATTATATTACTGTTTGAACATATTAGAATATTATACCTATAACCTAGCTTAGGTTGATTTGTTCTGTATCTTGCAAAAATTATGTGCATTAACCATTAATTCTATGTTATGTACATTAGGACAATTTATTTCCAGCATCAAAACTAATTAATAACCTAAATCAGTGAATTCCTAGTTTGTAGATACTTGCAGTTATTTTGTCAAGTCTGGTGCTAGTGAAAAGTCCTACATAATTCTACTCCGAAAATTTCATCTAAAATTTACCGATTAAACTGCTATGTTACTATTTTTATACCTCTCAGAGATATCTTGATGGCTGCTATGTGCTCTATCTTGCTCCATCTGAGGTGGTACGTTGTCAATGAGAGGTGCAGCTGTGGCGATCATTCCAGTGACAGGTGACTCTGCCAGAGGTATGAGTATACAATCTTTCTTTCTGTAGTATAAAATAATATTATTAATGCGGGTGATTGGCATATGAATCAAAAAGTAGTGCGTTATCATTACAGTGCCATAAATATTTGTTATAAATTCAAAAAATTATAACAAATATTTATATTTGGTATAAATTCAAAAGTTTATAGCAAATATAAATATATTTATGTATTTATATTTATTATGAATATATAAATAGTATTTTATGTTTATTTTATATATTTTATTTTAATTTTAAAAAGTATAAAGATATTTGATTTGATATTGGTAAATATTAACTATAAATAAAATTTATTTATATCTAAAGTCAAAAATTTATAAACTCAAACATTTTTAATGATCTAAACCATGGTATTCTCAACAACATAAAATTGCTACTCTAAACAGGCATCACCCATGACAGTGCTGGTGTATGAGTTCTTGGTAATTTTATTCCTTTAACATCGGTCTAGAGCTACTAATATTATTAGAGCATTACATAGCTTGCAGAAAAATAGTGACAACTGTGGACCAGCCCCTCTCTGTTATGCGAAATCAACAGAAGTCATCTGCTCTTGTTTACTGATCAATCTTCATTGCATGTCATTTTCATCTAAACTGCGTCATCCACACATCCTTGGATTGCGGTTGTAAATAATAAACTTCATCGCATGATTTTTTTTAAATACAGTATACCGCTGGCTCCATTGAATGTCAAGTTTTTACTTCCAATTCGTAAAATATCGTCAAGCCATTTCCATAGATGAAATGTCAATAGCAAATTTTGAAAAAATATAACAGGTTTTCATTTGAATGCTTCATTTTTTCATGCAATTACAAAAGAATTGAATCACATACAATCACACTGTATTAGTGCCAGTTAAAAAAATCTAATAATTAGTGTTCCAAATTCCTTATCAAGGTGTATCGAACTTACTGGGTATATACTTTGATTATGATTGTGCCTATGATTTTATGATTATCGTGATTCAGTATTATCACTCACTATCAAACAACCAGTAAATCCCATTGACAATTTTGTTGTTTTTGCAGTGCTTTCACTTTAAACATATTACACAACCCATCTGTAGACAACCAGTCACAGATGAACAACCCTTACTCTAGTACTTAGTACTCTACGGTTAAGGTTCTTTTGAGTGAATTTTACCAAATTGGTATTTACAAAGAAACCAATTTTACAAATTGTTTTTGTATCTCATATAAAGTTAACTCATTAGTTTATGGTGAGCCAAAACACTTACAATACTTGTTTATAATTGCTGCCATTTTTCTCCTCATCTCTCTGTGCAAATTTTCTTATCCGCTCAGTGTTCAGTTTCTAATGTATCGAGCTAGAAAAAGTAAATTGCATGATCATACTTTCTAATATTCTCAAAAAACATATTGCTTTTTCATGACCTACTACTCTACTTTGTAGAACATTGAAAGTCGATTGAGAAAGAATGATGACAGTCAGAAGATAGGGTGATATGACGATACATACGTTATTGAACACATACTAGTACAAGTACAGATACTACCATTTCAAGATGTATCACTGACATGATGGTGCTTATATGTGATGAATGAGAAAATGGAGCAAATAAATCTGTAACTGGATGTTTGTATTTTTTTGCAGAATAAATCCTAAACTTATAATATATCTATTGATTCAATTGATGAAATAGAAAAACTTCAGCAAATAAAAATACTACAAGGATGTGTACTTAGCATATGAACTGTTGTGTGTACAAAAGTAGCCCAATTCCTCCAAATTATACAAAAGTGAATAATTTTGTATAAGTCTAAATGAAATTCACTTCAAAATAGTCTTTTAATCTATACTTGTTATATAGCAAAGCTAAAGAGGAGCAGTCATAGTAGCTATGCAAGGAGATTGAGAAATGGGTTTTTACTTCATTTCAAAGATATTTATTACAGCATTACAAAGTGGTTGAAGCTATGGCCACTTTAGCATAATTTTATCAAACGTGCTTAATTGTTTAGTGGTCTTTTTGTTAATTTAGATTGGCTCGTTTATATGTCATATTTTTTCTTGCTAAAACATTATTGTTTAGTAAATAATTTATTTTGTATCAAAGTGAAATAACAGGTTATATGCAGAAAAATCAGATTTTTATGCATATAACCAATTATATAACCAATTATATATATATAATTTTTCTTTTGCTCATTTATGATGGATGACACTATTGTAAATCATATGACTTGTATTTGTAATTTACTCTGTATATTTGCATATGTACTCAAGGGTGATCTTAACTGGCTGTGAGGGAGGCTCCATGTAAAAATGGAACATAATGGTATGCAATAGGAGATAAAAAAAAACAACTCCAAAGTTATGCCATGATATATTGACCAACAACCATTGATCACTTTTAGTGATGGGCTGCTGACAACATATAGAAATACTCAGTTATTGACATGCAGGGGTCTCAACTACTCGGATTTAATCCGAATCGGTCGGATTTGAAGTTCAAAAGCAGTCACTCGGACGGATTTTGTCCAATAAAGGTTTATGCTCGGATTCCTTATAATCTGCTAGGATTTTTCAACCACTTACTCGGATTTTCTTGTTTACATTTCTTATCAGCTTAATCCCTGTGTTAAAAGAGATAGAAATTCATCAAAAATTTTATTTAAAGAAGTTTAATTAATTAGCAAGACGTCTTTGTCTTTGACAAATAAAGAGAAATTATTATTTGAATCGCTAAATTTTATAACCTAACTTCTGTAACTGATAAAGGGTGAATCAGGAAGGTTTAATCTTAATATACCCGTATGATACGAATGTGGGTAACTCGTTGTTGAATCGATAGTTATATATAGTAATAATCACACAGTTCAAATGAAATCTTACGTCTTTGGCATACGCTAAATGCTCATTTTTTACGATCGCAAGCTAAAGCTAGTCTGAGAAATACATGCAGCAGAATTAATGCTCAACGTAAGATGAAATCTATCATGCGTAACATGCATGTTATCTACAAAGCAACTTAGTGTGCAGAAAAATGGCTGCTGCTTCTCCCTTAGCGGTCAGCAGCGATAGTGAAGAAGGGGTTGTTGTTGAGGCTGCCCCACCATCTAAAAAACCTAAGAAGCTTGCTGGCAGCAAAGCATCTGCCAATTTACTTGCTGAGCTCAATGAAAGTTGTCCGAACACGTTTAAAAAGCACTCTGAATATGAACTGTGTTGTTTGGAATGCCGATCAGTTATTAACATTCGAAGAGGGGGAGCCAAAGATGCTAGGAAACATACCAATACCACCAAACATATCAAGGCAGTAGAACGAAATAAAAAGCAGAATTCTTTGGATATGTATGGCTTGAAAAACAAAGAAGATAACAATGTAATAGAATCCGAGGTCATGCTAATTCAGATGCTTACCATGAAGAATGTCAGCTTTGTTGCTTGTGCTGAGGTTGCTAGGTAGGTACAACATAGTTTATCTGAGAGTAGTTAGTAAGCACTCTTACATGACAGTGATTCTTTCCTCACGAGTTGTATATAGTCTAGGTAGCTTATTATTTTTCATAATATATTTTCTTTTTCACTTGTAGTATTGATGGAATATTATTCTAACAATAATAGACTACATACTGTACATTGTTATACATTTTACAGGGGATTAAAATCTGTATGCTCTGACAGCAAGATAGCCAAGTCAATGATGTGTGGAGCTACTAAAGTGGCACAAATCACAAAGTGCATTGGAAATGATTATAATACTCAGGTCATTGCAGAGCTGAAGCTTAAGCCTTTTACTCTTATGATCGACGAAAGCAACGATTCTGGTGAAAAGGTATTAGCAATTCTGGCATCTTTATATGATGAACCTACCAAGACAAATTCCACAAGGTTTGTTCAGCTGGTCAAATGCTCAGATGCCTCTGCTAATGGCATATTCAAGCTCGTGGACTCATTCTTTAAAACTCATGGTGTGATAAAATGGACTAATGTTGTTGCCTTCCAGAGCGACAATTGCAATGTGATGAAAGGCAAACACAAAGGTGTGATAAGACTCATTAGAGACCAAAATCCAAATGTGGTAGACATGGGTTGTATTTGTCATCTCTGCAATCTCTGTGTTAAAAAGGCCAGTCAAGCTCTACCATTTTCCGTAGACGACCTTTTGGTAGATATTCATTACCACTTTGACAACAGCATGCCCAGAACAGAAGAACTGAAAAGCTATTTTGCAGCATACCCAGATCTTGAATATAAGAGGATACTAAAGCATTGTTCTACTCGCTGGTTGTCAATAAGGCCCTGTCTAGAACGGCTGCTGGTATTCTATGAACCCATAATGAAGTACTTCATAGATTGTAAGGAGTCCGAGAAGCGAGGAAAGGCAAAGAATATAAAAGAGATCCTCACTGACCCGGTGACAAAGCCACTGCTGTTCTTTTTGAGTGATACGCTGAAAACTGTTGACAAGTACAATGTACTCTTCCAGAATGAGCAGTTTATACTTGATAGAGGTTATGAGGCAACCCTGTCTCTGATCAAGGACTTACTGGGTCGCATTCTCCCTCCAGAAAAGATTCGACCATATCTGCGACATGATCTCTCCCAGATTGATTTGAGTAGTTTCCTAGAACCATCAGAGTTTGCCATCAGTACTGATTGTAGGATAGAATTGGAACGTATCTATGATGAAGACACCGAGACCGAACACAAGGTACTAAATTACTGCAAGGATTGGATACTTGCATTTTTTACCAAGCTCCGAACCACCTTTCCAGTTGACCTACTAAAAGCCTTCAGTGTCCTCAACCCACAAACCATTTCTGAGAATCGCAATGTCATTAAACTATTTATTGATCTGTGTAAGCTGATAGGAGCACCAGTGCCAGAAGACCTTAAAACACAGCTGAGGATGATGCTTTGTGATGAGTTTGACACAGCCAAGGATTGTATACCGTTCTGGATTCACATGGCAGAGAAGTATCCAGCTGTGCAGTTAGCCATGAGCTATATTCTAGCTTTTCCCAATAGCAACGCAGGTACTGAGAGGCTATTTAGTCTATTAAAGGCTGTACACACACCAGTACGCAATAGTCTTGCTATAGAGACAATAAATGCGACCCTACAAATGAAGGTCAACAAACGATCTCCAGCCACGGAAATTGACAATAAAGATGAATTGTTGAAACGTTGCAAAAAAGCTACAATGGACTATAACAGATTGCACAGTTCCTAAATTTCTTTGCCTGTATAGCGATTGTTCTTATTGTTCATACGTCATTAAGTGCTACATCCCACTCACTTTCTGTTCTTCATCAAGTTGAAAGCCCTCATACCAATAAAGCTTTTGAACTCAGGTAAGAAGTTCCTTACCAAAAAAATGTGAAGTATTTGCTTGGATTTTTTTTCTGGACAGGTTGAGACCCCTGGACATGTGTCTGTATGTATAAGAGTAACAACTTCAAAAATACATACGCTTGTTTTTTTTTGCTTAATGATTCAATAAAAATGTGGTTTTAACTTCAATAAGACGCTTTGTTGCAAATAAACGGCTGTTAAATCACCATGGTTCCCAATAATCAACTCAAATTAAATTTATATATTTGCAAGGATTTGATATATGGATGATTATAGGATTTGATATAAAAATAATTTACATAATAAAATACATCAACACACGTTCATAACATGCATTCATCGTGCCATTCGTAATTTTCTGCATCACAATTCACAGAATTAAAGTAGGGGCAATATCCTGGATCGTAGGCATAGTCTATCAGCTTGTAGACGTAATCTCCTGTAGGCAAAATCACTTGTAGACGTAATCTCCTGTAGGCAAAATCACTTGTAGGTGTAATCTCCTGTAGGCAACGTCACTCGTAGGCGTAATCTCTGGCACCCTTTTGTATTACTGTATAATGAACCAAAATATCAACCGAGGTTGTTTGTGGGCATATACATAGAATTTAGTTATAATTTTTCGGAATTTATGAAGTTCGATGCGCGGGAAAGCTGAAAATCTGCATCGTACTTCTTCGAAAGATTTCGAAGGTATGCATTTACATCGTATTATGCCTGAAAATATCGGACAGGGCAAAACTAGGAGGAGGAAATATCCACCATATTGATTTATTTTTCCTGTTGTTGTAGTTTAATTAATGATTTAACGATGCTCAACTCATCTGCAATACTTGCAATAAAATTCAAAATATAGTAATAATTGATATTGACGCTTTTTGCGATCGTTATTGAAGGTGAGTAAAGTTTTTTGCATTGGTACAAATTCAAGTTTTTCTCCGTAAATAAAACCGAGTGTTAAAGACGGTGTTTCTAAATAATTGCACTCCATGGTGGTAAACTGCAGTGGATTATCGTTCTCGGATGCGTTTGACGTTGGAAAACAGCTTGAAAAGCATTTGCGAGTCATAGAATGGATATAATTTGTCTTTAAAATGTCACGCTTCTGTAAACAGGAATTCATTAAAAAGAGTAGGCCTATGGCACTAAAAGGGTTACATATTGCTTTCGTTCTTTAACTGTACCTCTGTGCTTCAAGAGAAATACAACTTTTAATATGATTTTTTTCACGTATCACAACGATGTTATCGAATGTCTTAATAACTGATAAAAAGACTTTTGCTGGTTGAGTGAGCTTTTGCTAATAGAATTGAAATGGCTTTGAAGCCATATATGCGTGGACAAAGGTGTAAAGCATGTTACCGAGTAGTAGCATGTGTCTTTTGATTTCATTACTTACTTCAGAAGCATTGTTGATAACAAATCTCATTGCGAGAGACTGTGTGTTGTGTACAAACGGAGTAATGGTGAATCATTAATAGTTTTTGACTGCCATAAAAATAGAGAAGACAATGTTGTATAAATGTGCGTACTCACATGTGGTTGAAGCAAAGAAGCACTCCGTCTGAATCTCCCGACGCCTATATACTCGCCTTGACTTCTCGTACCGTCCTGTAACTACCTGTAACTCCCATGACCTTGGACATTAGCGTAGCCCGCGGCCCACCAGCTCGATTATACAACATGCCATTTTTTCTTTTTTGTATGGGCCACTAACCTTCCAGATATACATTTGAACTCATTCAGCGACTCACCTTGCTGGTGAAGTTTACCTTACTCTTAAACCCAGGTCTTGGTCCATCAACACATCCTGTGTATCATCGCTCTCGAGCAACCCGGGGCTGCCGTCATACTCGGCCGCACTGCTCTCCTCACTCTCCTGATCCTCCACTCTCACTGTTGTATAAATCAATGTACTCTTCTCGCTACTGCCAGCTCCATTGCCAGTCTGCACTGGCTTTTCCATCACTCTGACCTCCGCCGCTTTTACCATGACCACTGTCACTACCAACACTCCTTCCACCAACATCTCCAACACTACTTCCACCAACCCTGACTAGCCCGGAGTCTTTTGGTTGGGTCAGTAATGACTCCTCAACCTCATCTCCGTCTCTTTCGTCTTTACCTCGCTCTCCCCAGTAAGAGGCAGGCTCGACAGGCTTCCTGTGGGAGGTCTCCACCTGGGCCGTAACCGGCTGCACAGGGGATGGCACCACAGAGCTGGGAGTTGGCATAGGCCCAGACCTATCTAGCTCGACCTCACCTGCAACCAGTGCAGGTCTGCTACCAGCAATTCTCCTCTGAACCTCGGCTAACTCCTGCACCACTACCCTGAATGCCTTGACATTTTCCAACTCCATGACTGCTGCCTCCCGTTTGGCTTTCAGCTTAGCCAATTTCTCCTTCGACTTCCTCCGCACCTCCCTTTCCTCTCTTTTAATCTCTGCTACCTTTTTCTCATGACCTTCTCTGTCTAACATGCCATTGCTGGATACCTCGGCTAAAAAAGAGCAAACCTTTCCCATTACAGACACTGGTTCAGCTACTTTCTCAGCACCTTCCCTTACCTCATCGTGACTCTGTTCTCTATCACACCCCATAGACACTTGCACATCTCTGGTGCCTTGGGCTGTCCCCTGTTGGCTAGCAATTTCCACGTATTCGCTACTCTTCACTCCCTTGGTTTTACAAGTCCACCAATCTTGACCTGTGTGACCTCTCTTAACTTCGCTCTCTCTGTCAGACTTATTTGTCAGGTTTTGCAACTCGACATCATCTGAAACATAACTTGACCCAGCAATAATGGTTCTTGACAAAAACGGCTTAACTGGCTTAATACTTCTACACTCCTTAACAGCCTCAAACTTACTTTCGCACAACGCATTTACAACAGCAAATAATTTAAGCTGCCTTAACTCAGTTATGCCCAAGAAGTTCGTTCTCAATCCTTTCACCACGTATACCTCTGTCTCCATAAATCTATATTAACTTTCCAACTGAACACCTGCTTTACCGACTACTCTTAGCTTACGACCATCTATTCCCGCCAAAACAGTACATGGCTCCTCTAGCCGTAGGTTCAGCCTTTCGGCCGTCCCCTCGGTTACAGTGGACACCTCTGCCCCAGTATCAAACGTAAATTCAACGTTCTTCCCATTGACCTTTAAAACCTGTACAATTCTCCTTCCTAGTCAGCTGTCATCCTTATACTTATCCCTAGAACCAGAGAACCTAACACTTCTGCCCTTTCTACTATCTTGGTACCCTTCATACTGGCTCGTCGCGCGCCTCTCCTTATACTTCTCCCCCTCAAACCTATCCATACTGTTGTCCTTGTACCTGCCAAATTTGTCTCTAATCTCGCGGGGGCTTTCTCGGCCTCTGTACCTCTCCCTACTACTGTCCCTGCTACCATATCGCTAATAGCTATTATCTTGGCTACCTCCTGACCTCCTGCTACTACCTCGCCTGTCATAACCTACATCTCTCCTATCCCTACAATAACGGGATACATGTCCTCGCTGTCCACAACAAAAAACATTTAATGGAGGGACAACTCCTCATCTCATGGCCACTACGTTTGCAATTGTAGCATACTCTATCCTCACTGCCTTCTCCACTGCTTGCTCTATATCTAGAGACATGCCTCTCCCTGCTATTATCTCTATACTTTCTACTGTCACTGTCCTTGTTATACTCCCGGCCTCTTGTCCCATATCTACTAGTATCGTGCTCTTCACTACCATAATACTCTCTACTACTCCTAGGGCTACCCCTAGGGGAAGATCTACCTGCTGAATCATAACTTCTATCTCTATCATTACTCCTGTACTGCGCTCGACTATCAAACTCTGATACCTTTGCTACTTCTTGCTTAACCTCACTCTTTAAACCCGTACTTCTACCCTCATTTCTCAAAAATCTATCAGAGCTGTTTGCCATTTCACGAGCCCTCAATGCCTCCTGCAATAACGCCCAAGTAAGGTTGGCATCCTTCATTAACTCTCTGCTTACTTCTCTACCTCTCAACCCGTTAACCGCCAAAATAAGGGCAAACCTTACCCTATCATTATTGTTAGTCACCTCTGCATATCTGCTCAAACTCTCTACCCGTTGTAAATATTCTCTATCACTCTCCCCAAGTGCCTGCCTAGCCGTAAGGAACTTATGCCCCTTTACGAACATACTCTCTTGTCTACCATAATAATCCTGCAAAACCTCCACTGCCCCTTCAAAAGTAGAATTTACGCCATCTATGTCAAACCCTGCACTCCTCAATACCTCTCTACCACTGTGCCCAATAGCTCTCAATAGTGGCACTAACCTACCTCTACCTCTCATAATAGGGCGTCTATTGCCACCTTCACCTTCGTAACCTCTTCTCTCAACAGCACTCTCAATACATAAATTCATCTCCTCTATGAATCTCTCCCACGACCCATCTCCGTGCTCTCCAAACACTAGCTTCGGAAACCCACTCTCCGTCTCTACCCAACACAATATCTCTCCCCCACAAATTCACTCTACCCCACTCGTATGAAATTAGTGTAATTCCCACCTCCGAATACGTAATAAATATTTACACCTCAACAACACCGCTAGTTCACCGCTACAACACCTCACAACACCACCCTACCTCACGTCACCTCGCCTGCACGCCCGTGAAAGGGTCTAATCAACCGCTTAAACTTACCCCGTAACCGGAAAAATTATCGCTGACACAAAGAAAAAAAAATCAGAATCTTGTCAACTGCGCCATGTTGTATAAATGTGCGTACTCACATGTGGTTGAAGCAAAGAAGCACTCCGTCTGAATCTCCCGACGCCTATATACTCGCCTTGACTTCTCGTACCTTCCCGTAACTAGCTGTAACTCCCATGACCTTGGACATTAGCGTAGCCCGCGGCCCACCAGCTCGATTATACAACAGACAACTCTGATGTGACAAACTCTGATACAAGTTTGAACGCCATTTCCTAAACTTAATTTGAAGAATTCTTTCTTTGCCATTATTTTTGTCTCCAAAATTTCATAAGGATGAAGATCTATACGCATATATCGAATGAGTAAAGACATGTTTGTTAGTCACTGAGCTACTAAACTTGTTATTCAGTTGGAAAATGTTGAGCAATAATAGTAGTGACCAACCAGCAGTTTTTAGTGGCCAGATTTAGGGTTTGCAACTACAAGGTTATCGGTTCAATCTCAGTCCAAGTCCATCTGATTCATTACCATATAGATAGTTTATCGATTTGTTGTTTGCAAGATCTCTAATGTGGTTTGTTTGCGATTTTTTAGAATGAATCTCACAAGATCTGGCCATTATCCTTGCAACTAATCGTCTAATTGCTATCTAGTCAATCACCACTACTATGGTCAATTTGCCAACCATACACCGGTTCGGCTCAACGGTGAATTCTCCATAACCGATTGAATCGGTATCAATAAATGTGGGACAGGTGAGATCTAGACATATTTCTTGCATTTTTCCATCACTATTGCAAATTTTCCATGTCTGTGTTTTTATTATACATGTTGTAGGCTTACTAATATGTTATCAATATGCTTTAGTTCAGCTACATAAAAAGTTTGTTTATTTGTTCCCTAAGCCCTTAACGTCGTGACAACCATATCAAATTCGATAAACATACCATATAATACTCAGTACATAAGACCAGTCCTTCTAATGCAATGTCGCCTCGCGCACTGACCAGTGTTTTTATGCTACACCTACAAGCTTCCAGCTCGCTGCACTGGAAGATGTTACCATAGACCATTTGTGTTTGAATCCCAACAGTGACTTCGTTTCTTTCATGAATTTAAATAGTATTGCTGCGGTGTCTGCACAAAAATACGACGGCAATGTAATTCATGGCACGATTTCTAGTAAAATTCAACTTCAAAAAACCGTTGCAAATCAAAATTACATGATATCACATATAGGAATTTATTTGTAAAATAGTGAAATACCAGTAATCCTACTCAATGTGAGCTGATTGGAACACCAGATCCCCATTATTCACCATTCGAAATGTCATCACTAGGATTCTCTTCTGGAATTACGTGATATGTTTTGAATTTGATGTTGGTTTTTGTAGTATCTGCCTACAAGGCCACACTTCAGTAATCCATTTGACACATCCACTATTGGGCATTCACACCTTTTTCTTGTACATGAATCACGATTTCTGACAGAAATCTGTCTTGCGGCATTGCTACTCTGTTGAATACCTATTATCCGAGGTAGCGGTTTTGTTCTTGTATTGAGGTGAACCAGTATGTTGGTTAAGTGCTTGTTTTTTGTTCCCTGTGATCTTCACTATAACATGCTACTCTCAGTCTTTTGTTAATTGTAGTATTCCCGACGGCGCCAAAAATGGCGTCCTTACTGATGGTGTTTTGAATGCCATTTCCTCAGCTACGCATTGCTCGCCTCTGATCCCGATTGAACTATTAGCGAATAAAAGATTTGGGCCATGGAAGAGGTTACGGTATGTACATGTCAAAACCAGGATTTTCGAACCAAACTTCAGATCTCGACTTTTACTCTGGAATTTACGATAGATCTATACAGTCAAACATGGATAACTCGAACTTCACGGGACCGAGCAAAGGTGTTCGAATTATCAGAGCGTTCAAGTTATCAGAGCACTGTCACAAGTCCATGTATTTACTTATTTATTAGTAGATACATGTACATATGCAAACTATAATATAAATCAGAAACACAAATGGCTTGTTTCAAATTAAATGCTTCTAATGTAAAGTTTAAAACGTTTTTATCAAAAAGTATAGAGATTTTTCTATCACTCGAGATTGGTTCGTTGTTTGAGGTGATGTTATTGCCAGGACGTTTTTTAGATTGACAATGGCAAAACTTGATCGTTGTTAAAATGCTCAAAAGAAAAGACATCAGTACATATACAAACTATAATATAAAGCAAAAGCACAAATGGCTTGTTTCAAATTAAATGCTTCTAATGTAAAGTTTAAAACGTTTTTATCAAAAAGTATAGAGATTTTTTCTATCACTTGAGATTGGTTTGTTGTTTGAGGTGATGTTATTGCCAGGACGTTTTTTAGATTGACATTGGCAAAACTTGATCGTTGTTGAAATGCTCAAAAGAAAAGACATTTTTTTCTTTTGGGGTTTTACCCACGATCAATTTTGCCGATTTTTCTTGAAGTTTATGCAAAGATTATCTTACTTTACCTGGGATTCGTTGAGAGCAACACTCTGAGGCAGTTCAATTAAAAGTTTTACGAGGTTTTCCGGTACATTGTATATCACTCACGCTTTTTTAATGGATACTTATTGAATGTACACACGTATTTTGTGTTTAGGTCAAACGATGAATAGTTTTTTAGCTAAGACAGCGTATACGTTTAATTAACAATCTTTAAGACATTTTAAACATTTAACATTCCGACGTTGATTCAACACGGAATCAACGTCGGAAAACTATTCGTCACGAGCTAGCCGGGTCACGCACTCAAGGATTTTCGCCACGCACATACAAAACAACATGCTGTTTTTGTTTTGTATGTGCGTGGCAAAAATCCTTGCGCGCGTGACCCGGCAAGCCCGTGTTATTCATCGTATAGCAGTACAAATCAAATTTGACCAAACCTTTAGAAAAGTCGTTGACAAAAATATTTTGCCGATGGTGGTAATAACGACGCTTATGAATTACGAAAAGATGAGGTTTACCTCTATGGCTTTGAATAAAGTGATTTTCTAAAGCAATAACAACCGTTTCGGTAGCCGTTGGGCAAAAAAACAGTTCGAATTAACAGTGTTGAGTTCGAGTTATCTATAGCAATTTATCATTACGTGGGAACGGACCAAAAAAACCGTTCGAATTAACCATGTGTTCGAGCTATCCGTGGACGAGTTATCCATGTTTGACTGTAGTTACTCTCCCTTTAACTGTGATTTTTGTTATTGAAAGTTGGAAAAATTAGTTTCAAATTTAGAAATGCTGTATTACAAAACGTAGATTTTTTTGGCAGATTGGAAGCACATTTCAACACTAACTACCTAGCACATCAGAATTTTAAGCAGAGAAAATATGGAAATCTAAGAGTTGTGTGCACATGTACATAATTAAGAAAGCAACTCTTGAAAGTTTGCACTGTGTTAGATTATGTATAACTTGTGATAAGCATGATAGGTTGAGAATCGTGCTGCCTTTTACCAAAACGTCAACTTAGAGCTAGTAGTGCGATGTAATTTCTTTTTCTCTTTTTATGACATGATTTTCAGCTATTTGATTGTGATATAAGATAGGTATGATTGAAGAATTTGACAATATGTAAGAGGCAACAATAGCCGATTGACTATGTATTTTCAAAAGAGTGTACGCGCTAATTCAAACAAGCTTATAGAGGAAATTGAAAAGGCAGGCTGCTCGCATACTTCTAGATCAACTAAAACTTACAAAATCTTATCGTTTAATTTTTCATTAAATATCTGCACGGCGTTTCTTAAAGCTTTGGAACAATCTGCAATAGCATTAGCAGTGCTTCTCATTTACCTGCGTATATAGCTGTTTGCACATATAGCGTCTCATCAGAAAGGTTTACTCCAAGTGAATAACTCGACTAATGCGGAGTTGTTAGCTTACAGTTTGTTATTATTTTTTAATGGATATGTCCAAGTTCGTGCTTTTGGCTACATGAGATTTACTAATTAATTTACCGCATTGCTATTCTACAACAACTATTTTTTAATTTTCAAATTATTAAAATGATAATTCAGCATAAGAACAATGCGACTAAGACATTAGTTGCTTCTGAAGAAACTTACTATTAGTGCAACCCTAAATATGATATGCTTGTGCATTTTTCATAATATGCCAATATGAATTTGCAGCCTTATAGGAAGCTCAGTCATGAAGCCATTAAATAAAAAGCTGATTAGGATGATTTTTGAAAATATGGTGGTTGTGCACTCTTGTATCCCGCTGTGCCTGTTATGAGGAATCGCGATTCCAAAAACTTGAATGAGTGGACAATATTGCCTTATTATAGAGTGCCCACAAATAGTGAAAAGAAAAGTATTGCTGGTACTATTTCATGTATCTAGCAAGTGACACTGTGATGTGGCAGATCAACCTCGATGTTCATAATTACTTTGTTAACAGGTTGTTGCCATATTTAGATTATACTCATATTTGCTTTGTTTGTATTCTGTACTTTTTAGCAGTTCTCATCTGCTAATATAAATGCTTCTTCACATTTCAGGCCTTAAAGGATTGTACTGTAATCTGAATTGTTGGATGAAAGAACAGCCTTCGCCACCACAATCCAAGGACGGACGAGTTGGAAAAACTTTAGTCTAATGTGGTAAAGCATTTGGTGGACTGTAGCATTATTCACAAATTTGAGCATAGCTTTGCTTGTTTGTCTCTGTGTATCATTGATATATAATTTATTCTGGTGTGAAGGTTGTGGTATTTTTCTGCCATGTTTTGATGATGACAATATATATAGAGTTTAGTCATTTTATAGCTATATTTTTATTGTGTTTCATATTATTTTTTGTTATTATATCATGCAACTGTTCGTACCAAAATATACAGCTTCGGAACTATGCCCTAACTATTGAGATGCTCACAAAGATTATTTTAAGAATAATCTAGTAATAGTCTTCGTATATATCTAAGGTGCAATATTTGTTGAATGTCCGTCAGCCTTGAGAAGAGATGTTGTGTGAAGGTTAAGCATGGTACATTATAGAAAAATTAGGTTGCTTTGGAGACGTAATGTTGGTGGAATGTTGTATAGCTTAAGGAAAAAATATTGTCGACGGTTATGCTCGGTACTTTATAGTAACATTATACGCAATTCATTAGAGGAACATTCTGTGAAACATCAAAATGTTAGAAATTGTCTACACAGTTACACCCCACTAATGTTCTGCACGAAAACATTCCTGGGATGTTAGCTAATATCTTTGAGGCAACATCATGAAAGGCATGCTTGTGGAATATTCTGTAACATTCTCCCCATGTCGCAGGAATTTTGCACCAGATCATCTGCTGAATGTTCCATAATGGTGAAATGCCATACTGTTCCGAATATATTAGAAGACAATATTATGTGAATGTTTATACCCAAACATTTCAAAGTAGCAATCCTGTAACATTGCTGGGACATTCGATAACAATGTTTTGTAACAACGTTATAATAACGTTAGCAAACCTTTTCCTCTAACGTTCTAGCTAGAATGGTACAAAAACGCATGATTTAATCTTTAGAAGTTGTCTCCCTTTCATAACAAAAAATTATTTAAAATGAAGCAAATTAAAAATGTTATAGATTTTACATTACAGATATAAAAACAAACAAAATAATGAAAAAAAATAATGATAAATTTGAATGATTTCTGTGAATGAAATGAAAAGTCACTACAAATTTCAATTTTCGCACTTCAGTAGACATATCGCAAAAATGACTAGGGTCCATTAGGCTCTGTCTATCAGTTAAACGGGTTAAATTAAAACGCGACAGTGGGAACACGTCGCAACTGACCAGGTCGCCACATATACCTTTTGGGTCAGATGGATGGTGATAGTTTATCTACCAATTGATTAACGCTACGTGTCGTCTGACAAGCCGACGCGTATGTAAATCATTTCGTTAGTAGAGCGAAGCCAATGCCTATTAACTTGCATGCCTTTAAATTTCGTTTTAGCTCAACGAGATTACCGCGGCAAGGAAAGCGATGCGCAGTAGCTAGGAATATTGTATAATAAAGATGGAAAATCCCTACGCATTAATGTCCCACCAATGTTCTATGCGTAACCTTCCTGGGATGTTAGCTAACAGCCTTGAGACAATATTATGGAAGAAATGTTCGTGGAATATTACGCAATGTTCTCCCAACATTGTGGGAATGTTATGCGGGATCATTTGCTAACATTCCAGCAACGCAATTCCCACAACGTTGCTGGGACATTGTGGGAAATACGTTCCAGCAACGTATTTCCCACAACGTTGTAGGGACATTATGGGAAATACGTTCCAGCAAAGTATTTCCCACAACATTGATGGAACGTTTTGAGAGTTACGTTCCAGCAATGTTTTTTCCACAACGTTGCTGGAACGTTGAAAATGTGTCTACAAATAATCTTGTGACAACGTTACGATGAAACGTTTCTGGAACTTTTCGGAACATCCCTGGAACGTTCTGGGAACGTAAAATTGTTAGTTGGGTACCTATCTAATTTATAAACAGTGAAATGCCCACAAGTTATGTCATTTGGAAAAGAAGTTCAACCGTAATCTAAAAAATATATTAATAATAACATTTCTTTTGAGCATGTTATATTGGCTCCGCTTCTTCCCTTGTACTATTTTTATAAATACGAGGTCTGATCCTAAAATTTCCGGAATGGAGTTGTATACACTTGAATATTTGCATGATGGAAAACTTCATTGCGGCGTTTGCTGAGAAACACCTCTGGAGTGTTGCCACAAAGTTTCAAGTTGCTAAGACATCGCGTTCTCATATCAGCTGACAATATGTCAAGGTCTGTCAGGTGTTTCTGGCCATTTGAAAAAAAATTTATCGTCATGTCTAATAAACCGGAACAGCATAATTCCATTAAATTTTGTGTGAAATTAGGGAAAACAAGTACTCAGACAGTTGAAATGTTAAATGTTGCTTTTGGACTTATTAAATGTTAGTTATTTGAGTAAACAAAGGTTATAAAAAACCGGTCTAGCAACAAACTCACAATTTAAGCTTAGCTCTGGTCTAAAATTTGGCAGCTGAAAATTATTTAGAACATGATGAAAGATTATGGTTTGTTCATTACCAACAATTGTTTGAGTCTTATGACTTCATAGAGCAAAACTCAGAATAATTGCTTGAAAATTAATCATTTGAGCAGTTTATTCATACAGTTGCTTTATGGCACTATAAACTTAACCAACAGGAAATCAATTATTCACTCTCAGAAATCTGTTATTTCTTTACAAAGCAATATAAAGTGAATCAGGAAATAAGAAAGAAAAAGCTGCTATAGAATCATCTGAATATATAAACAGCAAGGATATACGTTATAAATGTTAAAATATATGTCAAGCTTGTACCAGAAGATGAGGCACATATGGCAGTTTCATAATTGATCAATCTACACATTCATATCCATTGTAGTTAGAAACTGCAATTGCTACTTACCTAAACTGTAGTAAAAGATATTTTAAATTAAGAAGGTTTGTACCGATAGGGCCACAACAAACTGTTAAATCAGATATGGTTTCATTTTTTAACCAAGTAGAATCAATATTCATTTTTTTTCTCACAACCCTAGTTAATCATCATGCTCTTGATCTCCTGTGTCTTCAGTAGAGAAACATCTCCTGTTATACTCATCCATTTCTCTTAAGGATCTCTGTGTCTCTCTCTGCATTTCTCTCTGCATCTCAACAATTCTTTGAAAAGCTGCAATATGTACTTTATTTGCAATACTTACAAGTAAAAACAGTACATTTATTTACAAAACCCCAAAAAGTATTCATTTTTATCAAGTTCAAATATATATAAGTACCAAATATACCAGCTAGCTGTTGTTTCTTATCAATTATGCTTGGTTGATTATAGACAGCCCTTTTAGTTTTTCCAAATCGTGTTAATTATTATTTTACTAATTTACAATTAAAAATAATAAGTTGATGAAATACTTCTTTATGCCGTCATACCTGATTCCAACTTCTGTACTCTCTGGTTTGAATTCTGAAGTTCTGTAAAAGAAATAAACTTCAATTCAGTTCTCTTATCAATAATGATTGATTGAATATATCCAAAAAAGTTTGTAATTGTTTTAAACCGACTTGCTTCATAATTACTTGATGAACTTTATGATTTAAATTAATAAGTTAATGAAATACTCTTCTATACCAATATACCTGATTCAAGTTCTTGTACTCTCTGGTTTGATTTTTGAAGTTCTGTAATTGAAAAATGCATAATTCTATAATATACAGTCTAGTTTATAAAACTCAAATTTGCTAATCTTTATAAAAGTTTATAATGTGAAATACGGAGCTGCTCTTTGTTACAGTTTCATGGGTATTAAAAAGTCATTAATGGCTGGTAGATGTCAAAATGGCTGTAAACCGATTTCAGGATTTGTAAACAATATTTTGATCATCTGAAGGATTTAGTTTTTTCGAGATGAAATGGTAGTGCTTGTTTTCGAGTTAACAATAAAGTAACACTGGTCATTATAGAAATCAGCATTTTTAAGTTTGAGACAGATACAGGTAGTTAAGATTAAAGATTTTTGTTTGGTTGTTCATGACGAGATACAGTGAAAATATCAGTTAAATAAACTAGACTCAACTTATTAGGGATTTATACACAATTGCTTTACTTGAAGTTTATCTAAAGTTGACTCTATAATACTAATTACTGTAAACTACTCCAGGGCAAAAAAATTTAGTAACATAAGTGCATCTACTAAAAATCATTTCTCCCTTAACAATATTTAGACATGAAGGAATGTTTTGTCTGAGCGTGGTAAAATCATGGGCACATATTTTGGCCATTAGCCAATGATGACCAGTGTTCAAACAGCCGAATACTGATCAGTTAGGGTTTATTGTATGACTGCTAAGACCTCTACTTTACTCTTGTCAAGATGGAAACTGAAAATATTTCAGCGAATTTGAAACCTCTAGTCTGATTACAATGAAAAGTAAAAATTTTATAACTCATTAACTGTTAATTTGTTAAATACCAGCACGTGTAACTATCAATAGTTAAGTTTTATCATTTGGTAAGAAGCTGGTCTAAGATAACCAATAAAGATTGTTGGATTGAAATTAACTACGACTGTATATCTTTATAATTTAGCAAACGGCTGACTTTAGATAAAAAGAAGACTATTGTTTAAGCGAAAGAAACTTTAATTGTATACTTAGATACTAGCTATTGACCGATTCTCACAATCTTTCTTTGGTTTCTGAACTATTTAGATGTTGGTGGTTGTCTAAACAGAATCTATCACATATGGCTGATGCTCAACCATTTTAATTCAAGTTTCCAAAACCCCTAAATATAGGAGAAGGTGCATTTACCTGCAGCTTGTTGAGCTATTGCCATCTCTTCCACAATATGTTTCGATTCTGACTGTTGCAGTTTTTCATTTGTGGAGCTTAGTTCTACAAGATTTAAAAAATAATACTTTTCTACCTATAGCATGCATCAGAAAAAAAGACAAATGTTTAGATTGACTAAACCTACTGAGTTTTGGTGAATTAGAAAATTTAAAGAGTTTTAATTCATAAAATAAATCAATGTCTATATATATGCAAGTATTTGGATGCATATGTATGTGTATTTATGAACGCTAGAAAATATGCAAGTATATTTGTATGCATTGGCGATATCGGTGTTATAGAAAAGTACTAGCAGAAAATACTGGTATAAAAATGAGCACGTTATTATTTGCTTATACTGCAAATAATAAGTTTTCATATCTTAAAATATCTCAATAATTTATCTTACCTGCAGCTTGTGCCTTCACTTTCTTGTCCAACTCCTGAACACTTATCTTTGAGCTATCCAATTCTGTAATATAAAACCATGTGATAGATCACAATATTAATTGCAGTATATTAGCTAAACTCTTTGATATAAATATGAACATGTTATAATCTGCTTATTCTGCAAAGAATGAGTTTTTATATTTCAAAATATCCTAATAATTTATCTTACCTGCAGCTTGGACCTTCATTTTCACATCCAGTTCCTGAACGGTGTTTTTTGAGCTATTCAGTTCTGTAACGTAAAACAATGTGACAGATTACGGTATTAAAAGCAGTGCGTAAGCTAAACCTTTTGATATAAATATGAACATGTTATTATCTGCTTATACTGCAAATAATGAGTTTTTATCATTCAAAGTATCCTAATAATTTATCTTACCTGCAGCTTGTGCTTTCACTTTCTTATCCAACTCCTGAACACTCATCTTTGAGCTATCTAATTCTGTAATATAAAACAATGTGATAGATCACAATATTAATAGCAGTGTGTAAACTAAACCTGTTGATATAAATATGAACATGTTATTTTCTGCTTATACTGCAAATAATGAGTTTTTATTTTTCAAAATATCCTAATAATTCATCTTACCTGCAGCTTGTGCCCTCACTTTCACATCCAATTCCTGAACAGTGTTTTTTGAGCTATTCAGTTCTGTAACGTGAAACAATGTGATAGATTACGATATTAAAAGCAGTGTGTAAGCTAAACCTTTTGATATAAATATGAACATGTTATTATCTGCTTATATTGCAAATAATGAGTTTTTATTTTTCAAAATATCCTAATAATTTATCTTACCTGCAGCTTGTGCCTTCACTTTCACATCCAATTCCTGAACCGTGTTTTTTGAGCTAATCAATTCTGTAACGTAAAACAATGTGATAGATCACAATATTAAAAGCAGTGTGTAAGCTAAACCTGTTGATATAAATATGAACATGTTATTATCTGCTTATTCTGCAAATAATGAGTTTTTATCATTCAAAATATCCTAATAATTTATCTTACCTGCAGCTTGTGCCTTCACTTTCCCATCCAATTCCTGAACAGTGTCTTTTGAGCTATTCAATTCTGTAACATAAAACAATGTGACAGATCACAATATTAAAAGCAGTGTGTAAGCTAAACCTGTTGATATAAATAGGAACATGTTATTATCAGATGTACTGTAACTGGTGAGTTAATGATCTTTTAAGGTATATTAACAATTTATCTTACCAGCATCTTGTGCCTTCATTTTCACATCCAATTCCTGAACAGTAATTTTTGAGCTATTCAGTTCTGTAACGTTAAACAATGTGATAGATCACAATATTAATATCGGCGTGTTAGCTAAACCTGCTGATATGAATATGAACATTTTACTATTCACATATACTGTAACTAGTGAGTTAATTACTTTTTAAAGTATATTATTAGCTTATCTTACCTGCAGCTTGTGCCTTCATTTTCATATCCAATTCCTGAACACTCTTCTTTGAACTACTCAATTCTGGAAAATATAATAACTTGATAGAGTACAATATGAATGGTGCTATATTACCTAAACCCACTGATATGAATGTGGACACACTATCATTTGTTTATACTGTGCCTGGTAAGTTTAGAAATATTTCAAGTAGGTTTCTTTTTTGATTTAAAAAAAGCTAAAGCTGTTGACACAAAAATTAAATGCTAATAATGTGTACGATATAAATTTCATCTGATTGTTTTACATTTTTGGTAAAATTCTAAACTTTACATTCAGCGAAGCAGTCAAATTTTTAAAAGGCTTTCATTGACTGGGTTTGCTTGGTCTCAAAGCTTTTATCAAACTCGGAAAAGACTTATCTTGCCGTCTGTTGCCTAATTTGAAATAAGTTGTCATCGGTGGCTGACTTTAGTTGGATTGATGTCTGTTAAAACTACCACATGCCTGAAACGAAGCGAGTGAAGTTTTAGTAAAAACTACCCACAAAAGCAATAGTTTTTCTGCTGTCCACAAGTTTGTTGTCATTTTCCTCTGATTTTTTCAAAAAATATTTTACATGATATTAACAGGATCAACCGAGGGTTCATACAAAATATAAGAATTAAAGGTTTGCTAAGCACAAAATTTTAACTGTTGATTAAAGCTTTTGCTCAAAAAGATCATGTGTAAATTATGTTTTAATTTAGTCAATTAAAAGTATTATTGATATTTAGCTGAAGAAACTTGCAATAAAATTATGGCTCAGGTGTGTAACTTGCTATGATGTAAATGTTGAATCTAAGATGATAGAAACTGCTGAATAAAAAATAATAACCATTCTATTCTACTAATTATATAGTACACATTTAACTTTACAGTGCAGACTAAAACAATACATATATGTGTACTACTAAATCGTATAACACGTAATAGTAATAATACTGAATATTATATCATGAGTACCTAAAGTCTAAGGCTGTCATATAACAAATATTATATCATGCATGAATATAAGTAAGAGATAACATGACTACATCAGTAGATGTAGATCAAAAATTGCAAACAAAAATATGGAGAAACAAGAAAAAAACAAGAAAATACTTTGCTTTGATAGGATATGATTGTGTGTTCATAAAAAGTATAGCCAAGAAATTTCACTAGTACTGAATAGAAATTTTTGTTTATCAGAGAAAGTTAGTCATGGTTTAACATTTTGGAAATGGAAATATTTCATATGGAAATATTTCATATGGTAGCAGTATTTAATACAAGTTTTATTACCTTGAAGTTAATTTCATTGAAATATCTATTCAGTTTTTTATTTCTTATACAACTTGTATAGATTCACCTTGACTTTGAAGTATTTTAGACTACTTAACTTATTGGATACTCTAAATATAATTAAAATATAAATATATATAACATAATATAATATAGAAATATAATATAAAATATACAATTTAAATAGCATTAATGAAGATACAGTAAGGTAATAAAGTTTGGGTTAGAATATAATAATCTGTTTGGTGGTTAACTTCTGTATAAGAAAAAAATTACTTTTTATGGGAAGTACTACGTAATCATTTTGCCAAAATTAATTTAGAGAATTAGGTTTTGTATTAGCCTTGATGTTTGGAACCAAACTTTTTTTAAATACCATTTTATTGTTTGTAGCTTGGATGCTTGCTAGAAAAACTGCATTATTCAGTCAATGACTTTGGGTTCCGTAGGTTAATATGTGTTTTTAGTGCCTCTTTGATTGAGCCGAACGCTTCGATGCATGCAGCAAAAATAGTAAAGGAGTTACTCACGTTTCATTATTCAAGGAAGCTTCTGATTTTTTTCTAGGTGTATTCAATGCAATGCAGCAGCCGTTGGAAAAGTCTAGAAAGCTGTATACTACATGTATTTATAATGAATAGTATACAACTCGTAAGTCACATAAGGTCTACAAAGTCATATAGTATTTATTATGAATAGGCAGTTGAATTTAAGACTGCTTGTTAATTGAACATAAAATCAGTAAACTGCCGCAGCTCATTTAATAAGTGTAATATTCGATTAGAGGATCTGTGAGTTATTCTGTACACAGACCAATATTTGAAAATTTGTTCAACTTTTCTTACTTGTATCCTAACAATTTTTGTTTTGTTGAATTAACCTACATAAAAGGCTCTTTAGATGCAAATGTGATGACTCTGCTTTTTGCTGTCACTCTGCTTGTTTCTAACAACCTTTAAAATTAATTTACACAAAGTTTGAATATTGGCATTGTCAGAAAATCGTAAAGTAAAGCGCAAGTTAATTTTGCAGTATTCATTCATTATAAATTCAAGCGCAGGTTAGTGCCGCAGAGGTGCTGTCACCGAGGCTTCTGATGAAGTTTTAAAGTAGCAACTATTGCCAAATGACATAAATGTTAAAAATGCTTGGCATCGGGATAAATCAGATAATGCGTATCATTGTATAAATTACCTTGTATACTTTCTTTGCAAGCTATCTGTGTAAGAGACCAGTTTGACTCGCGTAATATAGTCTAAGCCAAACCATCACTTGATTATATTCTACTATATCTGTCTTTAATCTTGCTTTACTGCAGTTAAGGCCAGTTTTGGTCCTAATATACCATACTATCATTTTTTCAAGTTTAGATGGCCTTTTTTTCTGCCAGAATCAACTGTGATAGAACTTTTAAATGGCTGAATATGCACGTTTATTATATTACCTGTAATTTTCATTTACCATCTTTCTTAATCCTTTTTAGACTGAAAGGATTAGGAATTGCTATAAAGTTGTGTAGCAACAAGAAGCAGCTATTACAGAAACAGAAATAATAATTTTGCAAATAACAGTCTCCTTTGGTGCTTTATAACTTGTGCAAAGTCTTACCAGAAGCCTGTTTCTTTATTTCTTCTTTCTGTTGTGTAACAGCTGACTCTAATTCTTTAACTCTCCATCTTGCAGCTCCAAGTTCTGAAAATGTAGCTAATCATTAGATAGAATTACAATAAATGCTTTATGTGAGTTTTCAAACTCACAAAGTTCATCCACCATGTTTTGTTAAAATCAGCTGGACTGCTAGTAGATAATGACAAGATAAATCCAAAGGAAATCCAATCTTATCCTTTGGTTGTTATTCAAGTAGTAATTAGTAAACCCTCTGATTACGTAGTGTGAATCACAAAAGTGCATTGCAGTGCTCGCTTGGTGTATTAGCTTACCCATTATTCGTTCAAACCTAACAAATTAGTAAGTCCCAATTAATTTCACATTTTATACAAACTTCTGTAACATTACAGTAAAAGTAAGATTATCTGAGTATTGTGTAATATTATGAGTATCAGTTATTTCTTGCCCTCCTATATTTGCATTTACGTATATATATATTTACATTATCTTATTACGTTTATAAACTTTTATAACTTTTGAAGTTTATATTATAATGTTTTAAAGTTTGTTTCATTATCATTGTTATTTGAGATTCACAATTATCAAGCATTAATTAAATATAGTGTTTCAAGTATAAAACCTGACAAATTAGTAATTCGCACCTAATTTCACACTTTAAAACAAATGTCAGTAAGATTACTGTAAGAGTAAGGTTATCTGTTAGATTATTTGTGAGATTTACTCTAGGCCTACTATCGTGTAATATCACAAGAATCAGTTATTCCTTGCTTTTCTATATTTACATTTATATATATATATATATTTGCATTATCTTATAATCTTTTTATAACTTTTGAAGTTTATAACATAGGATTTTAAACTCACTTTTGTTATCATTATTATTTCAGATTCGGATTTTTCAAACATAAGTTGAATATCGAGTTTTAAGTTTAAATATTATTCATTTTTATCACTGTTATTATTACTTAGTTAATTTCCAATTTTTCTTATTAATAGAGCTGCACAACGATTATAAAAATTAATCGCGATTAATAACTGGTCTGAACCAGTTAATCTTCGGTTACTCTTAGAATTGATCTAGCAAAAACCTGCCTATTCGAAAACAGATAATACAGCTATATATAAATAAATTATATTTGAGACAATTATAGTTAACAGGATTACTTGTTATGTACAATGTACCTAACTTACAATGTAATAACTATTATGAGTCTGAAAATAGTCTATGAAAGTCTATAATTAAGCCAGCCAAGAGTTGAGGCAGCACAATTTAGCCTATTCACATTATTAGAATGAAAAGATGCCCTCTTCGTACATACAGCGGTAGCAGTTATTGTCTGCGACAGCTGATGATGATTTCTGAGCGGTAGGACGAGAATTAGTTAAATGATATCTTAATGATGATGTGCTGTGGTGGTAAGCAATTCTTTTCTGGCATATATTGCACTTCACTTTCTTGTTTTGCTTCCAACCACATATGAAAATGTGCTACCTAGTACAGAGGACACTTTTCTGCTTTCATGTTCCATTAAAGTGTCAAACTTATATTACTATCATTCTAAAACTGAAATAAAAATTTGTGATTTTTTAGGAATGAAGATACATGTATAACTCAGTTGTTAAATATAAACAAAAAATAGGCTGTAAAATATTAAATAATGCTGAAATCACTTTTGTTGCTATTACCTAGAAGCATGTGCAAACAACTAACAACATGGCCGCTTACAACTAGATAGACACTGCGCTCGCTTTTTTGCATTGTATAAACAATTTTTATGTTAGTGACTCACTTCATATGTTCAAAGTTGAGAGCAAAATAATTGGGGTTGCCTGTAATTGGTAAAAAGTGTTGCTTGTCATAGTATTTATTTGTTAGTAAATTCAATGAAACCTGCTATGTTAATGTTACATTGTGGCGGACGTCAGGCCACGAATTTATTTCTTATATTTTATATACTCGCATATAATTACTTTTAAATATTGCATGTTGTGTCTGTTTTTATTATGTGTTTCACTTGTATATAATTACTCCTATATATATTTTGCGTGTTTCGGTTGTCTTTATTATGTGTCTTATCGCTAATACTTTGTTAGTTTAATTAATTGTTAGTGTAATTAAGCTAACGTTTTAGCGAGTCTATTAATCATTTATTTTTTTACGTTTTCTTACTCGGCTCTATTAGACAGTTCGGGTAAAATATATGTATATAGAGAGAGTGCTCTCACAAAGGGAGCAAAGTAGTCACAGCTCTACAACTAATGAAAATTGCTTTGGAATAAAACAAATTGAAAACCATACTCACTTCTCTTACAATTTATGCAATATTATTGCAATCTAGATCATGCCTGAGTAAAAGCCGGCAATTCCTTTACAATATATTAAACAATACAAAGGAATCATGTCATGATTACCACCCCAGTTGAATTTTATTTGAAGATTAATTGGCTCAACTCAGTTAGTCAAGTATTTGTATTGATCACGTTATTTGTTTAATCAACGTGATCATTGTGCAGCTCTAATTATAAATATTAATTAGTCATCTAACTATTTTTTGCAGACATTGTTCTGATCAAATTTCGAATTCAAAATACTACCATATTCTCTCTTTTTTTAATTGGTCTGTTACATAATGTATTGTCAGAAGTTACACATTATCGAATGCCTCCAAAGAAAAGAACCTGCTAAGGATCATCCGAGGAAGTTCATTCCTTAGCATAAACTGTAGTGTTAGAGAAAATGACTCTGTCAATTATCCGACAGAATCTTAAACTCTTTACAGCCTGCCAGTGTGCCTCCTCATATTCTTCAACTACACGTTGGTGCCCCAGTGCTTCTTTGAAACTTTATTTACCTAAACTTGTTATGGAACAAGAATGATCATCACAAGTCTAGCACAAAATCTTATTTGTTTTAGAAACCGTGCTTACTGGAGCTGCGATGAGTAAAAAATTTTTTATTTCTGGAATACCCCAACCCAACAATTATGCTGTTTCAGTTTAAAGGTATTCAACTTCCAGTTCGGCTTTCATTTGCATTGACTATCAAGAAATCTCAAGGTCAAATACTACAAACTGCCGGTATTCACCTTTTAACATTTTGCTTTTCACGTGGACACTATCCAGAGTAGGCAGTAAAAATTGCCTATACATTCTCTCATCATTCGGTCAGACAAAGAACATCGTTTGCCCTCGTGCGCTTCAGCAATGTACTAGCGGTATGCCCTGGCATTTTTCAAGAATATCTTTCACAACAACTTTTCATTGTTATTATTCATTAGATTTATTCAATATATTCCGAATTTTTTTATTTTTCATATCATTTTTTATCATTTCATATTTTTTGCAATCATTGTAGTAGGACCAACTTTATTTAACCATTACTTGCTAATTATTTCATCTTCAAGCAATTTTAATTATGTCTTATTTTTTGTGTAAACTATGTTGATCTGTGCAAACTCCCCTTCTCACAAAATGTTTTAGAGAATTTCAATTTTCATTGTCATGTAATAGACTTCATGTACAAAAGTCAAATCTTTGAGACATTAAATATTGTATACATTTTCGGTGGTTTATACGCCTACTGGTAAACCTGCCATCTTAAAAATGGATAATGTCCCATTGTCTATCTCTTTTTGGTGTGGACACGACTTGTGTCCACAAATATTAAAAAACTTTCATTTCCGGTGCCACACCGGGTAGTACAGCTAGAATGAGCTACGGCTGTGCTCAAAGATTCCAGAACTTCCCATTAAAAGATTTTATCTGAAAGTCATAATTTCTTGTTCACAATTCAGATAAGTGAACAGTCAATTTTTTTTAATATTAAGTTATTTTATAGGGCAGTAAAGTCCCTGTCTAAACTTAAGCTCAAAATGAACATTGATTGTGGGTCTATATAGGATCAACTAGTTGGTTTTTATATATAGCCAGTTGATGCATTCTTGGTATTCAGTTAGTAGCAAACATGAGAGTAGGGTTGTGTCTACATCCACTGAAAAACTGCTTTAATCACACACTAAATGCTGGCATTTCATTGTCCATTTGTAAGTTCAGAACCAATGTGAGCCACATTTTGTGACTCATGTGGCTCACTGCGGCTCACTCCTGAGCCACAGTGAGCCACATGAGCCAATTTTTGTGGCTCACTGTGGCTCAGGAAATGTTGAGCCAAATTACTTAAGAAAGTACTGAGATATCAGTAATTGCTGAAGTGGTCTGTTATTCTTACTAATATTATTATCGCTATTATTTTTTTATTACAGAACTGGTTCTTCACAACCAAGTGGCTGATATTAGGTAAACCAAAGTCTTCATTCTCAGCCAAAATATTATTTCTTCAATGATTTTTTCTACTGATGAGTCTTTATTAAAATATGGGCAGTTCCTAGTAATGTTGGTTTATAAATTGTTTTAAAAACAGTTCAATGGTATACCCAGTAAGATATTATTGTTATTTCCACTAGTATTATCACAAATCAGATTCACTGGTTTCTATAGCAAGATATAAGTTGTGTTTCATGCTGGCTCATTGGTGATGATGACAGTTGGGCTTGGAAACAAGAAGCTATGAAAATTATACAGTAAAAATAACTACACAAACACTAATGCTATCATATGTTTTCAAATATCCATGCTACAATACTTGTGTTTCAATTTTAAAACATTGGGGGCATCTCATGAACTTTACAGAACCAAGATCATTGCTCATTAGTTATTATATTAGCTAATAAAGTGCCTCAGTGAATAGTTTCCGTGTGCGCATACAACATGCGCACACTGAAACTACTGCATGTAGCCTCAGTGCATGTTGTATGCGCACATTGCTCACATGTACTCATATATGTTTGTGAACTGTTTATTTAAATTGTCACTCGGTGTATTTAAGCTTGTCGAAATGTAAAATCAACTGACTGTTTCTTCTACATTAGTAGCCATGGTCGGATCTCAGATTTCCGTTCCACTAAAAAGCGACAGACGTCTAGATGCTTTAGCCAAGAGTGGGCTGAAAAGCGCTCGGAGCAGACTGCATTGTATCACTGGCCGTGCAAAAGTTGTATCAGCAAGTCCTACAGCAGCAGCAAAATACCTGCTCAGCCTTAGGGGGCAACAAAAAAACCTACAGTGCTAAGGGTGCAGGGATGAAGAAATTGTTTGTTGAAACTATCCCAGCAGGAAATGTCAACACCAGGGAAATGCCAAATGAAAGCAACAGTAGGGACAACAACTAGTTGCGCTAAAGCGCTCAACCAGTCTTTCTCCAACAAAATGGAAAAAAGTGCTGTCATTTTGACTGATATGGTGCCCAACATGTCACTTGCTGAAGATGTTCTGACAGGAGAAACTGCCGCCCTGAAGAGTATGAGAAAGCAGAGACTGTGGAAGTTTGCCCCGTCAAACTGCCTGAAAAAGCAGTGGAAAAGGCTTTATTTGTGGCGTGCTAAAAGTCAGGCAGGCGTTGAGCAAACTAGACTCAAATTACCCCAAAGACAATTAGAAAATGGCAACATGTCCTAAACCAGACCAGGTCGCATCAGGACGTGCCGCTAGAAGTGCGCTCGGAAAACCGGTTGACAGCTGTTGGCTGGTGTAACTTTAGAAGACCATTTTAACAGCTAGCCTGATTTGTCTTACGCTCCCATTCTGGTTCGATCTGACACCTAAAAAGCCTACTCTGAATATGTAGTTTGCTAAATTTATCTTCAAAACCGACTCTAAGAGCAACCCACCAACATGCTGTTGGAAGCCTCTCTTGAAAGCAGTTGAGCCAATGTAACATATGTTTGTCTGTCAGACTCAGCAGACATATTAGAAGGCTGCTCTCGCAGGTTCAAAAAAGCCTGGGAAAGAAACTTGTTTTACAAGGTGTAGGTTGTTTAGAACTGACTTGGGGGGCCAGTGCTGAATCAACCATACCAACCATTGACTTCCTACAAAAAATTTGAAGAGTGACCCATCTACTTTGTAGTTGATACCGGGTCCACTACAAACTTGCTGAGAATTAAGTACTTGACAAGAACTCTCAAGACATGAAGGACTTGTTGAATAAGAGTTAGAGCCACTGTCTTATGCCCAATTGAACCTGGCTGCCATTTTATGGAGTCATGCCGTTTCCCATAGGGCTACATGATGTAAAGACCAAATAGGTCTTTTTGGTGAGCCACATCAGCAAGGTTGCCATCAGAGAAATGCCATAAGTAGTGGCACACTAATGCGCCAAAGAATTTCAGTAGCCAGTATTCTCAGTAGACGATCACCCACTGCCCTGGATAGGCAAGCATGAGCGATTGTTGTTCAGTAATGTTTAGGTGGGGCAAAACAGTTGTGTTGACCAACCAACCACCAGCCAAATAACCACCATTAATTACTGTGTGGTAACGATGATAGAAGTCTTCCTAAATTGGCAACTGTTGGCTCCAAGCTTGAACTACCTAAGCCAAAAAAGAAACTAAGTTACATTACACTGTGCATCAAGTTCATAGATCAAGGCTTACACCTCTAAGTTGACATAACAGTGAGCACATAAACAAGAGTTAAAGACCACCAGATGGATGACAAACTACCCCATTTCAGCTTAGGTGTTGCAACATTAAGTTCAAATACACCAAATGTAGTGAGGCCAACCTGCCAATTTTTTTTCCACAGTCATACAACACTGGAAGAACTGGGACAAGCAGAGCAGTTAGCACAATTGTTGACCTATCATAAGCACTTTTACGTTTCATTCAGCACTTGCTATGAAGATGTGAGATGGACCTCCAAAGTGGAATTTTCTATTTTACTCAAGAAAGGGCCTGGCCTAATTGACAGCCTTCCCATTAGTTAGAACTGATAAAGGAGGCAGCGGCCAGAGGCTAAGTCTGAGAGCTGCTGAGGAAATGACCCATCCAGCCGGTTGAAGCAGCCTGGAACTTTCTGATGATGTTGTTTCAAAAGATAACCACAGGACACAGAACACAAGGTTCTGCGTTGACTACCTTTCAATGAATGCCATCATCAAACAGGACACCTACTTCCCATCCCAAATTGATTACAGCCTTGATGCATTGCCTTCGGCAAATATTTCAGCACATTTGACCTGGCCGAAGGCTACTGATAAGGACCCTTAATCACTAGGCAACTTAGGAAGGTCTTGGGTAGACATCTCTGTAAGTAGAATGTCTTGCTGTTTAGTTTTATATTTGGTGAGTGTGCTACATGGTTAGAATTAACAGACGTTGCTGCTCTATTTGGGTGACATCATTGTATATGTCCGTGAGTTTGACACGTTTACAGCAGTTCAAGGAAGAGTTCCAGCACTTGAAGGAAATCGTGCTGAAGCTAAAGCTTTTATAAATGTAAGTTGTTCAAGTCAGAGGTGTATTGCCAAGGCCACGTGTTTAGCTCGAAATGTGTGTCTAATGATCCAGAAAAGATCCGCTCGGAAGTTGTGTCTACTGAACCAAAAAAGATGCGAACAGTCCAAGAATGGCCAACCCCAAAGGGCTCAGGAAGTCGCAAATTTTTTCAGATACAGTAGGCCACTACAGGCAATGTAAAACTAGTTTTGCTACCGCAGTACAGCATTTGCACAAACAAACTGACAATGATAAGAATTAAACCTGGAGAAAAAAAAGCAGTTGGCTAATGATGAGCTAAAAATCCTATGTCTGAGGCCCTTGTACTGAGCTAACGTAATCTGAGCCGGCCACAGGTTTTGAATGCCAGTGACGGTGGAGTTGGTGCTACGCCCTCACATGTACAGAAAGGAACCCAGAGGGTGATTAGGCTATTTAGTAAGACCCTGGCACCTACTGAAAAGATTACTGTGTAATCCAAAGGGATCTGCATGGCATGATAAAACTTGTGAAGCATTTTCGGCCGCACCGGTAAGGTCGGCCTTCTCTTTTGTGCAAAGACAACGCAACGCTCGAATGGTTATGTCAGGGGTAGAAGCCCTCAAACCAGATGGTTAGGTGGCTGGTGATCTCAACCTAGTTCTAGTACATGCTGGAACACCACACTGGACTCCGCCAAAGTAATGCTGACGAACACAGCTAACTGATCTGTGAGGTCTACCAAGAGTTCAAGCCAATCAAACTAAAAGACAATGACTCACAAGAAACTTACTAAAGAGAGTCACATTTTAATGGGAGACTCAAAGAAAGCTCACTAGCCGTGCAAGGGGTAGCTAAAAACGCATAGGATTTTATCAGTCTCGCGGGTCTATTCTTTGCCATAAAAATAGGGAGATGGTCCAAAACTCACCAAGGTCATCTTATAATTTTTTCGCATGGAGAGGGTAGTGACCCAAAGAAGTTCCAACAAGTTGCCAATTTAAATGCAAACATCGGGCTGAGGATTGGTGGTCACCATGTACCACGCCATCGATCAAGTGGAGGAACTGACACTTGATTGGCTAGAGCTGGGAAAACAGAAGCTCTGGTCTTTGGACTAATTAATGCCTGGACAACCTTTTATGGCTAATTTTGGTGGTGCATGGTATGTCCATCAGCACTTAGAAAATCAACAATTTGGTAGACTTGCATTCTTGCTCTCTTTGGGGTAGGTAAATCGACCAGCTCACTGCGAGCAACTCAGTACCAGCAAGAAATGACAGACACTGTTAGGGACCCATTAAAACCTTTGAGACATGACAAGCAACAACGCACAGCTGCACAAAAACAGCAAGCGGTTGGCATAGACTCTTTGCCAGGTGCCCCTTACAAAAGGTAGCTGTTAATTTAATGGGCCCAATTTTAGAAGCAATGAAAGGATAATATTTTAAACCTGTTGCTCACAGATAACTTCATAAGATGGTAAGATACCATGGCTCTCCCGGAGGCCACGACCCCAGTAGTGGCAAGGACGTTTGATGAATAGATGTTCTGCTGAATTGCCCACGAGCCATGAGCAGAGCAGAACCACGCTGCCAGAGCAAAACCACGCTAGTAAGAGAGCATGACTTGAGACAAAGAGGAAGATTGAGCTGTATCAACTCTGGCGAGTGGGAAAGAATAATAGAATAATGTGACGCCCTACTGCCTATAAGCTAACGGTGTAATTAAACCCAATAACTGGCAGCTGGGCGTCTCCCTGAGAGCACTACTGCTTATCCAATGTCCGAAGGAATATAATAAGTTTTTCCTAAGCCGATGAGTGCATACTGAGGTACAGTGGACTTGGCCGAGAAAAGACGGCAAACCCGATGATGCTTGGATGGGAGTTGTAGCTGCGTGATTAGCAGGACTTCAGCCATTGCCTACAGAAGTCCATTCCTCACATGAGTACAAGGTTGAGACACTAAAGAAATTTGAAGAGGTACATGCCAACTTCCAAGAGCAGCAGAAACTTTGATGAAACTCCACTTTGTACATGGCAACTTGATATGGCTCTTTACCAATAGAAACAATAGAAGAGACAACCCTTTTTGAACTGCGTGAGGTCATTAAGGTTTAGCTAAACCACACTTGTTTGAAAAAGCGCAAAAGTTAGTCTTTTACTCAGAGCAAGAGCGAGCTGATCATACCCATGCTTTCCAAAAAGGCTAGATTAAATACCCGCTACCTCGAACAAGAACAAACATTAAAGAGCCCCGAGCCAAAAGGCAAAAGGTTCAAACTGTGCTAAGAACTGAGTTAGAGTGGGCAAAACAAAGAGCAGAGGTTACCATTCACCCAGAGCTCAGCCAAAAACGTGAGGCCTGGCTAAAAAAATTCTGAAGGTAGCTGGAAGAAGTGCAATGTTCTGGACAGCCAGCCCAACCCGCAAGTACGGTGTAAACTGGGCTTTTCTGCCTTGAGCAAAGAGCACCTGGAGTCACGGGGCAGAATCTTCAATCGACTTGGCTGACTTGGCAGCCATATTTGTATAAAGAGCAAGCTTGTGTAAACAAACATTTGAATTAGGAAAACAGTGACAAAGGAGAGGCAGCAATCTCTGGGATTTAGTGAGCCAAGTCTATTTGATTCTTTACCATTCAGTGAGCCGGTTCAGTTAGAGACACGGGAATTTTTGCATCACTGCTACAGCTACCGATATGCCTTCTAACAAACCTGTCAACATAGCTCAAACATGGCTGTCTCGGAAAAATGTTGAGCCTGTTAGAGTTTATGAAAACATGGAATGACTTGGACTTGGACTTAGAATGGCTTGTTAGACTCAGACAAGAAGTCTGCATTTGTATGCTAAAACATAGGCTCAGCAAACTTGGATTAATCGGTGAAACTATCTAGCAACAGAAAAAGAGAATGTTCTAGCTAAGCTGCCTCCATAGACAAATCTTTTTACACAGAGACACTCATACCAAGTCACACCTGGTTGACACTCAGCCTATGGCTAACAAGCCGAAACCTGCTCAAATGGTTTTTTTTCAATGATATGCGGAGCATCCAGCCAAGTGAGCTGACTGAGACACCTTTCCAAGATTCACGAGGGTTTCAACTGCCTGACGGAATTGGAGAGAGCTGAGTTGGCCGAGCCAGTGCAGATTTAATGTTTACTGAAGAACTGTTGGGTTGCCGGCCTCTGCAAAGATACCATCTTCAAGGCAACTCATTGACTTGAAGAAGTTGCATGCTGAGCTAAAAAAAGAGATTATCTCTACAGAATGCTATATCAGTGATGGAATGTGAGATTCGTTTATACCATTAGGTTATAAAAGATCAACACTTGTGACCTGTGTGGCTTCACCATTATCAACGGAAAATACCGGCAACGCTTTTTCTAGCCAACATTTTATTGACATAATTGGGAGCAGGTTTTCCATGACCAGGTCATGTCACATCAGAGAACACGCAGAGGCGCCAATTGCGAAAGCATTGTGTATGCGGTGGACAAAGCCAAATAGCAGCTATGGTGAACAAGAAAAAGAGTGAGGTGGCAGAGCACCAAATCCAGGGCTGACTGCCATGCCGATTCTGTGACCAACGTCATTATTAGACGAGTTTTGGTACAACAGGAAACTCAGCAGTAAGTATGGAGACTTGACTTAACGAGTCGAGCAAACAAAAAGTCAACTGAAGCCAACAACGAGCCAAATAGAGCCAACATAAAGCCAAAGTACCAAAACAATATCGGGTGGAGACTAACTATAACTCAGGTGAATTCAAAGAGACGAAAATAATAGGAAGTCATAAATAGCTACAGTCACTTTTATGATGTTCACTTGATGCGCACAGTGTTCACATTTACTCAAATTTATTTCCATGAAATAATTTAAGATCTTATTTTTAAAACCAGTTATTTGCAGATTTATGAAAATTTGCAAAATGTAGAAATGTTGTGGCAAGTCACTGCATATTCCAAAAGTATGTTTTAATAGATTACGTCTAAAGTTTATCTAATGTGTACGTGCCATCAAACAAATCTTTTTGCAAAGTTTTCAAAAAACAAACATACGAATGTCTAAAACTGTTTTATAATTAAAAACCAGGTAGTTCCAGAAATAACTGGTAATGCAAAAAATATGTTTGTTAGTGAAAAAAGTGAAAATCTGGCTTATTCATTAAAGTCATTTCAATCAAATTGCCAAGCATCACTGTAAATAAACATTTCAGGACTTTTGTTAAACATGATAATACAGAACCACATCAAACATCAGTGTAGATGAATCTGCTTATGGTTAGCAGTCATTTTTGCTTTTATTTTCTTTAGCAAATCAATGATCTAAAATTTTCTCATAAAAGCGAATAGTGCCGAATCATTGGCCCTATACTACTGGACCAGTTCTGGGTAAAATCTAGCAATCCTGTTTTTTGCTTGAATCACAGTGATATAACCTATATAGATTGCATATGCTCTTTTAATAAAGTTTGCCATATTTAACTTGAATCACTGTCCTGAAGCATTTAGATAAAAAAACAGTAATTTATCTTATGATGTTTAAGAAAAGGCTGCCACTATTACACATACAACAAAATATAATTTACACATAAGCCTTTTTTAGGTTGTTTAACTGATAAACAGTCTTACCAGAAACCTGTTTTTCAATTTCGTTTTTCTGCTCAGTAACCACCAACTCTAACTTTTCAACTCTCCATCTTGCAGTTCCAAGTTCTGAAAAAGGAGGTTGTAATGAGATAGGAATACAAAAGAATGCTCTATATTAAGCTCACAAGGTTCAGCCATCGTCATTTGTTAAAAACTTCACAGCCATTCATGGATATCTACATGATAAATCATGAAGAGGTCAAATTTTCAAGTGTAGAAACTATTCAAATATTAATTAGTCAATAACCTAGGAAAGTCAGTTGACATGTCGTGATAGTATTGAAAGACTAGCATAACACTTAAAAGGACTTGTGAAAACATGAGTTATAGCCATGCCTTCCTGTAGCAGTTGTGATGGAGTGGCATATGGTAAGTTTACTTAAGTACCATTATCCTAGCAAATGAAAATTGGTATATATGTAATCATATATTTAAAAAAGCAGTGCTTTTTTGTGGTTTGCCAACATTTGGCTTTTTTTATAAACAGAGAATGTGAACTGCCCTGCAAAATGCTGAACCTAATAGTTGATTTGCGAACATGTATATGATACATGCTATGTTAGCTCAAGTTGTGGTTTGAAATTAGCGCATTTTACTCATTGAGACCAGAAAAGAAGGCAATTATGTTAAACGCTTTAAATCATTTAATCATTAAAGTTAAAAGTAGTTGCTATAAAATGTTCATGCAAATTAGCAAACAAAATATTTTAGATGTGATCACAGAAGTTGTTCCCCATTAGTTGTATCTGAGTTTCATCAAGGCTGGTCCAAAACCCTTACACGTGGGTATAAATTTAATTTATTTGTATATACCCATACGCAATAATCTTATGAGGCACAAAAGCTACAGGCCTAAACTTGAGCTTAAAAATATATTTTATTAATGTATATTTCACAACATGTAGGTCTTACCAGTTGGTTATCATATGTTGTCAATTGATGAAAATTCCGCGTTTGTTTATATGAAAGCGTCAGCATAAAGGCCGTGGCTACACCATTGATAAAATGCTTTTTTGATAGTTTACGCTGACAACTCATTGTCTAGGCATCAGCTTAAAAAGAAAACGTTAGTCTATATCAGTTGTGAGCAAATGGATATTTGGATATAATGGATATTTCACTGAAATATTTGATCATTACTATATCAAATCTAATTTATTTATTTCTAATGCATTCTAGCGTTGTTCAAGGTTGGCTTTTAAGTGTTGATGGCAATTGGAGCCCAGCAGCTAGTTATATATAGAGCAGAACTTTCTTGAAGTAAAGTAGTTATTCTAAAGTTCAATTTATATTATGCATTTGAAGTATTGTTTTACTTCATCATTTTCATCAGTGACCAGTAGCGTGTTTCCTTTGAACAAAATACGGAATTGAAAAAAATTGCATAACTCAAATTGTACTGTAATTTTTCATGATCCATGTTATAATTCCAGGTTCTGACCATAACTTGATTCAAAAAAATCACTAAGATTGTGAAGACCTTTACACAACTGAGATCACTACCTTTTGGTTAATCTATTTGTTAACATAACGCTCGGGTGAGTGTTGTCAGTGTGTGCAGCCGCCACAATTTTCAGTTCCACGTGTACATGTCAGCAGTGCACTTTATCAGTGTTGGTAGCCAGCCATACACTAATAGACGTTATTCATTATCGCCAGTCTTCAGCTGTGAAGTTGGTAAATGAGAACTTGTTAAACACACAAATGTATGTTGTGTAGGCAGTGACATAGGTCTTTGTTTGTTAACTACTAACTTTATCCTTACTTGATAACCTTAAAAAATTATGATGAAATCGACTATATAAACGACAATCTGTGTGGGTCTGTGCGTGCGTGTACGTGTTTGTGTGCGTGTGCGTGTGCTTGTGCGTGTGTGCGAGCGTGTGTGTGTGTGTTAGTCCACCTTATAGTGCGGTCTTTTTGTTTTTTGTCATACGAACTTCGGTAATACGAAGGGAACTGAATTAATAGGAGTAAATAAATAATGGAGTGGTCTTTTCATCTTTTCATTTGGTTGTGCGAAGCCAACTGATCAATATGAGTACTAAATATTGTACTTGCGAACTAGTAGCTGCTACTTTTTTCTGATGATTTGAGCCATGTGGCTTATATAAGGGTGCGGCAAGGCTGTGCCTTTCTTTTACCGCTAGGGTGCATTAACCGAAATCTTTGGTTAATGAACAAACCTAGCGGGAAAAGAAAAAACAAAACAACACCGTACGGCACTGTTCCGTTAGGCAAAAGGTTAAGAAACGTAGGTTAATACGGAACAGTGCTCAACGGCACTGTTTTGTTTTAAACAGCAAAGTTGCTTTCGTGTTAAAAGCACCGTCCCGAGTTGTGCTGCCTATGCAAAGGTGCCTATACAGCTATACAAATGTACTACTCATTAAAAAAAATAATAAGTAGTAATTTAGGTCTAATTAATATTTACTGCAAACGAGAAATGTCACCGTGAACGCTAGTTTTTTGCAGCCACTCAAACTATTTTTTCGGGTCGAACCTACTAAACTTCTACATCAAAAAAGTAAGTAATTCTCATTCAATGTTGTATTGTCTATGAATTGCCACACCTCTACTACTTTAAAACGTTGGATTTGCCACTATTCATTATGGTAAACACTTTCATTTCCTTCAGCAGCTGAGTTACTAATTTTTTCCAGCTACGAGTAATGTAACTTACTACTACAGAGCTTGTACGGGTAATCCGAGCATCGTGATCGACGATAGTGAGAAGAAAGAGATCACCTAGAATCGACTTACCGTCATTCTGATTTAGCCATGACCAGCTGTAGGTCGCTTGCTTAAAAGTAGGCACAAGCCGAAAACTTTTTGTTCATACACCTGATAGAAAAAGAAAAAATGTTATCTATCAACGAGTGTTGCATTGTACTAACATTGTGCTATGGTTATGTCATGCTGGCATTGAATTAAAATTATGTTATTGTTCTGTAATGCATGTTCTTCATGTTCTGCTATACCTACATATTATCCGCTTGCAGGAGTTTCTAACATATTTTTCGGAATATATATATTTTCATGTCCTATCTTTCTTTATTGTATCTCATAAAAAGGCTATCAAGTTGGCTTTTGTTTCGTTATTGTCAGGTGCTAATGCCGTGTCTGCCTTGACATCATACGTCTGTGAGGTTATACTTAAAAAATTGATCGACGCTACCGCATTACTGTTTGTACATGTATATACCCTGTCAAAACACAGGCTATAGACACAGAACTAGCCATGATGGTGAGCCATGATAGGGTTTTAAGCATGTAAAAGTCTCCTCCATTCAATAAATGCTGACAATAGCAAAATAATTTGTAGAATTTCTTAAAAGATGCATAACTTTTTAATGCTGCCAGTTTGAATAACTTCAATTTGCCTAGCAATGTAAATTTCGTTATCAGTTATCTGTACCAAATAGGACAGCTCCAATTTGAGTGGTTTGAGACTGATACATTGTAAACAAGCTGTAAAACATATTGCAGATTTCCATTGTTCTCCCGGACATTATTGACGTGTATGACTGCATATGTGTATGCATAGTCGGATCATGGCAAAAAATTTTAGTAGACTGCGTATTTGGAGTTGTTTTACAGTATGAAAAGCCACTCACAATAAACAACTTGCTGTACGTGAATCTGTTCTCGTGGATGGACAATGCAGCTAAGCGGTTCAAAATTTGAGGCCGTGGCGTCACTTGGGAATGCATGGGAGACCTTTTTGCCCCAAGTGCTACGAGAGTCTTCCGGTGCGGCGTGTCAGATGAATGATTTGGTGAGGGCGAAGCAATTGAATGCAAAGCGATTGAGTGCTAAGTGATTGATTGCAAAGTGATTGATTGTGAGTGCGAGGCGACTGGTTGCAAAGCCATTGTTTGTGAGGCAAGTGTGAGGCAATTGATGCAAGGAGGGTGTGCGGCGATTTATTGCAAGGCGATAAAGTGCCAGGCAATTAATTGCAAGCCGAGTGCAAGGCGATTGTTTGCAAGGTGTATGATTGCGAGGCGAGTGATTGCGAGGTGAGTGCAAGGCAATTGATTGCCAGTGCGAGCCGATTGACTGCAAGGCGATTGATTGTGAGTGTAAGGCTGTTGATTGCAATTCGAGTACAAGAGCGTGATTTTCAACTGCTCGGCGTATAAAGACTGATCGACTGGGTCGGAAATTCAGAGGCAAAAGTTCGCAATCGACAACTGCAAATATAGACGGGTATGAACAGATGCATGAATCTAGACACATGAATCTAGAATATTTTCTAGATTTTAGATGTATCTACATGTAGTTGTAAAACAAAATGCAAATTTCCATTGTTCTCCCCAACATCATTGACATGTGTATGTGTATGCATACTCTGATCAAGCCCACAATTTCAGTAGACTGCATATTTTGGGTTGTTTTACAGTATGAAAGACAACTCTCAATAAACCTTATTCTACATGTGATACTGTTCCCGTAGATGATTAATGCAGCTAGCTTGGTATAGAATATCAAAACAGTCAGACGAAAATACCAACTATGTAACTATACAGGTTGTAAAGATCATTTAGTAGGTTTTCAGATACAACCAAAATTATTTAGATTGTGCAGTATATCAATTTCGTATTGTAAGGTGTTAAAGGAAACTCTGAAAACTTTGGTGGGTGACTTGTAAATAGAGTCGAGTCACGTCTTATTGACGTCAGACATTAAGCACCATTATTTACTTTATAAGATATATTAACTAATTCTCTATTGAATTTAATCCAAAATCTTTAACCAATGCAGAAAAAAGCTAAATATTTTTTTATAAAATGTGCGTGATGCCAGTTGCCCAGAAGCTTAACTGAACGCATTTGTCAGCCCTGTGTAGCCCTACGCAACTGGCAAAATATGGTTTGGTTTTGCAAGGCTGAGAAACAGAAAAACCTGGCCTGGTCATGAAAGCAACTGGCCAGGCCCCAGCCGGTCTAGGGTGATAGTCAGCTCGTGAAAGTAAAAGACTACAAGATAAAAGTGTGGTCAGAACCGAGCAATGCAGCACATGGGGAAAGTCTCAATGCATATAGTCTTTTGTACGTTTTGCATGCCAATCACTGTAATAATAAATTGCTCAAATTAATTACTATATCTGGAACATATGCAGCTGGTTGCAGGTGGTGCATTACAGGGTCTCTCACAATAGTTCATAAAACAACTCAGTTCAATTAAGACTATTATAACCACTTGAGTCCACAATTTTTCATGAAAATAATAAAGTGGTTTTAATTCTGTCGAAGGTTTATAATCAAAAGCGAGTTAAGAAATATTCTGTCTTCTATATAGTAGCAAAATGGTTAATAGATAATAATGAGTAACTTGTGACTCAGCTGGATGACTGCTTAGCTGCTGCAAATTTAGTTCATCATATTTGAAGAAGTCTTCTAATTGCTAGAAATTTAGTGGTTTTTTTCTGAACTTTTGCACAGACTTTTAAAAAAACTGGACAAAAAAATAGAACACAGAATTATTTTATAAAGCCAGTGTGCATATTGTCTCATACTGTGTTTAAACCAAAAAAATTAAATGTAAATCTATTTGAATCCTAATTTTTAGGTTTGGACCTGAAAGCAAATTTCAAGGTCGACAAATATTAACTAGTTCTGCTCCAAAGTTTGGGTAACTATTTTACACTTTTGCACATTTAAAGACTAAAGGCATGTTAGTTTGTCACTACTCGGTTGCATTACCAAACTCAAGTAAAAATTAAATCCCGACTAAATGCATTTCATCTTAACTCTAGTTGAAAATATTGAAAAATAAAGCGTTTGAAAGCTAGTTTGTCATTTGTAAAAGTTACTTCTATATATAATATTTTTTATGTTATAGCAGCAATTTAGCTAAATTCATTTTCATGAAACTCTTACCTTGTTCACTGAAGTATCCATAAGTGAGATCAGGCAGCGTAGTAAAATCCTCAATCTTTTTTCTATCTTCAGTTGTAATCTCCAGCAGCTTTTTCTGTTGCTCTGCAGTCACACAGGTCAGCAGTAGCTTTAGTGCTTCACGTTTATGACAAAGCGCGGCATAATGTGCTGGTGAATATCCAGTGAGATTTGTTATTTTCAAAATCTCAAATCTGTGCTCAGGTGAGATGTTACCTAAGAGGTACATTAGCATGACATTGTCACCTCTTTTGGCAGCCTCATGTAACGGTATATCACCATCATCATCTTTACGCTTCATAACCTCATAGAACTGCAGTGAACTGAATCCAGCTAACATACACTTCATGGTTTTTATATCCTTCCTCGATGCTGCTTTATACGCTGGTGTGCCACCATTTGATCCGGTACATGAAATCATTACTTTATATCGAGCTTCAACACTCATCGTAGGTAGTATTTCTCGTAAACTGTCTATCTGTTCATTCTCATCAATGTAAAAAATCATTGCTTTCTTTAGTCTTGAGACGTCAGCACCCATGATAAAAGTACGTCAATAACCAGTAAATAACTATTTAAAGAAATAATAAACTAAACACTGCACGATGTGTGTGCTATACTAGTAGGTGTAATGGAGACCGCTCCTAACTAATGCCTTATATTTTGTTTGTATAAGAATTTGCATTGTACCTGTACCCATACTGGTCACAGTAGTCTTATTACATTCTTATGATTGTTGATTCATTGTTACTGCTCAAAGTTGTTACTGCTGAGTCATTGTTGTTACTCAAATAGGTTAGCTTTGCTTGAATAATTTTCTATAACCTGTGAATCATATTTCTATTATCCTGTAAGTTTATTACAAGCAAGCCAATAAGTAAAATTTCAGATTCATGCAAAAGTACCAAACTTTGGTTTCACAACCAAACAGTTCAAGTTATGTTCCCATATACGTATTGTAGATGTTATAAATTAGGTATCAGGTTTTATCAATGCAACATAAAGTAACACATGCTCGTTTTTGTGTCAGTGCTGAGCTAGGAATACACAATGCTTTTTATTTTAGTAACAAAGCCCATAACGTCAATTGATAAAATTTCCCTTTTTATCGAATTTAAAGGAAGTAAGTAAAACATTTAGTTAATAGAGCAATACTGCAGTATATTTACATGTATTAGGTAATTTTCTGTACAACTTAATAAACCAACACAAGAAAGTTTCTGCATTGAAAAGATGGTTTTAAAAAAATAATAAATAATTGTGTTTTGCTTTGATCCGCATATTTTAGTAGAGTCATAATTGAAAGGTTGAAAAAAACCTAAAACATAGATAAAAGACTATCTAGCATTTAATCAAAAAAATAAATATGAGAACATTATATAAAATTTGCATAGATGCACTGCACAGGAAAAAAATTGAATAAAAAGAACATGTCCACATAAATATTTCACAGTTGCAGCAATAAATAACAATGTTCAGTACAAAAAGTATTTAACAAAATACAAAGTAAACTAAGCAACAATTTTTCAAGCGAAATTTCAAATTTAAATACCAAATTAGTATGTTGGCCTGCATTAAATGTGTAGAACAACAATTAAAACAGTGTTATTTATATACAGCTCATGATAGCTACTGAGAACAAGCAAAACCTAATTTAAAAACAAAAGAAAATTTTCAAAAACAACAAGAAATGGCACAAAAAAATTATTATTATGATATAAAATTAAGACTACTGAAGAAATACGACTAATATTCTAACTGTTAGAAAATATGCGGCCTATGCACATAAAGAACCTTGTAATTTACAAAGTAGAGCTTTGCTCTCTAAACAGTAATAACAATGAACATCTTATTGTCGGCTTTTGCACAGTTACATGCAAAATTTCTAGGGCACAGTACAACCATTAGATTGCAAAAATCTTTCTAGTCCTTGATAAGTGCACAATCAGAAAACTAAAAATAGAAAAAGTAATTTTGTTGAATTTTGTTTGAATTATTCAATAACCTAGTCTAAGTCAAGTATGTAATTTTCTTCTTTTTGGGCGACTGTGCAGATCTTGAAAAGCTGGTGGATTTCAAACAAAGTGATTTTATCTGAAACAAGATTGCAAAAAATTTGCTAAGGATAATAACTTGAAGACTTGAAAGGAAATGAAAAATCGTAGTATGTTCACAATAGTTTTAACATGACAACCGTTGATTACGAGTCACTTTACAAACAGTTCTACTCAACAATTTAAAGAACGGTATTAAATCTACTTTGTCTTTGAATCCCACGTCTACTTTTAAAATAGATTGTTTTTCAAAATGAATGTAGGTAACATAACCTTCCACGAGAAAATATTTTACAATTTTCATCTACATGTTTTATAAAAAGAAAATAACTGAAAATATTTAGGAAGTAACGCCTAATCCTTTTGCCGCTACATAACAATGAGGAGAGTTGCAAGTAACCAAGTATGTATATCTATAATTAATCATTATTTCACCGATATAAATATCTTGCCTGTATGGGTATGTTTGTTCTTGTGCACTATGCAAGACATACTGCAACCTTCACTGGATTTTTCCTAAACATCAACTGGCTCAATTTTACTTGCATTGCACCAGCACACACATTGCGCCAGCAAACGCAAGTGCACCAGCAAAGATAATTTTTAATTAAAAGCTAGGCTGGTAATCTTACAGATTGTGCACTAGCATGACAGTTGCATCCTTCCGGATTTTTAACGTTGGGAGGGCCCAAGCTCAATGGTATTTTTCATTAGGAAAGCAGCAACAAATTAGGAGTTGCGAACCTTTTAAAACAGAGTGTCGGGATCAAACAACCCTCTTAGACTACTAACCTACGTTCAGCTCATCTATGATGGCAGTGAGATTAAAAGGCAAGATGATAGAAGACGACGAGACAGAATGCTAAAATGAAGAGTGACGACACTTGAGCACAAATAACTAAAATGATTGAATGAAAAGATTGAGAGAGGGATAGCAGCAAGCTGAACCAACCCGGTTCTGCACTACAATAGTGCACAAAGAAAATAACCTTAGCCAAATAAAGGAAACTTTATCTAGACTACTGCAAGTGATTACCAGGGATCACAAATTCAAGCTCCCTCAGATTTTTATTGCCACAGATGTAAATCTCTTCATTTCACGATTTAATAATATAGCAAAAGCTAATCTTTAAAATGACAAAAACCACACTACACTTTCGACCCTGTTCAGATGAATCAGCACCCGAATCTTAGAGAAGAGACCATCAACCGATATCTGCAGCAGCTTGCAGGGGTGGTATGACATGACAGCCTGTTGTGTCAGAGGCGCTTTATTTAAAATTAGGCGCACTCCTAACCTGAAATTACATGAATACAGAGCTGAGATCATTAGACTAGTCAAAAATACCTACCCCACAATGGAGGAAACATTCTGCACTCAGACCGCTGTCGAAAAGTTCTAGAAATAACTTAACTACACCACGCAACTTCAACACTTACTTGCCTTAACTCACCACACTATAACAGACATGGTACAGATAGAAAGGGAATTAGTGCAATTGGAAACCAAAACTATTGTGAATACTGTAGTCGTTTCAAGTCTAAAAGATTTTGCCAGATAAACTAGACAAGTTTCTAAAGATTTGGAGTCTCTTATTACCAACCAAGCTCATCTGATAAGACAAACTAACAGAGCTATCAAAAACAGTCATTCAGTCAGAGCATGCTTCTGTTATAGGAAGACCGGACATTGAAAAAAGGACTGAAGAAAACTAAGGTCTGTAACAGCACAGACTGGCAAGCAGCTGTCGAGAAACGCCATTTCTCCGATCCAGGAACTGGTTTTACTTGGCGTGGACTAGCGATGACCCCTTGCACCAGACCTATCCAACATAAGGCAAAAATGTAACTTAATTGGAATGTGAACTAAATAGCAGCCCACTGATTAGCTATTCCGTGATGGTTATTATTATTTCAACGGACACAGTAGGCTACCAGCTGCATAGCAGTTGAAATTGTGCTGTAATATGTATTGCTTCTAATATATTGTCATTATGTATAAAATTTGATTAGTTATTGATTAAACCCTTATCTACTCAGTTTGATCTCAAATGCTAATCAGTGTACTGAACTCTCCGGCATGCGTTTCGAATAGCGCTAGGACTAAACAGATCATTTTTTTTCAACTTGGAAGGACTTTTGCGCGTTGGTATTTTATTGGTTGACTCTAGTAGCAGTAAGCATGATTTCCAAATTTTGAAAAATAACTAAAATATATAATTCCCATTATTTTCCCTTTTAACTAACAAAGGCGGAAAAAAATAATAACAACATAAATACTAAAGAGAGCCTTAATGGGTAACTTTAATCTCCAACACAGAACATATGATTTGTAAAGATATAGCTAATGCACAGCTGATTGACAAAATAAGTTACAACCATAATTATTAATAAGTATACTGACACCTTTAAAATTTTGTTAATAAACATATCAAAGGTGTTATAAGTATCGTGACCTAAACCTGAACATATAAGTATGTGCACATGTATGTGCAGCTACACCTTAGGTTGTAATGTATGAACTTCTTCCTTTGCAGTAAAGTAAGAAGGTCTTTCAGTTAAAACCGGCATTGAAAAACATATTTTAATAATGACCAGTTTCACAGGATGGGAAATAACTGAAAGATTTTTTAGGTAAGTTCTAAGATCAGGTTATGCACTAGATAAGTTTTGCAAGAGCAGTATCCTTTGAATGTAATAGTACAATTAGGGTGGTCCAACATCTGCCAGATCAGAGACTTTTTTGCAAGCAAATGATTAATAGATTCATCCCAAAATGTACTTATCGGAGTGATGATGTTAATAATTTTTTTTTAAATAGTGAGGTTATCAAAATCACATGACTGATTATCCTTAGGTAAAATTATAGTATATCATAAAATATCTAAGTGCACTTTACATTACTAAAGCAGCTGTTGCATACAATGTCATACGTTGTTTATTTTCAAACATACAACTTTTGACTATAATGGTTAGGGAATTATCACCAAGCTACAAATTTCACAAACCAATTTCATTAATAAAAAAATATTTGATTGTTACTTCGTGTATTTTAGTAGCCTCCGATAGATATCAGTTCTGAGAGAAAAGAGGAGGATCTATTTTACCAAAAGAACCATAACCTATTATGATCTATGTTGACAAAAATATAAGCAGAAAAGGAATTTAATGACGTATTCAATTTAGACACAACATACAGACCACCCAAAGTAGGTCATATGCTGACTGGACTAGAAAATCACAAATCACTGTATCTCACCATAACATATACATTTATTTTTGTACTTATTCAGATTCAATGCAGAACATTTAAATAATGCTGCACGATATCTTTGCATGTACATTCGATTATTTGGTTTCAAAATATATCGAATATCGAAAAATATCAAATATTGGAGTGGTCTTCTCTTGATATGTAATGCTGACTTATGACGAACGATATGAGAGGATATGGGTTAAAATCACTTAAAAACAGGAGTTGTCCCCTCCTCACAATAAATAGAACAGACAACTCCATTTTAGCAAAATAAAATCCGCCGATATTTCGATAAAATATTGGCTTCGATATTCATATCGACTTGAAAATTGTCCAAATATAAAATCATCTACTGAAATATATCGTCATATGGAATTATATCGTGTTATCGTGCAGCACTACATTTAAATCTTGCATAAACAATGGAAGGAGGAGCGTTATAAAATCCTATAAATAGCCTATACAAGAAGAAGAGATATTCCATGCATACATTCTGGAGTTACAACAAGAAGATTGAGTATGTCACATAAAAATAGTTACATGACTTGAGCTTACATTTTAATACTTCTATTTCATACTTTTTGTTATATATTAATCTTGAATTTCATGTTTTATGCTAATTTTTATTTTATTTCACTCTCACAGTAGCAAATCGGTCCTCAGAAACTATCAAACCTATCAAAAACAGTCATTTTAACTAAACCTCAATGTAACTTTACTTGATCATGGAATTTCCTATAGAGCTGGCTTCTAGGAGTATACAGAGCTTTTGATAAATAAGCTTTAGTAGTATTCACAGCTAAAACAATTCTTTTAATATGACATTTATAATTCAAAAAGAATAGAGAAAAATACTTCACTTTTTGAAAAATTTTACAGCTGAAAATAAAAAATTAGAAACCCTTTTATAAGTCCAACGCTAAAAAAGTGGTCAAGTTTTTTAAACAACATGGGTTTCCCAGAAAGATGAGCTCACACTCCATGGCAGCTGATCAGTTGCAATATGTCCAGTCAGCAATTTTACTAAGTTTGCAATATACTGACAACAAGCCAATCAAAAGTAATTATTTTCAAACAACTTTTATATAACAAGCCTATTAAAGTGATTAAATCAGAAAGGGCCAGGGAGGCTAGATGGGTCTAATTCTATAACCCTTTTACTATTATTATGATAAGCTCATTTGGTTGAGTGCCACGATTGTACTGATACGTTTCTGAGGACACATTTTTGTTGTTAATTTTCACGAGACATACATGTAGATGTATCCTACACTGTGAACTATTAAACTTTTTTTTCTTCATTTGTTTTATACCCAAGTGGGAGTTATTAGTGCAAATTATAGTTTATATCAAAGCCTGAGATAGGCTAACCTATTATTAATATTTAAGACGATATTCAAGTTTACACACAACATTTGAAATTGACGCCTGAGAGAGGCTATATACTGGTAATACTACAGTGGCTAACATTCAAACTACAGGGGAAAAAGCATTAGTGCCCAGACGAGGCACCAATGTTTGTTCCCCTGTAGTTTGAATGTTGGTGTCTTGAACATTGGTGCCCAAACGAGGCACCAATGTTCAAGACAGCTATCAAAATGAAAAATAAGTATACATTCAGGAGAAAACAACTTGCATCGAAATTACAAATACATATAACAGAACATACACAAATTCACAGGATTGATTTGACATGTAATTGACATGGATAATATTTTTTTGCCTGACAAGAAGAGCCACTTTGTTGGTTCAAAAAGTTTATTCCTTACATGAGATAATCAGTCAGGAGTGCTACTTTACACAACATTATATAGAACCACACAAAAACACGATTGCATTATTATAAGTTCCATTTTAGTTTATTTCAAACATTAGTTTGCAGTTTATATAATTATTTATAGATACTTATAATACTTTGAATATAGTTTATTACTAATTTACTATTTGACCGTATTTATTATTCATACTTGTTTGGAGCATTTTGAAGTTGTCAAAAGAGATTTCACTCTAGGTTAGATATCAAAACCACAATATTACTTGATAAAGTTTCCGCATTATATTATACTAAAGGGATGCATAGAGAGTATAGAAGTATATTTATTAACCAGAGTGCTGTGCATAAGCATAAACCATGTGCTTAGATTTCAGAAAAAATGAAAGTATTTTACTTTTTGCTGGTAAGTGCCTCACAAAGTTATTAAATTTCAAATGAAGCATGAGCAAATACCATTTAAATTTGTCGGTGAGAGACATAATCACAAAAGAGAAAGTTGTGACATCCACAGTAGCCCTTAACCAGAATGACTAGAAACAAATGTTATCAAGGGAAAACTGTGCAAATTTTAGACTTTCATCAGTTTTTATCACAAAAAATATTGATTTTCTGTCATTTACTAAAAAGCAGATTTGGGAACCCAAAAAAGCGGAACATTTTCAAATTAATCATAACTGAATAACCTATAGCAGTGCTATAGAAGCCAGCCGTTTTCATCCTGACCTAAACTTTCAAAGCTATCTAAACGATTCATTGTGTAAGATATCTAGCTGTAATGCATGCCGGTAGGTCTTTGATCGTTCAAAAGTTTTATCTTGTTTGACTCAATCCAATCGCTGAAAATCAAACTATTATTAGTGGCACTTACGCAGCTGATGTGTCAAGGCTAGTAATAAGAATTACACGCTGCAGAAATTGCAAACCTTTTTTCTCTCCTTTATATGTTTAGCTTTATATATATATATATATATATATTTATATATATATCTATATATATATGAAGTTTATTAAAAACTACAGGTTAAAATCATTACAACTAATAGTTTCATGCAATCGCGTTGCAATCTTCAGATAGAATCTACCTGAAGATTGCAACCAATTGCAATCTTATATTGCAATTGATTATATATATACATGTATATATATTATATATATATATATTCTACCTATTTTCGAATATTATATATTCTAGGGTTGTTACACACATAAGTAAACTACATACATGTATATACATATATGTACAAGGGTATATAGTCATATAGTTTAATAACTTTATTTTACAATAAAAAACCAAAATACTATATGTATGTTTTATAACCTGACACTGATGAATCATAGAAAATAATAAGAGCGCATGGTGAACATTTTGTATGTGTTGGAATAATGATGGCTCTACTTTTGTAGAAATTATCGTTTACATTTATTGGTTGGTGTAACGTTTTTTTTTCAATTTTACAACTTTAGGCATATATACATATAGATATACCTGTATATATACATATATATGTATATATATATATCTGTATATATAGGTATATATATACACAATATTACCTAGCGGAATGCCGGGTGTTTGAAGGGTAATAAAAATCAGCATATTAAACAGTGACAGGCAATGCAGTTGCTTGCCATTTGCCATTAGCCTAGCACACTGCCAATAGCAAACTTAAGCAAGCTAGGAATCTAAACTAACTAATAAAAGCCATGATAACAAGCTTTAGTTGCTTTGTTCCATATCATAATGCTATGCGTGTTTTAACCTAGACAATCACTCATATCATCCAATAAATCCATCGATATTGTGTAACTTGATTAGTAAGATTATTGCCTAGCAAACATAGGATTCGAGATCAAATTGAAATTTCAAAATATAAAGCATTTCCTAAATTTTAATAGCTATATCTGGACAAACTGAAACACACACAGACACACACTTTGAGGTTTATAGATACATTTATTTATATTAAGGATTACGTATTCAGCACACCGATCGCCAAATTTTAATTTTGAGATAAATTTATGCTGATATCATATGGTGAAAGTAATCTGAAGATTTTCGTCATCGTATTGCATGGACAAAATTATATTGTTTTCTTCATTGCAAAGCAAAAAATCATATAATCATGGCTTTTTAACGCAAAGGCTCATTATATTAAATCGTATTAAAAAGTTCACAAATAGCGTGTATTATCGTACAAATGAAATACAGTGTATGGGAAAAGCCACTTGAGTAATAAGTACGACCTGGACTTGTAGTTACGCGCACTTGTTACAAAGCTTGCAATTTGAATGTGATGAGTTAACGCAGTATGAAGAGATTTTCCATTGCTCAAACTTTATTGCTATAACTGAAATGAACATATCTATTTTTTGCACGGTTAGTGAATTTTAAACTCTGTCAATTCTTACAAATTTATCTGCACTGATCAAACTGCACTATCTAGACAAGTCTCAAGCAATGTTTATGGGCTAGGCTATTTTCTTATTGCTTACAGCCAATCAGAACATCTCAATAAAATTTTAGGTACTAGAACTTTAGAGCGTGGTTTATTGGCGTTAGTTTATTTTTTTAATACGCTTTTAATTACATGCAAAGAAAAAGTAACTTATGTTGAATAAAGCGCTGGCTGCTGAAAAGCAATGATGTGTATAAAATAACTATTGTGAGAGATCATCAGGTGAGCCAGTGAGGGAAAGATGATAACTATGTGCCCATTTACTCAGTAATGTTTTATTGGCTGATTGGTACAAATGGTACCATTTTGGGCTAACAAGCAAAAAGCTGAAAGTTCAAATCCTGTAGAAGACCATCTTTTCCACAACTTCAAACCGTGTTTGAGGATGAGGAAAAACCTTTTCTAGTCTTTTCATAGGCAAGGTGTATAAATCATTGATTAGGATCATTGATCATTTGTACGATGCAAAACCACAAGACTTTACTCCTGAATACGATGTTACCTTCAAGTATGAAAAATGTTGAAATGAGCTGTGCTAGACTGATGAGGTTTTGCACTGTTTGTCTGAGAGTGTTTATTAATCTGAAGGAAAGCGTTGCATTGATGTAGAGAAACAGAAGTGAGCTGAAATTGTAATAAATCAATATTTTTATTCGAAGCAGCATTGTGAAGTGGTGTTTCTACCATGGTCTTGACTTTTCAAAGTTTCAAACTGTGTATCTAGAAATAAATCTTCTAGTTGCATCATGACAATACTGATTTGGCCATGAGACGAGGCAATATGGGAGCTATTTTTCCATTTTCAGCTTGGATTTTTACTAGATTGGGTCGTTGTTGAAAAGTCCATCCCTTTAGCATCTGCTGCAAACTTTTTGTATCATTTTCATCTGACGCGGCATCTATTGGCATGTATTGATGTGCTCAGTTGCTAGACAGCAAAGCAGTATGTTTGTTCTTAATAAAGATAATTGTCATACCCTCTCTCGCTTTTCTTTATTTTGGTGTTTGATATGAAGTAATCCTTGAGCTCATGCTGCAAAAAACTTGGAATAGCAGCTATAATCGATGCTTAAAGAGTAGTGTCCCATTGCTATAAAACGAACAGAGCTAATAATTGAAATAATCCAAAACAAACAAAATAAGTTGGGTACACGATATGTTTTTGTATAAATGAAAATAAGCTTTAAGGCTTATAGAGATTTTTATTGATTCACTTTTAAGAGCCTTGTATCAAATTAGAACTTACTAGATGAATACCTGGTGCACCAATTAATTTAAAAACAAGTTATAAACAGTAGCAGATAAAGTAATTGCCATTAACTAAGTTTAGCAAACAAGTATACTCATCGCTAAACTTACCAATAAAAGCCATGAGGGCAAACTTGAGTGAGGCTGCAATTAATCATTTTAGGTATACTAGTCTGTTATGTAATCATTGTTAGGCATGCATTCCTGAGCAAGAATCAAGCAAACTACCAATTCTCACTAAATGTGCCATTTCTCATAGAAGGACTCAATTTTGTTACAATACATGCTACAATTGTTGAGAAACTTATAAAATTTCGATTCTGACAGTACTTTCAAATTTGAGCTGTGTCTATTTTTCATCGGTTCACAATTGTGGGAAGATGGTATAATATAAAATTTGTAAACCTTTGAATTTACCCATGTAAAATATTGCTGATTTATTCACAGAAACACAAAAGAATGTCTGAAAGATGTGATAATATAGTATAGTAACATATATTTAATCTATATATGAAATCTATATATGCAAAATCTTCCCATTTTGACCACTCTGAACCATTCATATCATTACTAGCCGCAATTACTAAATTACACTAATTTGCACCATGAAGCTCCATGAGATTCAGCAGTGCTTTATTCCAAAAGTTGTCATAGGAACATATAAAAATATTCCATCATGTTGATAAGCCAGAATGTCTTTGTTTAAACAAGACCATAAAATTCTGGTTCTCATTGGCTAATCTATGAAAAATTCCAATCTGGTACATGCATGAGTCCTAATACAGATTCTAAGACCTATATTGTAACAATGGTGAATCCTAATACAGACTTAGGGACCCAAAAGGGTTAACACAATGTCAATATGCATATTTTAACCCATGTAATGACTAGCAACCCAAGGAATCCATTGTATCCCAATTAGCAAATTGGGTTAGATGTTTGCTTTGTAAAAAGGAGGTTTTGAGATGAAATCGTATGCAAGTCAAAGTTTTTCATTCGTAGAATGATATTGAATATTTTGATTCCACTGTTCGTGATGTAATTTCTACAAGTACACTATAGTACTGCATACGGTTAACAATCATATCGCTCAATTTTTTTACATTACGAGATTAAGCCAGTGTCAGCATTATTGCTGTCATTCATTTGCCAGCTTTAAGGTAAGATGAATTTTTTTAGATTTTTATAGATTGCAGTGTTCAACATTTTACAGCAAAGTGTCTAATGAAATGCATGACGAGTCTCAGTTTGGCTTCTGAGCCTACTTCTACTGTGCACCGACACCCTCTATGTCCATGCATCACACTAAAAAGTAAATTTAGGCTAGCAGTACAAGAATGCACCTTTTACAATTACCTTAAGAAGCAATTCAGTTACCACTTCCTATATAATCTCTTTGTTATTGCTACAAACAGACAGGTTTGGGGTTTGGATCTAAATTGCTTAACTTCTATAGTAAAATAACACTACATGTTAGCCACTAAAACGGGTCGTTTACAACTTGGCATTGGCCTATGCCAGGCAAGAGGTTGTTGATTAGTGGTGCAAGGTGTTGGTTGTCAGCTTGCTCAGCCATTAATCCATAGTCTCACCTTATCTAACAGCATCATATAACCGGGCCAGCTGTTTGAGAATTAAGATGATATGATACCATTCAGTTGCTCTACCTACACTCATTACGCAACAATAAAAATAAAAAACTTAGTGCGTTAACACAAGCCCTAGTTAAGTAACGGCCAATCTTTATATGTTAGCCAAATAAAGACAATAGTAGTAATTGACACAAACAGAATGGTTGAGTACACTCACTTTTCACCAAGTTTCTTGAAGACTAAAGCCATAATTACACCTGCTTTTCATTTTATCACTATCATATTTTTCTAAAATAGAACATAGCCAAAATGCCTTGGCCAATGTAGTGCTCACAGAGTAATATAAATCTGATTGCAGTAATTGCTAATGTGATGGTTTAGTGAAATATCAATATACTAGTAGTTTCTTGATAATCCTGAAAAATATTCTATTGTTCGGTGAGCAAGCTCTCTAATATTATGTATAAAATATAATGGGGCAATCCCTGCTTATAAAGTTATACTTTACAAGCATATTTATTGGTTGTTTTGAACTTTTTTTTACCCTATTGTTGCACTGACTAATGATACTGGCTTCTTTTTTACTGCAAGAAACTGACACCTATTTAAAAATGTTGATTTTTCCATAATAATATCTACTGCCAAAATCAAATGCAGTGGCAAGCCTATCAAAATTGCACCATAGTTAAACACTCTGTAGAATGTGCTTATCATAGCCATGTGGTAGGTAAACTCCTAAGTTATGAAAATATCACAATCACATGACAGATGATCATTTTGCAAAATGTTTTTCTAGCCACAATGAGAATCATTCCACCGCCATCTATCAAATATTTTTATTATTGATTGTGCATGTTTTACTAAATTACTTTATCTGGTTTTGTAACATTTTACCAAGACATAACTTTGCTGCTGAAATATATTTTAATTTATTATAATTTTTATGCTAATTACATGATTATCGTTAAAGATACTGCATGCGACAAATATGTATAGGAACAGAATTAAAATGCTATGTTGCTTTATGTTTGAATCTCTGTTACATAATTTTTAGTACTTAGTCAACTGGCAATCATTTATTCACCCTCCAAAAAACTGTTATTTCATTGCAAGCCATTATAAAGTGAATCATGAGAAATACAAGAAAAAACTGCCATAGAACTATTTTAGCCAAATTTATAAACAGCAAACATATAAATTATAAGTTTTAAATCAACGATTTAACTTGTCCAAGAAAAAAAGGCACATGTAGCGGCTTCATAATGAACCAACGTACAAGCTATCTCATGCAGCAAGAAGCGGTATTGGTTATCTACATGAACTGTAGTAAAAACATCTTAAATTAAGAAGGTGGGTACTAATAGTGCCAAAACAAACAGTTAAATCAGTAAGGGTGTCATTTTTACTCAATTAATATCAACTTTCAGTTTTTCTCATAATTCTACTAAATTGTCATGCTCTTGATCTCCTCTGCCTGCAGTACAGATACCTGTCCGGTTGAACTTATTCATTTATCTGAATGAATTATGTGTCCCTGTCTGCATCTTCCTCTCTGCATGTCCACAATTCTTTGAATAGCTGCAATAAGTACAAGCAGTATAGACGAGTAAAAGTAATATTTAAAAACACTGCAAGATAATCATTTTATATCAAGTTCAAAGTCCCAATATACCAGCTAACTGATGTTTCTTATCAATTATGATTGGCTATATATATAAACAGTCAATTTTGTTTCCTCAAATCACGTTAATTATTATCTTATAAAACCATAACTTAAAATAATAAGCTGATGAGAGACTCCTCTACACAAACTTATCTAATTCTATCTCATGCACTCTCTGGTTTGAACTCTGAAGTTATGTAATAGAAATAAACTTGAATTTGATATTCTTTTATCAATAATGATTGATTGAAAAAATCCTAAAAAGTTTAGCATTGTTTCAAACTGATTTTTTTCATCAATAGTTTATATAACATGTAATTTTAAACTAGTAAGTTTTTGATATACCCCTTATACAAACATACCTAATTACACCTCCTTTCCTCTCTGATTTGACTTTCGAAGTTCTGCAAAAAATGTGAAGGAGTACTATATAGGATACACTTTATTGAGTATGAGTATGAGTATTGAAAATTCATTCAAGACTGTTAGAGGTGAAAATGGCTGTAAACCAGTTTAATGTCTTGTAAACAATAATGTTACCAACCAAAAGTTTTAATTCTAACAACATAAAATGGTAGTGCCTATTTTCTAGCTAATCATTAAGTAAACACTCAATTTTGTTGAAGTCAGCATGCTTGAGTTCATCGACCAAGTTTGATGACTTTGTGACCAGCTATAGTAGAAATATTATTTAAATTATCTAGATGTAAATTATCAGTGATTTCTATTCAATTGATTTTCTTAAAGTTCATCCATTGTTGATTCTATTATACAGATTTTCATTAACTTCTTTAGTGCACTTAATTTTATTAAGAGAAACATATTTACTTGAAAATCGTTTCTCCCTTTACAAACATTAGATATGATGCAGTATTTTTAGAACATTTTAAAATCAATGGCGCATGTTTTGACAAATAGCCAATGATGAACGGCATGTTCAAAATACTCACAAGCTGTCTAATTAGTATTTAGTGTTTGACTGTCATGATCTCTACATTGCTCTGGTTTCATTGGAAACTGATTGCAGTTTTAAAAAATTACAAACCCTAGTCTGATTTCATTAAAATTAAGATTTTATAATCAATTGCCGGTTGAGCTTTTAAATGTCAAAACTTTTCGAAGAGTACTGTTTTGGTTCTACATGTTTGTGACCAAGCTAAATATTTTCAATAGAATCATTAATTACACAGCGACAGATGCTACTGCTCAGGTTGTGCATCTTTGAAAGTTATCAGGAAAACATATGTGGAAATATTTAACATCTGATTGTGTTTTAGACGTTGATTGCTAAATGAGCATAAAAGTCAGGAAGTTTCGTTTAGTTGGTGTGATTTAGTTGGTGTAATATTGGTTTGTTTGTCTTATTTTAAATTAAATCATAAAATAACAAGATGATAAAAAAGTAAGGTGCCGTAAGAGCAATTATGCACAGTAGCTTGGTTGTTCCAGTTGCAGAGCTTGAGTTAACAGATGAGATTGTTCATGAAGAAAAAATGGTTTTCTAAGCAAAATAAATCAGAACAAATCTATTTGAGGGAGTCCAGCAAGTACTGCTTCAAAGCAGCCCTAAAACCATTATGAATATCAATTGTTCTTAGCTAAATGGGCAAGAAAGTTTATGCTGATGACACACGAAAGGCAACCTGTCTATGGCCACCAATAGAAGAGAAGGGCGAAACAGGTAATGAAAATAATGAATGATAGGTGTTGTAATGTGTTGACAAGTTATTTTGAGATTTAAATTGTACGAAGGCTAAAATACATATTTTAGTTGGTATCGTTGTTGTATAGGAAAAACACATGATCTCCTAAACAAATGAGTTGATGGAAAATAAGAGTTACTATGATACATGACTCCCAGCAATCGCTTCTGGATGAGAAATATATTGTTCAAGTAGCTAATACTTGATTGGATGATTTTTGAGTTATTCTGCGCATGAAACAATCATGGCTAGTAGGTTCAATCTATGTTACTTTTACCTAAACATTTCTTGTTATGTTAAAGTCAACCGTATAAAATGCTCTTAAGCTGCAAATGTGGGGAGTCTGCTGTTTGCTGTCATTTTGCTTTTTTGCTAATAAAAAACTTGAGAATTCAATAAAGCAAAGTTCAAATGTTTGCATAGTCAAAACATGATGCTCTTTCATTATAAACGACCACATAGGTCAGCACCTCATAGGTGTAGTCAACTGAGATTTTTGATAACGTTCTGAAATGAAAGCTATAACCAAAACTGTAAAAATATTCATTAAAAAAACTAGGAATCAGGACAAATATGATGATGCATTTCAATTCATATATCCCTCTGCATACCACCATAGCAAGTTATTTATGTGATGAAGTAATATTTAACAGTACAATATGACCTGAACATAGTCCACTAGGCCAGTCTTGCTCTATTGGACAATTTGGCTGAGTAAGTTTTTGGTCAAAATATGTGTATACCTGGCCATCGATCCGCCATAACTAGCTGGCTTCTTTGCATCCAGAATCAACAGTGTTAGAAGTCATGAAAAGGCGAACATGCCCATTTAACAAAATAAATTTTATTTTTATTTCACTAGTCTTCCTAAAGCTTTTAGACTAAAAGAGACAATACTTTATCTTATGCTGCGTAACAAGTGGCAGCAATTATTATTTAGATAGAAGTCTAAAATTAACAAATAGCTGTCTCTGTTGGTGTTTTATAACTTGTTATTATTCTTACCAGAAGCTTGCTTTTTTATTTCCTCTTTTTGCTTTGTGACAGCTGACTCTAATTTTACAGCTCTCCTCCTTGCAACTTAAGTTCTCAAAAATAAAAAGGCCACTTGATATTACTACGTTTATTACTTCATATGACATTTAAAACTCACATGGTTCAGTCAACGACTTTGTTAGCACCAGCAAAATCACTCATAAATTGTGACTTGATGTATCAGATGAATGTCAAATTCTAATTCTAAAAGTATTCAAATGGTAATTGTTCAAGTCGATAAACAGGTCAGTTGACATGTCGTAATGTTTTTTGACAAATCAGCAATGCATTCAGGAGGATATGTAAATGAATGGGTTAGAATAATTATTTCTGTAGTGCTTATGATGGAATCGCATCTGCCAAGTTATTTCAAAAGTTTTTTTATCTATTTGATGCGGTTTTATGCAGTGAAATACATGTATTTATAGATAGCAGCATTTCCTTAAAGTTGGCCAACTTTTCCACAAACAGAAAACATGGGCTTAGTATTACCTGCCAAATGCTGAAGCTAAGACTTAATATTTGATGACATAAAGATAACGTGTTGGCTGAGATTATTGTTAAAAATCACTGTCTTAAACTCATTGAGACCAAAATAATAGGCAGTAAGTTTACACATTAAATACTTGAGGCAGTTTAGTTAACACTAAGTATCTTAAAATTGTATCAAGAGATTGTAATTAATTGTAATTTACAATACATTAAAACTTTATATGCATGGTCGCAAAAACTTCGCTCATTAATTTTATCATAAAGTTATTATTGTTGTCAAGAATGGAGATAGTTAAGTGTCCAGTTTGATTCTTTGTCTATATTCATGTACGGTAATTTGATAGAGCATTAAAAACTGGCCTATACTTAATTTGACAAATGACTATTGTTGATTTTATACTGTTATATCTGAAATCAGCTATGTACAAATAGACCTGAAGAAGATAACATGCTACATTACTCCACAGTTTACATACATAACTAATTTCCAGACTTACGACGGACACAAATCCCATCATTGAAATTAGTACCAGCACATGACAATTCCCCTATTTCACTGCAGGAACATTAAGAACATTATACAAGATGGTTCTAGATAACCAAAAGCTAGTAATTAAAACTCAGATGAAACTCCTAAGACAGCACCACACCTCCAGCCAGCAACAACACTCAGACGATAATAACCTGTGTAATGTGATGCATGAAGATCGGCTTCTCGTACCAATATACACCACACCGGGATTATGAATTGAAGATTAAAAGTTAAGAATTTCCCGCTGGTGGAAATACAACAGGATGTAGCCAGGAACCCCCAAAATAACAAAACTGAAGCATTAAAGTGTTGAATTATATAGTTTCACTCTTGGCCACCAAGGCTAACTCCTAACCCATATATAAGGTCGTATATTCACCCATACTATTCTATACTATACTATTCACCCACTATTTATTTTCAAAACATGCTGGTTGTATTCAATGTTAGCTTTTGGGTAATGACGGCATTTGGGCTTGCTATCAATATCTATTTCTATATATATATATATATATATATCCAAATATAATAAGATGTTGATATATATATAAATAGATATATATATATATATACACCATAAATGTTGTAATATATATAAAAAATGGTTTCCACACCCCAGTTAACCTGAATGGGTGAGAATTTCTGCGGTAACTCGGGTCTCCCACCAGAGACCTGAGACTTTGAGCACTCGCCTCAAGATATTAGCTGTTTCCAATAGTGCACTTTTTGGCATCTCTCCTGAGTTGATTGCTGTCGATATCTGGGCAAGCCACATTTTATGTGCTGGTGTTATTGCGCCCAGTGTATCAATGACTACCGGGATTACAGTTGTTCTTACATCCCAGCATTTTTCAATCTCTTCTTCAAGAGGGAGATATTTCACTACCTTTCATTTTTCTTTGCTGGCTATATTGTAGTCATTGGGTACTGCTATATCTATTATAGTAACCCTCTTGTTCTCTTTGTCCACCTCACTATATCTGGTTGGTTTGCTAGGACATTCTTGTCAGTCCGAATGTGAAAGTCCCAAAAGAATATATATACAATATATATATATATACATGTATATATATATATATATATATATATATATATATATATATATATATATATATATATATATATATATACTCATGCTACAGACAATACTGTTTCGGCTATTGAAGCCTCATCAGTGCAGCTCAGAGCTTAGGCAAGGGACACAAATCCCATTACCAATGAGAGTTGACTTCCTGCCACGAAACAACTAAGTTGCCTCGCAGACTTTAAGAAAGTCAATGTGCTGGCACCAGAGTGCTCAAATCACAAAAGTGAGCTTTGCACAAAGGCTAATAGTGCCGCACCTCTCACAGAGTGCTCAACCAAACCGAAGTAAGGGAGCATATACTCATGCTACAGTCAGTACTGTTTCGGCTATTGAAGCCTCATCAGTGCAGCTCAGAGCTTAGGCAAGGGACACAAATCCCATTACCAATGAGAGTTGGTAATGGGATTTGTAGATGGGATAAGTTGGTAATATATATATATATATATATATATATATATATTTATATATATATTTATATATATATATTATATACTGTATATATATATAATGAAAACATGTAGAAGGTATATATATATATATATATATATATATATATATATATATATATATATATATATATATATATATATATATATATATATATACATTTATACAAAGTATGTATATCTACATATACATTTCTCAATGTATGTTGTCATATGTCGTGTGTCGTATATACGTCGGTTTTCCGTCTATAGATCTTACAATCTTGGTTTACTGCAATTTGATGGATTTGAACTCACGATGGCTTTTTTATCGAGGGTGGTGGAGGTTCATTCGGATGCTTTACCACTGAGCTATAACACCATAGAGATCAGATGCGTTTCCTATAAAATATACAGTTTGCACGTACTAATTATGTTAGCCTTAGGTTTTTCTCCAAATATTTGAGATTTGTTTGCCTCGAAGCTTGAACATACCTAAATTTGGTTCTCAACTACACTCGAGCATGCACATTGCAATTAGAAAAGCTCCGGAAATGCTTGAAAATAGATAAGCATGTTACGCTTCATAAAATTTTTACAAAAAGGGGAAACCCATGTGGGACGCCTCCTCTACCGATGAAATTTGCTAAGGAGTTAACCCTTCCAGTCGAGTTCCCCTAAATTGTTTTGGAGGATTAGTCTCCTTTAAAAATGTAAAGTAAACAGGTCATTGTTGTTTATATTTTCTTTTTCCTACGATGTAACTATCTGTTGCATATATTTTAGTATTGTATTTTAATCTTTAATGCTTTGGGTGTTTTAATAGCCAAATGTGCAAATTGTTTACTTATGTTTTTTTTTCCATTATCATAAATATAAAACATTTTATTAAAATTAAACACGATCTACATATATATACTCGTTCATATTTATATGGTAGTATGCAGTATATGGTACATATTATGGTATAAAATGGTGAAAACATACTTTACTGAAGTGTATCTCCGACTTTACCCAAGTTTTTTTCTCATCTTGTAAGGATTAAACTCTACTGTACATAATTTTATTTTAATGGGAAAAATGGTTTCGGTTCTCGAAAAACCCGGTTAGCAATACTGGAAAAACCTAACACATAACGTGACCTAACAGGTAACCCATAACAACCTTTTGGAACGATTATGTTTGAAAACCGAGGTTCCACTGTACGTTACTAAAAGCTATACGTCGCTGAAAGTTATGAACTTTCAAATTTACAGTGGTTTGAAAACATTTACAGTTGTTTTATTTCTTTTAAATTTAGTTGTCTTGCACAAAACCTTTTTCTCATGATATGAAAATGAAAGTTACATTTGTTACATAAAGATGTAGAGTAAACAGGCAATTGTTGTTTATATGTTCTTTTACCTACAATTTTTGATGCAACTATCTGTTGCATTTTGTGCTGTTTCATTATCTATTTTTGCAACTTTTAGTTTTGTATCTTAACCTCTAATGCTTTAAAAGCCAAACGTACGAAATGTTTACATTTGCTTTATTTTTCTATCATCTTAAGATTAAAACATTTTATTAAAATTAAACACGAATTATTTATACCTGTTTATATTTATAGTATGCAGTATATAGTACAGCTTATGGTGTAAAAAGTTGCAAAAATTTACCAAAGGATATTTTCGAATTTACTCAAGTTTTTCTCATCCTGAAACGAATTAAAATGTACATAATTTTATTTTAATGGAAAACATTGTTTCCGATCTTAAAAAATTTGGTTAGCAACGCTACAACAGTTCCGCTAGAATAGGCTGAACTGTACGTTATTAAAAGCTATACGTCGCTGAAGTTATAATTAGGAATAGGTTTAAAAAACTATTCCTCATGATATGAAGTTTGCAAATTACAGTTGTTTGAAAAATTTTGAAACCCTTTACAGTTGTTTTTACTTTGGTAAATGTTATTCATTTTGTTAATTATCGTTTGTTTTAATAGCGATATAGCATAGTAACAAGCACTAATTCCTTTCCTCAACAGCTGAATGTTTCGTTCATTAAATGTGTGTTTCAAAATTTTTCTATCAATGCTCACTTTTTGAATTAACTTACACATCTAGCTTTCCTTCTAAATCTAGCCAATTAGTAATTTGTAATTATTTTCACATTTTACAACAATCATTGTATGATTAATGTAAGATTATCTGTAATATTTATCGTTAATATCAGTTATTCCTCACTCTTTTATATTTACATACACTTAAATACTTCGAGAAATATATATAGGCAGGTTTACATTCTCTTATTAAATTTATAAACTTTGTATAACTTTTGAAGTTTATAATATAAGTTTTTAAAGTTGGTTACGTTATCTTTTTAATTGCAACTTGCGATATATCAAATGATATCAAAAGCCAAACCATTTGACACAGCAAAGAATTGCTGTAGATTATGTTTAGCTGAGAAGTATTACATAATACATTTGCCAGAAATGGCTAGCCTGAATGAAAGAAACCGCCTGGTTTCAGCTTGTAGACATAAAGCTAAATACCTACTTGGTAACATTTAAATAGCACCAGTTTGTATATAAGTGATGCGATACCCAATCACCATCATTAGATCTGAAGATTGTTTTAAACATGACATTTTAAGTTATAATATCATCTTACCATTTTATAAGATCTTTTCATTTTCACAGGTAAATTTCACTCATACACATTGTTTTATTGTCATTTAGTATTGATTTCAAAATCTTTGGTAAAATCTGACAATTGCATTAGCTCCATGATTTATGCACTATACAAGTATATTTTATCAAACACTAATAGCATGAAACTTTTGGAAATAAAATCATTTTACCATTTTATAAAATCGTTTCAGTTTTATAGATAGCTCAGCAAATGCTTCGCTCACTCTATAGCACACGCTGGTACCAAAGTTATATATATATATATATATATAGTTTGGTATATATCATTGGTAATGGGATTTGTGTCCCTTGCCTAAGCTCTGAGCTGCACTGATGAGGCTTCAATAGCCGAAACAGTACTGTCTGTAGCATGAGTATATGCTCCCTTACTTCGGTTTGGTTGAGCACTCTGTGAGATGTGAGGCACTATTAGCCTTTGTGCAAAGCTCATCACTTTTGTGATTTGAGCACTCTGGTGCCAGCACATTGACTTTCTTAAAGACTGTGAGGCAACCTAGTTGTTTCATGGCAGGAAGTCAACTCTCATTGGTAATGGGATTTGTGTCCCTTGCCTAAGCTCTGAGCTGCACTGATGAGGCTTCAATAGCCGAAACAGTACTGTCTGTAGCATGAGTATATATATATATATATATATATATATATATATATATATATATATATATATATATATATATATATATATATATATATATATATACTGGTGAAGAAGAAGGTTGCAGTTCACTAGAAGAGAGTGCTCAATATTAAAATAGAGCATTTATATAAACTATATTAAGAACTGAAAACTTTTAAAACATTTTACAACTTAAAGTTTCATGGTTGCTACCATTCATCAGGTAAAATTACAATGATTTGAAGCTCATATGACTGTACGTAAAAACACATCGAGTAGCTTAACGATAAAGGCCAGCTACATATACGGTAATACAACAATTTAATTGGTTCATGTCACAGCATTGCAAATTAAGTGCTTATTTGAATGTCTGCACTTTGACACAAGCTCGTTTTTTGAGTTTAAGCTTGCAAGCTCAGGTTTGTATAAAATGAAGTATTTCTCCCAAATACACAAATTACAGTGTTTACTGGTCTTATTGTAACTACTCGCTTTTTTCAATACTCTCCACTTGATGTCATACTGGATGGATCGATCTTTAAACCATAACTGCCACGAACAACTTTTATCATATTTACTAGGTAAATCAGACATGCTGATTCCGATTTTGTAATCAAAATAAAGATTAGGCCACTAACTTTCAGAGTAATGAAGAACTTTTTATAGCGTTTTAATATCGGTCTCGGAAACAACACGATCGGCATAACAAGCTCCGCCCATAAATACTTGACGTAACCTAGCTTTTTAGGAACAGAAGTTACGTAGGGATGTTTAGACCGATTTAGAATAATAGAGATGGGTGTTTTAAAATCCATTAATATCTAAATTCAGCCTTAAAAATAATATCAGTCTTTTCTGAAAGGTAGATAAGCTATTTAGCATTGCATATTTTAAAAAGCGCAATAACAACGCTAGCTCGTGATAAAACCGCGCTTTTTGAGCTCATTTTTCTTGGCGTCCAGCCCATTTAAACGTCATGTAACAAGCTGCGAGCAATTTTAAATAGTTTATATCCCTTTCATAAAAAACTGAAACTATTTTACAGGCTGGATTTAGATAATAATGGGTTTTAAGACACCCATCTCTATTATTCTAAATCGGACTATACATTCCCAACTTCCGTTTCTGAAAAAGCTAGGTTTCGTCACATATTTATGGGCGGAGCTTGTAATGCCGATTGTGTTGTTTTTGAAACGGATATTGAAACGCTTTAAAAAAGCCTAAATGACTTTGAAGGTTAGTGGACTAATCTTTATTTTGAGTACAAAATCGGAATCAGCGTGTCTGATTTACCTAGAATATACGATAAAAGTTGTTCGTGACAGTTATGGTTTAAGCTGCCATATATAATTACTTAGTTCTGTTGAAGTTCGTTTTGATGGATTGTGGAAGCTGCTACGATGGTTGTAATATCTTTTCTTGAATGAGCCCTCTGTCAAACCAACATATGTCTGTTTGGTAGCGTTAGGTTCTTTGGTCATAACTGTAGCCTGATAGATGACGGAACTGGACAAACATGCATTTGGCAGTGGACATGTACTTTTATCTCGACAGTTGCATGTTGCTGTTGGCTTTTCGTTTGATAGCTGCGCTTTGTTGTTATTTGTAATAATCTGTCCAATATTCTTCATGCAGCTATAGCTAAGTTTTAAATTGTTTCTATTAAATATCGAATAAAGTTTGTGATCTTTGGGAAATTCTTCACTCAGAGCTCTGAAGAAAAGCTTTCCTATATTGGTGGCAACATTTTTAGAGAAAGGGGGGTTATACCAAAGTATATTTCTCCTGCGTTTGCTTCTGGTGTTATGCGATGTTATATTCTCACTGAATGTCAGTTTATGATGGTATCCACTTTTATTAAGGGCTTCTTGGTGCTCTTTTGTATTTTGTCTAAATATATCTTGATTTGATGATATTGCGGAGAGGCGCAGGTTGACTGATGCTGGAATGTTTTTGATGATGGAAGGTGGATGGTTAGATCTTGTGTGCACGTATCTAGGCACATTATTAGGCTTGCTGAAGGGTCTATATAATTCATCCTGTAGATCTAACGATATATCCAAAAAAGTCAACGGTGCTTTTATTTGCATCTACAGATATTTTCAGCCCATATCGATGGAATAATGTGCACAAGAACTAAGAACTAAGAATGAACTTGGCATCGTAAGCAAGAACATAGTAGAACGCATAAACTTTAAAATAAATAGCGCCATCAGCATAAATCAATGGAAGAACACACATGACGTAATCACATGGTTCAATGCTATTCCTAATAAGAAAGAGTGTAGATTTTTATCTTTTGATGTTGTTGAGTTCTACCCCTCCATATCTATTGACCTTCTATCTCTAGCTTTAGACTTTGCTACCAACTACGAGACTATAACATCTGATGAGCGCAGAATAATCTTGCACACCAAAAAGACCCTAGTTGCTATATAGTGATCATGAAGCATGGGGGAAATCAGGACATGCAGACTGCTTCGATGTGGCTATGGGCTGCTATGATGGAGCAGAAATATGTGAACTGGTTTGCTGCTTTATGTTACATCAGATAAACCAAATCACAAAAGAGACTTTTGGATTATACCGAGATGATGGACTTGGCGTAGTGAGAGCAACTCCTAAACAGACTGAGAAGCTCAAGAAAAATCTGTGCACATTATTCCATCGATATGGGCTGAAAATATCTGTAGATGCAAATAAAAGCACCGTTGACTTTTTGGATATATCGTTAGATCTACAGAATGAATTATATAGTCCCTTCAGCAAGCCTAATAATGTGCCTAGATACGTGCACACAAGATCTAACCATCCACCTTCCATCATCAAAAACATTCCAGCATCAGTCAACCTGCGCCTCTCCGCAATATCATCAAATCAAGATATATTTAGACAAAATACAAAAGAGCACCAAGAAGCCCTTAATAGAAGTGGATACCATCATAAACTGACATTCAGTGAGAATATAACATCGCATAACACCAGAAGCCAACGCAGGAGAAATATACTTTGGTATAACCCCCCTTTCTCTAAAAATGTTGCCACCAATATAGGAAAGCTTTTCTTCAGAGCTCTGAGTGAAGAATTTCCCAAAGATCACAAACTTTATTCGATATTTAATAGAAACAATTTAAAACTTAGCTATAGCTGCATGAAGAATATTGGACAGATTAATACAAATAACAACAAAGCGCAGCTATCAAACGAAAAGCCAACAGCAACATGCAACATGTCCACTGCCAAATGCATGTTTGTCCAGTTCCGTCATCTATCAGGCTACAGTTATGAGCAAAGAACCTAACGCTACCAAACAGACATATGTTGGCTTGACAGAGGGCTCATTCAAGAAAAGATATTGCAACCATCGTAACAGCTTCCACAATCCATCAAAACGAACTTCAACAGAACTAAGTAATTATATATGGCAGCTTAAAGATCGATCCATCCAGTATGACATCAAGTGGAGAGTATTGAAAAAAGCGAGTAGTTACAATAAGACCGGTAAACGCTGTAATTTGTGTATTTGGGAGAAATACTTCATTTTATAAAAACCTGAGCTTGCAAGCTTAAACTCAAGAAACGAGCTTGTGTATAAGTGCAGACATTCAAATAAGCACCTAATTTGCAATGCTGTGACATGAACCAATTAAATTGTTGTATTACCGTATATGTAGCTGGCCTTTATCGTTAAGCTACTCGATGTGTTTTTACGTACAGTCATATGAGCTTCAAATCATTGTAATTTTACCTGATGAATGGTAGCAACCATGAAACTTTAAGTTGTAAAATGTTTTAAAAGTTTTCAGTTCTTAATATAGTTTATATATATATATATATATATATATATATATATATATATATATATATATTTATATATATATATATATATATATAAATATATGAGTATATATATACATATATATATATGTATATATATATATATGTATATATACATGTGTATATACATTTCAAAAACATTGTTTCCTCACCCCGGATAACCCGTATGGGTCGTAATTTCTGCTTTAACTCAGGTCTCTTACCAAAGACCTGAGAGTTTGAGCACTCACTTCAAAATAATAGCTGTTCCCAATAGTGCACTTTTCGGCAACTCACTTGAGTTGATTGCTGTCAGTATTTGGCAAACCATCTTTTATGTGCCGGTGTTATTGCGCCCAGTGCCTCAATGATTACTGGAATTACAGTTGTTCTTACATCCCAGCATTTTTCAATCTCTTCTCCAAGAAGGAGATAATTCTATAATTTTTTTTTGCTGGCTATACTGTGGTCATTGGGTACTGCTTTATCTATTATAGTAGGTAGCCCTCTGATTCTCATTGTTCACCACCACTATATCTGGTTGGTTTGCTAGAACATGCTTGTCAGTCCGGATATAAAAGTCCCAGAGGATTTTAGCGCAGTCATTTTCATTGACCTTACCAGGAGCTTTCCACCAGTGTTGTGGTTTATTAAGGCCATACTCATCACATAGACTTCTATGCACAACACCTGCAACACGATTATGCCATTAAGTGTGCGTGTTTACTGCTAGCTACTTGCACCCACTGATGATGAGTTGGATGGTCGCAAATGCATCTTTGCACAGTCTGCATCTATGATTGTCTCTAGTGTAATAAAATTTTGTTTGGAGTATATACATATATATATATATATATATATATATATATATATATATATATATATATATATTTATATATATATATATATATACATATATATACATATATATATATATATATATATATATTTATATATACACATGTATATATATATATATATATATATATATATATATATATATATATATATATATATATATATATATATATATATACATGTATATATATACATGTGTAGATATATATATATGTATATATATTTATATATATATATATACATGTATGTATATATATATATATATACAAATATATATATAAACATATATGTATATATATATATATGTATATATATGCAAATTCATTGTGGCAAAACAATTTTTGGTAATTTGCTGAGTTTGAAGTATTTTTCTTTGTAACTATTTCACTTATTAACTAGTAAGATGTTTTTTGAACAATACAAAACTATAAAAATATCTGCACAGGCCTCCGTTATATAACAATTTTTGATGATCCATGTTATATTACCATTATCCCAATAATACTTTAACACAAATACTAGAGAACTTCAATCAATAATTCTTGACCATCACACAACTGTAGTCATTGCTAAATAGCAAAGCAATTTTCCAACATGATGCATCAGTCAGTAGTGTCAGTGTGAGCAACAATAATTGTTTATACTACAACTAAGCAATACGTTTTATCAGTAGAGGTAACCCGATCATAAGTTATTATTGCATGTTACTAGCCGGCAGCTGTGAAGTCGATAAATTACAACAATTACATTTAGATATACATACTACATGTAATTAATTATTCTGATTTACAACAAAAAATTACTAAATTACAAAAAAGAAGCCAAACTTTTACATATAGTGTGATGAGTGCCATTCAGGTAGAAGCTAAGCCAAATAATTGTCACCTACTCAGCCTGCTAAGTCTTGGTTTTGGTTCGACCGAGCTGAAAAGGAAAGCGGGCCAGTCTGACCGAAAAAATGATTGGCCAGGCCCAAACCAGCTCAAAGAAGTCTTGATGGCCTTCCAAAAGAAGATGATAGTGCCTTTAATACATGAAACCGCTGTCAGCACCCAACAAGCTGGAGAATAGGAAATTTCAAGTGTATACAATAGGGGCACACATTTTGCATTTTATTTACTCTAAAAAAATACCGCACCAAACAATATTGGTGATATTAAGTACAGAAACTTTCAAAGCAGTCAAAGCTTTTATAGTTACATTTAGATTAACAACTTTTACTGGAAAACAACAAATTAGTTTTGATTTAATGATTTATAAGTACATAAGAGTTAAGAACAGTTACATCTTAAACACAGTACTAAGGCTGTTAATATAGTTTACATGTATATATTAAAGAATGGTTTAGGACTTGTCTGGATGGCTGATACACAATGATATAGTTACATACGCAGTATATTTCTTTTGAAACAGTCTTCAAAATATTATATTCCCAACTTTCCTAAAATTTTTGTAGAGCCCACAAAATATCTGTGCACATCCAAAAAAAGACACAATTATTTTGTAGAATTAGTGCGTATATTCTAGTTCAGCAATTTTAAACTAAATAATTGGAAAGTAAAATACAATTTAGCTTTTTATTTGTCGGTTAATGTCTGAAGAAAAATTTTAATGTATTTGGTTCTTAACTATTTTTGCTTTTAAATTTGAGTAAATATTTTATAGTTTGTAACAATCAAAGACATTACAATCTACAACAAGTCAAATAAATTAACTAAGTTAGTTGAAAATGTATCCACTAGTTCAACATTATAACATTGGGGCATTTTATGAAGTAATATTTTGAAAAAATTGGAGCCATGAATTATTTTATTGTTTTAGTAACTTATCAGCTTACTGTATATTCTTCATAAAACCATACCTTGTTCTCTGAAGTATATATAAGTAAAGTCTGGCAGTGCAATAAAATCCTTAATTGTATTTCTATCATTACTCTTAGGTGTTAGCAGCTCTTTATGTTGCTCCGCTGCTACAGAAGTTAGCAAAAGTTGCATTACTTTAGGTTTTTGCTGTTGCGCAGCCCAATGTTCTGATGTAAATCCAGAGAGGTGAGATATGTTTAGGATCCCAAACCAGTGGTTGAGTGAAATATTACCTAGGATTTGCATCATTATGCCAGTGTCATATATACGTGCATCATGATGTAAAGGTATATCACACTTATCATCATCATATTCTATCACCTCATAGCACTTCATGGTTTCTATTGCTCCTCTACTGCTGATTCTACTGGCGGTGTCCAAATATCTGCTTCTTTACATAAGAGCATTGCTTCGTATCAATCTTCAACACTTGTCCTCTTTTACCCATCTCTCAACTTCTCTTTATCTTTATACTTGTCACAGTATCTGCTCAACAGTTGCTCTAGTTCTGTGCTGTTGACAGGCATGATGAAAGTAAGTCGATACTCAGCTAACCATCCAGACAGTCAAGTAGATTATGTACTAACACTACATTATGTGTGTGCTATGCTAGCACAGTAAGTGTAACAAAGACTGCTCTAATATGAATATTTCATATCTTTCTTGTTTATGTTAGTATTTCTATTGTTCATGTATGCTTATTGATCACAGGTAGATTATATTGCTGCGGTGGGCTAATCATTGTTAATTATGCTCAAATAATGTTCAATAGTCTGCTGATACTATTTTTATTCGCCTGTGAGCCGGTGATTAGCAAATCAATTGATTTAATTGCATAGTCAAGTAAGAGTGCCAAGCGGTAGTTGTATGAGGAAAGAGTTGAAGTTGTGTTTACAGGCGGTGAATATAGATGTTATGCTTTTTATTATGATTTTCTTTCTGGAAAACAACATGTAACGCATACTTGCTAAAGCAGGTATGCGTGACATGCTTGTATACAGGTTGTTGCTAACTAAAGCTTTAGCTTGAGTTAACAAGAACCTGCACCCCTCATGCTAGTAGAGCGAGCAGATGAACAATGAACAGAGTGAGAAAACAGTTAACATAAGATATGGGAAAAAAAGGGCAAACAGTAAAGAGCTAATAGAAGATTTTATGTATGACAAACCCCAAATTCAGTACATATGAATGCAATTAAAATAAACACACAACAAAAAAAATTGTAGTTTTGATTCTTGTTTTAACTTTCTTTTTTTTCTCTTTCTGTGTGTTCTATTAGGATTTAAAAATAGTTTTAAAATGTTTTAAATGCAATAGAAACCTATAAACACACACAATACTTTTAAGCACACCACTATACTATGCAAATCATACTTACATGTACCTGAATTGCAGCGTAATTTTTACATGTCTTGGTGTGCCGTGCATATAGATAAACCAACATGTTAACATGTTCTGCATTTTACTCACAGTTTAGAGGAGACAAGAAAATATGTATGCCGTTTTTATATGAATTTCCATTGGAAACTAGTGTTAAAAGTTGTGATATGTTGTGATAATTACCTAAATGTTGTCTGGTTAGTTGATGATGAAACCTGATGGCTGGCCAGCCCTAAACTATCTAGATGACTTCTATCATTAAAGATAAAGTTACAGTCGTAATTTATTTAGCGTTGTAGCATTTCAAAGATCCTCAGAAAGTGCTATTTTGGTTGCATCATGGGAAAGTCTTGTAGCATCATGGGAAGAAGGGTAGACAACTCTTATCCAGACTGATTATCAATTACCAATTAATAAAGATATGACAACTCTAACAATATACAACATCCTTCCTTTCCTCGGAAGTTTAGATCCAAAACATAAAGTCTTTAAACGATTAACATTTAATACAAAAACATATATACAGTTAAAGTAGCAGCTGGGACAGCTGCTAATACATTTTGTAGGAGTCGTACTTTAAAGGAAGCTTGCCACGATTGCTATGTGCACTTGTTCGTGGCGTTGACTTTGGAGTGTCTTGCTTCTTCGGTGTGCTACAGGGAGCTAAGTCTTGTGATTCAACAGGAATAGCTCGTTCATTCGTGGTTGTCATTTCATGGGTTTCATCGGGTATACTTTGGACTGGCTTGATATGGGTTCTAGTTCTATGAAGGTGTGATGTGCCAGTGTCTACCATATAAGACCGTGGATGTGGTGTTTTACTTATCACTTGTCCTCTGCTCCATTCATTTTCGTCATCTGTTCTGATGACTACCTCTTCTCCTTTATGTAAATGAGGCAAGTCTCTAGCCTGTCTATCACTGCTTAACTTTTGACTTCTTTGTCTCTCTGATAGCAAGGGATATGCGTCAGGAATCAATGGTTCTAAGGTCCTTCTAGTGTAAGGCAATGGACCGCGAATACATCTGTTAAAGAGCATTTCAGATGGACTGAAAAGTAGACCTTGGACTGGAGTTTGTCGGTAGGCTAACAATGATTGATAAATGTCCCTCTTAGATTTATCAGCAGATGCCTTTTTTAAGAACTGCTTAACTGTTTGAACATATCTTTCGGCCATACCGTTGGATTTGGGATAACATGGACTAAAAGTTGTTATGTTAAAGCCCCATTCGGATGCAAACTGACGTAGAGCCATACTACCAAAAGGCATGTTGTCTGCAACTACATCAATAGGTACCCCATGAACAGCAAATATATTTTTAATGCTAGTGTGACATATTTGGCAGTCTTCCCTTTGATGATCCTTAGTTCTTGATAATGAGAATAAAAGTCCACCACTAGTAAGTAGCTGTTGTTTTTAAACTCTAGTATGTTCATTCCAACTTTCTTTCTTGGTAACTTCGGTACTTCATGTGGTAGCAACGGCATTTTCTGTTGTCTATTAGAAAATCTCAGGCATATAGGACACTCAGCTACAAGTTGCTTAATCTGTTGATTCATGCCAGACCAGTACATGCTTTGTTTCGCTCTCTCGATGCATTTATCCATTCCCAAGTGTCCTGAGTGAAGCTTCGTGAGGTATGGGCGTTGCTGAGACTTAGGGATCACTAGACACTCACCTCTGTAAATCAATCCATCACTGAGATATAACTCATCAAGTACACCCCAATATGGCTGTAACTCAATTGGAACCTGTTTTTTTACACCCCAACACCAACCACTTAGAATTGCCGATGTTAAGAGTTTCATGGTATCATCCATGGCATAATGCATCTTTATTTCATCTTTGGCAGACTCTTCTAACTGAAGTGAGTGAATCATGACAACATCATCTTCAATGTTATCGCTGATGCCCTCGAGATATGCCCGTGACAGAGTGTCAGCTAAATATAGATATTTGCCAGGCACGTAGTGGATCTTTTCAACTCTGTATCTTTATAATCTTACAAGAAGTCTCTGTAGTCTACGCGATGCTTTGCAAAGTGGTTTCTGAACAATGGAGACCAGAGGTTGGTGATCTGTCTGAACATCAATTCCACATCCATAAGTATAAGTGTTAAATTTTTCACACCCCTACACTATGGCTAGTAACTTTTTATCAATTTGTGGATAGCCCTCTTCAGTCTTAGTTAGAGCTCGTGAGGCATAAGCTACTGGTTGATTCGCTTGAAGCAAAACTGCTCCTAGACCACCTTGAGAAGCATCTACTTGCAAAACAATGTCTTTCTCTGTGTCAAAATACTTCAGAACTGGTTCATTAGTTAGAACAGCTTTTATCTTAGTATAGCCTCTTTTTGTTGATTGCCCCATACCCATGGAGTATCTTTCTTTAGTAGGTCTCTAATTGGTTGAGTTTCCTTTGATATATTTGGAACATATCTTCTCAGAAAATTAATTGATCCCATGAGCCTTTGAATTCCTTGTCAGTCTACTGGGTTTGGCATCTGCTTGATTGCTCTGACCTTTTCTGGATCAGGTTTTAGCCCATGCTTGGACACAATGTGGCCCAAATAGTTAAATTCCGACTGATTATGTAGAATTTTGTCCTTGTTAAATTTAATGTTGTTCTCTCTTGCCCGTTGTAGCAATCTTCTGAGTTTTCTTTCATGATCTATTTGGTCTGTACCAGCAATAATTAAGTCATCAAAATAGATGCAAACATCAAGGTCACCCAATACTTCTTCGACTCTCTCTTCAATTACCTCTGCACTAGAGTTAATCCCAAAGGGTAGACGCTTGTAGCAGTACCTGCCAAATGGCGTATTGAAAGTTGTAAGTAGCTGTGATTGGCGATCGAGTGGAACATGCCAGTATCCTGCTTTCATGTCTACAATAGTGAACACCGATTTTCCTGTGAACTTGAATGGTATGTTTTCTAGCGTTGGAATATGATGATGCTCACGAAGAATTGCTTTATTTAACTCTTTTGGATCTAGACATATTCTGACAATGCCATCTCGTTTCTCTACCACCACCATACTGTTTACCCATGGTGTTGGTTGGTCAACTTTGGCAATTATGTCATTGGCTTCTATTTTGTCTAGCTCAGCTTTCACTTTGTCTACCATACTCAGAGGTATGCGTCTTGCTCTGTTGATAAGTGGTTTCACTTCAGAATTTACTCTAATAGTATGTTCTTTCTCGAGACAGCCCATTCCCGGAAAACAATCTGCATACTCCTCTAAAATGGCTTGATTGTTAACACTGTCAATTCTCTTGACTATTTTCAGTTCCACACATGCTTGAAGGCCTAATATAGGTACAACATCCTCGTCAACGAGCTCCAATACGAGTTCATCTTCTTTTTAGTCAGTATTTAGCTTTAGCGTGGTTTTGCCAGCATTTGGTAGGACATCATTAGAATATGTTATAAGTCTTGCAGTGCTTTTTTGTATGATAGCCTTCAGATCTTTGGCATACTTCAATGGTAAAACATTTGGCTGTGCACCAGTATCTACTTTAAAAGTGATTTGTTTCGAAACAGAATCATGTGAAAGTTTGTATGATTTTTACCATCCTTTTTTCGAATCTCTATCGTTGGCTATCATTCCAATGAATAGGTCACCAACCCCAATATCCGATCTTTTAACCGTGACTGAATTTACTTCTTTCTTGGTACCAGTACACTTTTTTCTAAAATGATTTTTCAAGCCACATTTATTGCATGTCTCTCCATAGGCAGGACATTTCCCTTTAAAGTGGTCATAACCACAAAATTTGCCACCAAAAATTTTCCTAGGTGCTGGTATAGGAGGTCCTTTACTTGTTCTGTTGCTTCTGTTTACAACTGCCACCACTTTTTCACTAGCCATTTCAGCTAACTGATTTTTTGTGACTTCTGATGCTCGGATCATATCAATGGCATTGTTCAGGTTTATGTCTTTATTTTGCAACAATTTTTCCTTTAGCCTCTGATCTTTTATTCCAAACACACAGCTTACTAATATCATCATGTCTCGTTGCTCAGCAAATTCACACTTATTAGCTTGAGTTTTTAGCCTTTTAACAAACATATCAATAGGTTCACCTTTTGTTTGAGTCAAAGACATAAAAACATACCATTCTTACAGTAGGTTTCTCCTTGGGTTGAAGAAACCTTCAAATCTTGCCAAGACATCAGGAAGGCGAGTCCTAACTTCAGCTGGCTCTGCCTCCTCATCAAATTCAAATTGATCTAATATTTCCACAGCATCTTTGCCAATGCAATGTCGTAGTATAGCTATTTGTCTCATCCATATTGCATTATTTGCCGGTGGCCAAGCCCCATTTTCATCAGCAGGCCCAGCAATGAGGTTTACTGCATCCAAATAACTGCAAATTTCCTCCTCCATTTCCTCCAGTGTTCCGCCAAATTTCCATCCATGCACAGCTCAGCCGGTGAGGTTAATCCAAAACCATCCATAGCAACACACAAGCAGTACAGAGAAATTGGAAAACAAGTAAGAAGCAGGCCTAGTCAGCTGATATTCATCAGGCAACACAGAAAATATTTCTTGGCCGGGTTCTCATCAATCAGCAAATCTTGATGTATCTTGCTGTCACCATGTTAAAAGTTGTGATATGTTGTGATAATTACCTAAATGTTGTCTGGTTACTTAATGATGAAACTTAATGGCTGGCCAGCCCTAAACTATCTAGATGACTTTTATCGTTAAAGATTAAAGTTACAGTCGTAATTTATTTAGCGTTGTAGCATTTCATAGATCCTCAGGAAGTGCTATTTTGGTTGCATCATGGGAAGGTCTTGTAGCATCATGGGAAGAAGGGTAGACAACTCTTATCCAGACTGATTATCAATTACTAATTAATGAAGATATGATAACTCTAACAATATACAACAACTAGAGTTCAAAGGATAACCAAGAAAGAATTAGATAGATTTTTGTGAGCTTTTCCTTACTATTTTTAGGCACACATACCATTTGTACTTTCTCAAGATCCAGAATTTGTCAATTATGTTTAATTGCCACTCTCCCAAACTGCCCACGTAGTTTGGTTCTCCAAGACTCTGAAACCTGTGTGAATGGCTGTTCAAACTGTTCATCTGTTTTTTATAGTCAGAATAGTATGTGAAGTGTGTTATTATTTGGTTGATCTTGGTAATTATAGCAGCAATAACAGTACATTAAATGTGTTATCACATTGAAAATTGATCAAGGCATGGATATTGTTCTATGCATTGTATTATACACACTTGATCTTGATTATAAAATTTTTATTAGGTTGTTACTAAAAAAATTATTATTATATATTAGTTTGGAAACAGATTGGCTTTAGCAAGACCGAGTATTTTGCTTTATAAATCTTTTGATGAATCTTAAAACTTTTTTCCAGGTTCTCACTCACCTTTCAAACTGACCAACAGCCATGTAAGTAATTTAAACATGCCAAGGAAATGATACATATCATTATGCTTTACTCAAAGTTTTAGAAAATTTGTTTTATTGGTATTTTTAGGCTAAAAGCTATCCGATCGGCAAGGTGGTTACAGACTATCATGTTCGCTTGATACTAAAGTTATAATTTTTTAGAAAACTTCCGAGATGTATATTTATTGCAATAGAAAAACTGGATGAAGTTTCTTTGTCTTGTAACTTTATACACATTGATAGTTACAATATACACTGCCATCATTTGGTAATTACTATTATTAGCAACCAAACCATGAGATTTAAACTATACTATACTAAAAATACTAGTTTGAAGTATAAGATATGTCATCAACAAGTCTCTTTATACTTTATATACATTAGGTGTAATAGACTTGAGAACTACAAATGTCTATAAAAATCAAGGTATTGACAAAATTTATAATGAATCGATTGATTACGGATCAACTTAGCATTCCTTTAAATCTGATTAAGATCATGGTTACAAATAAAAATACTGTTTTCTCATTTGCTTTTATACTTGATAATCATAACAGTTTTATGTATTTTTTTCAAAAACTGCTTTAATTTACTCACCAGAAGTGTGTTATTTATTTTTTCAATTAACTATTTTCAACGTCACCAGTAATAAAATTGGAAAGGTGATAGTATATATGATACTTACCATAGAATTGCTCATTCATGTTTATTGCTTCTCTTTCCCATGGCATGACCTAACTGTGAGTAAAGCTTGTAAAGAATGTTTGCAAAAACATGTTAATTCTTTATGGATAATTCTTGAAACAAACTTGGTAATGCTGAAGCATCAATTTATTAGTCTCCAGCCACTGAGGAAAGTAATTAACTGGTAAAAACTAAACATTCCCTTGTAATACATGCGTGAGTTTTAAATTAACATATGTAGGGCTACATAGCATAAAAGAACAATTCTTAAAAAATAACAAGTAAACTGGGAAATGTTGCGATAGTATGAATACAGAAGACAAATTATTTTCTAATGACAATAATTTAGAAAATAACAAATTGAGGCAAGTGGCAGTTACAGAAGCAAGCACCCAATTAAAAATAAAACTTATTTGTTGGCCTGCAGTATGTACAATTCAAATTAAAACAGTATTAATTATCAAGGGTCATTAGGCATCTAGGCAGTAAAAAACTAAGCAGAATAGAAGTAAAATAAAATAGAACACCGCCGAAACATTTTGCAATAAAGGGAAACTTTCAAGTACAGCTTATGATGGAATATACTGAAAAAACATAAGTAATATTTCTTTTTAAGACAATGTTTTATGCTTTATGACCAACCGTGATGAGAAAACAAGTAATTTCACATGACTAAAGAGAAACCACCAAACATGGCCCTATTGGTATTTTTGTAGAACTGATTGCTATAGCAGACTAAATAAATGTAGAATACACGTATCCATAAACTAATTACATTTTTTGTGCTAAATTTGTCATTTCTAAATATAAAGTATGACTGAGCATCTCAGTTAAGGCATCCACACGGTGATCTGCTCTGCTACAATACATACACATAAAATCATGAAATAGCAAATATATTTTGTCAAAATTTCTCTGTGAGTGTGAAACAATTATATGTAAACCTGGTTATGGGTTTTAATGTCGTTAATTTTTAATGTTTCTGCAAAAAAGGGCTAATTTCTTGCAGAAACTGCTGTGGAAAAATATTAATAACTCTCTAACTAAATCTGCTGTGAAATCAATATAGTCTTTCAAACCAAAAGCGCAAAAACTTTGAGAGATGACAAAATCAACATCAGCCATTTCAATTGTTATCATAACATTACCTCCCGTTTCGTTGTTTCTATTTTTAGAAGCATTTGAGTTTAGAAATATATGGTTTTATTTAAAAAATTTTAGTGAAAAATAGGCAGCAAGGTTAATCAATGTCCTGTTTTTAAAAGTAAGATATGGGAACGCAACTCTACTTTTACAAACTTCCTTGACTGATGGAACTGATAGAAGGTATTTTTAAATCCTTTTGAAATGATTCGTTTTAGTTCAGTCGTTATGTAATAATGTGTTTTTATTGTAAGTATAATAAACCTTTGGTTATCTATTTCCAATACCTAATTAGCTTCCAGTTTATATTTTAAGTTTTAAAGCACTTACTTTAGACATTTAGTGTTTATATTATACAAAGAATCTACATGTAAAAGTTTACATGATTAAGATCATTTGACATTCAAACATAAATTATATGAGTAATAGAGTAATGCCAGATAAAGGTACAATTTTTTGTGTTTAGGTAAGGTATTCAGTATAGTAAGACAATGTTATTCATGTTTAGAGGTTATTAGCTAAATCTTTAGAATGAGAGGGCAACTCCTTTTGCCAAGCTCTAACCAAATTTACATAGTTCCTAGTGAACGTATTTGTAATTGTGAGAGTAGTAACTAACACACTGCTGAGACTTTCAATATCTGTTATCAGATTCTGTCAATCCTTGTAAATATTGAACTCGGCTCTTGCTAACATAAATTAGCAAATTCCGATAGCTGTACTTTTAGCTTTTTATATTTTTCAAGATTTATTTTTTCTGATTACTACTAAAGTATTACTATTAAGTTAGCTAGTACTAATATTTGTTTTCTACATACTCTATGGTTACAGTTAATATGTTTTTAGACGAGATCAAAATCAAATAAACTATAAATTATATTTTCTTTTTTTTTACAATTTATTAAATTAGCAAAATATTATTCATTGGATGCAGAAAACTTTTTCTGCTGAGTAATGATGTCTTAGTCAGATAATTTAGTTTTATTTCACAATAACAAAATAACTTTCCTTGTTGGCTTTCTTAAAGCTTAACGATGAATTTGAACAACACAGGAAACAGCTACAATGATGTGTACTTCTATGTGCTTGTGGATCACCTACTTCCCTCCAAACTTTGGGTTTTAATGGTTAGCGAACACAGAGTATAAAGTTTGTTAGGCGCTAAATGTGAATTTTAAAGTAAAAAGGTCGAGTCACTTTTACTCATCAGTTCAATAAACAACCATCAATAAAAAATGATACAAAACTTAAAGCACTCATTCTAAACAAAGATTTTCCATATATTTTCTCTTTTTATCTTAAGCCAAGCAATTAGATTGAACTAACATATAACAGGTTCAAACTAATGTTGTCTATATAAATATAAATTTTGAGCAATAGCTTTCATAATCAAAAAATATTATTTAAGTGCAAACTACATAACATTAGGTTTCAATTGTTTTGCAAAGAATATAAGTTTATGCTTTCATAAAAAACAGTGTTCAAATAATTAAGCAGGAGTCCCTAAAAACTTGGCAAACTGTAAACAATTCAACACTGCTCTTCATGATGGAGGAATGTCTAGAGAACTGACAGATGTAGCATATCAAACGTATCAAAATAGCATAAAAAATTGAAACCCTCAAATTCGCTTAGTGGCTCAACATTAGAGCGTTTGCAGTAGTTGTTTGCTAACTAGCATTTTACTATATGTGTGGAAGTAATTGTTTGCTGCGTTTTTGCGGCTTAACTCGCTTTCTCTTGCAGCACACAAGAGCATTTGAGGCATTTCCCTCAAATTATGTTGTGATTTTAGGAAAGTGGTAAAGTTGAGTCGAGACTCTGAGGAAGGTACTATATACTTCAGCTGAAGTGTATAATTGATCATTCTTTATTCAGCAAATGTTTAGGGTGACGTGCAACTGAAATGGGATAACACCAGTGTCAGCTATCACTTTTACATTTGACTGCAAATGAATATCAAAATCAAAGTTTATACAATATTTACCAACATATTTCGATAAACATTTGATAAGTATCAGCTGCAAACGTATCGCCTGCATTGCAACAAAATATTTTAACTGAATAGAGGTGTAAGCAAATGAATACCTAAAATATATCAATTTTATTATTGTTTACAAACTCGATCATTTCATGACTAGTTATGTTCGCCCTGTAGTAAAGAAAGGAACAATTATGGAATGGAACACAAAAGTCTGGCTATCTAGCAAGGGAGTAGGATAAGTTGTTAGTAATGTTTGCCTTTGCTTTAACTAAACCAATTAAAGTGTCCATTATTAATGCTTAGTACATGATTTAACAAGACTTTTTCTTGTCCACAAATAATGGTTAACAGGCTTGAAGACGCATGAAACTTTGCAGAAAATGTTAATGTAGCACAGGCTAATTGTATGTTTTGAACAGAGATATCTGCAACAGAAAGAGTTAAATAAATTTGAAAAGAAAAAGCGTTATGGTCATTTAGACCGCAAGTTACCATAGAATAATTCTCAAGGTTTGTAGAAAATGTTCATTCCATTATAAAGATAGCAGTTACGAGAAGCTATGTGAACTTTAAATAGATCATTGATTTTGTCTTCTGTTAGAATACTGTTAGCTATTATGTGCTGTCTAACTTTTGAAATATTTGCATAGACAGTCAGCAATAGCTCTAGGAAGTACAGAACAAAAAATCATCAAAAAATGATTATAATCGTAGTTCAATGACTTGGGTTAAGCTCTCAATTTAATGATTTTAACGTGTATTGTTGTTATTGGGTGGATGTGGAAAAATTGTGCTATGCGTAACTAATCTGAATCTACACACCACATCAGTGTTGAGTTTGCTTGTTCATTTTATTCTATTTTGACTATGTTCAGTTTAGTGTACCTTTGCTTTGTCATGTTGGAACTAATTTTACTATTATTGGTTTAGGTACAAATGAAGGAGTTAAGCTATTGAAAGCAATACTGATATTTGCCACTAAAATTTAACTTCTTATTCTATAAGTCCAACAATTAAAATAAACAACTAACAAAACTCTAAACCATAATTTTATGGATAAAGGTTGAAATAGCCAATGAAAGCTACACCCTTACTCGAAAAGTCAGCTGTGTTTGCTCGCTCGGTACATATGGCTGCAAGCTTCAACAGTCGAGCGGGAGTCATAGAATTCCTTATATATAGAGGAAGCTGAGAAGGGGAAGTAGAAAATGATCAGCTGATGATAGAGAAAGAGCTCTATGATGTACATGTAGATGGGGAAAATATGCACGGAGGTTCAAGCAGCAGAGGGAAAGGAGAGGAAGGCTCCTGCAGCAGAGGACAGCACCTCAGCAGCCAGAGAGAGCCTCAGCAGATCTTTGAAAAAAGAAGAGAGAAAGATAGATCGATCGGCCAATAAAAGTTGAATCGTTGGAGTCGTTCTTGTTTACAAAGGTCTCTATTATCCTGTGAGGAAAGGTTTAGGTGCTCAGGTACTGGTCTCTATGTTGACAAAGGTTAAAAATTGAGTGGAATTGTCCTAAGAGCTTCATGGGAGTGTAATGATTGGAAATGATGACTAACTCAACTTGTTTTGGTCGTGTCTGGCATGGGTCTGACATCTTTTAAACATTTTCTGGTATGTCAATTGATGTCTCTTTAATCATGGGCTACTTCCACAGGAGGTTTCTAAGCTGTTTGTAGATGAGTATATGATTGCTGGTCCTCCAATTTATTAGGGGTCATGTTAATTGTAATATTGTGTATTTCTCTTGTGTTTAGGCATTTCTCCATAATGCTGTATGCCTTTGCAAATACTTCCCCACAACATTGTTTTGAGTTTACCTACATAAATTTTCTTTCTTACAAATCAGAGTAAAGTCAATGAGTTTGATGGTCCTCTGATAGCTTCTCAGGGAAATTCATTGGCAAAATATTTTTTTTGACCCACGTGTATTTTATTGCTATAAGAGGGGGAGAAATTGCTACTAGCTTTGAACAGGATAAAACTAGTGAAGTTCAAGTTATTTTATCTATGATATTACAGGCTGGTGAGTAGCCAAAACAAATTTTACATTTAAAATCTGGTTCACACTGTAATGCGGTTTGTCACAGTTGTCTCCTCAACAATTATTTTTTGTGATCATGCTCACTACAAACTGGAAATAATGCAGATATGTTGGACTAGATCACAGCTATAAAATATTGCTAATAGTTTGCTGAGCATTCATGACAAAATGTGCAATGTGCGCCAATTCTATGATGGTAATTGCCTGTCATTGACTGCTTAATTTGTATGTCTTTTTATGATGGTTTCGGAATGATTAGTAATTCATCATTCCATTGACTGCACTATATAATTAAATCTATATGCCTTGGGCTAATAAATGAAGTAATCGAGGATGCTAATGAGGTAGTGGGACAAATTTTGTCAGAGATGATCATATATGTGCTGTAAGATATAGTGTGAACCAACCTTAATGTTTACAAACCCTCGCTTTAAATGTCAATAACTAAGATTTTGGTTTATAAATCAGCCAATAAAATTAAACAGTTGTTGCGGTGCGGTTTAGTCATTGCACGTATACTTTACAAGTATAACACATTATCTCTTGGTAAGTATTATATCCTGCCACTAACTATCCCATTTTATCAACCAGAAATTTCAACTATATAAAAACCGACTGCAGCGATATGACATCTTAAGTTCATTTGTAATGTTTACTTAGCACTTGGACAAACATACTAGATTACCTGTGGCATAGCAGTTAAATTTGTGGTGTGGTATAAATTCGCACAAATTTATTGTCAGTATCTTACAGCAGTGGTTGATGTTTAGTGGTTGGTTAAAGCCTCAACTAGTCAAGCTGATCTCAAGCAATAATTTAAGTAATAATGTGTCCAGCGAATAGTTCTTATGGCACTAAGACTAAACAAATCATTTTAGTCCATTTTTAAAGACTTTCTTATAGTTGAGCTAGACTCGAATTAGTGGTTGAGTTTAGTAGCAGTAAGAAAGACTTTCGAGTTTTTAAAGTAATTAAAATATAGTTCTCATCATTTTACTTTACATTCGATAAAGGTAAGATATTACCATTCAAAACAACTTTAGTGCATAGCTTCTATCTACAACCAGGGAAATATTTTACATAGTTAATAACTAATGCATAAATGTTTATAAAATTATTTAAAACCAAAACAGTTGAAAAGAAGCAAAGAAAATGTTTTGATAATCAGAATATGCACATGTGTGCATGCATACACATGTCACCGCACTTGAGTTTGTGATGCAAAGATTTATTTAGACATTGGTTAGGTATAGTTTACTTGGGATAGATTTTTTGTGAACTTCTGTATCTAATTAACATCTTTTGATGAAACTACAAATACAAATGAAGAAAATTCCGGATATTGATATTCCGATATTCAACAAATGTTAAAAGGTTATGGAATTATGCACCAAAATCAGCAGTTATAGCTTTTAAAAAAGATAAAAATTGACTAAGTAAGATCATCACTTAAAAAATAAATCATTCAAAGCTGTTTTATTCATACATTTATTGATACTACTAAAGTCCACTCAGCAGTTAAGCGAGTTATCAACTCTCACAAAAACCTCTTCTTTTAGCACTAAGAATAGAGAAATGAATCACAAAAATTATAACATAAACAACTGTTATATAGTTATCTTAGTTAAATATACAAACAACAAGAAAATGAATTATAAAGATTCACTCATCGGTCCAACTTGTACTAGAAGATAAGGCATATCTAGAAGTTTCATAATGGGCCAACGTAAATAGTCTCTTTTGCAGTGAAAAACTGTAATTTTTGCTTCTTGAACTGTAGTAAAAAGAAGTCTTAAACTAGAAATATAGGTATGGATAGAGGAAAGAGATTAATAAATAAGTTATTGTTTTATTTTATAATCAAGTAATATCAATTTAATTTTCTTTCTAACCATTACTGTTAATCATCATGCTCTTGATCTCCTGTGTCTGTAGTAGAGAAACATCTCTTGTTATACTCATCAATTTCTCTTAATGATCTCTGTGTCTCTCTGTGCATCTCTCTTTGTGTCTTTGTCATTCTTTGCAATATTTCAATTTGATTCTCACAATACTAGTTAATCGTAAATGTTCTTGATCTCCTGTGTCTGTAGTAGAGAAACATCTCCTGTTGAACTCATCCATTTCTCTTAATGATCTCTGTGTTTCTTTTTGCATTTCACTCTGTGATTCTGTCATTCTGTGGAAATCTGCAATAAGTCAGTAAGCACTAAATAATACCCATGTTTGCTAAAAGAAGTTTGCAGCTGATGTAGGGTAAATTTAACATATATGACACACTTCAGTTTATAAAACCCATGTATACTAATATTTATATATGCAAATGATATGGAACACAGAACTGCATGTTGTTTGTAGTTGCGCAAGTGAAGATATGAAAAAAAAGATTTGAGAGAGTTTTAAATGACTGCAAAACAAGGAAAGCATTTAGAAAAATTGTAATCTCCTTGTAGTTAAAATTAGTTTTAAATACTTAGAAAGTTTTCAATTTCTTGCTAAAAAGCTGCGAAAAAGATTTGAAAAATCAATATTACCTGGCACAGTTAAAAAATTTCGTAAACCAATTTTACAATTTTTAAAAACTGTCACATCTCTTTATTTCAATTAATTTATTCTTATCGACGTGCCCTCCGGTTTCAAATATTTAAAACTCAATATTCTTGTTCAACTTCAAAGTTTGTAGGGTTTGACTTGATAGACCAAGTTTTACAACTGTAACACAAGAAAACAGAGACATAGAAGTGCTGGCCACACACACACGCACACACTCTAAAATATCAAATATTCATGCCCAAATGGGGTAATTAGAAAATACCAAAATTGACAGTTTGATAAAAAACTTTTCAAGCTACACCAAGACACAAAGTGCTAAAAACACATGGAAATATTTTTTTGCTGTTGTTTATTTTTTTAAATATGACTCAAATCACATAGTACTCGAGTAACCAATTTTTTGTTAACCCACAGTTGAAAACTGAAAGAAGCTGAGTTAACATATCATATGCATGTTAAATGTTAAAACATGCCAGCTAACAGCTGTTTCTTAAAAAAATTGATTTGTTAAATATATTCAGTAAATTTTGTGATTATTTTTAAGTTTCTGCGCCAATTATTATCTTAAATACTTTATAACTTAAATGCGTAAATAATACGAATATTTAATCAATTATTGATGAAATATTCGTCTTGACCAACATACCTAATTTTAACCCTTGTACACTCTTGGTTAATTTGAAGCTCTGTAATAAAAATATACTTTAATATACAAAAATCATTATACAACAATGCTAACATTATAAAACTCATATATGTATATATTAGTCTATCTACAAGTTACTTAGGTGTGGTACAAAATTGCATGCCGTTACAATTTTCTGATTGCTGAATAGAAAATTAAACTTGGTAGAGCTCAAAATGACTGTAAACTAAATTAGCAATTTGAAAAAATATATTGGTAAACACTGTCGATTTTGATTATCTTATTATTTAAAGGGAAAACATATTTTCTAGTGGATCAAAAAAAATTATTTAGTAAGTAATATCAAAGTAAGAAATTAAAGTCAGAAAGACAGGCCCGCCAACCACTGGGCCGATATCAAATAGAAACACTAGCTGCCGGTCCTGCCAAATCTGACCATCCAAAAGAGGACAGAATTTTCAGAAGGTTTTCATTAATGGCAGTCTCTAGTTAGATTTGTCCTGTAACTGCTACAACAGACTTTAAACAATTGAGCTGTTGAATATTGGGGAATGTATGTACACAAAAGCAAGGGTTAATTAATAAACAAGTCTTTGCATCTGCTACAGAAACAGCTAATCTAGTTTAACTGTTTGCTTTCTTTTCACTATTTTTGTCGTTCATATCTGCTACTTTTCTGAAATATTTCATGTCACATTCACAAGTTATACCAGTGATTCATCGCTAAGTAAAAAAAGATAATGGCTTATTAAGCATATACATGTAACTCAAATACTGATCAAAATCTGTGCTATAAAAGATCATGATTTAAAAATTGTTTTAAAAGTTTTCTGGGTATTCCGCTGCAAAAAAATCTACAAATATGTTGGTGTAATAAAATGTGTCACCTGCTGCAATATTATGACTAGACATAAGCAAAATAGCATCAGCTAGCAACACAAGTATATTGAAATTAATAAACTTTTACTCTACTACCTATATAGTGCATAATCAAATTCACAAGTGCAGACTAAAACAACAGACAGAAGTTTACATCTACTAAGTTATATAGCGTAACAAGACTAACTACAACCAAAGGCTATTACATAGCAAAGGTCATAACATGCACAAAGACAATGATGAGATACCGTGACCACATCAGTAGATGCAACATAAACTATCGAACACTAAAAACAAAAATATTTTAGAATGAGGAGAGAAATCTTCCTTGATAGGATGTGAAGAAACAGTCATAAAAAGGTTAGCTGAGACTTTACCCTGAGATTGTACTACTTTTACATTTTTACTTTTCACAGTCATAACAAAATAGTGGTAAAGCAAATTTTGTGTTCAAACAAAGTAATGCGTTCTGCTAACTAAGCCCGTAAAGTTCGACAGTGCTATAACATATACTTGATATGATGCATATTTCAGATAACATAAATAATGAAAAGGTTTTTGCTTTGTACAGTGTAAAAAATTCATATAATGTGAAGAGTCAAGTCAGGCGAGTTCTCAAATTTGATTTAATTGTTAATCAGTATCTTGCTGCACTAGTGAAACAAAAAACGATATGTGTGTAGCGTTATAGCTAATGTATATACAATTTTTGTGATATTCTAGTTTGTCGTGATAGATCGTCAGATGTATTGACAAAACAGAAAATAGAATAGCTGAGCAAATGTTCATGATTACAAAGGAGATCTATTGGTGTAGGCGTTACAGCATTAATTTACTAATCTGAATGTGACAATTTGGAGCCTTTTCCAAATTTCACTTTTTCCTAAACTTGATACTTAAAAACAGATATATGCCTAAAAAAGTAGCACCGCTTTTATAGTTAAAATATTGTTGTTTTGCTTTGTTTTCAACATATCAAATAATAGTTATTAGCTTTACTTTGCTGAAATTATTTAGTTTTTAAAAAAAATAATGAAATCAATCAAACGTCAAAGATTTGTGTTCCCATCAACTTATTTTCAAAATAACGCAATCATGAAATATAAAACCAGTTTTATTTGTTAGAAAAGAGAGAAAAATTGTCAATGCAAACCAATAATACTGCAGGTATGCTACAGCCCACAAAATAAAAGATTCAAGTTAAGTTTTGCCTTTTTTCTGTTTAATAGAGTGAGTTTGGTGAGTATGTTACTGTTTTTATCACGTAAAACCTTTGTAACGTAATCATTCAAGGAGCAGATTATGTACAATGTAGGAGTGCCAACTATATAATAAAGAGTTTCTTTTCTTTGAGATTAGCTGCCGTAATTGGGTCAAAATTACATAAGGATTTGAACTTTGTATGAGCTCTGAGGTTTGCAACCAAACTGTGATTGTTTTGAACAAATCATTTTATTGTATGTAATATGAACGCTTGCTAGAAAAATTGGGTATTAGAAAGTCAACGAATTAGCACTTTCTTAACAATAGGATTACCGTGTTAAAAACTTATCATAAATAAACAAATTATGATTCTTAGAATATCGCGAAAGTTAAGCTTGCAAAGCTCGATTTTCTCAAAATAGATTATTCGCATACTTTTATATGTTCTCTAAGTTTTACTAAACTTTCTCATTATTGCTTTGTTTTAACAGTTTACCTACCACAATTGTTTCACTAATTTTTTTGCAGTAGCAAAGTTTTGCTACTTGCTTTCATAGTAGGTATAAATACTATTAGGCGGAACGACACTGTGAAAGCAGCTGATGATTATAAGTGGTCATTATAAACTTATCACTGCAGCAAGGGCAACACTCATGGCTGCAAAAAATTTGCAGGCTTTTTTAACCTTTAAAATTCATTACTTTTGTAGGAAAGATCGATGCGATACAGCAACATAGTTGCTAATAAATCATTCTCAAATGTTGTGCTGTTTTAATGAAGAATAGGAAATTGCATTTGAGACAGCCCTTGCTATGCAAGTGTAAAATTCTTGTCATTTATTTAGGGTAATATTTATTTGCACAACTTTTAAATTGTTCTGCATTTAGACCAATCATAGCCAAAAAGCTCAACCTATTGTTATTATAATGTACCTAAAAACGTTGTTTGTTTAATTCAACTGTCAGGATCTCAATCTACACATGTGAAGAGCCAGTTTTTGCTGTGACTTTGTTTCTTTTTTAATAAACTTTAAAATTCATTTAAAACAATGTTTTTATTTGTGAATAGTTGGCAAATCAACAAGTAGTACACATTTTACATCAACCTCAATCTTTTTATAAACTAAGGCATAACTTTGCGTTTCAGATATGCAGTCAGCCAAAGTTCCATCTATTATCTATAATTGAAATAAACTCTAACTCTGAACAAATCACACAATGTATTTCTATAGATAAATTACCCTGCATACAGTCTTAACTCCTTCACTGCTATCTATGTACTATTTTAGTATCGGCCTACTGCCAGCCATTTTACTGAAAATTGCCAACTTTGCTTCATGATATGTATACACTGTCTTTTCAACTTCAAACTCTATCTAGAAAATTATTTTTGTATTTTAATTCTTTCGACATGTTACCAAAGAGTTCTATGCAGAAAATTCCACGTATCAATTCTTTGTGCATTGCTAAAAGTGTGTGAACCTGATACTTGCCAAGTATTGTAGACAAAAAACAATGTGAGATTGACGGTAAATGTAGCAGTTGAATCCGAAGCCTAGATTTCTTTGTGAATTTTTTTTTCTTCATTGGTACCTACATAGGAGACCCTTCCATGATTTTCCTCAATGTTCAGGTATTCTACTATCGATGTGAGATCATGGTTGTTTGCCAACCAAATGACACAGCTCCATGTATAATCTTTGTTTATTGATGAAAAACTGTAGAGCAAATCGTTAAACATCAATGTTGCCAAATCTAAATAGCTTAGGTTTATTGGCACATACACGGTTTAATAGCAATCTGCTTCATTGTTGCTAATTTGTATGACGATGAGAGCTCACAACTAGAAAATAAAATGAAAACGAAAATTAAAAAATTAAACAACTATTTTTATTGAAAAAGCTGGAGAAAAACGGGAGATTTTGTGCAAAAGGGAGACCGACTTAAAAAACTGGAGTGTCCCGGCCAAACCAGGAGACTCGGAAAGTATGGTGAAGCTACAATCGCTACAAAGCTAAAGCAGTGCTCTACAATGTTCCTTACTCTTACAAAACTACTACCTTCACACCCATCAGAGTTAGTGCTGCAGCTTTCATCATCTGCGTATTTACTAACAACTGAATAAGCAACAATTTCATCAACATAAGCAATTTTCGCTTTTCGCTTTTCAACTAGTGAGGTACTGGCAAAAACCATAGCAATATTAAATGGTTTGAATACGTGTCGAAAAGAAAAAACATGGTTTTTGAAGTTGAAGTTCCCAGCGAAATGTTTGAAATTGCTTTGCGAATTTAGACTGCTTTTATAAAAAAATTATCCAAAAACACTCAATACCACAAAAGCACTAAATATCATTGGTCATGTTGTCAAAGAATGATGAAGTTGAATTACTACACAACTGCTAAAATTTGCAGCAATGCAGACACGGCAGTGTAAGGGTTAACAAACTATTTGTTGCTGAAGTAGTCATGATAGTAGACGAGGAATTCAGCAAGCCAAGCTTTTGGTCATACTCTACCAAGCTAGTCTGTCGTCTTGCTCTATTGGAATAGTCTTCATCTATTGAAAATGTTTTCTGTCCAATTAAACCAGGCAGGTTTTGTTCTTACTCTAAAAGGCTAGTTTTTGATCCGATTCTGTGGGGACCCTTTTTGACCAGAATCAAATGTGTTACAACTAATGAGAGTTTGTGTGTGTATATTTACCAAAGCTACATATATTTCACTAAACATTTATTCCTGAAGCATTTCGACTGAAAAAGAGAATAACTTGTCTTAGTTTATGTAAAAATAAAAGCGTCTATTAGACAAAACAAAATAAAAATTTTCCAATAATTCAGTGTTGGGGCGGTATAACTAGTAAACAGACTTACCAGAAGCTTGTTCTTGTATATCATTTGTCTGATCAGCAGCAACTGATTCTAATTCTTCAACTCGCGATCTTGCAGCTTTCGAGTTTGAAAAAAAACAATAATTAGATATAATTACTTTAGATGATCTAAATGAGTTCTCAAACTCACAAGGCTGGCCAGCTCATTTTGTTGAAAATGCAAGACCGATCATACATGTAGATAGTGGGTTGATAATTTAGCAGGTTATCAAATTTTAACTGTTAGTCAATTTAATAGGCAAGTCAGATAACATGTTATAGTATCTCTTGACAAATCAGTATAGCAATCAGAATGATCTATGAATTTGCGAGCTAGAAGAAAAACTTTTTACACCGTTTATGATGGAATGTCAGAAGCAAGGTTTTCTCTGAAATAGGTTTTTATGGTTATGCAGAAATATATTCACAAAAAGCAGCTCTATTTTTTTAGTTAGCAGTTAACACTTTCTAGATTTCTTTTAGTTCTTCATAAACACCGAGAGCGGGTCATAATTAACCTACAAAGTACTGAAGCTAAAACTTGATCTGTGAATATAGAGAATGCGCGAGTATTATTATTGCTACCCTGTTATTGTTTTAAGTTTGTGTCTTATAGTCTGTGAGACTGAAAGAGGAGGCAGTTAGCTTACACACTAAATAATTTAGTTACCATGGTTGAGAGTAAGTATCAGAGAAAACCCATGTTTATCAATTAACCAACTTTTGTTGAGATGATTCCAAAATATATCTTTATTAACTTGGTCTGAAATTTGTCATATATGGTCTAAAATGCAGTTTAGAGAGTATTCAATGTAATTATTTGCATCTATATATTTAAATCTCACTGTTTGAGTGTTTTCTGTATTTTAGTCTGTCCAGGTACAACTATTAATTTCTTCGAAGATAAATCTTGTGTCGTGTTGAATTGGAACTCACGAGGATTGCAACCTCAGGTTTGTAATCCATTTGTTTAACAACAAGTCTACGAAGGCTCTCACAATGTATAGCTCTTACTATCTAACGTATACAACCTTTTTTCCAATTTTACACACTAAATGACATAATATTTAAAAATCCATGAACTCTATCATCTCTATGAAATGCGATGTTATTTTGTGTTTTTGTGAAATTTTATTTCTGTATTTCCTAAAGTTTTACTGCTAAATTGTGGTCAAGAGTAATACTTTACACACAGACAATTGTATTATCTTAAGTAGAAAATAGCCTCCTCATTCGCTTTCCATTTGGTCAGACAAAGACAGTCCGATTTCTTATTTTGACAAGGACAGTCCGATATCTTGCTGCTGATCAGACAAATGATATACAAGAACAAGCTTCTGGTAAGTCTGTTTACTAGTTATACCGCCCCAACACTGAATTATTGGAAAATTTTTATTTTGTTTTGTCTAATAGACGCTTGTATTTTTACATAAACTATGACAAGCTATTCTCTTATTCAGTTTAAGTTCTTTAGGAATAAATGTTTAGTGAAATATATGTAGCTTTGTTAAATATACACACACAAACTCTCATTAGTTGTAACACATTTGATTCTGGTCAAAAAGGGTCCCCACAGAATCGGATCAAAAACTAGCCTTTTAGAGTAAGAACAAAACCTGCCTGGTTTAATTGGACAGAAAACATTTTCAATAGATGAAGACTATTCCAATAGAGCAAGACGACAGACTAGCTTGGTAGAGTATGACCAAAAGCTTGGCTTGCTGAATTCCTCGTCTACTATCATGACTACTTCAGCAACAAATAGTTTGTTAACCCTTACACTGCCGTGTCTGCATTGCTGCAAATTTTAGCAGTTGTGTAGTAATTCAACTTCATCATTCTTTGACAACATGACCAATGATATTTAGTGCTTTTGTGGTATTGAGTGTTTTTGGATAATTTTTTTATAAAAGCAGTCTAAATTCGCAAAGCAATTTCAAACATTTCGCTGGGAACTTCAACTTCAAAAACCATGTTTTTTCTTTTCGACACATATTCAAACCATTTAATATTGCTATGGTTTTTGCCAGTACCTCACTAGTTGAAAAGCGAAAAGCGAAAATTGCTTATGTAGATGAAATTGTTGCTTATTCAGTTGTTAGTAAATACGCAGATGATGAAAGCTGCAGCACTAACTCTGATGGGTGTGAATGTAGTAGTTTTGTAAGAGTAAGGAACATTGTAGAGCACTGCTTTAGCTTTGTAGCGATTGTAGCTTCACCATACTTTCCGAGTCTCCTGGCTTGGCCGGGAGACTCCAGTTTTTAAGTCAGTCTCCCTTTTGCACAAAATCTCCCATTTTTCTCCAGCTTTTTCAATAAAAATAGTTGTTTAATTTTTTAATTTTCGTTTCCATTTTATTTTCTAGTTGTGAGCTCTCATCGTCATACAAATTAGCAACAATGAAGCAGATTGCTATTAAACCGTGTATGTGCCATTAAACCTAAGCTATTTAGATTTGGCAACATTGATGTTTAACGATTTGCTCTACAGTTTTTCATCAATAAACAAAGATTATACATGGAGCTGTGTCATTTGGTTGGCAAACAACCATGATCTCACATCGATAGTAGAATACCTGAACATTGAAGAATCTTTGTATTTGAAGTTTCTGCTGGAACAGTAACCTTCCTTATACACTCAAACTTCTATGCATGAATTTTTATTATTAGTTCAACATATTAAGAATATTTATTTTGTTTTCACGGTTTACATTAATCATATCATTACCAAATCATCTTTTTATCGTAATCGTAGCAAGACAGACCTAATTTAGCTATTACTTGCTAAATATTTCACATTTACTTTCAAACGCTTCCATATTGGTTGTATTTTGTTTCGTAATTTATTTGACAAGTATGAAACTTTTTTTTTGGATATGAAGTTTCAAAGTTACACTTGTTTGTCAAAGTTTGAAAACTTTTCTAGCTCTTTTATTTTTTCTCTTCATTTATTTAAACTGCACAAAACTTTTTTCTAAGAATATGAAGTTTGAAATTTGGAATAGTAACTGTTGTTATGTGTTGACTAAAACTTTTTTTCTGTTTTAAGATTTTTACTTCCCGGGCAAGGCCGGGCATTCAGCTTGTATTTCTATTAACATTATTTTTTGTGGAAATAATTAAATTGCTACAAATTAGTCAAAGATCTCTAATTATAAGAAAGTTAAGAAACTTTGTATTTTAAAAGCAGTACAAAGATTACTAATAAATAATATCATCAGTATCAGACTAATAGTTTGGATTACTTATTGCCCTCCTTTGCCAGAGCAATAAACAAGTCTGAATAAAGAACTCATTGTTATTTAACATATACAACACTTACCATTCTTCATGTTTAAACTTCGTATCATGACAAAGTGTTTTGTGCAGTTCAAATAAATGAAAAGATAAAATAAACAAAGAGTTTGTGGAAATGTGTATATAAAAAGGTAACCGCTGGAGCTGAAGTTCATCATATAAAAAATTTTGATAGTCAGAACTGATAACTCTCAATACTGGTACCACTATAAAAATGAGATATCAGACTATCATTGTATAATACTTTGTCGGGTGAAACAGAGAGTGAATGTAGAGGCAAGTCAGATAATACTTCAGATAATACAATAATTTGTAAAATTAAAAGTGACAATTATTATTGTCAGTGTTAAAATCATTTAATTCTATTGATTTCCCAAAATTTGAAATATGAGTGTAACAGCACAATTAAAATTTAACCAGCTCATTTAAAATTTACAAATAGAAAAATAGGTAATGTTAAAAAAATTGGGCTTTTTAAAAATTTTAAAAACAGCAAATGCAAAAGAAAAGATTAACTAATAATAAAAAGTACACATTGGGTGTGTGCAATTGCAAAAAGTATGAGGTAAGAGTGATGGAAATGATAAAACCGGCTCAGCATTGCGGTTACGCGCAATTGTTAGCAGATTTGTCATTTAAATGTCCTGAATTCAAACTCACTTCAAAAATATTTATTTTTAGCTAAAAATTTAACGTAATAACTAACAGGCAAATGGCAGACAGACATTGAAATTTGTAGTTATAGATTGTTTTTGAAAATTACTAACCATTCTGCTATTTGTCAGGTTCGCAGCTTATAACAGCTATGAATGTAATTCATTGTCATTCAAAGAGTTTATATTGTATTTGCCATTTTTATTTGAAATTTTTGTACATTCGATCAACCTACTATTAAGTTAGAAAACGCACACACCTTTGTTTTATAACACCCTTACAATATTTTAGCTGGGCATATAAGAAAACTTACCTGAATGAAAAACTTTAAAATATAATTTTGAACTTTATTCCTGTGGTAAGGTATGATAGAAAGATTTATAGATAAATTGATACTCTCATCTTTATAATTGTAGTCACTATCTTATACTCTTTTAAAATCAAAATCTAATCGCATTTTAATTGGTCAATAGTTCAAAATAATTGTTTGTGGAAAAAATCAACAACTAGTAGGTCTGCTGTAGAAGTCACAGCTATAAAAAGTTTTAATGTTTCAGCAGCTTATCTGCTCACAGTATTTCCTTCGTAAAAATTTTACCTTCTTCACTGAAGTAACTGTCAGGGAGGTCGGGCAGTCTAATAAGATCCTCAATTCTCTTTCCATCATTACTTGTAATATTCAGCAGTTGTTTTCGTTGCTCTGCTGTCACACAGGTCAGCAGTAGTTGTAATGCTTCAGGTTTACCCTTATGTGCTGCCCAGTGAGCTGGTGTATATCCAATATGATCTGATATCTTCAGAACCTGAAACCTGTGCTCAGTTGAAAGTTTACCTAGAAGGTACATTATCATGGCAGTGTCACCTTTTCCTGCAACCATATGTAAAAGTGTGTCACCATCGTCATCTTTATACTTCATCACCCCACATAACCGCCGTGACATAAATCCAGCTACCATACTCTTCATGGTTTCTATATCCATCTCTATCGCTGATCTTACAGCTGGCGTCCAACCATTTGATCCTTTACAAGAGAGCATTGCTTCGTATCGATCTTCAACACTTGTCTTATTTAGCACTTCTCTCAACTTATTTTTGTTCTTTTCATACTTGTCACAATAATTGCACAACAGTTGATGTAATTCCGTGATGTCAACAACCATGATGAAAGTAGATCAATAACCAGCTAACAACTAGCAGTCAGGCAGGCTATGTACCAAACACTGCCTGAGGTGAGCTATACTTGTAAATGTAATAAAGACTGATCCTGTAGGAAACTTGCTTGCTCGAGTATCGGTATTGCTCCTGTATGCTTATTGATTGCAGCAAATTTACCACATTGCCATGCTAGTTGTCATATTGTAGTCAATACCATATCATTGTTTGTTTAATTTTTGTTACCACTCAAGTAGATCAGTTTAAATTAAATAATAGTCTATTTATAGATCTATCTATTGATCTACTAAGTAGATCAATTTGGCTTGAAGGATAGTCTATTGTTAGAATGCGAGCTTGCAATGAAGGCATAAAAATATCTTGAAGTACAAGAATTTTGAGCTCTCATCTTGTCACAATTGACTACTTGTTGGCGAGGAGTGAATTTTCTTTCTGGAAACATTTTAGAATTATCAAAAAAGAATGTCCTTTAAACTTAAAACCACACCAACTATATTACCTGATAAACTTTTAATTCACATTTGACTGCTATAGTGAGAAATTCATAGTTGTGCAAAGAGAGGCAAATTATGCATTACGTTATATTGGAGTGATACATATATAGAATATATGTGTAATTACATGCACTATTTGTTAAACTGTAAGGATAAAAATTTTCCAAGAGTTTTCAGAAAATATGCGCATATTATATAATATGTTTCTTGGTACGTCCACGGGTAGTTAGATTTGAAAGGCTTCAACAGCAAATACTTTCTGTTCTGCTGGGTGATAGACAATATCACAAAATGAAAAGTGATGACCTCCCAGAGCAGCCCTTAACTAACAGAGCTAGAGATAAATTTGGGTACATGTCAGACTTCAATCAGTTGCTATTAAAGACAATGTTTTCTTATCGATATCTGAAAAACATTTGGGATTATGACATAGACCGAGCATTTATAAATTAATCATAGATAATGTAGTCAAAATAGTGCTACCAAATTTTGCTGTTCATAATCAGACCTAAATTTGAAAACCTTTTTAAAATATTGATCAACTAAAATGGAAAGCTTTGATGTGTCAGTCGGCACGATACAAATCAAAACACTGACTTATTAATCATATCTACAAACTTTTAACATAATATACTATCAACAAGGCAGCAAACTATTGCATGCTTTTTTTGAGACATTCCGTAATTATTTAAAGTTTTACTGCTCGTATAAATAACCAAGCCCATGATCTTATCTGATAAAGTTCTAATCAACTTTGAATGGTTAAAGCTAAAGTTGGTGGTGTAAAAAGAACTAAATAATACAATAAGCTATGATAATTGTATTGCCCAGTATATTTATTAATTGATGTGCTCTGTGTAACATGTTGTATACTAACACATTGAGGATTCTACTAGTAAATGATAGACCTATTGATGTGTGTCGATTTGCATCTTCTAGTGTAATTTCATTGGCAACCACAAGTTGTGATTACTTTCTAATTGACATTTGGTCAAATGCCCCTTGCGTAAGTAATAGATTTTTGTGGGCTAATTCATACTATTTTTCTGGTAGCACCATACTTTTTGTACAAGAGAGAAACTTGTCTCTCAACTCAGTCTGTGTCTGTGAAGTCTGTGAGCTATAGTTCAAAATTCCTTTAATAACAGCTCTCATTGTTTGATGTACCATCCCTTTGGTGTCTGCGGTAAATTTGTCCATTGTACATATATCACTTTACTGATAATTGTATCCAGAAAGAAAGTGATGTGCTTTATTATCTGTATATGCTTCATAATCTTTACTATAATAATAACAGTGTTTATTTGGTCGTTGGTCCATTTGAAGTCATGCTATGAACATTACAAAAAATTGCTTTTCATGGTAATAGGACCTTGGCATCAGATTTAAAACTAAGAACGATATTACAACACCACTTTGTCTCCTTAGCACATCAAATGGTAATGATTCATGGACTGGTTACTCATGACAATCTCTCACAGAGCACCGGAGTAGAAAGACAGCGTGTCCTACATAAACTAGGTATATACATGTATTATATGTGGTGCAAAATAGATCATTGCGGGTCATGGGAATGAATTCAAATTATGGTCAAAATTTTGTTAAAAATATCATCTGTGAGTCTTAGGGGGGTCATAAAATCCCTGAGACTTGCACATATTGTTTTAGGTTTTAATGTCTATAATTACTTATTCCAATATTTCTGCAAATAAATGCTATTGTGTTTAACTGGTAAAATATCAATAACTCTCTAACTAGAGCGGTTGTGAAGTCAAAATGCTCTTGCAAGCCAAAGGTGTGCATAACTTTAAGAGGAAACAATTCCATCTTCAACCATTTCATCAGTTATCATTACATAACTTTTTATTTCTGTGCCCAATTTCCCAATGCACATCATTTCTAAAACATACAATTACACTATACCTTTTTTAAAAGGTAAAGAATGAGCAGCAAGGCTATTAAATATTTTGTGTCTAAAATGCCGATGTGGGGAACATAACTTATCATGAGAAAATATGTTACAATTTTCATTTACATGTACATATTTAATTAATAGAAATTATTTAAAAAAACCTTATAAAGTTTTTCTTTTCAGTATGTTTTTTATTATAATTATAATCAATATTTCAATAGCTATTTCCAACTATCACATATTTATATTTGTACCTTTAAAACGCATTTTTGGAATTTAGTGGTTTTGTTTTACAAAAAATCTAAAGTTTTACACGTTTAAAATAGTTTGATATTCAAACATAATTTATGTGCTTCTTTCTTAAACATGCCTGCAAGTAGGACTAATAGGGTTGTATGTGACTGCAGATGATAGAAAAATAGTAATATAGATGTTCAGAAATTATAAGTAAATCTCTGTGGCATGAAAGAGCAACTCCAAACGTCAACCGTTAACATTACAGAAATAGTCCTAGCCAACCTGTTAGTGAATGTGAAAGTAGTAGCTACCTTGATGTTTAGAGTAGTAAGCTCTGTGACCATATTCTGTGATATCTCATAACCTTGAACTTGGCTGTGATTAACATAGAGTATTAAGGCACAAAATAAAATACTCTATTGTTCGAAAGCAAACTCAGTCGCAATCTCAATGTTAGTTATTGTTTGTATATCTAAGGAATTTTTTTGTTTTGCCTTAATAGAAGTCTGTACATATCACAGCTTTATTAAGAAGCGTCATTGCTGCAGCAATCGTTAACTATGGCATTGTGAGTAGCAAGTTTTCACAGCTGTATTCTCAGCTCTTTACTTTTGCCAAGAAAGTTTTTCTTAAGAAACTACTATAGTATCACTGCTAAGAAAGCTGCTACTAATGTCGTTGTTCTACGTACTATATAACTGTAGTGAATCTATCATACGAGAGTATCAAAAACCAATAATCTGTAAGTTACATTACCTGTTTTATAAACTTATCAAAAAAAAAAATTAGCTAATAGGTGCAGAGAATTTTTTTAATGTTTATTGATGACATAGCGACATAATCTATTGCTACTTCATATCAACAAAATAGCACCCTTTGTTGCATTATTGACAGCCTAACAACTAAGTCTACCTACTGATGAAACACCGTCAGTGCTTAGTGAATATATTTGGGAAAGGTTCGCTCCTTATGCTACAGCTCATGTTCTCTACTTTATGTAAAAAAATACTAGATATATGACAACCTAACCAAAATACTGGTTGCACAATGGCTTAGCCATATGACTATTAAATTACAATTATGACATGTGGGTCATTTGTAAGTTCACTATAATGCAACCCACTTGTCACACTCTTTCATTCAAGAATGTAAACTAAATGTAAATCTAAACTTCACAACTCTTCACTCAATCTGCTTATTAAAGTCATGACACTGATAAACTTCCTATTTGCTGAACTTATCATAATCACATGACTGATTATTATAATGTAGAATAGTACATTGTAAATATACCAAAGTGCACCTTACAATAATAAAACAACTGTTTCATAACAATGCCATATGTTGTTTATTTTCAAATATGCAAGTGTGTACCATAATAGTGGTAGGTTTATCATTAGGCTATAAATTTTGCAAGTTAATTTCAAAATAAAGTAAAAATATTTGAGTGTTGCTAAGCATATTTTAGTAACCTTTTGTAAATTATCAATTGCTAGAAAAACATGATTAATCTTCAAAATATTTTTTGTAGATCTAATCTGATTATCAACAAGGAATGCGTGCAAATAGAGACGTGATAAACCATAAGGGTGTCAAATACTAACTTCTGTCTGTTCAATATAGTGGTCTTTATTCAATGATTAGCCATTTCTATAGGCAAATCAGCAAACATGACTTCATAGCTATTGAGAGATCAGCATCACACTCAGGAAGATCTACAAATATGTAAGTTATAACAATGTTTTCCGGTTATATGGTCATGATTGAGCGACACCCCGCAAATTTCCTTAAAAGTGTCTTTGTCCAGTTTAATTATAATAATTATGCAGTTTAATAATCATTAAAAACAGCACATTTTATTTTTGCAGTTAACAAAATTTTTCATAACGTAAGCTAATCTAATTCTTTTTCCTCCACCACAATATGAGCACATGTTTGCTCAAATCTCTATTTTAAAGAAATTAATTCAGCTTATGCCGGCAATTCATTGTCTATGCGTCGGTTAAAAACAAACACACTGTTCTACATTAGCTGAGAGAGAACTGCACATAAGTGGTTTCTAAAGTGGTTTGCCATTGTTTTCCCAAATAAGATTGATTTATTTCTAATGTAAGCTAGCAGTGTTTGAGGTTAGCTTTTTAGTAATGAAGAAATTGAGGCTTGGCACAAAATTCTACTTATAATCGTATAAATACCTTTTATAAACACGTATATTGCAACATATTTCATAAATTTGAAGCATATTTCCACTTGATTGTTTTTAGTGTCAACCAGCGGTGGTTTTTCTTTAAAAGAAATACAGCAATTCAAACTACTGCAGAACCCCATTGGTGTCTTAGATTTTTCACAATACATGGTACAATGCCAGATAATAGCATTCATTTGATTCAACAAATTTAGTAATTATCTAGTGACCTTTACCAAACTGATATCACTGCTCATTGATTAATCTATTGGTTAACAGGAGGCATCGGTAACTAGTGTCAGTACAACGATACATATTTCCAGTATGTGCAGCCATTTAGTAATCTTCAGAGTTTGCTGCCAGTTTTAGCTACAAAGTTGATAAATGATAACACGCTAACAGCATAGAAGACTGCTATGTAAGAACTATCTACTTGTATTCAATAGACTCACGTAACTCAGGAGACTCCAGTCACGTTGGAAAATAACTACAGCATCTGTGTATATTGTATGCTCTAGCGTTTCACATTATCAGCAAACGATCAATATTGTGCCATTATCATGATACATAGAACTGCAATACTGATCTTGAAGTGCGCAAGTTTTTATAGGCTCAGCCAAATAAGCCTGGCAAGTGAACTTTCAAGTTGATTTTTACTGCCGTCTAATCTATATTAGTTTTATCAAAATATTGGTTTGAAGACAACATTGAATGAGCTTCTAAAGGTTACTCATTGTATCCTTGTAAAATACTTGAGCAAAACTTTGATTCAGAATCAACAGTTTGATAATATTGCTGTGAAAATGGTAAAAGCCGTTATTTCACTTATTTTACTCATAATCATAGGCATTTTTAACAGAATCTCGACTGATGACTGTTTTTTTTTACATGAAAGCACAGGCTGCTTTTTTGTTCCAAGGAGGAGATACTAGCAACTTATCAAATTTCTTTTTTGCTTCAATTCTCTCTGTTTTGGCAAAAAATCAAACAGTTCTCAAATATTCCCATTTTGTCCCTTTAGTGCAAAATGATACTGGACACCTTCATCAATGTGGTGTTATATATAAAATCAATAATGTGCAGACGCTGTGCATAAACTGGTGCTGATAATATTTGTTTTACAAATATATTATATGTACTTTATAACATTAGTATATGCTGATACAGTTACTGTCTAAAAACAGCAGCAGTAAAACTTGACAATAATAATGGAACAGATAACAGAAGATTGTTATGAACTGGCTTGCAGACAAGAATTAATTACTCTACCTGCTTGGTAGGTGATGGAATTATTGTATTTGTATATTTTTGTAGGTATTTTGAGCAAATAGAATAAATAAAATAGTAATCTAGTTTACAGAGTTTACTTGGTTGACATAGCGGTATCCAAAGTAATATTTCCTACATTTATACCTGGTCTATATTTCTTGTCATTGTTATAGTCCAGCTTTATTCTATCAGGATCATGTAATCTTTGATCCCGAATTGCTTGATTTATTTTTATTCTACTTTATTTTTTTTCCATCTGTTAGGACAAATAAATTCAGTGTGCTTCAAAATAGTGCTCGTTAATTTGGCGTAATGAATCAAATACAATGCTAATACATGTATATAGTATTCTATAGATTGGAATTGAGTTTAAAAATTTTAAAGAGTTTTCAAAGTTTTGCATGATGTTAGCTAATCTTAGAATCACAAAAACCTTTGCAGATCACTTATATTTTCTCTTACCTCTGAAATATCCAGTGTATCAACATATTTCTTACAGCCAACTCCGTTTCTCCCCTTTTTTATCACTAACAGTGTCACACTTTTAAGGTTATCCAAAAGTATTTGCCATTCCCTGGTTATTAACTGCCGTTTCTTTGGTTTAACATTTCTGTCTCACTAGATACCACTTATTACTAGTTATCAATATTAGTACCCCAACAGTCATGTGTGCCGCGATAGATTTTAGTATGTTCCAATATATCACAGATAATAACTATTTTCAGGGTTATTTTAAACCCCTCAATGTGGATTATTGGTGCAGATGTTGAGTAACAGGCTGCTGAGTTAAATGTTAGTTCCAAGTCAGACTTTTATCGCAGCCTCCCACACTGCCTTAGTACAGACATTTAGTTGCGTGTGCCAATCAAGCACCCCCAAATAAAATATGCACTATATTTCCAATTATCTGAAAGATGAAATATTTGTGCAGGTGCTAGTTCAGGGGCAGCTTAGTCAAAAATTGAAAGTTTGAATCTTGAGAAATGCAATCTTTCTTTAATAAAACATAAAAAATGACTTTGGACATTATTAATATTCAAAGTTGGACTTTTTATAGCCTAGTCGTAGGCAATGCATATAAACCATTGTGACAGTAAATAGTAATGAGCATGATTTGCGCTAAATAAATAGCAATATTTTATCCCTGAAAACGATTTTACCTTCAAGTGTGAAATCAAGATTCAAAAGTAAGCTGTTCTAGGCTGATGAAGTTTTGGACTGTTGATCTAAAAATGTTTCATAGGTAAAAGAGAGCGTTACATTGTTACATTGATTTGGAGAAACAGAAGCGAGCTGAAGTTGTAATAACTTGATATGTTTATTTGAAGCTGCGTTGTGAAGTGGTGTGTTTCCATCATGGTCTTGAATTCTCAAAGTATCAAACTTTGTCTCAGGAGGAAGATCTTCCAGTTGCATCATGACAATACTAATGTGACCATGAGACGAGGCAATATGGATAGCTGTTTTTTCATGTTCAGCTTGTATTTCTACTAGATTGTGTCGTTGTATGGAAGTAAATCATTTTAGCATCTGCTGCAAACTTCTTGAATCATTTTCATTTGACGCTGCATGTATTGCCATATATTGGTGTTTCTTTGATAGACAACAAACATTAAACTTGTCATCTATTATAGATGTACTTGCTAGCTCCTCTCTCAGTTTTCTTTTATTGGTGTTTGATATGATGTAATCCTTGAGCTGCTGCTGCGAGACATTTAGAGTAGCGGCCATTATTGAGGTTTAAAGAGTGACGCTACATAACTATAAAATAAACAGAGCTAATATTTGAAATAGTATAAAACAATCAAATAAAGTTGGGTACACAATATGCTTATAGTATAAAAGTAAATAGGCACTAAAGCTAAAATTACTTTTATTGATCCACTTTTTGAAGCCTTGTAGTAAATTAAAGCTCACTAGATAAATTCCCGCTGCACATAATGAAAAAAGGCTTATAAGCGCTGTCAGATAAAGTAGGTTTCATTGGCTATTTATAGTAAACTATTATGTATTGCTAAACTTTTTTAATATGAGCTGTAAGGGCAAACTTCAGTGAAGTTGCCCTTAAAACAGTGCCATTATGCATGTTTTAGCCCATGTAACGACTGTCTACCCAATCAATCCATTGTATCTCGTCTAGGTAATTGGGTCAGAGAGCTGCCTGGTAAATGGTAATTCAAGATGTAATCCTCTGCAATGTAGAGCTTTTATTCATAGATTTAACGGCTGTAGCTAGAAATACCCACGGCAATCTTCTAAATTGACCAGGAGAAAGACACTCAAACTCATAAGCACAAAAAACTTTTGCACTTTGTATGGAGCTGCTATAAAAATGCAGCTAGCACAGCATGACTTACACTAGACGCAGTATGCAGAAATAAACACAGTAAGTAAATTTACGACTAACTTCCAGTATTGGAAAATGCACTTGGTATGAGGGTTAAACTTGAAACCTCCAATTCTGCAGATTAATTTTGCTAATTAGCCAGTACTCTACACTGTTCAACTCGCTATGCTATGAAATGAATTGTGCACAAACTAATTACGCGCTCCAAACTTTTACAGCTTTTTGTTAAATGTTTCAGCTAGCAAGAATGCTAAAAACTTTGACAAGAAAAATATGCTTTAACCTGCATTGGCAGCAAAACTATTGCAATCAGTAAATGTATGTAATTAGCAATGCAGCTGGTAAAGTTTGAATTACACAGAAATAAACACAGTGCACACAAATAAACTCATACTTTCTTATAAAAGTATACATTCTAGGTGTCGTTCATGTATATGTTGCTTAAAAATAAGTTTTCTGAACTAAATTTTTTTTACATTTAGCTTAATGATATATTTGATTACTTTTAATATTTTACTCATGTGTTTGTAGCTGACCTCTACTTTTGTAAATTCCATACCACCAATAGGTAAAGAAATGATGCATTACACCTTTTTACTGTGGCGGTCTTTTCAGGAGGCATATTAACTATTGAAGTTTTATATAGTTTGAAATATCTTAAAAAGTTTTCTGTTGCACACAAAACTTATAATATAAAAATGAAAATCCTGTAAAACTTCAAATCACCAGAAATGTGTTTTGTGCAGCCTAAAAAGTTAAGACCGAAGTAGAAGTTTTAAAATGAGAACTAACTAGTTAGTACAGCGATGGCTAGATAAAGTGTTTTCAACTCTGATTACTGCAATATAAAACTTGAAACTGATACAATTTTACAAACTAAAAAACCTAATAAATATCATGATTATATTGAATTGATATTAATATGTGATGTATAGAAATGTTTGTATAATAAGTTACTGTTGCTGTAGAAGCTATTCACTCAAACTATACACTTAGAAATGCTGGTACACACGTAAAAATAAAGTATCGCAAGTTAATAAATCACTGAAGCTTGTGAGAGTAAAAAATTTCCTTTGGCTAGTCAAGCCAAAAAAGAGTGTGAGTTTGACGTACGTGAAGTTTGAATAAAGTTATAGGTAAGATCATAAACAAAATGTATGTGGTAATTAGCTTGTGTGATGAGCGAGCGTAATGAACTCAACACTTGTCTGTTGATGAACATAAATTCTGCATGTTTAAGCACAATATCCATATAACATGCAACAACATGCAAACAATTGACAATATGCGTACAATTGAGTTTTTTAAATAAAATTGATCAAAAGCTAATCAAATTTTTTCGACTGAAAAATTAAATCAATTGAATCAAAGTTAGCTAGAAGAAAATTTATTTTTAAAATAAAATGAATTAGGAGTTAGCATAAAAACTGTGACTAAAAAACGCAAAGGTTTTGTTGCATTTAATGATTGTGGTCAGCTAAGATAAGCGTACTTTTCAAAACAGCCAGCTTTAAACCAGAACCCAACTTACGCTTATTCAACTCAAATAAATTGTCACTAAAATGTTGCAATCGAACTGGGAGCATTCAGATATACATATGCACAATCACATGCATTTTTATTGGTAGCTGTTCTGAGTATGAGTGCTAGGCCATGTCAGAGCAAAATAGCTGTGTGGAGTGGCAGGCTTGACATTTTGTGTAGTAAGTGTTCCAAACAAACCGGATTTCTGAGTTCAACCACAAAACAAACAAAAAAGTTCTGCAATGCTAGATTTTAATTGCCATAATTTGACATAAGGTTTACAAAAAATCACAAAGACAAAAAAGGCCAAAAGACCAAAAACCAACACTGATATTGGTATATATAAATTAAAGACTATCAGCTGATCTTTATATAAACAACAAAGTGGGTTGAGTCGAGTTTTTGAAAAAGAAAACTAATTATAAGTGTCGTTGAAGTTCTCAAGCAACCATCCAAGTGGGCTGCCAAGTGTCCAAGTATGTCGTCGGATGGGCATTGGATAGCTGAGCAGAAAAAGTAGTAGAGTTTATCGAGAAACAATTGAATAGTAAAGCAGCACTTCCCCATAGACGGTAGATTAGCTGTGATCCTGTTTCAGCCTTGTGTTTGCGTTATGAGAGTATTGGTATACAAACATATCTCACATTAAAGCTATGACCACTTGCTGTAACAAACCCATATATAGTTGGTGGTAATAAATTAAGTCCTTAAACTTTTACGCAAGTAGATCTTCAGCCTGGCTAAAATCTTAGCTTTCTTTATACATAAAGATGCGTTTGAGATTTTGATAGCTAAATAAAACTCATCAACATGTTATAGTATTTAGTGAGCAATGCCATACAATGGCAATGTTGCTATATTCACCTTTATGGTAGTCTAGACCAATTGTAGAAACTGAATGGTGAGCTTGCTTTTGCTTATTTTGATAATAGGTTAGTAAACTCTTTCCTGTCCACAATTTTAAATTACAATTTTGGTCAGTAGAATACATTTTATATTACAGTTATGGCCATTTAGCTGAGATATATTCGCTTATATTCAAGGTCCCTCTTTGTCGCAATACAATGTTGAAACGAGCCTTTATTAGACTATAACAAGTATTGTGAAGATGACTTTGTCTACATGTATATGCAGAAACTACTTTTTACCAAAGTTTTAAGCAATCAGGTGGTTATTATAAAACTGAACAAAAAAATATATTAAAATGGGACAACTATGTGTGTAAAAGTTGTGATTGGTCTATTAATTTTCTGTACAACTATTGTGAAACGCCATATAAACTGTGTATCTTAAACACAGACGTAACCATTAGGCATTAATCTGGCTAACAACATTACAGTTAAACTGTTATTAGAGTTGTCTTCTCATTAATAGCCGACCTAATCAAACAATGAAGGGTTTAAAATTTCTTTGAGTCAGCAGTTTGCAAACAAGACAAACTTTGAGATATATTGTGCTTTATTAGAAACAGAAAAGCTAAGTATTATCTTCAAAAATTCAAAGAATAAAACTTTAGAAATTAACAACCAGAATTATGATAACCGAACTTAATTAAATAATGGTACCTTGTGGAACTCAGTATGTACAATCATAGCATATGTCATATTAAGTTAAAAAATTAGAAAAACAGTTTGTTACTTATCAGAAATCTTTTGTAGCTGTTTAGAAGTTGTGGCAAAACACAACGACATTTAACATGTGATTTATCTAATTACATAGGCTCGGTGGAAAAAAAAAGAAAAGAAAGAAAAGAAGACAACTCCAGTGTTTGCAACAAATATTTTCTCTTTTTAAATGAGATTTTAATGTATCAAGATATCATGTTCACCTAAACTACATAATACCTATAAAATAAATAACCAACCAGTGCAATGACACGGCATCTCACACTCTGATTGTCAAACTATCCCAAGTCAAAATGCCCGGAAAGTCAGTAATTTTTTTTATTCCAGGCCATAAATTATTACTGACAGACTAGTTCCTCTGCCATTAATTCATTACCAATTGTCACTATATTCAGAATAAAAACTTTACATCTCATTTACCAATCGTTTACATATTTTACTAACTAGTTGCTAGATCGCAAGTTGCTCTTGGGGACAGTATGTAAAAGCGAGTTGAACTACTTTCAAATCGTGTACAGATTAGGTAGATTATGACTATGCAAAATAGGTCACATTAGTTTCACATAGAGCGACTCAAATGTAAGCAATGAAATTGCACGTTCTCTTAAAGTCAATATGTAGTAGAGGCGAGACTAAACTTGTGGCCATAGAGCAGTAAAAATAATTCTCTGTTTGAAGCTCCTGTAGTCAATCCTAGAAGATGCACGTAGAGCCCAGTCTACCAATTTTGTAAAGCTTTTACTGCATAAATACATGCACTCTGCGTGACATGTTTATTCCTAACTCTTTGATATGATTCTACTTTGTTATCATAGTGTTGCACTCTGTTAACAACGTTGGTGTTAGTTCTTTCACATATTACCAGATTAAGAATGTGTCATTATCATTGTTTCTATATTATTCTATTCATTTACCAACTCTAAATTACCAGCATTTACTTGATTTAAGAGTTTGCAGAGTTCAGCGTTTTACAGCAAGACTCTTATAGTTTTTTCATGGAGTGCATCAACTGTGGGTCTTGAGCTCGGATAAAAAATACAAGCCCTGTCACCCTATATTTGTCTGAATTACGCCACGGAAGTCAAACTTCAATTACACTAAGTGACTAAATTTTTTTTACTCTAATCCACATTAAATTTTGTTGCAACTAGCATTGCTGCTTTATTGTGATATTCATAAAGCTTTGGACACTTAAGACAAGATACGTAATTATTTCTGCCATTATTCTTATTATCATTATACCATTATGATTTGTTTGTATTTAATATAGTTTTATGTTTGCTAGCACTGTGTTACATTCTGTAAACCATCCTAGTTTTAATTCCTTATTACATTACCGGATTAAATATATTTCATTATTAAATCTAAGGCATTAAATTCATTCAACAAATCTAACGAAGGATGCATTTCTTGGACTTTCTCTGCTTGTAGTCACATTTTATTGCAAAAATAAATGCAATTATGTTATCGCATGCACATGAAGAGCTTCACCTTAATTATTGGGCATAGTTAAAGAATGTGAGATTTATTTATCTGAATCATGCTATAAATATCAAATTGGGCCTTTGGAAACTGAAGGCACTTTTCCTATACAAGTTAATCAACAACACCTGTTGACATTCTCAATAAAATTGCTGCTTTACTGTGATAGACCTATAAATTTGAGCATTTAGGACCACAGCCCTTAACATTTATGGTAAAACAGCTCGTGTCATTGACATGATATGTTTTAAAATTTAAGAGTGGCTCGTGCCAGGTACTAACTTCTTAATCACACAGGCAGTAAGTAATGTCTTGGCTGAGCCATTCTTCCGCATCTTCACCCTATGAAACAGGGTTGGAGGTAATTAAGATGATAAGAAATCACAAGGTTGGTACATGCACGTATTCACATATTTAACCAACCAAAACACTGAACAAATCATAAAACTCTGTCTCACAACATGCGGGTGTGTGCTATTCAGAAAACAATTCCAACTTGATTTTATTGAGAAAATAGTTTGATTGTAACTACAGTTTTTATAACTATGAAAATATATTTATTTATTTTTGATTGAAGATTAGTATTATTACTGAACAAGTAGTCTAGTAATATTGTGCCATGATATTGTGTTAGCGATTGTTGGGATAACTCTTCTAATATGCATTCAACACTGCCTTAAACATGTATTGCAGAAATTGTTGTTGAATTTAACATGAAGTATTGATTTTTTTCACATCGGTTAATGTTGTTTGTTGTGGTAGGCAATCTTATTGTCAAGATATTTAAAGATTATTATTGACAAAAAATGCTTGCGGTAAAAAGTGCTAAAAAAAAGATGTGCTAAGATTCTCCAAAAATGATTTATATAGTGAAACAGTCCGTCTCTATTTTTTGCATTCACATTGGCTATTGCAATAAAAGTCTATTCATATTCAGCTCTATTTGCATGTTTTTATTTTTATTTGCTCATGATTGCTACGATAACATTTTAAATCTAGCTCCAGATAAATTATTATAAATGTCTCAAGCGTGTCCAATAAGGGAAATTAAAAATGGGTCATATTAGTTTTCTCTAAATGCTGTGTAAACATTTGAGTACTGAATATACATTTCTGCCAGACTAGTCTGCCAGTCATCGAGCTAACTTATTATTAAAAGGTCATAATCCTGTATAGCTATCCGGGATTGCTAATCTATTATTCTGTACTATGATGCATAGCTAGCTCATTATCCTGTACTATTCTGTATAACCATGGCCTATAATCCTGCCATTATTCTGCATAGCTGTTACTATTTTGAGCTCAGTTGCTGTTTAGTCAGTCAAAGATCCACACATGCACATCCTGCACTCTCACCTGTCCTATATGTACTACATACTACAAGCAACTTAACACTTATTTCACCGCATCCTTTGTATCAGTGAGGTTATCAGTCGCTACACACATTTGAAAACTAGTTAATAAATAAAAAAAGCATGCCAGATTTTTGAACAAAATATGTTCGAATATATGGCCAAACCAACTGTATCCTTATAAAAGTCATGTATAATAAAGGTTATCTATTCATTATGAGTATCATGTTGTAGAAAAAAATTTACTGGTCACATTTGATTAATTGATTGAAGTACAAAACAATTGGTTTTATGAGTTGACCAAAACAGTGAACACAAAACAATGTCGTTTCTTTGAAATCAATTAACCCACAAATTTGTGCAGAAAGTTAATAAACCCATTCATGCACCTGATTGGCAGTTTGTTTACTCACATGTTTTCACTTAGTAGTGTGAAGCATACATTTTTTAGAGTTTTTAATATTTTATCCGTTGGAATTGAGTCAAGCTATGCAATAGTACTTGTCAATACTGCTATGATTACACTTCATAAATCTACTTATCAGACATGATTTCCACACAGGTAGCAACAAGGCTATGATGTATTCAATATATGCTCTGCAAATTATGATTTGCATCATCTTCAGCAATATTATTTTATTATATAAATTTTACCAAGCAAAAAGCTTTCATCTTTGTATAGAGTTATTATTATAAACATCCATCCAATTTGTAGCCACTAACATAGTTTTAGTTCATATAATAAGACAAATTACTCTACTGCTGCAAACATAAGCAAAACATCATGGGATTTGCAGCACACATTCGTGTCTCTCTTTCCATTCATGGCTGTTTCAAAACTGACGCAACTGCTTCTGTGATCATCATGTAATAAATAAAACAAATGACATAATTATATTTCATTTATAGACATTTCATTCCAACGCATATCTACTGAAGGCTTTTGATTTGGGAGTTAGACAGATTGCTAGTGTAACTTTCAAAATAAGTAAATGTTGAACAAAAGCATAAGTACGCCAAGGCAAGAATTCAAAGATTTGTTTCTAGGAGTTAAAGATTAATTAATCGATATTCCACACTTTCCACAAGTAAAAATTGAACAGAAATTTTGATCGAAATTTTATTTACTAAGTAAAATTGCCAAAGAAAGTTTGAAGCAAATATTTTAGCTAGGTGTAACAGTAAAAAAGTTATGCAACGACAATTGGTGATAACAAAACCTTAAAGAACTTATGAATTAGGTAGTATTCATAAGCACTAAATTCATTACCTTCACTACATATATATATAGGAAACTCAGTTAATGATAAATTTACCTCTATTGTCTTATTTTCTTATGTAGCATAGCGCTGCTGAAACTTGTTAGCTCTAACCATACGCTGTCTGCCCCAATCTTTGACCGCCTGATGCTCCAAAAACTCTAAGTTATCTTTGCTTGAACTGCAAGCATTGTTACAATTGTGTAGTATGTCAATGAAACGTGTCGATGCAGTAATGCAGTAAACTAATGATGTCAATAAATGCAGTACATGCCGATGTTGATGCGCGATTTAGTATTGATTAAAGTTCTTGATGACAAGACTCTCCGAGTTTACAGACAATAGATTTTACAAGCAATAATAACATTTGAAGGCCTCAACTGAAAAACGATCAATGTCATTTTTTCTTGAAAAACTAGATTTATCTTCTCTTGAATAGTTCTGGCCACAAAGTTTAGTCTCTTTGACAAAGTTTCATCAAAAATGATCAAAGTCCATAGATATTCCTGCTTAAAAGAAACTATCTCTTCGCAAAAATGGTCCATGTCCAAGGGCTACATAGCCACAACGATCATTTTCCAGTCATGTGATTACTTTCAGCCAATTATAGCAACGTGTACTTGTTTGGAAAATTTCAACTTATAACGATCGTTTTTTCTTTCGGAATTTCGAACTATTTAGTGTTATTATGGCTTTGTTAAGTACCACTCAAGTTAGAAAACAGAACATTGCTTACACCGATTATGTCAGATTTCTCTATAAAAATTTCCTAAAACAAAGAAGCAATTTCAAATTTTTGTTGGAGAATTTTCAAGCTGAAAACGAACATATTTTTGTGCACGTTTTTGTAAGTGCCGTCCATATTAGAAAACATATAAATACGTATGTTGCTGACATTATTGCTAATTCAGATTCAGATTTTCGTGATTATACAGACAATTTAAGTAGCAGCATTGACTTTAATGATGGTGAAAATAATAGTTGTGTAAGAATAAAGAACATTTTTGAGTATCGCTTTAGCTTAGTGGCGATTGTAGCTTTGCATAGCTTTAACAATGCACAAAGTGTAGATACATTGTATTTTCTATAGCACTATTCGTTAACAAGTGTGCAAAATCAAAATCAATAACGAAAACTTTCTAGATATACGTTCAAGTTGAAAAAATTTGTATATGTATCACGAAGCAATATCTGCAATTTTAGTCAAAATTGCAGATATTTAGCTATTGGCAGTAGGCGATAGCTAAACTTGTACATGAATGGCAGTGAAAGGGTTAATAACTTGATACAATGGGCAGATGCAGTGGGAGCGAAGGAAAATATCAGAAGAGTACCGGTAAGCAAAAAAGAAGTGTGTGCAAAAGCGTGTAGTGTTATGCAAAACAAAATAATGCAGTTTTTTCTAGAACACATTAAAAAAAGTCATTGTTGTAGTATTTTGACATGCTCATTTTTGTTAGGTTAAAATTTAGAAGGTAAAAGCCCCATATTTTACTGCAATATAGTGTTTAAAATTAGAATATTGTAAAATTGTTACATTGTCCCCTAATAAAACATAATGCGTAGAGAGTTGTCAATAATTTCCAAAGTAAATCGAACAATGCCCATGTAGTGGTTTTAACTTAGGCCATGTTGTGCCACCCCAAATTATGTCTACCGCTTATTTGTTGATCACATTCCCAGGTAACATCCTTATTGACCACCAGCTAAAAGGTTTCTATGACATCAGTTGTAATTCTTTCTCAAAAAGGTTTGTAAACTTTAAAATGGCTATCTTTCAATTTTGAACAATTGTAACAATGCTCATTTTTCTGTTGAGGTCTTTATTTATTAAGACCTATATAAAAATGTTGTGATGGCTAAAAAGTGATCTTATATTTATCGCTTGTGGACTCTTTTCACATGATCACTACCACGCCACGAAAAAAAGCACCTGATCAAATCCTAAGGGTTCAAATGATCATCTCATACAAATGCTTATATCTCTGCAGAAATTTAGCCTATAAAAATCAAACTATCATCAAATTGTAGCTAAATTTAAGCTTTTTATTGGTGTTAATTTCATTTAATATACTTTTTTGACGCAACCTTATTGTTGCATTGTTCATGGTTTGAACATTTATATTATAACCTCAAAGAAACATTTAAATGACTTTGAACAAAAAGGTGATATGAGGAACTCGCAAAAAACCGGAAACGGCAGACGAGACATGGAGATGACAGAGTCAAGTTTCAAACTAAAAACCGATATGTTAATCTCTAAACATCTACCGAATAAACAGGTTCTTCAGGCTGGCCAGCCATCCCTAGCTATAATATAATTACTTATGAATATATAATAGTCAACAGCTTCATTCCCTACTAAAGACTACTAAGGTAATTATATAGAATAATACATCATGGTACCACGGTAGAATGAACTCACGACGACTACACTGAAGACCACTAAACTGGAGATCTGGATTTCTACTGATTGTGATTGTTTACACTGCAGTGTTTTGGATCTTTTATTGAATTTTGTTACTTTGCTGACTGATAGTTATGGATGGTCTAAAGCCTCCTGGTGAGCTGTCCTTTGATGGCAATGTTGCGGAAAACTGGCGTAAATGGAAAAGATCGTTTCAAAACTACTTGTTTGCTGTCAATCTGGTTCTGGCTCCAGCAGTTGGGACTCCTCCTGTTGAGCCAGTTGAGAATATAGCCATTGCGAAGAGGCAAGTTGCGGTTTTGTTGCACTGTGCCGGTGAGGAGGCAGATGAAATTTTCAGTCAATTTGAGTTTCAAGGAGGAAAAAGTGCTGACGTTCTAGATGATGTTCTAGAAAAGTTTGAAGCCTACTGCAATCCCAGAAAAAATATATTGTATGAGTGGTTTGTCTTTTGGTCGTTATCGCAGTCCGATGGTGAGCCAATAGACCTCTTTGTCAAGAGGTTGAAAACTCAAGCTGCCAAGTGCGAATTTGACCAATTGAAAGACAGGATGTTGTTGTGTAGGATCGTTTTTGGGTTGTCTGATAACAAACTGAAAGAGAGGCTACTTCGCGATGGTGATATCACACTTGTTGGGGCTATGGATATAATAAGAGCCGCTGAGATAACTAAACAGCAATTGACCAAAATGGCTGAGGGTGATAAATCCTCTATAGCTGCTGTTGTAGTGGACAAGCCTGCGACTGCCAATAAAAGTTATATAACAAACTCAGTGGACAAGCCAGCGACTGCCAATAAAAGTTATATAACAAACTGCAAGTTTTGCACATACTCTCACCCGAGAGGTAGATGCCCGGCATATGGGAAGCAGTGCCGAAAATGTGGAGGTGCCAATCACTTTGAGAAAGCATGCAATGCCGCAGGGCCAAGGCAGTCTGTGAAAGCCATAGAAACTAATAATGAGAAGCAGATGGAAACGTTATTCATTGGTATGGTTAATGCTTCGGAGACGGTTTCTAAATCTTGGTATGAGACTCTAGTTCTTTCAAGCTGTAATGATCACAGTTCGGTAGCTTTCAAAATTGATACTGGTGCTCAGACCAATGCTGTTACCAAAGAGATCCTCAACAAACTGAATGCCGAAATGAAACCCAGCAATGTGAAACTGAAAGGCTACAACAATGTCGACATAACGAATCATGGATATGTGGAGCTGAAGGTCAAACACAGACAAGAACAGAGTGTGCAAAGGTTTGAAGTAGTCGATAATGGACTGTGTCCTATTTTAGGCCTAGAAGCATCCGATATGTTAGGCATTGTGAAGCGTGTCAATGAAGTAACCACCTCTGATCTACTGGAGAAATATGCAGATGTGTTTGAAGGTATTGGTTGTTTGTCAGGTGAACATGAAATTTCTGTGGATCCCACAGTGAAACCTGTCATTCATGCTCCACGGAGAGTACCTATCAGTGTGACAGATAAACTCAAGAGTGAACTCGAGAGCATGGAGAAATCGAACATTATTGCTAAAGTCGAAGAACCTACACCATGGGTAAACAGTCTTGTGTGTGTTGAAAAAAAGGACGGAAGCTTGAGAATATGTCTAGATCCAAAAGATTTGAACAAAGCTGTCATGAGAGCGCACCATCGAATACCTACAATGGAAGACATAGCCTTTAAGTTCACAGGCATGAGGTACTTTACAATACTGGACATGAAGCATGGGTATTGGCACATACCTTTATCAAAGAAGAGCAGTCTGTTGACGACATTCAACACCCCATTTGGGCGATACTGTTATCGTCGATTACCATTTGGCCTTCATTCTGCAGCTGAAGTTTTTGAAAAGAAAGTGGAGCAATGCTTCGAAGGAATCCCCATGGCTATCTATTTTGATGACTTGATTGTGGCAGGTCACACTCAAATCGAACATGATGAAAATCTGGAGAAGGTCCTACAAAGAGCCAGAGAGAAAAATGTAAAATTCAACAGGAGCAAAATCCAACTCAATCAGTCTCAAGTCAAGTATCTGGGTCATATTGTGTCTGGTGAAGGACTGAAACCAGATCCTGACAAGCTGGAGGCGATAAGCGAAATGCCCAATCCCACAGACAAGCTGGGCATTCAGCGGATATTGGGCACTCTAAATTTCCTGCGCTCATACATCCCCAACATGTCTGCTCTTACCGAGCACCTATGAGCGCTCATGAAAACAGATGAGTGGTCTTGGGGGCCTGCCCAGGAAGAATCGATGAAAATGATCAAGCGGTTATTGACCAGTGAGCCAATTTTGAAGTACTTTGACGTAAAAGCAGATGTACAACTACAAGTAGATGCCTCACAAAGTGGGCTTGGGGCTGTATTGCTTCAAGGTGGCCAACCCGTAACCTATGCCTCGAGAGCACTCACTGATGCTGAGCGTAATTGGCCACAAATCGATAAGGAGTTATTGGCCATTGTCTTCGGATGCAAAAGATTCCACAGCTACCTTTACGGTCGCCCAGTTAACGTGCAAACAGATCATAGGCCTCTGGTGAGTATTGTCAATAAGCCACTCCAAAAAGCTTCACCTAGACTTCAGCGATTACTATTGCGACTCCAGAGGTATCAGATAGCAACCGTAACCTATGTACCAGGCCGATATTTGCACATTGCCGACACTCTATCGCGAGCGTACCTCCAAAAGATAACCAGTGATCAAAGAGATTTGGAAACTGAAGTAGTAATGATTCATACCTTGGAAATCAACTGTGGATTTGAAGAGAAACTCGTTTTGGCTTACAATGAAAATAATGCAATGCACCAAGTGTCTCAAGCTATACAGTCAGGATGGCCTTGGAGTGCAAGGAGCGAGGCTCCATCAGTTATTCAACCCTACTGGAATGTAAAAGACGAGCTGTATCAACAAGATGGCTTCATATATCTCGGTGAAAGGTTAGTGATTCCTCACAAAGAGTGTAGGTATGTCCTCAACATGCTACATGCTGGTCATCTTGGCATCCAGAAATGTCGTGACCGAGCCAAGAGTTCCGTTTACTGGCCGGGTTTATCTAACGACATTCAGGTTGAAGTCTCCAACTGCAATGCTTGTACGAAATTCAGCAATCGACAGCTACGGGAACCTCTCATACCACAGGATATTCCCGAACTGCCATGGAGCAAGGTGGCCATGGACATTCTTGAATATAAATCTTGCAGTTATCTAGTAGTGGTAGATTGTTACTCTCATTTCCCTGAACTCAGAATCTTAAAACACAAGAGGGCTGAAGATGTTGTCATGGCCCTCAAGTCCGTCTTCTCAGTGCATGGTATTCCTGTACAAATCATGGCGGATAACATGCCTTTTAACAGTCATGTAATGAGAGAGTTTAGCGACGATTGGAATTTTACTATAGTAACGTCAAGCCCTCACTATCACCGCTCCAATGGTTTCGTGGAGCGGTACGTCCAAACAGTAAAGCAATTTCTAAAGAAATGTGAAGTCACTGGTGAAGATGTCTACAGATCTTTGCTAGCCTACAGAGAAACTCCGGTGTCTGGGTGTCCCTACAGCCCGGCCGAAATGTTGTTCAATAGGAGTATTCGAAGTGGGCTTCCAAGGACGACAGAATCACTCAAACCGGCTGTAAGAGCTGGACATCAGTCGTTATTGCAAAAACAAGTGAAACAGAAAGAGTATTACGATAAAGGAACCAGACCACTGTCGAGTCTTGAACCTGGTGACAGTGCTTATCTGCGCACGGACGAACAAGAAGAGTGGAGACCCGGCACGATTGTTGCTGAACATAACGCGCCTAGGTCTTATCTCGTCGATAACGGGAAGAATGTAGTGAGACGCAATCGGGTACACATTAAATCTCGTCCCTTACTCGATCGGCCAGAGGAACCAGCGATACCTTCTCGTCAACCTACTGGTGCCGCTGTCCCTGTAGATCCGGCATCAAATCTTCACTCCTCTGCAGAAGCTACGTCGGGCCCAAGCGTCCTTCCTGATGTTAGATCGCCTCGGGCTCCACGTGCCTCGCGTGGCATCCCACACCCAAAATATGGGGATTACGAGATGAAGTAATTAAATACTTCATCATCAACACTATATTTACATAGACACTATATCTACGCTGCTATTATCATATGTCTAATCGCTTTTGTTTCTCTACTATAAGAAAAGAAAGATGTTGCATTGTTCATGGTTTGAACATTTATATTATAACCTCAAAGAAACATTTAAATGACTTTGAACAAAAAGGTGATATAAGGAACTCGCAAAAAACCGGAAACGGCAGACGAGACATGGAGATGACAGAGTAAAGTTTCAAACTAAAAACTGATATGTTAATCTCTAAACATCTACCGAATAAACAGGTTCTTCAGGCTGGCCAGCCATCCCTAGCTATAATATAATTACTTATGAATATATAATAGTCAACAGCTTCATTCCCTACTAAAGACTACTAAGGTAATTATATAGAATAATACATCACTTATATTTAACCATTACAATGCAACTTTTTTGTATTAGATAACAGTACCCTGATATATTTTAAAACAGGTGTATTCATAACATGTTTGTTTATGACTGCTGAAGGCTGGCATAGGTGTGGCAAAAAATTAGTGTACTCAACCATTTTGTTTGTTTCATATGGCTAATGGACATATGGCTAGTTGAAAGAGACAGCAACACTTGACAGTTAACTAGCTAGGGTTTTCATACGTACTAAATTTAGATCTTTAATGTTGCATAATGAGTTTAGAACAACCTACTGATTTCATATTGTTTTAATTTTCAAGCAGTTAGCCCCGTTTTCTAAGGCTGTTAATTAAAATGAAAGAGTAGAAGAATGTTTGAGCAAGCTAACAACTCACACCTTGCACCATTAACCAATAAACCACCCATGTCAGTGACATAGTGTTATTTTAGGAAAAGAAGTGAAAGTTCTAAAGCTGAACTCTAAACCTGCAAATGTATCACAATACAGAAGAAAATTAGTAGAGTATCACAAACAATTTGTTTATTAACTTATTTATAAAAGTACATTCGCTTACTGTTAACCCAGTTTCAGATGCATGGTATGATCCAGATGAATAGAATGTGTAAGAGCTAATAATGTCAAGTATATTCAAAGACCAAGGTATATGTCATATATATGAACATGTATATATTTATATATACAATTACAACAACGGTTCTACTATATTATAAATAACGCAACAAATTGATACTAAAAAGGAAAAATTCTAAAAGAAACTTGAGCAAATAGTACTAGTTATGTCAAATAGTTGTACATTTCATTCAGCTATTAGCAGTTTCATGAGTTCATATATATATATGTATATGTTTGAAAAATTATTGCGAAAAAAGTAAACTTTTAGTATTTGCGCTACAAATTTGTTTCATGCGAAGCACTCATCAGACGCGATTGTACAAAAATGGAGAAGTTAACTCGCCGAATGAGATGGAAAGCACATTTTTACTTAAACCCAAATCAGCAATCAAAACAAAAAGCAACTTATGGATTCAAAACAAAGCAACTGCCACCTTTTATAAAATAAATATCAGATTTTGAATCATTTTAGTACAATCGCGTCTGATGAGTGCTTCGCACGAAACAAATTTGTAGTGCAAATACTAAAAGTTTACTTTTTTCGCAATAATTTTTCAAATATTTCATACACCACTACTTATATTTTAGGTTTCTAGTGTAGACTTCTCTTTTTATATGCTTTTGCACTTGCTTTAAGTTAATATATATATGTATATGTATGTATATGTATATATATATATATATTTTTATAGTACTTGCACATGTCATTCAGCTATTGGCAATTTCATGAGTTCATACACATATACATGTACATGTATATATATATATATATATATATATATATATATATATATATATATATATATATATATATATATATATATATATATATATATATACTCAAAAGTGTGCAGCAGACAGTGAAAGAGGAGGAGCAAAGCATCAAAGCATATGCAGCCTCCACGGCCACTTCAGATTGGTTGCTAGCTGAATTTCAATCGGCTGCTCTTACAACGGTCCTACACCCTGATGATGAGGAAATTGACTGGCACACGAAACCTCTTCATAGTGCTTACCACCAACAAATATCTAAGGTTGGCGATTTTCACCAGACATATATGTGGCTGAACAAAGGAAACTTAACGGCCAATACACAGTCGCAAATCATGGCAGCCCAGGAGCAAGTGCTCCCAACAAGGCAACTCCAAGCAAAGATCTATCACACTAGAGACGATCCTAGATGCAGACTGTTCAAAGATGCACCTGAGACCATCCGACACATCATCAGTGGATGCACGCAGCTAGCAGGAAACGCATACACTGAGCGGCATACTCATGTCGCAGGTGTTGTGTATAGAAGTCTATGTGATGAGTATGGCCTTAATAAACCACAACACTGGTGGGAAGCTCCTGGTAAGGACAATGAAAATGACCGCGCTAAGAACCTCTGGGAATTCTACATCCGAACTGACAAACATGTTCTAGCAAACCAACCAGATATAGTGGTGGTGGACAAGGAGAACAAGAGGGCTATTATAATAGATATAGCAGTACCCAATGACTACAATATAGCCAGAAAAGAAAAATAAAAAGTAGAGAAACCTCTCCCTCTTGGAGAAGAGATTGAAAAATGCTGGAATGTAAGAACAACTGTAATCCCAGTAGTCATTGGGGCACTGGGCACAATAACACCGGCGCATTAAATGTGGCTTGCCCAAATACCAACAGCAATGAACTCAGGTGAGTTGCAGAAAAGTGTGCTATTGGGAACATCTAAGATCTTGAGGCGAGTGCTCAAACTGCCAGGTCTCTGGTAGGAGACCCGAGTTAGAGCAGAATTTACCACCCATACGGGGTAATCGGGGTGAGGAAACATTTTTTTATATATATATATATTTGTATATGTATATAAATATATATATTTGTATATTTATATATATATATTAGAGCTGCACAATGATCGCGTTAATTAAACGATTAACGAAATCAATACATAAACCCGATTAACTGAGATTAGCCAATTAATTCGTCTACCACCCCAATACATAAAATAGAACCGAGGTGGTGATCATGATGTGGTTCCTTGGTATTGTCTGATATATAAAATTTACATAGCAGGTTACTACCATTCAATTTACTAACAAATAAACATTATGACAAGCAATACCTTCTTACCAATCATATACAACCACAATTATTTTGCACTGAATTATGAAAACACAAAAAGTGAGCTAACTATAAACTTGTTTTCACAATGCAAAAGCACTGTGTGATCTAGTCATTAAAAGTACAAGTTCATGCCGCTAGCTGTTTCAACATGTTTCTAGGTAATAGCAACAAAAGCGATTTCAGTATTATTTAAAACACGTATCTTACAGTCTATTTTTTGTTTATTTTTTAAAACTTTCCTAAGTAAATTATAAATGTATTTTCATTTTTTTTAAAATCACACTCATATTTCATCTTTAGAATATTAGTAATATAAGATTGACACTCCATTGGTACATGAAAGCAGAAAAAGGTTTTTCGCAGTAGGTAGCGCATTTCCGTATGTTGTTGGAAGCGTAAACAAAAAAACGAATTGCAATATATGCCAGAAAGAATTTGCCTTCCTCCACAGCACATCGTCATTAAGATATAATTTAACTAACTCTCATCCTACCGCACAGAAATCATCACCAGCTGTTGCAGACAATAACTACTGCCATTGTCCCCTGCGACGAGTGGCTACGCTCTAAAGCTGGCAAAATGTAGGTAGGAAGAGGGCATCTCTTTATTCGGATAATGTAAATAAACTGTGCTACCTCAACTTTTGACTGTCTTAATCACAGACTTTCATAGACTTTTTTCATACTCATAATAATTATTACATTGGAACTTATGTACATTGTGCATAACATGTACTCCTGCTAACAATTGTGTCAAATATAATTAATTTATATGTACTTGTATGATTTGTTTTTTGAATATGTAATATAATATAATATATATATATATACATGTATATTATGTTATATATACATATATATATAAATATATATTTATGTATATATATATATATAAATATATATGTATATGTACTGTATTTATGTATATATGTATATATATATTTATATACATATACATATATAAAAAAGTATATATATATAGCATATATGCATATATATATATATATATGTTTCTCAAAGTATGTCTGTGAAAATGTGTGTCATTCCGGCTATTGATTCTAAAATCTTGATATTAAAAATCTGTGTACCGATGGATTTGAACACATGACAAATGCATCAACAAGTTTCTTATCCAGACACTCAACCACTGAGCTAGAATGCCATATGGGTCATGTTATAGGTACACCATGTGTGTGCTAATTATTTTAGCCATGAGTCCACGAGTTAAGATGCTCGTGTTCAGAAATATTTTAGGACCTGAGTATATGGAAGGCGATGATTGTTTGTCTTTTTTCGTTAGGGCTAATTTATTTGGCCCCATAATATCAACAATAATTTATCTCAAGCCTCAAATTTGGTGATTTGTGTACTGATTATATACAGGGAAAATTTGGTCCTCAAACGCTTCGTTTTTTGACCAACCTAGTTTTCGACCAAGTATTTTGAGATTTGTTTGTCTTCGAGTGCGAACGTAAGCTCAGCTCTCGACCAAATCGAAGCATGCACATGAGAATTAGAACAGCTCCGGAAACAGCATGGAAACATTTGTCATCAAATGGAGAACTATTTTACGCTTCACAAATTCTTTACAAAAATGAATGAACCATCTGGGACGACGTCACCTCCACCAAAAATATTTGCTAGAGACAACTCCTCCAGCCGATTTACTCTAAATTGTTTTGGAGGAGGATTATCTTTCAAACATGTCAGGTAAACGTGCCATTGCTGTTTATATTTTCTTTTTTTGGGATATTTGATGTAACTGATCTGTTGCAATTTTTGCTGTTTCTTTATAATCTTTTGACATTTTTGGTATTGTACCGTAACCTTTAATTTTTTTGAAGTTTTAAGAGCCAAACATATGAAATGCTTACTTTTTTTCAACATCATAAATATAAAACCATTGATTAAAATTTAACACAATCTGTATCTACTCGTTTTTATGTGTGGTTTGCAGTATATAGTACGGTTTATGGAGTAAAATGTTGAAAAATGCTTTACCAGAGTGTTATTTTTGCTTTGGAATGGATGAAAATTTACATAGTTTATTTACAATGGTAAAAATTGCTTCTGATCTCGAACAACTTGGTTTTTGAACAATTTTCTGAAATGGATCATGTTCGAGAACCGAGGTTCTGCTGTACGTTCTTAAAATATATACCGTACATTGCTGAAAGTTATGAAATTTTAAATATACAGTGGTTTGAAAGCATTTACTTTTGTTCTATTTGTTTTTAGTTTAGTGGTCCTGCACAAAACATTTTCCTCATGATATGAAGTTTGAAAGTTACAGTTGTTTGAAAAAGTTTGAAAACTTTGAGTTGGTTTTTATTTTTTCTCTCAAATTAGTTTAACTACACAAAACACTTTTCTCGTGATATCTAGTTTGAAAGTTAGAATGGCAAATGTTGTTATATTTTAAAAGCAAATCAATTTTTTACCCAAATAACATTTTTTATTACCCGGGCAACACCAGGTAGCACAGCTAGTAGTAGTATAAAAGCTAAGCTTATTGATATAAATGTGTACAATTTATTATCAGCGTATACTGTAACTTGTGAGTTTTTTATCTTTCAAACATCCTAATAGTCTATCTTACCTGCAGCTTGTGCCTTTATTTTCATATCCAACTTCTGGACACTCTTCCTTGAACTACTCAACTCTGTAAAATATCATAACTTTATAGATTATAATGTTAATACTACTATATTAGCTAAACCTATAGCCATGAATATGGAGACATTACCAAGTTTTTATGCTGTAGCTGGCAAGTTTATAATCATTTACAGTAGGTTTCTATTTTGGCTTATCAAGAGCTAAAACGGTGGATATAAAATGAAATGTTAATAACATTCATGAATTTCCGCTGATTGTCTTTTATGGTAAGTTTCTAGTCTTCATATTCAAACAAACAGTCAAAAATGCTCAAGGCGGTATTTACTACTTCGAGAAAATAAGATGACTGTTCTGCGTTATCCAGATAAATTAAGAGCCTTAACTAGCAGTGTTAGAGGCTCTTATCAAACTCTCAAAGAAATGATCTTAATTTCTGTTGGATAATGTGAAATATAATTGGTAGGAAGTTTTCATGGCTGACTCTAGATAGATTAGTCTCTGTCAAAACTACCACATGTTTTAATTTAACCCGTAGAGGTCTAGTAAAATCTGCTCACAAAAGTAATTTGTAGTTAATAAGTTAATCACTGCAAAGACCTAACCAAAAGCTTATCCATTATTAATTTTTGTCTGATTTCTACTAGTTTCATTAGTGCTTTTACTTTAGTTCTAAACTTTTTATTAGATTTTGTCGTTCACCACCTTTTTTTATGAAAATTTTTACAGGATATTTGAAAGATCAACCAATGGTTCATACAAAGTTTAAAAATGAAAGGTTTGCTAAGCACAAAATTCCAAGTGTTAATTGAAACTTATGCTAGAAAAGACTGTGTGTAAAGTATGTTTTTACTTGTTTGATGAAGGGTTTTATTAGTGTTTAGCTGCACAAAATTGCAATAAGATGTTGGGTCAGAGGTGTAACTGACAATGATGTTATGGTAGAATAAGAGATGATAGAAACTGACGTATATTAAAATTGATCACCATTCCACTTTACTTGTTACATATATAGTGCACAATAACTTCACAATGCAGACTAAAACAACAGACAGACATGTACTACTAAATTATATAAAAGTAATAACTACAGTCAAAGGCGGTTAGATAACAATAGGTTATATCATGCATGAAAAGTTCTATTGTTTATAACTTGAACGTTTGCTGGAAAAACTGTGCTTTAGACAGTCAACGATTTATGACTTTTATGGGTAAATAAGGATGTTTAACACCACCTATGATTGGAACAGAACAGTTCAATGAAGACAGCACACAAAATTATACCGGTGTTGCTTATGTTTTTTCAATCAAAGAAATTTCTGGCTTGCCAAGAGTTTTTAATGCATTGCAGCAACTGCTTGTAAAAGTCTGAAAACTTATATGCTATTTATACTGAACAAGCAGTGGCATTTCAAGCTTTGCTTCATAAATGAATATAAAAGTAAATAAAGCTTCTGCAGCTCATTTAATCTGTTTGATATTTTTGATATGATTTGTGAGTTATTCTTTACATGAACCAATCACAGTCAACAATTTCAACCTATGTTACTTTTACTCAAATATTTACAGTTTGCTGAACTCATTCGTATAAAAGGCTCTCAACTTTGTTATTTTTATCTATGTATAAGTTCATCTACTGGCTGACTGCCAGAAATTATCCTGAAATTTTCCAATTTGCCAACTTCAAAAAACACTTCAAGTTTTTTCATATTTTAACTCCGTCTAGAACATTTATCTTACATACATTCATTTGCAAACAGGTCAACAAACGGTGCTATGCAAAAATTGAATGTATTTATACTTTATGCATTGCTAAAACTATGTGAAACTACAACAACTTTGAAGCTAAAAATATTCTCTACCATGTTTTTTTGTTCTTACAATACTATTACTTGCCCCACCCTCATTGTAAATGCTGCTACTTTAATTATCTGTGTTATCATGAAAATTTGAACTCAAATCAGCTATAATGTCATACACATTAGTAATTCTTTGTTTTCTAACTCGAGAGATTCTTCTGAAAGCCATAAAAAGACTAAATAGTTTGAACGTCAAAAAGAAAAAATGTACCTGTGTGAGTTTGAAAATCTCAAACAAAAAATTAAAATTGCTTTGTGGATTTAAGCTAAGTTATAAAGTCTTTGTTGGACAACACTTTCAATATCAAAAATTTACTCAAGATTGCTGGTTATTGTGTCAACGAGAAATATTAATAAGTTACTACGCAACCACTGCAAAATTTTCAAAAATGTTCATACGGCCGTCGACCATAGATTTCGCAAAATGGCAGTGAACGAGTTAATCTGCAAATGTGATGACTCTGCTTTTTGCTGTCACTTTTCTTTGTCGCTCATTACATTGATAATTTATGTAAACAAAGGTTGAATTTTGGCATAATCAGAAAACCTTATAGTAGAGCAAAGATTAATTTAATAATGTTATTACTTTATAGAATTATATCATAGGTCAGTGCTTTAGAGGTGAAGTCACTCGATGTTTCTTAAAAATGTAAAGTAACAGCTATCACAAATTGGTAAAAATATTTAAAAAGATTAGGCACCAGGACAAATTGGATGACACATTTTAATGTATAAAATGCTTTGCATGTCACCTGTACAAGTTATCTGTGTAAGGGAGCAGTTTGACTAGTGCAATTGAACCTAAACCAGGCTATCCTTTGGTTATAATCTACTAGGCCCGCCTCTAATCATGTGTAATCTACCAGGCTGGTAATTTGTCAAATCGTGCTGGCCCCTCTTTAGCCAGAATCATCTGCAATAGAGCTTCTTGCATATGTATTAGATGACCTACAATTTTAGTTCACCATCCTTCTGAAAGCTTTGAGACGAAAAGGTGCAATGAATTGTCATAAAGCTGTGTAGCAACAAGAAGCGGATATTACAGATAAACATTTTTAAATTTAGAAATAACAGTCTCCTTTGGGGTTTTCTAACTTGTGCATAATAATACGAGAAGCCCGCTTTGTTATTTCTTTGTTTTGTTTTGTAACAATAAACTTACCAGTAGCATGCATCTTTATTTCTTGTTTCTGCTCTGTAACAACTGATTCTAATTCTTCAACTCTCCTTCTGGCAGCTGCAAGTTCTGAAACCAAAACTGATCATTAAATATGACTTCAATAACTGTTTTATATGAGGTTTCAAACTTTTGATGTTTATACAGCTTATTTGGTTAAACTCAGCCAGAGCACTTGCAGATAGTAACAAGATAATTTAGAAGGAAATCAATTATTATCATTCGATTGTTCCTCAAATAGCAATTTATCAACTTTATAAGCATGTCAGCTGACATGTCATCATAGTTATTGTGAGATCGGCAGTTCACTCAGAAAGATCTGTAAATATGCAAGATTGACCAGTGTTTTCTATTGCAGCGTATGAAAAGTTTACTCAGAAGTGTCTTCGTATAACCTATACCAGTTGTGATGAGTATGAAAATCAAAATTTTTTTTATTGTTTTCCAAATTTTTCATAAAGACAGAAAGTGGGTATGATATAACCTGTCCGATGCTGAAACTTAACCTCAATCTTTGACAACATACAAATACATGTTAGCTCAATTTATCCCACGATCAAACACGAGCAAAGCGATTGTTTGGGAGATTTATGATAAATGCATATGTGCACACAACTCCCAAAAAACTATTCGTTAACGGCGTGACCAAACCTTCATACCAAAATCTCTTCAACAAATTTAACCATTTTGTGTAGAGTCATTTAATTATTATAATGATACAAAACACTTTTAAACTTATTCAAATATGTTACTAAGTCTTTGAAAGGTTACCGCAACATCTTAAAACTAACCCATCTGATCGGATTATACATAAATAGACAGATGAATTCGACCTTAAATCGAAATAAAAACTTTACAAGCTTAATTTAATCAAAATTAAGACCGGCATATGAAAAGCCAATAGAGCCGTTCGACAGAGTGTAGAAATGTTAATTCGCCAGCATTTCACGAGAAAAATGTGCACATTTCACCAATCTATAGCATTGCTTTATTGCCAAAAGTTTCTGCAATAATTAACGTAGATTGTGTGAGGTTTAGACCGATTTACAGGTATTATAATGTGGTACACACTTTATCAGCCTACATTTTTTGTCCAATTACCAAAGGTTTTTTAAATTATCTAGAACATTAGCCAGATTTCTTTACATTTTATCTACAAACTACGGCCGAACTACAAGATCCCTTTGTGACATGAATATTTCTTTAGTTTACTCCAGTTTGCAGAAAACTTATAGACGCGTTAATGCTAATGTTTGCTTTCTGTTACATATTGCAGTCAAAACTATTCTACATTCAACACAGCCAACTTTCAACTTTCCAACACGACTTTCCAACTGTGTACATTACACAGCAGCTTGCCATTTTACCTCTAATGTTGCATTTTTCCAATTGCAGGGACAGATATAAACGTATCATCGTTTCCTTTCATTATTGCTTTTTGTTGTACATAATAACACCAAGTACATTACAGCTACCATTGCAGCTACTATTGCAGTTCTCCTATTGCGCTGCGCTGCGATTTGTCTGCTATTATGGCATTTCTCAACGATCAGTACCCTTTCTTTTTCCATTATCACTTTGGTCGTGGGCTGTATGACAGAGGAAGTTCTAGTTGTTAAAAACCAGTGTCATATTCCATGAGACCAACAGGAGGGCAGTAAACTTAAACATTAAATAAGTTTTCAGTACATTGGAAATCATCGTAGCAAATTTTCTTCTATCAGTAAACAAAACTTTCTAGGGATTATTCAAGATCATCAAAATATAATGTCTGATCTGAAAGTCATCTTTTCTTTTTCAGAATGTAAATAAGTGAGTATTCATTTTAATTTTGCTTCATTTTTTCGCATGGAATTATTTCATAAGGCGTTAAAATACCTGCATAAACTTAGGCTCATTAATCGATATCTATGATTACTATTACAGTTATTATCACAAACCAAGTTCATTGATTTTGCTAGCAAGATAGCTGTGTTTCAATCTGGCTCCTAGGTGATGATGACAATTGTGCTTGAAAACAAACAGCTATGAAAATGTAACAGTGAAAATAACTAGACAAACACTAATGTTTTTATAAGTTTTCAACAATTCATGTTAGAATAATGATGTTACAAGTTAAAAAATCAGTACTAATCTTAAGACCATAACACAAACGAGATCATTGCTCATTTGTAATTATATTGGTAAATAAAACGCTTCAGGGATTAGTATCAGTGTTTGCAACCACAGAAGCTATAAATACTGAGTGTCGATAATGTATTTAATCAGTATGGGTAGCCAAACCATCAGTCATTATTAGGTGCCAAGTTGCCAAAACCCAGGCCAGTGGCTCAACAGACCTTGTCATCGGCGTCACAATCAGGCCTAGTCTCAGCACAGAAGGAGACTTGAGCACAGGTTATGACACTTGTCCTACTAAGCCAAGAAAACAAAGAGCTGAATTGCGCCAACCAAAGGCCAAGTGGAACCAACAAAGAACCAAAGTAACGATTACAGTAATAAAAGCAGCGTGACGTTAATGCAGGTCTGTGAAAGAAAAAGGAAAGAAAAGGAAGGCAGAGATTGCAGCAGTCTCTCCGCATGTTGTTCACCTGCAGTAAGGCTGCATTTGAGAGACTGCAATGTGTGTATACAGCATGCAGTTTCTCTGCATGTTGTATGCTCACATGGTCTCAGATTTTTTGTGAGATATACATTTATACTATTGCTTGAGGTAGTTGATTATGTGAAGCAGTAAAGGAAACGTACAGCTTTTTCTATATTAGAAGAATTAAAGCGTTGTACATTCCAGACTGCTTAGTGCTGACTGCACAACAGCTGTCCAAGCAAGTACACCAGCTGCAGCAAAAGACAAGCTCGCTTCTAAAAAGCCAACAAAAAGAAACCCCTACAGTGCTAAGGGTGCAGGGGTCAAGAATTTGGTTGTTGGAACTGTACTAGCAAAAAGACGTTAACACCAGAAAAACGACCAAGGAACGCAACAGTAGGGGCAACAAATAGTTGCCCCTACTGTTGCGTAAAATCGCTGCCCCTGTTACGTAGTTGCCCCTAAAATCGCTGTTCTTTTGCCCGACATGGTGTCCAACATGTCACATGCTGAAGATGCCCTGAAAAAAGGAGCTACTGAGCAGATGAGCCTGCGAACTGATAGAAAGCAGAGACTGCTGAAGCTTCAACCTGCCAAAGTGCCCAAGAATACAGTAAAGGAGACTTTAGTCAAGGGTCGCTAGAATAAGGACAAGCTTTTGAAGAACTGGACTTGGAATACCTAGAAGATAAGTAAAAAATGTGACATGTTTTGGGCCAGACCGGGTCGTTGCAGGCTGTGATGCCAGGAGTTGGGTCAGAAAGCTGGCTGAAAGCTTTCCGCTGGTACAACATCAAAGGCCGAACTTAACAGCTAGCCTGATATGCCTTATGTTCCTATTTTAGCATGATCTGATACCAACAGAGCTTGCCCAAGAAGTGTAGTTTTTTAGGTTAACCTCAGAACCTAGTCTAAAAGCAACCCGCTGACATGCTGTTGGAAGTCTGCATTAAATGTGACAAAGCAAATTTGTCATATTCCCATTGGTCAGGCTCAGCAGACACTTTAGAAGACTGCTTTAGCAAATTCAAGAGAGTCTGAGTTTAAAAAACATGTGCCGCAAAGTGAGGGTTGTTTAAAATGGACCTCCGTGACAATGCTAGAATGACCTCACTCAACCATCTACTTCCTCAAAAGAAATTGGAGGGGTGACCTATCTAGTTTTTAGATTGGTACCGGGGTGTACCGCAAACTTACCAAGCAATCAAGTGCTTGACAAGAACAGTCTCAGGACATAAAGGACTCGGTGAAAGAGTGTTATAGCCACTGTCTCATGGCCAATGAGACCTGGCTGCCAAATTATAGAGCTGCTAGATTTTCCGTAGGGCTCCGTGATTTAAAGACCAAAAAAGATTTTTTTGTAAGCCACATCACCGAGGATGCCATCCTAAGAATGTCATAACTAGTGACACACTGGTGCGCCATAGAATTTCATAAGTCTGTAGTCTCTGTAAACTGTCACCCCCTGACCTGGACAAATAAACATAGGTGACTGTTGCTCAGTAAAGTCAAGGTTGTGCAAAACAGTGGTGCCAAACAAAACCCAGATGGCTGTGCTGTGTCGAGTAACCACTATTAGTTGCTGCTTTGTAAAATTGATAGAGTGCTGTCCGGGTTGCCTGTTGTTAGTTTCAAGCCTAAAAGGTGATTTGCAACAAAATTAACATTACAGTTATTTGGTATCAAAAAATTCACGGTGTCTTACTCTGTTGTGTCATAGGTGCCAAATACGGGGAATTGCGATTACAAGCTCTTCAAAGCTCTCAAACGAAAAGCCGCCATGGATTGGAACCGCTTTATTTATCTGACTTCTTCATTACAGTTTGGTTATCATCTTGACACGTGATGTTCTCACGTGAATTGGAAGGCCAATAAAAAACTCAATATAAACTTATCGTACCATTAGTTTATGACAAACACTTCAGGTTTTTCCAAAGACCTCGTATCAAATATAGATGCTTGCTACTTACAGTTTTGTATCGGCTTGGACTAATCGTCAAGTCGTACTCTGATCATGTTATCCAATACTTTGAAAATAGTTTTTGCAGCACTTTTCAATTATCACAGGTAACTAACAGGCTGATCATGAATATCAGACAATGACATGTACTCCTTCGAGCTAAGGTTCAAAAGTTAAAAGATATTAGTGCTAAAAGTGACAGCATTACAATGACAATAAAATAGACGTGTGAGAGCAATAGACATGGTTTTATTGAATGTGTGAAGTATATTTGTGAAAATATTTCGACGATTGAGATTGCATGAAAGTGTAAACAGAAACCATCCTCTAACAACTACGTCCCATTTGAGCCGTTTTGGAAAGCGAATCCAAACTAGTCTAATGTGGCTGCAATTAACTGTTCGTTTTTGAGCTTTCAAAAACTTGTACTCACATTCCCATATATTTTGGGTTTGCAACACAACAGAGAAATACATGGTGAATCTTATGACATCAAATAACTGTGATGTGAATTTTGTTGCAGGTCAACCTTTAAGTTGCCTAAGCAAAATAGAAGCTAAGCCGTACTGTGCTTCAATTTCATGGACTCACCCTTACAACGCTAAGCTGACATGAGACTCAGGACTTACACAGGATTAGAGGACCACAACATAGCAGAATCGTCCTTTCTAGTTAAGGTGTTGCATCTTTAAGTGCAAATACACCAAATGTAGTTGTGCCAACCTTCTCAAAAATGTCTTTTGCCCCAGCCGTAATGAACTGCATAAAATTGGGACAGGCTGAGCAGTCCACACGGTTGTGGACCTATTATCAGGGTACATTTAGCATTTGCTATGAAGATGTGAGATGGACCTCTAATGTAGAGCTTTTATTCAACTCAAGAAGGAACCTGACTTATCTAACAGCCTTCTAATTGTTTCGGACTGAAAAATGAAGCGGGGGCCAAGCGTCAAGTCTAAGAGCAGCTGCAGATAGAACTCATCGAGCCGGCCAATAGTGCCTGGAGCTCTCTGGTGTTGTTGGTTTAAACAAAGACTGCAGGAAACAGACCAGAGAGTTTTGTGTTGCCTACCAATTAGTAAATGTCATCACTAACCAGAACGCCTGCTTCCCACCCTGACTCTAAGACAGCCATGATTGCATTAACTTCAGCAATTATTTTAGCACACTGAAGCTGGTCGATAGCTACTGATAAGTACCCATGAACACAAATACACAAATGAGTCAGAAATTTTTTACTCATTTTGGTCTCTAAGTGGAAGGTCCTGCTTTTTAGTTTCACATTGTATCTCCACGCCGGCCAACTTTTAGTGATCAATGGTGAGCATGCTACATTGCTGGCAGTAAAAGACGTTACTGCTCTACTTAAATGACACCACTCTAATTGCCGACGAGTTTGACACATCTTTGCATCATAGGAGAAAGAGTTTGGTCTCTTAAAGGAAACTATGCTGAAGCTGAAACCTTTCAAATGTGCCCTGCTCAGGTCACAGGTGCATTGCCTAGGGCATATGTTTAGCTTGGAAAGTGTGTCTACTGATCCAGAAAGAAATGAGCTGTCCAAGAATGGCATACCCAAAAAGTTCTCAGGGAGTTGTAAAGATTTTCAGATACAGTAGTCTACTACTGGTAATTTAGACCTAGCTTCACTACCGCAGTACTGCGTTTGCATCAGCAGACGGGCACGGGCAAGAAGTGGCCTTGGAGCCGAAAAAAACAGACAGTCATGAATGAGTTAAAAAGCATATGTCTGAGACCTTTGTACTGGGTTACCTTGTACTGATCCTAGCTGGCCACAAATATTGAATACAGATGTCAGTGACTGCGGAGTCGGTGCTTTGCTCTCACATGCACAGGAAAAAAACCAAAAGGGTGATTAGGTTTTTTAGTAAAACCCTGTAACCTACCCAGAAAGATTATTGTGTTACCAAGGAAAACCTGTTTGTCACGATAAAACTTAAGAAGCATTTCCAGCCATACTTGTAAGGTCGACCCTTTTTTCTGCACACACTCTTCGAATGATTATGTCGGGTGCAAAAGGCATCAACCCTTTCACGGTCATTCACGTACAAATTTAGCATTAGCTTACTGTCGGCCATTTTCCTGAAAATTTCCGAGTTTGCTTCATGATATGTACACAATATTTTTCAACGTCAAACTCTATCTAGACCGCTTATGTTATATAGATGTAATTTGTTTTGCAAAAATGTTAAAAAACGGTATTATGCAAAAATTCAAAATATCCACAGTTTGTGCATTGCTAAAGCAATACGAAGTTACGATCGTTACAAAAATAAAACAATCCTCTGTGATGTTCCTTTCTCTTTCAAAACTACCACTTTCACCAACATCAGAGTTAGTGCTGCACTCTCATTATATGTGTAATCACTGAAATTTAGAGCTAAATGGGCTATGATGTCATCAACATTAGTAATTCTCCGTTTTCTAACTCAGGAGGTATATTAGGCCATAATAAAACTAAACAGTTCCATAACAGAAAGAAAAATTATGTGTTTCTTAGTTGGAGGTTCAAAACTAAGATTTAAATTTGCTTTATAAATTTGGAATAACTCTATAGAGAAATCTTTGGGCAATACTGTCAGTACCATAAAAGTTCTAAAGATTGTTGGTTAGGTTGTCAATGGATAATTAAATTAGCTTACTACGCAATTGCTAAGAAACTCACAAATATGCGCATTGGTAGTCAGCCATAGATTTTGCATAACTTCACATACACCAGTGAAAGGGTTAAACAAGATAGCTAGGTAGCTGGAGATCTTAACCAAGCTCTAGTACATTCTAGAACACCAAACTAAACTACGCCATGGTTATGCTGATGAACTCAGCTGGTTGAATTGCGAGGACTAACGACAGTGCGAGTTTATCGAACTACGAGACACAAAACCGAATCACAAGAAACTTGCTATGGAGATTAACATTTAGATGGGAAGACTTAAAGAAAGCTCAACAGCCATTCTAGGGGTTACCAAAAGTACATAAGAGTAGTTCAGTCTTCTGGGTCCATATTTCGCCACAGCATTTGGGGTGATGGTCTAATACCAACCAAGGCCACTTTAGGACTCTGTTGCATGGCTTGGGTGATGACTAAAAAATACATGTACTAACAAGTAGTCGTTCAGAATGCAAGCTGCAGGCTGATGATTGGTAGCCACCAGGTACCGTGCCATCAATCATGTAAAGAAACTGAAATGTGATCAGCTAGAAAGAGGAGAACTGCAACTGTGGTAGCTAGACAGTTCTTGGCCATTTTTCATGCTGCGACTGAACGCGGTGCTTAAAGCCCAGACTTACTTTCACGGCTAACCTAGGTGGTGCATGGTCTGTCTACCAACTATCAAGAAATCAACCATTTGGCAGGCTCACACTGTTCCTCACTTAGAGGCTTAGAGGTAGATAAGTCGATCAGCTCACTGTGGCTGACTTAGTACTTGCCAGAAATGACAGACACCGTGGAGAGACTGATTAAAAGTGTTAAAATGTGGCAAGTGTCAAAGTACGACCGCACAAAGACAGGCGGCAGTAGGCATGGACTCTTTGCCAGGCGCCTCTCACAGAAGGTTGCCAGAAATTTGGTATGACCGATGCCAGAAGCACCAAAGGGATAACAAGTGAAACCGATTGCTCGCGAATCACTTTATGAGATGATAAGATGTTACAGCTCTTTTGGAGGTTACAACCACAGTAATGGCAAGGATTTTTAATAAATGGGCGTTCTGCTGCATTGTTTGCAAGAGCCGATCTGCACAAGCTAGACAGCAAGGTTTGAGAAAAAAATAAAAATTGAGATGTACTAACTTTAGTGGGTGAAGAAGAGTCACATGATGCTTTACCATCTACAAACTGGGGATGTAATTGAGTGCAAAAACAGGCAGCTGGGCATTTCCTTTAGTTCACTACTGCTGACTCTAGGTCGGAAGGAACAGGACAGGTTCTTCTCAACTGATAAGCGCCTACCGAGGTACAGTGGACTAGGCCACAGGAGAGCCTGCAAACTTGTTCATGCTCGAATGAGAGTAGTGGCTGCCTGGTTAGCTGGATTTTAGCCATTGCCTAGCCAGGCCTGTTCTCATATGAGTAGGCAGTTGAAATGCTAAAAATACTTAAAGGGCTACATGCCAACTTCTAAGAGTAGCAGAAAACTTTGTCAAAACTCAAATGAACACAAACGCAAACTGGGTTTGGCTCCTCAATACAAATAATAATGGCGGAAAAAAACCCTTTATGAGCAGTACCAGGTCAATAAAGCTTAGCCTAACCACATTTGTTTAAAAAAAGTGCCAAGGCAGGTCTTCCACTCAGAATCACAGCAAGCAAAAACCCATCCATGCTTGCCCAAAAAAGCAAGGAAAAACACCAGCTACCACGAAAGGAACAAACATCAAAAAGGTGAGGGGTGATTAGACAAGTCATGTTACAGCAGGAAATTCCGTCGTATGGAAGGAGAGTTGGCCTACCGAGTCAAGCCAACAAAAATCCAACTGAAACCATCGATGAGCCTAATGGAACCAACAAAAAGGCAATGTATCGAAACAATATTGGGCGAAGGCTAATTACAATGTGGTTATATTAAAATGGAAGAAAAAAGTAGAAATGCAGCGATAGCTACAGTCTTTCTGCACATTGTTCACTCAATGTGCACATGTATTCAAAATTTTATTTGTGAAAAAAATTTAAGAGTTTATTGAAAGAACAATGTATTTCTAAATATATGAATGTTAAAAAGATAAAGAAATGTTGTGGCAAATTATAGCATATCCCAAATTATGTTTCAAAATATTTCGTAGAAAGATATTCCAATGTGCTATCAAATTTGTTTTTTTCCAAAGTTTTCAGAAAAGACACCCATGAATGTTTAAAACTGTTTTATATTTCAAAACCAGTTAGTTCCCGAACTACCTGGTTTTGCAAATAAAGTGTCTGATGTTGGAATAAAAGGAAATCTGGCTTTGTTATTGATAGCATTAGGAATCAAACTGCAAAGCATCGCTATAAATAAACATTTCAGAACTTTTATTAAACATGAGAAAAACTACACTATACTAAACATCAGTTTGAGTCGACTTATAGCTGGCAGTTATTTTTGCTTTCATTTTTTTTTCATCAGTTCTACGATCTAAAGTAAAGTGAATAGCACCAGAGGAAACTTTAGAACAGATATGCTAGTTTCAGAAGTTTACCAATTCAACTCGTTATTTGTTTTGAGAAAGAAATAATCTGTCAATTTCATTTTTAATGCAACCTTTTTTATGGATTTTTGATTATACAATGCATAATTTACTTTTTACATGAATTATTTAATTTTTTCAGGTAATAATTGAAATATTTTAAATAACAGTTTGATAACTTGATGCACATTTCAATTTCTTGAAAGGTTTTACATACAGTCAGTATATTAAATCTCAAAGAAAATAATTATTGCATTTGTAGGTCAACTGCAGTCAGTCTGTAAAGTTTGCTGATCAATTTAAACTAGCTTACTTTTTATCTCTATTACATAAATGTCTGAAAGTTCTGTAACAAAAGTGTTCATCCGTGATACTTGCAATAATATGATGACTTGTTGAAAATAAGTGTCTTTGCAATAAATTTTATCTTGGAAATAACAAAGATTTGCAGCCAAAGGTATTTACACTGGAATTTATATTGAAAATACCTGCATTACTCTTAAAAGAATTGTTTCATGTTTGTAGCTTGTGGTCACACTATTTTATCATAACCAAAATATTAAACTTAAATGTTGAGGAAGAAAGTGGTTTTGGGAGTGAACTTTTTATATTTGAAAGAAGGGACACCAGCAGTTTCCTTCACATTTGTTACTTGTTCCTATATGTGAAGATGACAAATAACATTCTGCCAACCACATAAAAGGCAGTTCTATAGAAAGTGATCAATTTCTGCATCCATTATCTAATAAAATTATCCTTATTTGACAACCTAAAGCACTTTGATGAAACACCATCAAAACTGTTGGTGAAAAAATAAACATATACAAAGGTGGTGGCATAATTTTTGTTGGCTTCAGTCTGCAAAGGCGCTTCAAATAAAACTAGAGTTCAAAGCATAACTCAGTCAATTGTCAAGTATTAGAAGGAATTTAGGAAATTGGTGTGGCTTACTGTTAGAGTCAAGTCATGGCTTATTACATCAGTCATTCAGCAACCCGCTTTACATCATCGGTCGTACAAACTATTTATGTGCATGAATCTAAAATAAGATTCTACTGAAAAGGAAACTGAAACTAACTTTTTTTGTTAAACTGTGAGGGATCAGCCAGGATGGTGTGAATTGTTAGTTGTATTGGCACATGTATTTTGTGAAACATATTACATAAATACTTTCATTTATTTTTGAACAAGAGCTGAATTTAAATACAAAACTAGAAAGTTGGTTTGTGTTTCTTCACAATAAACTTTCAAGCTATCAGAGCATTTAGAATCTTATTTAACTTGCACATTTTTACTGTGAAAATCATAAAGTAGCTGCAATTCAGTCAAATAACTATAGTCACAGAAAAGTTAGGGAAACTTGTATTTTAAACATAGGACAGAGATTGTTAAGAAGTATTGATTTCCAATATGGCCAAGTGGCTGACTCGCTGCTAAACATATATTTCACTGTCTTGAAAAATATCTTGTTGGTGAATTTGATCTTTCTTTCTATACAGAATGTAAAAAAATAAAAATTCTCATAGACATTTCATATTGACTATTTTGCCTTGAAGTTAAGTTAATAGTTTATAATTTGTTAAAATCAAAAATTTAAATATATTTTAATCCTCTACCAGTTCAAAATATTGAATATTAGATAAGTTCGCAATTAGTTTCACCTTATATAAAATTTCCAGCAATGAAATATCTTCAGTGTGTTGGCAACTTATCAGCTAACAATATTTTCTTCATAAAATCATACCTCGTTCACTGAAATATCCATAAGTAAGGTCAGGCAGCGTAATAAGATCCTTAATTGTGTTTCCGTCATTATTTTTAGTAGTCAGCAGCTTTTTCTGTTGCTCTGCTGTCACAGAGGTCAGCATTAGCTTTAATACTTCAGATTTCCCTCTTCTTGCTGTCCGATGAACTATTGTATTTCTTAAGCAATCTGCTATTATCAAGATATCAAACGTGTGCTCAAGTGAAAGATTACCCAGGAGGTACATTATCATCACAGTGTCACCGTTTGCTGCAGCTTCATGTAAAGCTATATCACCATCATCATCTTTATACTTCATCACCTTATAGAACTGACATGAAGTAAATTCAGCTGACATACATTTCATAGTTTCTATATCCTTCTGTACAGCTGACTTTACTGCAGGTGTCCAACCATTTGATCCCTTACAAGAGAGCATTGCTTCATATCGGTCTTCAACACTCGTCTTCTTTAGCACTTCTCTCAACTTCTCTTTTTCTTCATAATTGTCACAATATCCGCTCATCAGTTGCTTTAGTTCTGTGCTGCTGGCAGCCATGATTAAAGTAGGTTAATAATCAGCCAACAGCTAACAATCAGGCAGACTTTGTATTAAACACTATATGAGGCGTGTGCTATACTTATAGGTGTAATAGAGACTGCTCTTATACAAATGTCTTATCTCTTGTTTGTATAAAAAAATTCTATTGTTCCGGTATACATGTTGATCATATTTCATTGGATAGTATTACAATGGGACGGTTGTGAAACCATTGTTATTGCTCAAAAAGGTTAGCTTTGCTCTTATAATAATCTGTAGACTCTGATCAATATTCTATAGGCTGCTGATTTACAATAGATAAATCTATACGCATGTTCATCCACAAAAGCCAAGCTGTGCTTATACGATCAAACATTGAAAGTTGTGTTCACAGGTATTTATCGTAGATGTTTTGATTTTAGCATAGAATTTTATTAGCAAAGTGGCAAGTGATGGATAGCTATTTTTGAGGTTTTCTAGAGCCTGTAAATAGTATTTCTATCAGGCTGTGAGCTTGTGCCTGGCAGGTGAATAACTTTAATAACATATTTATGTAAAGATGGCAGCTGCAAGTTACTGACATAAAATTTGAAGTTGTGTCTACAAGTTCTTTTTATATTTGTTATACATTTTTTAATTGAGATTTTATCAACAAGGCAATAACTAATGAATGCTTGTTTTTGAGACATTATGTAGTTTGCTAAACAATGCCAAGCTCATGATAGTCTTAATAGCCAAGCTCATAGTGTTATCTGATAGAATTTTAATCTACATCAGGTAGCTAAAGTTAGAGCTGTATAGTGGTGTAAAAGGAATTAAAGAACACAGTAAGCTGTTATAAATGCAATATGGCAGTATATTCATTATTTGATGTACTCTGTGTATATCAACGTGCTGTAAACTAACCCATTGGCAACTTTCCCATGAAACTATTTTAAAACATTTTTTATATACATGTACATATTTGGTTGACAAATCAGTGAATCAGTGTGCTGTAATAAATGAGTCTGATATCGGTGAAAAAATGATGGGTAGGTTTAACACACCATACTATCAAAACACAATATTTGCTACTTACAGCGACTCATGAAGTTCGTAGAGAGCAGTATTTGTAAGTTGTGTTATATGATCGTTTTTTACAAAACTTATTGGTGCAAATAATGAATTTACCAAAATTCCAAGAAAAGTTTACAGAAATCCTTTTGAAACCAAATTTTCAAAAAGTCCTTTGAAAATATTTTTGACAACTAAGTTGAAAGATTCACACAAAAAACTATAAATATGCAGATCCAGGTCCGTCATTTACTGATTAGAACTTTAGGGATTTTACCGATCAATGATTTTGTTGTTTGTTGATTTGTATCTTTTTAGTGTAATTTCTTTGCAATCATAATTGGTAATTACTTTCTAATTGAAGTTTGTGCCACTGCTTTTGATGTAAGTAACATGTATCATTGAGAGCAGTTTTGTTATAAGTTGTGATAATTACCTAAATGTTGTCTGGTTAGTTGATGATGAAACCTAATGGCTGGCCAGCCCTAAACTATCTAGATGATGTCAATCGTAAAAGATTAAAGTTACAGTCGTAATTTATTTAGCGTTCTAGCATTTCATCAGATCCTCAGGAAGTGCTATTCTTGGTTGCATCATGGGAAGGTCTTGTAGCATCATGGGAAGAAGGGTAGACAACTCTTATCCAGACTGATTATCAATTACTAATTAATAAAGATATGATAACTCTAACAATATACAACATCCTTCCTTTCCTCGGAAGTTTAGATCCAAAACAAAGTCTTTAAACATTAACAATTAATACAAAGAACATATATACAGTTAAAGTAGCAGCTGGGACAGCTGCTAATACATTTTGTAGGAGTCGTACTTTGAAGGAAGCTTGCCACGATTGCTACGTGCACTTGTTCGTTGCGTTGGCTTTGGGGTGTCTTGCTTCTTCGGTGTGCTACCGGGAGCTAAGTCTTGTGATTCATCAGGAATAGCTCGTTCATTCATGGTTGTCATTTCATCTGTTTCATCGGGTATACTTTGGACTGGCTTGATATGGGTTCTAGTTCTACGAAGGTGTGATGTGCCAGTGTCTACCATATAAGACCGTGGATGTGGTGTTTTACTTAACACTTGTCCTCTGCTCCATTCATTTTCGTCATCTGTTCTGATGACTACCTCTTCTCCTTTATGTAAAGGAAGCAAGTCTCTAGCCTGTCTATCACTGCTTAACTTTTGACTTCTTTGTCTCTCTGATAGCAAGGGATATGCGTCAGGAATCAATGGTTTTAAGGTCCTTCTAGTGTAAGGCAATGGACCGCGAATACATCTGTTAAAGAGCATTTCAGATGGACTGAAAGGTAGACCTTGGACTGGAGTTTGTCGGTAGGCTAACAATGATTGATAAATGTCCGACTTAGATTCATCAGCAGCTGCCTTTTTCAAGAACTGCTTAACTGTTTGAACGTATCTTTCGGCCATACCGTCGGATTTGGGATAACGTGGACTAGAGGTTGTAATGTTAAAGCCCCATTCGGATGCAAACTGACGTAGAGCCATACTACCAAAAGGCATGTTGTCTGCAACTACATCAATAGGTACCCCATGAACAGCAAATATACTTTTTAATGCTAGTGTGACATCTTTGGCAGTCTTCCCTTTGATGATCCTTAGTTCTGGATAATGAGAATAAAAGTCCACCACTAGTAAGTAGCTGTTGTTTTTAAACTCTAGTATGTCCATTCCAACTTTATTCCATGGTAACTTAGGTACTTCATGTGGTAGCAACGGCATTTTCTGTTGTCTATTAGAAAATCTCAGGCATATAGGACACTCAGCTACAAGTTGCTTAATCTGTTGATTCATGCCAGGCCAGTACATGCTTTGTTTCGCTCTCTCGATGCATTTATCCATTCCCAAGTGTCCTGAGTGAAGCTTCGTGAGGTATGGGCGTTGCTGAGACTTAGGGATCACTAGACGCTCACCTCTGTAAATCAATCCATCACTGAGATATAACTCATCACGTACACCCCAATATGGCTGTAACTCAATTGGAACCTGTTTTTTTTACAGCCCAGCACCAACCACTTAGAATTGCCGATGTTAGGAGTTTCATGGTATCATCCATGGCATAATGCATCTTTATTTCTTCTTTGGCGGACTCTTCTAACTGAAGTGAGTGAATCATGACAACATCATCTTCAATGTTATCGCTGATGCCCTCGAGATATGCCCGTGACAGAGTGTCAGCTAAGTATAGATATTTGCCAGGCACGTAGTGGATCTTTTCAACTCTGTATCTTTGTAATCTTACAAGAAGTCTCTGTAGTCTAGGTGATGCTTTGCAAAGTGGTTTCTGAACAATGGAGACCAGAGGTTGGTGATCTGTCTGAACATCAATTCCACGTCCATAAGGATAAGTGTTAAATTTTTCGTCACCCATATACTATAGCTAGTAACTCTTTATCAATTTGTGGATAGCCCTCTTCAGTCTTAGTTAGAGCCCGTGAGGCATAAGCTACTGGTTGATTCGCTTGAAGCAAAACTGCTCCTAGACCACCCTGAGAAGCATCTACTTGCAAAACAATGTCTTTCTCTGTGTCAAAATACTTCAGAACTGGTTCATTAGTTAGAACAGCTTTTATTTTAGTCATAGCCTCTTCTTGTTGATTGCCCCATACCCATGGAGTATCTTTCTTTAGTAGGTCTCTAATTGGTTGAGTTTCCTTTGATATATTTGGAATATATCCTCTCAGAAAATTAAGTGATCCCATGAGCCTTTGAATTCCTTGTCGGTCTACTGGGTTTGGCATCTGCTTGATTGCTCTGACCTTTTCTGGATCAGGTTTTAGCCCATGCTTGGACACAATGTGGCCCAAATAGTTAACTTCCGACTGATTATGTTGAATTTTGTCCTTGTTAAATTTAATGTTGTTCTCTCTTGCCCGTTGTAGCAATCTTCTGAGTTTTCTATCATGATCTTCTTGGTCTGTACCAGCAATAATCAAGTCATCAAAATAGATGCAAACATCAAGGTCACCAAATACTTCTTCGACTCTCTTTTCAAATACCTCTGCACTAGAGTTAATCCCAAAGGGTAGACGCTTGTAGCAGTACCTGCCAAATGGCGTATTGAAAGTTGTAAGTAGCTGTGATTGGCGATCGAGTGGAACATGCCAGTATCCTGCTTTCATGTCTACAATGGTGAAAACAGATTTTCCTGTGAACTTGAATGATATGTTTTCTAGCGTTGGAATATGATTATGCTCACGAAGAATCGCTTTATTTAACTCTTTTGGATCTAGACATATTCTGACACTGCCATCTCGTTTCTCTACCACCACCATACTGTTTACCCATGGTGTTGGTTGGTCAACTTTGGCAATTATGTCATTGGCTTCCATTTTGTCTAGCTCAGCTTTCACTTTGTCTACCATACTCAGAGGTCTGCGTCTTGCTCTGTTGATAACTGGTTTCACTTCAGAATTTACCCTAATAGTATGTTCTTTTTCGAGATAACCCATTCCCTGAAAACAATCTGCATACTCCTCTAAAATGGCTTGATTGTTAACACTGTCAATTCTCTTGACTATATTCAGTTCCACACATGCTTGAAGGCCTAATATTGGTACAACATCCTCGTCAACGAGCTCAAATACGAGTTCATCTTCTGTTTTGTCAGTATTTAGCTTTAGCGTGGTTTTGCCAGCATTTGGTAGGACATCATTGGAGTATGTTATAAGTCTTGCAGTGCTTTTTTGTATGATAGCCTTCAGATCTTTGGCATACTTCAATGGTAAAACATTTGCCTGTGCACCAGTATCTACTTTAAAGGTGATTTGTTTTGAAACAGAATCATGTGAAAGTTTGTATGATTTATACCATCCTTTTCTCGAATCTCTATCGTTGGCTATCATTCCAATGAATAGGTCACTAACCCCAATATCCGATCTTTTTACCGTGACTGAATTTACTTCCTTCTTGGTACCAGTACACTTTTTTCTAAAATGATTTTTCAAGCCACATTTATTGCATGTCTCTCCATAGGCAGGACATTTCCCTTTAAAGTGGTCATAACCACAAAATTTGCAGTCAATAATTTTCCTAGGCGCTGGTATAGGAGGTCCTTTACTTGTTCCGTTGCTTCTGTTTACAACTGCCACCACTTTTCACTAGCCATTTCAGCTAACTGATTTTTTGTGACTTCTGATGCTCGGATCATATCAATGGCATTGTTCAGGTTTACGTCTCTATTTTGCAACAATTTTTCCTTGAGCCTCTGATCTTTTATTCCAAACACACAGCGTACTAATATCATCATGTCTCGTTGCTCAGCAAATTCACATTTATTAGCTTGAGTTTTTAGCCTTTTAACAAACATATCAATAGGTTCACTTTCGGTTTGAGTCAAAGACATAAAAACATACCATTCATACAGTAGGTTTCTCCTCGGGTTGAAGTAACCTTCAAATTTTGCCAAGACATCAGGAAGGCGAGTCCTAACTTCAGGTGGCTCTGCCTCCTCATCAAATTCAAATTGATCTAATATTTCCACAGCATCTTCGCCAATGCAATGTCGTAGTATAGCTATTTGTCTCCTCCATATTGCGTTATTTGCCGGTGGCCAAGCCCCATTTTCATCAGCAGGCCCAGCAATGAGCTTTATTGCATCCAAATAATTTTCAAAATTCCTCCTCCATTTCCTCCAGTTTTCCGCCAAATTTCCATCCATGCACAGCTCAGCCGGTGAGGTTAATCCAAAACCATCCATAGCAACACACAAGCAGTACACAGAAATTAGAAAACAAATAAGAAGCAGGTCTAATCAGCTGATATTCAAAATATATTACTTGGCTGGGTTCTCATCAATCAGCAAATCTTGATGTATTTTGCTGCCACCATGTTATAAGTTGTGATAATTACCTAAATGTTGTCTGGTTAGTTGATGATGAAACCTAATGGCTGGCCAGCCCTAAACTATCTAGATGATGTCAATTGTTAAAGATTAAAGTTACAGTCGTAATTTATTTAGCGTTCTAGCATTTCATCAGATCCTCAGGAAATGCTATTCTTGGTTGCATCATGGGAAGGTCTTGTAGCATCATGGGAAGAAGGGTAGACAACTCTTATCCAGACTGATTATCAATTACTAATTAATAAAGATATGATAACTCTAACAATATACAACAAGTTTCATACCGTTTTTTCTCTATTTTTATCATATATATCATAGCATATATATATAAAAATATATATACATATATATATATATATATATATATATATATATATATATATATATATATATATATATATATATATATATATGTATATATATTTATATATATATATATGTATATATATATTTATATATATAATATTAAAATAATAACCATTACATATATATATGAACATATATTTATATACATATAAACAAATATATAAATATAAAACTATTTAAAGATATATATACATATGCATATATATACGTAAAGACCGCAAAACTTCTATTTGAACGCCACGGCGTTTTATTTTTTAATTTTTCTTCGGTATTGGGTTTTTATGAGGAATAGAAAAGGAGTTATCAGTGTCGATCCATTGTAATTTAGATTTGATAAGTGTTATGATGCTGATAAAATATATGCTATAAACCTGGAAATATAAAATTTATACTATAATATCCAGTCAAATTTTCTAATTTCACATGCTAAAACACGTGACCTAAACAAGCCATAAATATTAAAGTTGCAAAGAAACAAAAATTAACACTTTTGAAACCAAGATATATGACCGATTTGTTCGTCAGGTTGTATTCTCTTGTAAGAAACTACTTCCTCTTCTTATGCACGTTAAATACTTTTCACAGTGCCTGCTGACTGCAAATCTTTTTTTTCACCGCTAAAGTAGTCGATATTAATAATTAAACTAGCTTCAGCAGACAAACGCTTTTCTCCGCCCATGCTATTTGAAAATAGTTTTGCGAAACTAAGATTAAACTTTGGCTACACCCACACAAGTTATGATCTGAAAATCGTTGCACAGCTTTCATCGTAACTGTAAACCATTTTTCATGTGTCAAAATATCAAGACTGTGTTACACACAAAATCATTATTAGTCTAACACAGTTATTAATTATTTCTCTGATGTTGATTTCAAACTTGTAACAAAAAACCAAATAGGCTTTGAAGTTAGAACATAGACTTGGATACAAACAACAACCACACAAAAAGTAATTGTTAATTATGTAACCAAGCTACTATTAGCACTAAATTGTGCACATTTTGAATGGTTATACTTGCTATTACAGGTTCGCAATGATTAAAGAATGTTGAAGTGGCAGTCAAATAGAGGTGGGCGTTTTATGAAGGTAGCATTCAGATAGAGGTTTCACACTATTCCAGTACAGATAGGCAGACAATTCATATTTTTGTCAGAGCCTGTTAACAGAGGGGCTCAAATGTGATCAATAATGTGACAGATATCTGTAAGTTGGTAGCTACTAGGTACTAGCCTGTGGCCATACTACAGTCTACTAGGTGCTAGCATGTGGTCATACTCTGGTTTACTAGGTGCTAGCCTGTGGCCATACTAGAGTCTACTAGGTGCTAGCCTGTGGCCATACTACAGTCTATTAGGTGTTAGCCTGTGGCCATACGACCGTCTACTAGGTGCTAGCCTGTGGCCATACTACAGTCTCACTAAATATTTGTTTGACTCTCCAGTGACCACCTAAAAAGTTTTTTTATAGTGCTTAGTCGATCGAACTTGTAGATATTTTACTGCCTAGTTACTTGTATTTCAAATTCATATATAATACTTGAACTATAGATACATCTATTTTAGACATGTGCAAATTTTGCTGTTATTGCAAATGCAGTATTGTCACATTCCAACTTCACACAATGTGATATAATCTCTACTAACATAGTACGACGCACAGGTAACAAACCAATTGTTTACTCTTTTCCATATTAGCAGAGTAAAATGATTACATCATTATTGTTTCTATTATTTTAGACTTACAGATTGAATGGTTCAATATTTTACAGCTAGTTGTCTAATGGAAAGCATGAAGACTCATTTATGCCCCTGATCTTCGTTTGATGATGCAAGCCCTGACATTTTTTATTCATTTGAACCACACCAGACTTGTCAAACTGGATTAACAGAGAGTGAATGCACCTTTCCCAATTAAGTTAGCAGGTTTTTATGTTAACCCTTTTAATAATTTTCCTACATTATTGTTAAAAACAAACAAGTGCGTGGTTTACAACTAGAAGGTTTACACTTGTAGCTTCTACGGTAAAAAAAGCCTAATATCACTTACATGGGTTGTTTAAGATTTGAGAATGGCTAACGACAGGTAAGATGTTTTTGATAACTTGTACAAGGTATGAGTTGCTTGCTCAGCCATTATTTCACATCCTGATTATATTTAACAGCTTTTGATAACAGGACCTGTAGTTTGATGGTTAAAACATTATGAAATAATTATTGTGCACCAAACACTTATTCCACAGTAAGGATGCAACACTTATCGTTTACACAAACCTTAGTTAACTAACTGCCAAGTGTTTTTTATTTTTAAGCTTTACCAAGATTCACCAATGCTAATTTGGGAATCAAACAAAATAGTTGAGCAGCCTCACTTTCTGTCAAGAAAGTGAAACTAAACCTGTCATAATTAAACAAGTTTTCAACTTATCATCAATTTTTTTTCTGAAATGGAACATAGTCAAGATGTCCTATTGAATGTATTTTTTTAAACTGTTTAAAGTTTACTGCAATAATTTCTAATGCAATAACTTTGTGCCATACTAATGGTTCAGTTATAGTCCTACTAAACATTCTACTGACTTGCGGGTAATCTTTCAAGTATACTGTATAATACATGTATATATTGTGGCTGTCCATACTTATACAGCTACACTTAACAAGCACTTATATGTGTTATTTTTAACCTGTTGTCAACTTATTGTTCAACTGACTATTGATACTCATTGATGTTGATGTGCAAGACACCGGCACATTTCCTGAGATGGCTTGTTTCAGTCTAAATAGCTACCGCAAAAGTCAATATGACTTTATCAAAGTCCCCTGGTTGACAAACTTTCTAAAGAATGTACTTATCAGAGCTTTGTGGTAGATAAGCTTCTAAAGTTATAAAAATATCACAGTCCAATAGTTTTGTTACCAAGTTTAAGGTAAACATTAAGTAAAATAAAGTGAGTCATGAGAATTGGACAGTAGCACGATCATTATATAATTAATTTAGCTTAAAATAAATACAGCAAAAACGACAATTATTAAGGCTAGATTATAGCTTAACTTGCACCAGAACATGAGGCACATGTAGCAGTTGTATAATGGAGCAACATGAATGTTATCTTATACAGAGATAAACTGTAATTTTTATTTACTTAAATTGTAGTAAAAAAATTACTTTAATCTAACAAGGTGTGTATTCATAGCACAAAAGCAAACTAGTAAATAAGTGATTGTTTTATTTTACAATCCTATAACACTATCTGTGTCTGACTCTGCATCTCTCTCTCTCTCTCTCTCTCTCTCTCTTTCTCTCTCTCTCTCTGCATCGCCACAATTCTTTGAAAATTTGTGATAAGTAAAACTATTATACAGCAGACAGACAGTACAGGTTATCCACCTTTGCTAAATAAAAGCTGGCAGCTGATGTTGGATGAATTATTATTCAGGAATTACCCTTCAACTTTCAAATTCTACCTAACAGCTATTTCTTATCCATTATGATGGACCAAATTTAGATAGACAATTAATTATTTCTAAAAACCTCACCAGTAAAGACATCCATGTTTTTTTATCAATGGCAATGCAGTTTTACTAGTGAAAACTGCAAAAGCCAATAAAACTATACTTTACCATTGTGTTGGCTCGCCTAAGTAAACAAAATTAAACTTCCACCATTGATGCTATGTGCTTTTCTAACAGAAACGTCAAATGCCACATACAGATCTCTGTGAGTAATTCATGTAAAAGAAACATGATGGGTGAAGGATAGTGAAATGTATTATCAAATTAATTAGGTGAATAAATTACCAGAGTGTCCCATTGCAGGCAAGTGCGATGAAAAATCATTCAATTTGAAAAGGAAACTTGTTTTATTCCACATTAGAGTCTGATTGATAACAATTTGAATGATGAAGAATACTCACTATAATAGATATTATAGTGAGTAGGATTACTAGTACTTTACTATTTGATGATCGAATCCCCATATGTAATATCATGCACTTTTGACTTGCGACGGTTTTTCGAAATTGAATTTTACTAGAATTTGTGTTTTGAAAATTGTGATCTTCATAAAGTCAACGATTGATTTGTAAACATTAAAACTTTGTGTAAAATTTTGGAATTGTAGCTAAAATATTTGATACATTTAAATTATCATGGACTTATGCTCAATAGCTTTACTGTAAATTGACACTATAATACTGATCTTTAAGGACCATCTCAGTACACATATTTCTAGTTCCAGCAGCAAATCTTCTCGAAATCAATTCTCCCTTAACAACCCTTCAATATAAAACAGTATTTGTTAGAGCATGGTTAAATCAAAGACACTTTTTCTTACAATTAACCCATGGTGGCCAAAGTGTTTCAACACCCAAATACTGACCAGTTAATTTTTGTTTATTCTTGCCGAAAAAGTGTCTCCCCTACCGAAATACCCAATTTTGCTATTGAGCATGATGTAGATAATGCAGGGTAAACTACATGTAGGATTCATAAATTTAAAAGTTAAAAGTTGCAACATCCAGCTGGTTGCTTTCGCTTATCAAATGTGATTTCTTGTCAAAAAAGGTTATAGCCTTTCAATTTAGTATTTTTAAATCATGTCCAATATTGTTTTATATAATTTTTTTTTAATTTAAAGTCGATGAGATATTCCTCTATACCAACATACCTAAATCTAACTCTTGAACTCTCTGGTTAGAATACTGAAGTGCTGTAACATAAGTATAGGTACATTAGTATATAAAACACATTTTAGTTTACAAAACGTTTACATCCTTATACCGTAAGCTTTTTGCCTTATGATGGAAAACATTATTTTTTTGTGTTTTTTTCCATACGACAGCAAAAAAGATATTTCTCACAATTCGAAGTTGATGATTAGGGTGCTGAATTCAGCGGAATAACAAAAATGCCAAAATGTTTCTTGCCAAAATATTTTTTGCAATGCATCATTTTCAGCATTGTTCTGCATTTTTCGTATTTCATTATTGTTTGATTTTGTGTGAGTGAAATGAAAATTAGCAAATAGTAAGCGAAAGAAAATATGTTTTGTGCATTGTAGTGATTAATATATTATTGACTATAAACGTTAATTATCATATGTGTGCAACTATATATCTGCTTAAAAAGTTTAATTTGCTAGCCATAGACTCTAAGGTTGATAAAAAATTTGGGATGAAGTTAGAATCATAATCATAAGCAAGTCATCACCACTAAATACATTAAAATTACTGTAGGTAGTTAGAGTTATTTTCGTAACAAAGTTAAAGCTATGAAAATAGCCATAGCTAAAGCTGAATTAACGAAAGATATAGCTTTTCTTAAGACACTATATTGTCTTAATAGTTTTACATGTACATCACATACCAAAAATAAGAGATTTTTTGGAGAGGTGTTGTTTGCATTCAATAATTGCTATAGGTTTCTATAATATACCTCCATGCAATATTTTTGCCTCACGATGTCTACACTCAAATGGATCAATGTCTTGTGGCCAATTTCCAATCTACTTATATACACTAATGATATAGAATACAGAGTCACAAATTGTTACAGTTCCATGTGTGATGAAAAGAAATAAAATTCTCACTGGATTAATGATAGTATAAAATTTCATAACTAAACATGAGAAATATTTTGGTGAAGTTGTGTGCTAAATTATATTTTTGGCCAAGTTTAAATTGAAAGTTGAAGTTCTGCCTATTTTCATGTTAGAAAATCTTACCAATGTTGTATACGGGTCAAAAGTTCAAGTGTGAGAACTGACCACTAATTCCTATCCAGTTTGATTGGGTGGATATATCTAGTAATTTTAGGAGCTAATCTAAGCTGTGTTTATTGTTATCTTATAAATTTTATAACTTAAACTAATCAGTTAATGAGTTATTCCTCTATGCCAACATACGTAATTCTTACTCCTGTACTCTCTGGTTGGATTCCTGCAGTTCTGAAACAGAAATATAATTTGATACACTTTAGTTTAGGAAACTATAGAGTGAGAGTATACAGACTATTCCATCTACAAGTTTGTAAAGTTACAGTTTTACAGTTCGATACAGTTTTATGAGCGTAAAAAAGGCATTTAAACTGTGCAGAGTTCGAAATGTTCAAAGGAATGACTTGTATAAAATGTTTTTTCCTAAACTACCAGTAGTAGTTTTTTCATGATACAAAGGGCAGACCTCTTCTACCTTTTTGTTCTTTTCTACTTTTTCTTTCTTGTCTGTAGCTAATCAGAAAATTAATTTATGTTACTTACTATTGAAGACAGTATGCCTACTCTTAAGTTCATCGCACACAATTTTATAGAATTTAAAGTTCTTGGGAATGCGGCACACAAAAGCGAAGCATAGTTGACCAGCTAGTCAACTGAATCAACAGCTAATTTATTTTTCATCTCTGGCCTTTTTCTGCTAGTTTGTTGTGACTCATAACTGCTTAATTTTTGAAAACTTTTAAATGAATTTTTAATTAAAACCATGCATATGTTTTCAAAGATGGCAGTTTTGGTCTTTTAGTGAAGCATGAGTATCAAATTAGTAATTTGTAAAAATATCGCTCCAAACCACCAGTTTGAATTCCGGCAAAACACAATGGTAGCATTCCATTTCTAGCTAATCAGAAAGTGGACACTTGTTATTTTTAAAGTCAGTGATTTTAATTTCATTCACCATGTTTGATAACTTTGTGACAAGATACAGTAGAAACATCCCACAAACAACCTATAAGTAAGTTATCGGGGTTTCTTTTTTGATTACTCAACTTAAATATTTTCAAACTTCAATTTTTAATACTAATTTTTGTAAACTACTCCAGAGCACATAAATTTAGTAATGGACTAGAGAAATGCCTGGCATTGCACAGGTTTAACAAATCAGCTTATAATCAATGAGAGGTAATGTAGTTGCCTGTCACTTGCCATTAGCCCGGCACAACACAAATGGGTAAGTTGAGTCTAATTACTAATAAGAGCTAACTACTTGCTCGCATAGTTGAGCACACATAAAATTACGCTACCACTCTCCATGATGCTGCAATGTAACGCAGTGTGGTAGCGTATTTGTACCCGCATACATAGCAAAACATATCGCATGAGGAGTCCATCAAGTTTGTGTGGCTTATTTGGTCAGGAATAGAACTAGTGAATGGAAGGCTTCGAGATTAAATCTTCTGCAATACGGATTCTTCATTCCAATATTTTAATAGCTATAGCTGGACACACAGACACAAACTTTGAAAAACATATATGTATATAAGTAAATTTACTGGAAAATCACTTCCCCAGAATTGTTGTAAATATTCGATTTCTGCAGACTTCCGTGCAAGTCATTGCCTTGTTAGGGTATGTGAAAATAATAGATATATTTATTGGTGATTAGTCCATTATTAGTGTTCAAACACCCAAATACGGACATGTTAATATTTTGAGTTTTATCAACAATTTCTACAATGCTCTTGTCAAATTATAAACTAAAGACACTAGATCTTTTATGAATTTTGGAACCCTAAACTATTTAAATAAAAACTACAGCTTTTATAAGCCATTTATTGTTGACATCTAAAATGTCAACGCTTGTAAAAATTGAAATTCCAGTTTCAGAGTTTATCAAAGGGCTAAATTAAATAAGTAAAGAATAATTGTACAATTGTAAGTTACTGGAACTCTTTGCTCGATACGAGTTTTGGATGAGTTGTCACAATTGTTTTTGCTCAAGAAACTGTGTTACTTGGGTTAATGACAAAAGAAGATTTTATTACACATTTTAAAAGCCCAGCTATTTAATGTCAAGTTGCCAAAATGCTCAATTTGTAGGGGATACACTTACCTGTACATTTTTGAGTTACGCTCGTCAATTTCCCAGCATGTTTTGACCCATGCTGTTGCAGTTACTGATTTTCCAGCCTTAGTTCTACAATATTTACAAAAGTATAGTATGTAACTTCTAGCGCTTTAGAAAAATTTAATAAATGTTTAGATCGTGACAACTAAATTCACTGATTTTAGTTAATCAGAGGATTTATTAGATTTTTAGTTTACAAAATGCGTAAACAAGAAGTATTTACATGCATATGTATGGCTGTTAGTATGTATAAATGCTCATACATTGGTTCTAACGTACATATATGTTTATGGACAGTAGGCCTACATATGTCTGAAACTGTATAAATAAATTTATAACTGCATGTGTAGTATAGTATATTAACTGTATTTTGGCTGAACGTATTGATAAGAATGTGAGCATAATACTATCTACTTACAGTGTACATGACCAGCACATAATCGTATAAATTAGGGTAATATATTATACAACTCGTAGCTTGTGCCTAAAATTTCCTATCAAAATCCAAAAAAATTTAATTTGAACCGCTTAGTTCTGTAATATAATACAATGTGTTAGATTGCTATATCAATTGCAGAATGTTAGCTAAGCCTAGTGATATGCATATTAACTTGTTACCGTCTACTTGTGTTGAAACTGGAAAATTCATAATTATATACAGTAGATTATTTTGTTGAATTTACCTTGAGCCTTCTTGAGCCTATCTTGAGCCTTCATCTTCAAATTCAAATCCTGAACACTCTTTTTGCACCCTCAGTTCTCTAATGGAAACAGAGCAATAGCTTACAGTAGTGATAGCAATGAGTTAATTGAACCTGTTGGTAAAAATATGATCTTGTAACTACTATCTACTTAAGCTGATGCTGCTGAGTTCCTAAGTATATAAAATATATTACTGTCATATCGTTCTTACAGCTTGTAACTTCACTTTCATTATTTTGTTAGTCACTCTCACTGTTGTGTGTGATGGTGTGGTGAAGAAATAATATAACAGTGGTGGTGTGCCTCTATAATATTCCTTAATCTTACAAAACTACTACTTTCCCCACAGAGTCAGTGCTGTCACTTTTATTATCTAAGTATTTAATTAATTTTGAATCAAAACGACTACAATGTCATCAACAAAAGCTTTACAGTGTCTAAAACGGAAGTTGCTTGCAGTAACTAATATACAATTAAAAATTGGGATCTTAAAAAAACAGTTTGAGTTTAACTTGGCAATTTCACTTTGAAAATTAAAATTTGCTTTGCAAATATAAACCAAATTTAAAAAAAAGAATTTCTAAAACACTCTTTGTGGCGTAGAGTTACTAATCATCATTGGTTATGGTAAGTGGTCACGAATCAGTAATATTCAGTTGCTGTTCAACCACAGCAAATTTTGTGAAAATGCAACTACGACAGTTGAAAATGCAATTTGCATAGACTCGTATATGGCAGTGACACACTTAACAATATTTTGGAATACTTATTTGATACTCCTAATGTAGAAAAATCTTATGTTAATTCAACGAATCACTTGCACTTCAGTTTCAGTACAAATTGTTTGTAATGTATTGTATTGTTACACCAAGGTGGCAAGCATAGAAGTTACTGTTGAAGTTTTAAAAACAATTTGTTCTTACCAGTTTTATTGGGCTGTAAAAATATTGTGTAAACTTTTGTTGAAATAAAATAGTGTTTCGATAATTAACCCAAGGCTAAGAAAAAGTTTCTTTCCATATGGATTTGCTGCAATAAAGTTTCATCAAAATTAAGTTAGAACTTTGGGTTTTATGTGAATTGTAAGATTTGTTAACAAACTCAATGTTTATTTAAATAGCTCTGTTCACATGTATTGTATGTAACTTTGACACTTATGAGTAAGCTATGTATTAGACAGTCAATTAGGTAGCACCCTTCTACAGGCAAGGTTACTGTCTCAGCTGTTTTTGGTACAAACAAAAATCATTGTAGTATGAGCATAATGTAAAATGTGCTAGCAAATGCTTATTTCCTTAGGGAATTTATTTTGCCTGTTGTTCTTAGATTCAATCAAACTTCCAATTTTTTAGAATATTGCGTTGTTTTAACATGTTACATCTAAAGCTTCCATGCTCATTTTTTCTGTAATTAATTTGTTTGCATTTTGCTCCTAAATTAAACAACAATAGTCAAAGCCAAACTGTTGAACAAAGTAGTAGCTTTAAAAAGAGCTGTTGGGGGTATATTCGCTTGGCTCTATGACCTGTATCAAAAGTCAATGACTTCTATTAGATTTATTGTATTTATAGAGAATAGGCTGTTGTATTTGATACATTCGTCACTAACGAAGCATGATGTCAGTAAAACTACTGCTACTTGGTTAATCAGTGACATATTCATGCATGGTTTGATAATTATTATGTACACAAGATAATCACTGCCAAAAGACTTTACCAATTACCATTAACTAAATCAATGTTAACCAACTATCTGTTTTTTGTTAAAATCATCTGTATAAAAGGCTGTTGAGCTGCATATCTGGGAAGTTTACTTTTTGATGCCACTTAGATAAAATGCTATTCAAATTTACAATCAATTTAACATGAAGCTATAATAACAGCATAGTTGGAAGACTAACTAGCAGATCACAAGTTAAATGTACTTCATTTTTTCTCGATAAACTGAACCGCAGGTCAGCTTCTCAAAGCTGCAATCACCTGAGGTTTTGGGAAATGATAAGCAGTGTAATAAATCTGTGACTCTCGGTCACACGCGTGTAGTATAAGACTGCAAACCATAGCTGCAAATACACATACATGTATGTACTAATTCCAATGAGCCAATTTTCTATAGTAAAACAGCAGCTATTGAAACTTGGTAAATTGAAGTAGTCTGGGCAAACCAGAGGATGCTGTATCTTCTATAAAATTCTATCTAAATAAAAAACGCTACCTGCTGGTCATACTCTACCAGAACAGTCCTTAGTCTTGTTCTATAGAAATATTTATCGGTTCAACACTACTCGAACCGCTTTTAGTCTAAATCGATCAGTCAGATGTTTGTCCTACAGGCCTGCGCACACTACCACTCAATGATGAGTTGAGCTCACACCAATCAGTTAATCAGTTCATGCAATAATGGATTGCTATGACATCATTTGGCAATGAGTGGTGCCCATAGTCATTGCTAGCGAAAATGCTATGGAGTATGGACTTTCAACATCTTGAACCTTTACCCAGATGCTCACACCTGTTAGCATCTTGATTATCAATTTGTGGACTGCATTGGATTCAAGTTCAACAGTTGTGAAGTTAGATGTCGCTTCATCTTTGCAAGAATGACAAAGAACTATACTTTTAATAGAGTTTAAACAATCACATTATTGAAAGATAACCAAAGCACCTATGATATCACAAATACACTTTTATAAGTTCTAATTGGTTGTTGATTAGCTGTCACTCACAGCTAATTGCTCATAGTGCATAAACCTTAGCGTTGGTGATGACATCAAAACAGCTAATTATTGATTTGAGCAATAGTGTGCATTGCCTTTCCAGCAAGCCATTTGGTAGCTAAATTGGTAGCTAAAATCAACGGTTTCAGAAATTTCAAAGGGAAGCATATGCACCTTTAACGTAATTAGATATATTTTAAATACTTAAATAGTTTAAAAATCATTTATTTTACATAAATGATACATGTTGGCTTAAGGTATTGTGTGGAACCAATGTCATTTATGATTTGAGACCAGAAGAGGAGACAATAAGCTTACTCATTAATTAAATTAGTCAGTTGGCCTACAATTAAAAGTAGTTACCATAAAATATTCATGTATTTCAACAAACAAAGTTTTGTAATTGTGATACCAGAAGTTTTTTCTCTTTAAATATTCCTGAGATTCATTATTGCTTGTTCAGAATGCAAAAAAGTGAGTATTCATTTTAATTATTTATGTATATGTATATACATACATGTATATAAATAGAAAAGTTGCGAGCCTAAACTCAAGCTCAAAAATATACTTTGGTAATGTTATACTTCTAAGTAGATTTTACAAGTAGGTTAACATATGCTGTCAGTTGATGAACCATTAGGGCTTTCTTAGTTTCAAACATCAGGATAAAGGCAGTGACTTCTCATATTGACAACAAGATTTTTGTTTATACTTCGTGCTGGCAATTTGTTGTCCATGCATCAGTGTAAAATGAACAGGTTAGTCTACATCAGTTAAAAAGAGCTGATGCATCAGTGATTGCTGAAATACTTCATCATTATACCCCATATCTAATTTACTTGTATCCTACCCATGCTACATGTGTTCAATGTTGGCTTTTAATATTAATGGCAGTTTAACCCCAGCAGCTAGTTATATATAAACAAAAGCTTTCTTGAAAAAAGTAATTTTTTTAAAGTTCAAATTATGTTAAAATTTTGAAGTACTGTTGTACTTCATTGTGTTTGTAAATGACCATGCAGTAGCATGTAATTTTTCAATAAAATACACCAATGAAAATAACTGCACAACCTAAATAATATCACACATTTTATTAGCCATGTTATAGTATCAGGCTCTGACAGTAGTTTGACCTAGAACATTTAGAAAAAACTTCATGACCTTCGCACATCTGAGATCATTTTTGTTGATTAACTCAAATAAACATTTGGTTTGAGGAAACTAAATTTACTGACTATGGTTAATCAGAATTCTTACAGAAATCTGTAGCACGCTTTTGAAAACTTAAAGAAACATTTAGATCGTGAAAACTAAATTCACTGATTTTAGTTATTCAGAAGATTTATTAGATTTTTAGTTTACAAAATGCGTAAAAAAGAAATATTTACATGCATATGTATGGCTGTTAGTATCTATAAATGCTCATACATTGGTGCTTACATACATATGTTTATGTACAGTAGGCCTACATATGTCTGAACCTGTATACACAAATTTATAACTGTACGTGTAGTATATTAATGGTATTTTGGAAAGAACTTCATGACCTTCACACAGCTGAGATCATTTCTTGTTGGTTAATCTATTTGTTAAAATGTTGCATTGGTAAGTAAGGTCAGCATGTGCAGTAACCATCATTTGTTAAACAAAGTTTATGTGTCAGCAATGCATTTTATTAAGCTGTGTAGTCAGACACTCACTAGTAGACTTTAGTTATCATTGCTAGTCTATAGCTGTGAAATTGATAAAGGACAGCCTACCAGCCACACAATAACCTGTTGTAGGCAGTTATATAGCCTATGTTTGTGTTAGGTATCAACTAACATAATTCTTTCTTGAAAACCTAAATCACTATGGTCTTTCAAAACTGTCAAAATCGTTGTGAAGGTCATGTAAAAGTCATGATGTGTTAAGTTTGCAAATGCAACCCAATTTAGTGAAATTAAGCAGTATATCACTTTCCTATTGTAAGGTATTAGAGGAAACTGTTAAAAACTTAGTGACTTGAAGATATAGTCAAGTCACATATTATTGACTTCAGACATTAAGCACCACACATTACTTCATAAGATAAACTAATTGTTTGCGAGACTTTCATACAAATCATACTGAAAAGCTTTATACTAAAAGGCTTCAATCACATTTTATAAAAAATCTACTTTTAAAATCTTTTTCCTTTTGATTTTTTTTGAAAAGTGCAGAGACACTAGCTGACAAGACGCTGAGACAGGGATGACCAAAAAAACTTGTCAGCCTTGCCTCAACCCTACTCAACTAATAAAGATGAGTTACTAACATGGTGATGAAAGCAACTGGCTATACACCAGCCGGCCTAGAGAGGCCAGCCAGCATGTGGAAGGAGTTTTTGATGCCTCCAATTTATAAAAGTGTGTCAGAGTCAAGCAACTCAGAGAGTGGAAAGTCTCAATGTAATTAGTTCTGTGTACTTGTTTATCTCATTTATGGTAATAGTATATTGCTCAAATATACTTATTATTACTCAGACAATCAGTGTTTTAACTTGAACACCAATGTGTCTCAGGGGATTCTTTACAAAACACTTCAATACAATCTAATCTTTCATAACTACTTAAGTTCTCAATTTATACTATGAAAATAATAATATAGCCTCAATTCAAAGATTTATAATTATAAGAGGGTTAAGGAAGCCTGAATCTTTAACTTAGTACTAATATAATATTGTTATTAAGTATTAATGAATAATGTGGGAGTCATCAGGATGCTACAACTCCAGTTCATTTTCTTCGAAAGAGTCATTAAATTATGATCTGTTATATTTTTATTCTAAACTCTTGTGCAGTTTATCAAATCACTGTGCAAATACAGAAAACACACAACATTATTGGATAGCAGTGAGCATATTGTGTCCTTCATCACATTTAAACCGAATACATAAATGAAATGTAAAATTCAATTTAGCTCTTTATTTTGGGTGTTCAGGCCTGAACGAAAACTTCATGGTAAACATATATATTAACTAGTTGTGCCTTAGAATTTCAGTTACTATTTAGTCCTTTCTCACAATCAAAGACTAAATGAACTTATGTTTATCACTAGATGATTGCAGCAACAAATTCCTTTAAAAGTTAATGCAACAACTAAATGCAATTTGATTCAAATATTACAATTAAAGAGTCAGATATCTAGTTTATTTGTGGTAGAAGTTACAGCAAGGACGAAGTTTCTGTGGCTTTGCAACAACCTGGCTCTGTGTATTTTTAAAGAGTCTTACCTTGTTCAGTGAATTGTCTTTCCATCGCTATGTGTAAGTGTCAGCAGCTCTTTCCGTTGCTCTGCCGCCACACAGGTCTGCAGTAGCTTTAATGATTCAGGTTTCTTTTCAACTGTTTTCTGGTGGTCCGGCGTGTACTCAAAGCACCCTGCTATTTTAAGGGCCTCGAATCTTTGCTCATGTGTGAGGTTACTTAGGAGATACATAATCATGACCGTGTCAGCAATTTGTGCAGCTCGATGTAAAGGTATATCACCTTAACCATTTTTAAACTTCATCACGTCGTAGAACTGCCATGAAGTGAATTCATCTAACATCCACCTCATGGTTTCTATATCCTTTTCTAAGGCAGCTTTCAATTCTGGTGTTCAACGATTTGATCCTTCTCATAAGATCATAACTTTATACCGCTCTTCAACACTTCCATTCTTTAGTACTTCTTTCAGGTACTTTTTTAAATCTTTTACTCATGAAAAATGTTTTACAAATTAAAATTAATAATTCCATCAATTTCGCTAGGCTTTATACTATTTGATTGAGGCTCTAAATAATCCCTAATACACATGTGCAAGCAAAACACATTTCAAAAGATTTTATCTTCCTTTTTGGAAAGTTATTTGTCATGGACGCTCAAGATTGTTCAAGCTCTGCTAAAAAGGTTTGTTTAGAAAAAGACATTGACTGTTTGGAAATGAAAAAGAGGATATTGGGTCAGAAAAAATTTGGAGAAGACAATGTAATCGATAAAAAATCGACAGAGTGAATTTGATTGCGAAAGTGACAGTGAAAAGGATGACAATGAAACAGGGAATATTTACGGATTTCAAAGAGGAGCTGATTTGAAACCAGAAGAATTAGGTGTTGCTGACACCTTGGCAAGTAATAGTTCGAATTTTTAAACAGATAATTTTTTTAATATTTAAAGCCTTCTATAACATCGGCCATTATAAATGTTACATTAAATGAAACAAATAAATATGGCTTTCAAAACCACTGCGATGCTTCAGAGCCTGTTGATGGTAAAGGCATCTGGCAATTCATTGCTTTCGGTATGCATACATGTATTCTCAAAGCCTACTATGTTGTCTTACTGCTCCACACTACCTTATTATATACGCTGATTTTTAATAAAATTAAAGATTGAGACAAAAAATAAAAACTGGTTTACTTTTTGCTGACTATTGTGAACAGCCTGCTGACAATAAATTGTTCAAATTAGATGTTTTTGCTATGATATGCAACTTGTTATAATCTGTTTTGCTGACCGATAAACTTATACCTATAAATGAAAGCTTGCTGCCATGGAAAGGATGGCTCAACTTCAGGCAGTATATTCATCTAACAGATCTAGGTTTGGAATAAAATTATTAGCTCTCTGCGATGGTGTCTCTGGCTATGTGCACAAGTTGTCAGTATACATGAGTGATGAGCGAGGGCAACCTGAAGGTGCAGTGGAAGCACTTATGAAGTACCTTGGTGCGAGTCATGTTTTGATCCTTGCCAAGCTAATTAAATTTATTTGTCAGTTGTATGTTATTTAGTTTCTACAAATGCTTCATTGCATCGTATTGCTAGCTTGTACATCGTTACATTTGCTGAAATGTCATAATCTATTGCATTTGTTGTGCATTATCATATTGTAATGGTTGTCCACTGCTCTCCTCAGGGCACTCATCTAATCATAATGTTCAGTTGTTATATTGTTTTGCAATCTAGCAGTCATGATTTTCTGTTTCTGCTCACAATAAACGTTGGTTCCTGTTGCTTCACCAATTGTGTGAAATGTAAATACAGGCCTACCACTCATATTTTTTACAGGTCCATCACTCACCACCACATTTTTCTTGAACACAACCAGTTTATCTTTGCTACAGCACATATGAATCTGTGCAATGAGCTTATATGCAAAAATGTTACTGATACATATATCTATAGGTTTTAGAAATGCATATCAATTTGACTGCAGAAATTCATAACTGCAAATAAAAAGATTTGCACAAGTCTGTCAAGACCTGCCTGTAGGAAAATATCTCAGTTTTTAGATGCATAATAATTTGCAGCTCTATGCAAATTTACACGTATGTTATAGCGAAGTTTAGGCGACCATGTCAGGCCCCCATTTTTTGCTGGTATTTTGATGTCAGGCGCTGAGAATTTTGAGTGGCGCTCCCGTAATGCATCAGAGCTCATAACTCCACTTTCAAGGCTTTCCAACAAATAATTTCATTTGCAAACTGTTGTGAACATATGAATCTTGCAAGTAGTATTTATACAACGTGGTCTATTACCTTTAGCAATTAGAAAAATGCAATTTAAAATGAAAAATGAATATTAAAAAATATTTGCTTCAACAATCTGAGATGTTTGCTGGTAAGCATTTGCAAGCTATCTGAATAGGAAAAATATCAGCTAGTAGAGAGCTTTCTCAGTTTACCTATGCATATTAATTCATGTAACTACCACATTTGTGCTGTAGGTTGCTGCAGTTTTTGTGCAGTCATGTCAAAGGCTCAAATAGTTCTAGTAATTGCCTTTAGACGCTGGTACTTTCCCAGCCGTAAGCAATATGTAACAAATTGGTTAAACTATTTTAGTTTGTTTGGAAAATATTAGCAATAATAAAAGTAAAAAAATAATTTTAAAGTTCTTTTTTGAAGCCATACAAATTTATTGTATCTTTCCGAATCATTTAACTGACAGCAAAAGGCAAAAAGCATTGTTAAACTAAAAATCTTAAATTAATTTTGGCATCATATCTTGCTACTTTTATGCACTCTCTATTAAATACCAAAATGCAGCTGGTAGCTATTTTGAACGAGTGGCAAAAAGTTCCCATGGACTTTTAACTTTTAGGTCAGATGTCAAGTTAAGCTAAATGTTTAATTTGTCAAAAAAAATGTGTAACATTGGTTAGTAAGATCATCAGTGTCAGTGTGCTTTTATTACATTACTTGGTTTATGCCTGTAATTTTTAGTACCAGGAAGACAATGTCAGAGTCGGAGTACATATACAAATAGATGAAAAGAAAATCCATCTTTGTGAGCACTCTATTCTACCTTTTCAACATATATCTATCAGCTTCCCTGTAGTATTATAAGACATAGTATATGGTTATGAACAATAATTACCTAATATACTACAAATGACATGAGTATTACATGTTGAGCATGGATGTGTTAGTGATCACATACTCCCTTCTACCCTTGTTATTACTCAATAGCCCACATAGAGTGTAACATTTGTTATACACTAAATATTAAAATAAAGTGTGCAAGGCCATGTTACATTGAAGCATGACGTAAATAAAATAACGTTGAAAAGAATTGGTATGAAGTTTAAAACACTAATATATCTGATATCAGCCACGTACAGATTGACATAAAGGAAATAACAAGTTACATTACTATTGCATGACAGATCTTCATGGAGACAAAATATACAAATTCCGGAGATACGAGGACCACCATTTCAACCTAATTTCAGTTTCAATCTACCATTGTTCTAACAAAATAATAGAAACTTGGCAAAAAAGAATTTCAGATAATTTCCAACATAATGTAGTCATGGCACAGACTATGACTATTTTTGCCATGCGATATCAAAATCCGGATCTGGCACCAATCTTCACCCAACCTATTATTATTCAAGATTAAATACATTAAAGTAATATATGTAAGTCAAGGATGTTCCCCTCATACATGAGAATTATTTTGAAACAAACTGGCATAGAACAATAAAATTCCCTAAATACAAACTAGTAAGTATTTGTCTTCAAACATTTTCCAAATTACATTGTATATCAACACTCTTGCTTTCATAAAGAAGTGTGCGCAAATAACTAAAAAGGACTCACTAAATAAACATGACAAATGGTAAGCAATTTTTCACTGCTTTTCTTATTCGAGGAATGCTTAAAAATTTAACATCATGGATAAATAATTAAGATAATTTTCCAATGAATTCATGGCTGTGTATAAAAGTCTGTCCATCCGCCAGTCAAAGCCATGATTTAGCAAGGGGCAAAATATAGCACTAAATGAGATTGACACTGGCAACTATCAGCTTGATAGATTGACACTCATTATGTTGTAATTGAACTTTAAACCTATCAAGTTGTCTAAGTTAATGTTTTAATCTATAACTTAATAAAAGTTTTTGTCTCCAATAATGTTGCAATTTGACAGGCCCGTATTCCCTGGGGCAGCTGGCCGGCTGAGCCGTCCCACCTTTTTTAGGACTTTTTGGCAGCTAAGTACAGTCAAACTCAAATAACTTGCCTTTGTATAAAATGTAAAAGTTTTGCCTCGTACAGATGGTTAACTAAAACGGATTTGTTTGGTCCGTTCTCACACAATGATAAATTGCTTCAGATAATTCGACCTCAACATCATTTACTTAGACAATTATTTGCCCAAAGACTTTGGAAACGGTTTTTATTGCTGTAGAATATCATGTTATTCCAAGCCAAAAAAGAAAAACATCTACTTTTATTAGTTCTTAGGCGTCATTGTTATCATCATCGGCACAATGTTTTTGTTAACGACTATTATAAAGGTTTGCGAAAGGTCAAGCTTTACCAAATATCCGCTTGGCAATGACCCATCAAAATTGTGGAAACCTCCGGATGAACTTAAAATAGAATAGGCAAAATTGATCTTTGTTAAAACGCTAAAAAACAATATGTCTTTTCTTTTCTTTTTTTTAGCATAAAAACGTCCTGACAGTCACATCACCTAAAACAAAAAAACTCAAATAATAAAAAAGTATTGGTACTTCCCGATAAATTTATTTTAAACTTTACGTAAGAGGCCCGATTGAGGCCCTACACAAGAGAAACCTGTTGAGGGGCTTACACCGATCCCCTCTCAACTTCCAGAGAATCATAATTAGTTGCCTAACATTTGTCGCCCTCCAATTTGCAACCAGGGAATAAAAGCCTGCAACTTGATGACATTGTAAAATTGAATCGAGATTTTAGGAAAATATTAATTTATCCAAGCTAAGGTGTATATTTGATAATGCTAAGGCCAGCAAGATATTTAATATGACTATACTTGCTACTAAATCAAATAACATGAGTCTCTGCTATCAATTTTATATAGTTGACTGAAGATTAACACTAGTAAAAGAGTTTATAGAGGAACTTGACATACTGTTTATAAATATGAAGGTGTTCAAATTAAAGTTTCAAGCTTTAATGAAAACTCCTCACACTAAGCAATCTTTATGAAAGTTCTCACTACACTTTAAGTATTTGCAAAATAAGTTAATATAACATAAGGTAATGGTATGTCGTGTACAGACATGCCTGTAACAACGAGAGTTATATAGTAGATACCGTGAAACCATCATGAGCATTTAAACAAGTCACAATAAACCAGTAATCAGGCTTTTTTGGAAAATATGAATGCATAATGAACATGGTAGTTAAAAAATATTTTAACTTATATGATGAATCGTTAACTTTGGCTTCTGTTGCAGGAAACTTAGGGATCACAATTTGTCTAATTGATATAATTATTTAGTTAGACAATCAACAATGGTTAAACTAAACACACAATAAAAAATAATCAGATCAGTATCATAAGTTGAACGTTCCACTGCCGAGTAGTTCTAAAATACGAACATAGCTTTTTTTTACAAAGATAAACTACGTTAATTGAGAATTGTGGCTTTTTGGTAGCTCATTAAAAATATTTTTTGCAAAACTGTTTATAATTTTTCTTATTATACAGCTAAGTTTGTTATTATAAGTACATGTATAGGAGTGATTGTCACTAGTTTTTTTATGAGAGTAAGACTAGTACAGTCTATAGTATTATATTAGTAGTATCGGAGGTTATCGGGTAGCATAACCAAATGTCACATTTAAAGGCCGGTGTTCAATGTAATTCCACTGGTCTCGATGGTCCTCTCAGCAATTCTTTTTTGACTATGTTCACTAAAATTGAAGGAAAAGTGGATATTTTGGCAAACTTGCAGCTATCAAATACGGCCAATAGTGTTCTGAACATTAATGACTGAAAAATGAAGGAATGTCAAAAACAGTGATATTACACAGTTTTTATTGTAAAATAACAGGAGCACAGAAACACCAGCTCAAGTCGACCTAATCAATGCAAACACTGGCTACATCTCATTATGTGTGCTGTATTGCATCAGGTTAAGCCTTATCAGGTACAATAGAAAAGTAAGTAGCAAAAATATCACATATACAATTGTGAGAAACCGTCATATATGCAGTATTTAATATTCTACACCTTCCCACAGCTGTGAGGGTAAACAATGTTCTTTAGCCTGGCTGAACAAAGAAAGAATGCGAGCTGCGCATTTGAAAAAGTTTAAGGAAAAACATGTAAGATTATAAACAGAACTTATACTGATATGAACCTTTATAATGAGTGCGCGTAATGAACTCAACACTCGTCTGTTTATGAAAGGAAATTCTGCATGTGCTGTCGTCATAAAAAACGCAATAACATGGTTACAAACTTGCAATAAAATTTCCAATAAAATTGATTAAAGATAGTTAATTATAAAATTAATCAGTTTGTATTTAATTAAATAAAATATAACGTGAGAACAGTACATGTAAGTAAAGAAAAAAGGCAAAGTTTTATTTATATTCAATATTGGTGGCAAACAAGCTGTGAAGCACGTGAACCAGCTAAAAGAAGCAAAAGTTATAAAAACCTTCATTTTTAAGGCAAATGCAGCTGACAGAAAAACACGAATCGCTAATAAACTTGACTATCTCACCGCTAAGACTTTTGGAACAAAGATTGCACATTTCAGCAATCAAACTGGGTTTATTCAGATGCACAAATGCGCAGTCACATACACTTTCATCGGTAACTGCAATGAGTCTGAGAGCTATGTCTTAGTAAGCAAAGTAGTTGCAGGTAGTGGTTGGTAAAATGGTACATGAAGTACAAGTTGTACACATTTTAAACAATTAGGGTTTTTGAATAAATTCCTATCACCAAATTGATTTTTCATCACTAGATTTAAACTTCTATAACTGAAATAAAGGTGTATAAAAAGGTTTAAAAAACAAAAAACTAGAACACAAAACCAATACTGATATTTGTATACATAAGTTGAGTGCTGTAGGGTAATTTATTTTATAAAAATTTAATAAGTTACAGGTGGGTTTTTGCAAAGAAAACTATTTGCAAGTATGGTCGAAGTAGTCAAGCTACCGCCGAGGTTAGTGAGCTAAACGAACAGCATGGCCTGAGTATGTCAGACATTGGATAACCAAGCAGGAAAAGGGGTACATCTTTTTAAGACAAATTGGTATACAAAAACAGTGCTCTGCTGTAGACAGTAAATTACCTGTACTCCTGTTTCAGGCTTGTGTTTATATTATGAATATATCAGTATACAAATATATCTCACATTAAAGCAATGACCACTTGTTGTAGCAAACCCTTAGAGAGTTGGTGGTAATAAATAAAGTCCTTAGACTTTCAACCAATCAGATTCACAGACTGGCTAAAGTCTCAGTTTATTTTATACATAAAATTGTGTCAGAGATATGGACATATAAATAAATCTGATCTAGTAGCTTATTAACAATTTCATACCACGACAGTGTTGCTATATTCATCTTCATTGTTTACAAGACTAAATGGAAAGGCTGGACAGTAAATTTCACCTCTGCTTATTCTCTTAAATAAGTTTAATAAACTTTTTTCAGCTAGCAATCTTCAGTCACAGTTCTGGTCAGCAACAGTTAAATACATTTTAATTTACCGTGATGGTGACTGAGCTGCAATAAGTTTGCTTAGAGTCAAGAGCAAAGCAAAGCTAAAAATAGCTTACAATGAACTATCCTCAATATTGTTGAAATTATTTGTTAATATACAGAAACTAGTTTTCACCTAGATTTTAAACAGTTCGTTTGTTACTATAAAACTGAACAAAATAACTTACTAAGGTAACATAACTCTGCCTTTAAAGCTTGAGATTGATATATTAATTTGCTGCCTCAATTTTTAAAGTGTATTTAAAATGAGTCTCTTAAATACAGACACAATCATCCAGGCAGGGTTTATTTAGTTAACAACAATATAGTGAACCTGCTATCAAAGTTATCTTCTCATGAAGAGCTAACTTAATCAGCTATGGGTGTAAAATTTCAATGAATTAGCAGCTTTTCAAAAAGACAAACTTTGAAATAATTTGTGCTTGGTTAAAACCAAAAAAGCTAAACTTTAGCCAATAGAAATTAACTGACAGAAGAACCAAAGGTAAATTTACTCATTTACAAGTACTTCACACAACAAACAGAGAATATAATTATGGCAGGTGTCATAGTGGATGAAAATATTTGGAAGACAATTTTGTTATTTTGATGACTTTGCAGCTTTTTCAAAGTAGTAGCCAAACACACCAAGATTTAATCTATGATTTCTCTATTCACATTTTGCTTTTTGCAAAGGAACATGAGAAGACAACTTCATTCTAGGCAACCAATTTTTCCAGATGCTAGAGAGTTTTTACTGCTTTAAGATATGTTCTTTGCCTAAACTGCAGAATGCCTGTGAGAAAAATAACTCACAGCATTATTGTCTGACTGCCAAAAACTTTTATTGCCGGAGATTCAGTAATTTTTTTCCAGAGCTGTAGATAACTATAAATTAATACTGGCAGATTATTTTCATTACAACTAATTCATTATCAACTGTCACTATATTCAGAATAGGCATTTACATGATACTCAGTCAACCAATTGTTTACATATTATACTAACTAACGGTTATTCACAATTGGCTCTTAGGGGTAGTATGTGAAAACAAGTTGTGATACCTTCAAATAATCTAGATTATGAGAAGGGGGTCACATAAGGTAAAAATATAGAGACTCAGGTAGGTGCAATAAAATGGCTTGTACTCTTAAATTTAACATGTAGTAGATGTGAGGCTAAATTTGTTGCAATACAGAGGTCTAACTGATTATCTGTTTGGAGCTCATGTAGTCACCGTTGAAAGAGGCACATAGTGTCCAGTTTACCAATTTTAAAAGATTATACTGCAAAATTACATGAATTGTAAATGCATGGCATGCACAGTTTTTGCAGTTCTTATATCGATTGTATTACAACAATGTGGTTCCCCTACATTGAAATTCTGATGTTATTATATTTTTTGTAATATTACATTTTGATTTCTCTACATTTGGTATAATGACCACTTGATTTCACAGGGCTACAATGTGTTAACACCTAAACTGCGAACAAAGTGCTACTCTGGGTTAACACTTATAGTGCTAGCATAGTGCTGCACTGTGTTAACGCTTCTAGTGTTATCATAGTGGTACATTGTATTAACAATTCTAGAGCCAACATAGTGTTATACTGTGTTAGCATATCTAGTGTTGACATAGCCTTACACTGTGTCACATTCACCAGTTAAAACATCAAATGCATTTGTTAGATTATATAAATGGGAGGGTTAAACATTTAATTGCAAATATCTCGTGATTTTCCATGGAATGCATTAAGATCCTTTACGTTAGATATTAAGCTCAGATGAAGAATAACAACTCTGCCACCCTCTGTGTGAGTTACGATACCTGTCAAACTTGGTTAACAATAAATGGCTGAACCAGGTATACTCAAGTTAACAAAGCAATTGCATTGGAACTCTCAATTGCTATTTTAGTGCGATAGTCAAAGAAGTTTGGGTATTTAAGACTAAAGATAGAACTATTTTAGCCATTATTATTAACAGTATACTGTTAATACTCAGTCAACCAATCATTTATATATTTTACTAACTAATGGTTATTCACCATTGGCTCCTAGGGGTAATATGTGAAAACAAGCTGGGATACCTTCAAATCATGTAGATTAAGCGGAAGGGGGTCACATAAGGCAAGCATGGAGTGACTCAAGTGAGTGCAATAAAGTGGCCTGTACTCTTAAAATTAACATGTAGTTAATGTGAGGCAACACTTGTAGCAATACAGAGGTCTAACCGATTATCTGTTTGGAGCTCATGTAGTCACCGTTGAAAAATGCACATGGTGCTCAGTTTACCAATTTTTAAACATTGTACTGCAAAATTACATGGAATCTAAATGCATGGCATGTGCAGTTTCTGCTAATCTTATATCTGTTGTATTACAACAATATGGCTCCTCTACATTTGATATAATGGCAACTTTGATATCACAGTGCTACACTGTGTTAACATTTCTGGTTCTAACTCTTTCACACATTTTCGAAATATTAAACAATTTTCATCATCATCATCATTACTTGCATTGCATTACATTCATTCACCAGTTATGGCATCAGAGGCATCTATTTAATTCTATAGCTAGCAGAACTTAATATTTTACAGCAAAATAATTGTAATTTTTCCTAAAATGCATGAAGAGCCTTATTGTAGCTTTTAAGCTCAGATGAAGCATACAAACCCTGCCACCCTCTGTGTGAGTTACGATACATATCAAACTTGGTTGACAATAAATGACTGAATCATTTCTACTCAAGTGAACAAACAATTGTGTTAGAACTATCAATTTCATTGTTACTGTGATATTCATAGAAGTTTGACCAATTAACACTAGAGCTAGAACTATTTTAGCCATTATTATTATCATTGTACCATTATGATTTTGTTGTAATTGATGTAATTTCTATTTTGCTAACACAGTGGCACACTCTGTCAACAATCCTGGTGTTAATTCCTCCACACATTACCAGATTAAACAAATGACAATTTGATTAATTTTAATTCGACATTTATTTAACCTTCTGATGTGAAGTGCATTTGTAGGCTTTGTGGCTGGATTGGCTTGTACCAGGTAACTTGTTTTGGTTAGTCAAGCGAGTAGCAAGTTGGTGGTTTGTTCTGGCATTCTCCACATCCTAACCCGATCTAACAGCTTGAGATAACAGGGCCAGTTGTTTGAGAAATAGGATGATAATTACCACTAGGCACGGTTCTAAACACTGCATGCTTGAGTAGGACTTAAGATTTATTTTGTCAATGCAAACATGAGATAAGTGACCGCTTAGAATTTATATCTTATTTGGCTAGCTGAAAGCCTTAACAAACAACACTGATATTGGAAATAAACTGGATAATTGAGCGCTCACTTATTAAGCTAAGCGTTGCAAAAATAAACAAATCCTAAACTGTGTCCCACAACATGCTTATAGGTGTTATTCCTGAATGCATCAAAATTGAAGTTATTTAGAAAAGGAAGCATTTTAAATAACATATCTCAAGAATCTATACGTTATAGGTTATAGGTTATATTATGTTCGCATTATAAGGATGTTACATTGTAAGAAAAGTAAAATACATATACAGGGGGAAATTTTTCCGAGATTTTTCTAAACTCTCTCCTTTGACTACAGAAAGATGAAAAACTTGACATAACTTTTTGTCTAGTGGGCTATACTGTAACTGCCGCATTCTCAGTTTGTACTACAACTTTTTTCCTTTTCTGACTTTTTGCTTTACATATTGACTTATATATATATATATATATATATATATATATATATATATATATATATATATATATATATATATATATACACTAAGCATTTTTTCTAATGTATATACACTAAGCATACACTAAAAGCGTCCTCACTAAGCATTTTATCTGATGAGTGTTACACAACTTTTGTGTAATACGAAACTTTTAGTAATTTTTTGCTTAGTCAAATTTTAATTAATTTCTTACCAAATTTATATATATATATATATATCTATATATATATAACTATATATATATATATGTATATATATATAAATATATACAATTATATAAACATATGTATATACATGTATATGTATCTATATATATATATGTATATAAATATATATATATGTATATATATATTTATTTATATATATATATATATATATATATATATATCTATATATCCAAGTATATATATATTTATAAATATATATACTCATATATATGGATATATATATATATATCTATATATATTATATATATACAGTAATACTTCAGCTTACGATTGCTACAACATACAAGAAACTTGAGATATGAGCCAGCATTTAAGCAAGTTTTAGCACTAACATACAAGCCATGTTTGAGATGCGAGCACGTGAAACACTTGAGAAGTATGCCGGAGGTGTTTTATGAGAACAACATCGGTCTGTATTTTTCAACTGCTAAGGTTATACTTTTGTACCACTTTTTTTCGTACGCGATTTTCAGTGCAGAATTATGTTAATTAAAGTACTGTGCGTAGACCGAAAGTTTGTCAGTACAATGAAAGATAATGCAAAGAAAAAGCAAATGATAAAAATTGATATTAAACGGGAAATTATTGAAAAATATGCAAAATGTGTATGCATGATCAAGCTAGCTCAGCAATATGACAGAAGTACATCAACAGTTATCAAACAGAAGGGTTATATTCAGGGCATTTAGTTCGCAAAAAAGCGAACCATAATTTCTAAACGGTGCAGCGATTTTTACGACCGCTGATGGAGAGACTGTTCAGACATTGTATAAAAGATAAACAATTGGTCGGTGATATCGTAACTGAAATGATGCCATGTGAAAAGGCCGCTGCTATCTATTAAAACTATAAAACTAGAGATTCAAACAAGTTGGCTAGTGGTCGTGCATTAACATTGTGACAACACCTGTGTTCGTCCTAAGCGTAACATGTTGAAAGGGCGACAAAGGCAAACGTCCTTACATAGGTTTATCTTAAACGACCGGCTAGTCGTGAAAGCAAAAAAAGGAGAAATTAGCTAACCAGCGAGAAACTTCAAACTATGAAAGCCAAAGAAATTTTAATTACGTTAAATTAAAACTGAAAGTTTGCTTTTTGGTTTGCCTCTATGTTTGTCTTTTAAGATTTTGATAAAATCCAAATTTATTAAAGTCAACTGTTGTAATGAAGGATAACTTATATCTCTCTCTCTGGCAAATGCTAGCTTTAGCTGCTATTGTATGTATTTAATTTTACATTTAAATCATTCACATTTCCTTGCATTAATTTTTATTTGTTGCTTTTTGAAAGCATGTAGTAGGTTAGGACAATAACCAACAAATTCTTTTTGTTACAGTATTTTGTTTTGAGTGTTTTATTTGCATTTTTTATAATATGGAAACCAATCAATATATATTTAATTGTTCTATATATAAATAAATTGCACCAACATGCAAATAAATCGGCATACGAGCTCAGTTTCGGAACGCATTAAGCTCGTAAGTCAAGGTATGACTGTATATACTTTGGCTGCTGAGCCCACTTTGACAATGTGAGTTCTGACACACTCTATTCATCTTGATAATACATCTGAAATTGGGTTAACAGTAAGTGACTGCATCTTCAAAGTCAAAAGTAATGGACAATTCTGCTGTGATACTCTTAATAAAATTCCTATGCTATTGTGATAAACTGATAGGTTTGGGGTTTACTACTAGAATTCCTAACTTTTTTGGCAAAAATAACACTATGTCACCTATAGGGGTTGTTTATTAGTTCTTGGGGCCATGTCTGAGCTGTTATCTTGCTCCGACATTCCCCAGTCTTTTCATCTTAACAGCTTTAGATAACCGGACCAGCTGTTTTTGAATGAAGATGATATGAAATCACTAGGTTGTTCAAAACTCATCACACATCAGTAAAGATCAAAACTTGGTTCCTATGCAAATCCTAGATAAGTAAATGCCAAATGTGGTTATCTCTTTTGATTAGACAAATGTCTACAACGCTGGCGTGGGAAACAAACAAAAAAGTGGATTACGTTCACTGTTAGCTTCACCTGTACTTACCTTACACAGTCACAAACTAACATTATAAATAAAATTGTTTTCAAGTTCATCGTTACATGAACACTATTTTTTGAAACAAAAAAAGTTGCAGTGCAATGGTCATTGTAGTGTTGAATGCATATTAGAAAAATTCTCACAACAATTGCAAACACAATAGCATTGTGGAGTAATACTAAACTACTTGGTACTAAACGTTCATTGGTAAATTGAATAACTAGGTACTTGTACTTGTCAATGAGAGGGAGCAATTTATTGTTTGAGAGTTTCAATTGTCATTCCTCAATATCAAATAAATAAAAGATATGTATATACAATAATACATGTATATAACCAAATATATATTTATGTGTATTTATATATTTATATACATATATTTATATATATATATATATACATTTGGTATAGATATTAGACATATATATACATATATATATATATATATATATATATATGTATATATATATATATATATGTATATATAATTGGTTTTGGGTAAGGTTAACTTTGGTTTCTCCAGGTATTATAACTATGGTTTTTTCATAATACTTGTTCTTGACCATAAATTAGAACCATTTGGTAGGTTATTAATATTTAACTTGTATATGCCCATGTTTAGGGCATGTTTTTGTATAGCATCTTTACATTTATAAAACTCAACTTAACAGTGGTCAGCACTGATAACACCTCTTTTATTGCAAATATAAAACTAGTTTTCCTTGCAATCGTTGATAAACCAATCAATGAGTGCCACGCGTTTTAATGCAACATTTTTAATATAGTTTTAAAATGAAATATACAATTTGCTTCAAAAATGGATAAAAAATTGGAAGCTTTAACAATTAGCATCTCAAGTGATAAGAAAATGGTAGGTCAAGGGTAAGCAATGTATATCCATTCAGGAATATGCTTCTAAGCTTTCTGATGCATATATGTTGATAGATCATCAACATAATGGGAGTTAGCCAGAATAGATTCATTGTATCTAAAAGGCATAATGTCGCTCCGCTAAAAGGACAGTACAATATATAAGCGATAATCACGTCACCCACAAATAGTTGAAATGTAACTTAAAAAAAGTCATATCATCATTTTAGAAAATACAACGGTATCCTCTATTTGAATGTTCCCTAATAATATAATATAGATAATAATAATAGACACATTTAGATATATATATTTTTGTATGTATCTACATATATATGTATCTATATGTATGTATATGTATCTATATATATATATATATATATATATATATATATATATATATATATATATATATATATATATATATATATATATATATATATATATAGACAAAGTGGATGCTGCACAGTTCGTTACAGAGTGCTCAATGATTAATCAGAGCTAAATTATAAAATATGTATAAGTGGAACTTCACTCTATAAGTTAAACATTTTATTACTAATAGTTTCATGTGGTACAATAAGTATCACACTCTTCAGATAAAGTGTCTAAAATCTTAGACATTTTATCTGAAGAGTGTGATACTTATTGTACCACATGGAACTATTAGTAATAAAATGTTTAACTTATAGAGTGAAGTTCCACTTATACATATTTTATAATTTAGCTCTGATTAATCATTGAGCACTCTGTAACGAACTGTGCAGCATCCACTTTGTCTATATATATATATATATATATATATATATATATATATATATATATATATATATATATATATATATATATTATATATTTATATATGTATGGTGGGTTTCTAAAAACTTAACGGTGGGTTTCTAACAACCTTTTCAGAACTTTTGTAAGCTCCATTTAAACCATTTATGACTGATTTGATTACTGCTTATATTTTGCACTCTCCTTTAAGGGATGTGAAATAAACCATTTTAAACACAATTAATCTATTCTGGCTTGCTTTCGAATTGATGATGATCTATGAACATGTGTCCATCAGGAAGCTGAGAAATGTTTCTACCAGTGTTTGACATCTATTGTTTGCAATAACCAATGACAGCCTTATAACCTGCGTTCACATTACTTTTTTATTCTGAATTAAAATGCAATTTTTTAGAAGTATATTTAAAAATATGGAAGTAAAACACATTGCACTCCTTGACAGGTTTGCTACAGTCTGCAGACAAAATCGGTTTTGTATGTGCAATAGAAGAGAAGTTACCAGTGTCCATCCATTGTGAGCTGAGTTTAATAAATGTAATGATGCTATCCCATAATATGCTATTAACGTGTTCATATCCAACTTATATATTAATAGCCTATCAAATGTTTTGAGTTTGAATTGAAGAACTAGTGACATAAACAAACCTTAGTTATAATACTCCCAAAAACTTTTTTCACCCTTTTAAAATGAAAAACATATGTGTCATTAGCTTCACAGGTTTTTGCAGTTTGCATTCTATTATGGAAGGTATTATGTAAACCTCTTTGTTCCTTAACTAGATTCTGCCCTTCAGTAATCTGTATTTCTGCAATAAGTTTTAAAGCAAGCTTGCATTGGTAAAAATACATGTATAGCCTTTACTACAGTACTACTACTAAAACCTTTACACAGTACTATTTGGAAAACTTGACGGAAATAATGATTAACATTGAGCCTTCTGAGCATACAAGTTATTGTCCGAAAAATGTGGCAAAGATTTTATTGGAACTGCAAACCAATTTTCATAAATTTCAAAGTGTCAAAACTACATTAAATGAGAAACTACCCGTGGTCTAATGAACCTTCTTCTAGTTTTTTATTGTAATAATATATTTTTCTGGTCCTGCTTTCAGATTTTTAAGGTAAAAACCAAAAATCTCTGGATTTAGAAAATTGGCACGGATACGAACAGTTGCTGAGAAACGATTTTTATTTATGTAATCACAACATTATTAGCACCATTTTGTGGATATATATTTTCATATCTTCCTGTTATGAGTTTATGGAAATCAAAAAACCTGAAAAGGGCATTTAACTAGCGGTGACTATCAACTACATGTACAGTGTTTCGATCTAATTTCTTACCATTTCCTCATGGTGGCGGTCAAATGAAGGTTGCATTTCAATAAATGTGGCATTCAAATAGAGATTTTACGGTACACATGTATTGATATATACAAAAAGAGGTATATATTATGTAAGATTGCATTATTAAAACAAATCCAATATGAGCATTACCAAGACCGGTAATCTTAGAGTTAGTAAGGGCTAGGTGCAACTATAAATCTGTGGTCACACTGCTGTTTTACTAAGTCTTTGTTTGACTCACCAGTAGTCACCTAAAATATATGTATAGTGCTTAGTTCATCAACTTTGTAAAGATTTCACTGCATAATTACATGTAATATAATTGTACGACATGTGCAACGTTTGTTGTTATTAGATTCACAGTGTTGTCATGGAACGATTCCACATTATATGATACAATTTCTACCTGCATAGTACTGCACACGAATAAATTCTTATTGCCGGTCATTTTCTACCAGATTAGCTGCAGAGCTAATAAAATGATTGCCTAATGCGTTTGAGTAACTTGCCTAGAAAAGTACATGTAGTTCTTTACTAAATATTTACCAAAACGTTCTCAGTTTTTGAGCTCGCTTAACAATCGTTACGCTTAACTGTCAAAAGTGCTGGTTATTAACTCAATCATATTATCTGAACAAATGTGATAAATCTTTGTAGAATAAAACCAATGCATTCTGTTTTATTGATTTCAAAGTTTGCTGCTTCTAGATCAAGAGGTCCTGAGATCAAATCTAATGTCGTGAGAAAGTTTCACGGCTTGATTTCTACCGCTATATCTGAATACAGGGTTTACCAAAAAACTAGCATTGAGATTCGTATTTATAGATTAGTTTTGTTTATTTACCGGCTTTAGCATAATATGCATTTGTTTAGATTTTTGCAGTTTTAATTTTGGCCATTTCAAAGCAAAATGTTCAAAGAAATGCATGAAGAGTCTCATTTCGGCTCGTGAACTTAGTTTCACAATGCCAGCCCTGACATATTATATTTATCTGAATCAGAAAAGACAGTTCAAATTGGGTTAATATAAAGATAATTCACTTTTTCTAACTAATTTGGGAGATATTCTTGTTAGCATTTTGAAAACTTTTATCCTTTATTGTTACAAGCAGACAGCTTTTTGGTTTAAAACAAAAACCCTTAGCTTCTATGGTAAAAATAAAGGTAGCCTACATCTTTGATATGTGTTGTTTATACTTTGAGATAGGTTCATGACAATTGAGAAGTTCTTAGCTAGTGGCTCAAGGAGTGTGTTATCGGTTTGCTCAGACATTATTTCATGCCTTCACCTTATATAATACTATTAGATAACAAGGTCAGTGTTTCAGGGTTAGGACAATCTGAAGTATTCAGGTGGATCAAACGCATCCTGGAACAGTAGAAATCAACATTTGATACATTTACACAATCCTTATATACATGTAAGTGCTACCAAGTGTTCATGTTTTTAGGCTAGCCAAGTGTCAGCAACACTGACAAGGCAAACCAACATAATGGTTCAGTACAGTCAATTTTAGCCAAGCCTTGCTAACACTACACCAGTCATGAAAAACCAGTTTCTTCATTGCAGTAAATGCTAATTCAATAGTTTGACGCAGTACTGCTAGACTAATGGTTCCGTGCTGATCTTAAAAAACCTTCTAATACTCTATGGGGGATCTATCAAATATTGCGAGTAATATCTACTGTAGCTTTTCCTGCTTATAAAATTATACCTTACAAATATTTATATTTGTCATTTTCAGCTTGTCCTCAACTTTTTGTTTGACTGACTAATGATACTGGCACCTATTGTGGTACAATACCCTGGTATACACTGAGTTTGTGTGTTTTAGTCTAAATATCTACTGCTAAAGAAATGATAAGTAGTGAACTTATTAAAATCACATCACTGATACCTAATATTTCTACCAAATGTAGTTCTCGTCATTACAAAAATATATCCGCAACCATTTCTCAAATATTTTTGGGGAGAATTTAATTTACATATTTTACTAAATTGCTGTATCTAGTTTTGTAAAAGTCAACAAAGGCAGGCCCTCTTTGCTGAACTAAATCTTAATTAATTATGTTTTTGGTGCTAATTGCAAAATCCCAGTTAAATATACTGTACGTAACAATAGTTGGAAGACAAGTTAAATACTTCACTGTTTAGTATTTTAGTTTCGTTCAAGTCTTTGGTTGACAGAGGTAGCAAATAAATAGCAGCCAAGAACAAACTTTCTATTAAATTATTTAAATTCAGCTCTGTTCTGAAGTTTAGCAACTGAAAAAGATATAGATTATGATCACAGATGATGATTTGCTTATTATCAACAGCTGTCTGAGACGTATGACTTCAATGAGCTAAAGTCAAGATAATTGCTTAAAAATAAATCTTTTAAAGCAGTTTTATTCTCACAGTTCTTTATCACACTAAAACTTACTCAGCACTCAACCAAGTAATTACTTTCGCGCAAAAAAACTTATAGATTATTACTAAAGTGATGAGACAAGTCATAAAAATTATTATAGAATTATCTTAGCTAAACGTGAAAAATCGATCATAAAACTTTTAAAAATAAACATCGACCTAGATTTTACCAAAAGATGATGCACATGTAGCAGTTTCATAATGCACCAACGTAATTGTTATGGTACACAGTAAGAAACGGTAATTGTTGCTTGAATTGTCGTGAAAATGTCCTAAAATCAGAATGTGGGTTCTGATAGTTATTAAAGAAGCTGTTAATTAACTGATTATTTTATTTTATAATCAAGTGATATAAATTTTTACTTTTGACTTATAATGCTAGTTAATCATCATGATCTTGATCTCATGTGTCTTCAGTAGAGAAACATCTCCTGTTGAACTTATCTATTTATCTTAATGTTTTCTGTGTCTCTCTCTCAAAGTTATAGTTTATTACTAAAAAGATGAAGCAGATCATGAATATTATTATAAAATTATCTTAGCTAAACATGAAAAATCAATCATAAAATTTTAAAAAATTTCACATTGGCCTAGATTTTACCAAAAGATGAGGCGCTTGTAGCAGTTTCATAATAGACCAATGTAAACGTTACGTTACGCCGTGAGAAACAGTAATTGTTACTTGAACTGCGGTAAAAATGTTTTGAATTCAGAATGTGGGTTTTGATAGTGCTAAAAGAAACTGTTAATTAACTGTTTACTTTAGTTTACAATCAAGTGATATAGTTCTTTACTTGTTTCTCACATTACTAGTTAATCCTCATGCTCTTGATCTCCTGCATCTGTTGTAGAGAAACATCTCCTGTTGAAGTCGTTCATTTCTCTCAATGACCTCTGAGTATCTGCCTGCATCTGTATTTGCATCTCCACAATTCTTTGACAAGCTGCAATAAGTACCAGCAATATATAGATAAGTGAAAGCAATACTTACCAAAAACTACAACATAACCATTTTATATCAAATTTAAATGCCAAATATACCAGCTAGCTGTGGTTTTTTCTTATATATGGTTGTTTGAATATAGACAGGAAATTTATTTTTCCTAAATCCTGTTAAGTATTGCTTTATAAAAATGGTAAATTAAAATAATAAGCTGATGAGAGAATTTTATATAACAACATACCTGATTCCAACTCCTGTACTCTCAGGTTTGAGTTCTGAAGTTCTGCAAAATAAATAAATTTCCGTTTGGTTGCCTCTTATCAGTAATTATTGATTGAATATGTTTAAAAAATTTAGCAATTCTTTTAAACGAACTTGTTAAATTAATACATGATGAACTTTATAATTTAAATTATTGAGGTAATAAAATATTCCTCTGAACTAACTTCCCTAACTCCAAATCCTGTACCCTCTGGTTTGAATTCTGAAGGTCTGTAATATAAATATGTATAAGTACATGTTGTAAGTTACGATCTAGTTTATAAAGCTCAAACATACTAATATTTATACAAGTTTATAATTTTTATAGTTGTTAGTTTTTATAGTTTTTTAGATTATCCAAAATCGGGTTAAAAATTGTTTTAAAAAAATCACATATCAAAATAATAAGTTGATGAGATACTTTTTTCATACCAACATACCTAATTCTAACTCCTGTATCTTCTGGTTAGAATTCTGAAGTTCTGTAATAGAAATGTGCATAATTATATAATATAGGTTCTAGTTTATAAAACTCAAGCAAACTAATCTTTGTACAAGTTTATAGTGTGAAACAAACTATACATTCTAGATAGAGTTTGAAATTGAAAAAATACAGTATACATATGAAGCAATACCGGCAAAATGGCTGGCAGTAGGCCTATAGTTAAATTTGTACATGTATGCAAGTGAAAGGGTTATGTATTGAAAGTGTGGCAATTCATGGAACATGCAACATTGAATAAGAAGCACTTACTTTTTTGATGTGGAAATCTAATAGGTAATAACTGCGTTTTTTCCAGTAGCAGCAAGAAACAAACGTTTACGTGACCTTCTCGGTACATGTTGGCAGAAGATATTAATTGCATGTAAATAACTACTTATTAACTAATTTAATTTAATGAATAGTACATTTGTAAAGCTGTATAGGCACCTTTGTATAACCGCAGAACTCAGGATGGTGCTTTTTAACACAGCAACAACTTTGCTGTTTAAAACAGAACAGTGTCGTTGGGCACTGTAAAAAGGCGTGTTAACAGGAGATTTCGGTTAATGGGCCCTAGCGTTGAGAGATAAACAACATAATTACCGCACATGTAATGTATATAAGCCCCTTGGCTCAAATCGCCCGACAAAAGTAGCAGCTAATAGTCTGAAATTACGACATTTACTACATAGTCATATTAATTCAGTTGGCTTCGTATGGAAAAAGAAAAACTGCTTTAAAATGTATTTACTGTTGCTACTCATATCAATGCAGTTTGCTTTGTACGACCGAAATTTGTACGACAAAAAAAGAAAAACCGCTCTATAAGGCGGACACCCACATACATACAAACACAGATACACAGAGAACAATTGTCGTTTATATAGTAGATAATAGGTAATGAGTGTTACTATCTGTTAGAGCTTCATAATCTTTACTACTATAAGGGCAGAGCATGTTTGCCAGTCCCACAGCAATGCAAAAACAAAATTTTCTTGCACAGTAATCAAACGTGGTGTCAGATTTATAATTAAGCATTTTACTGCTACACCACTCAGTCAGCTTATACGACATCATCTCAGGATAATTATTCATGTAGAAATAACACTGAAATACTGATAAAATATTGATGATATTTTAAATGTAATAATTTAAAAAAATACATTTACGCATTTAGAAAACAAAATATATTTACATGCTGAGATTGTGCTTTCTTATTGATCACAGTAGTTTTTGAATTTTATACGCTATTTGACTTGGAAAATCAAGCAGAGCTATAGTAGAGAACACAGTATCTTTATTGGTGTTATATCTCAAAGCACCAAGCGTTAACACACCAGCAATGACAAAACTGAGACGTTATATAGCAAACCAAGAAGAAAATCAACAGTTGATTGGCTGGACAATAATTAGGTCAACCGTTGCAACAATAAAACATTTTGAATACAAAAATTTGAAAAGATTATAAATTACGAAAAAAAAAATTTTGTTTCAATGTGCGTACAGTTACCTTTGGCCTCGCAGTGTACACATTTGAATTTCAATAAAGTTTATAGTGCTAAAAACAAGAAAAAAATTTTAGCGAGCAATCATCTTGCTAATATCTGTTTTGTTTCTTTTTAATTAGTTTTAGATAAATTATGGGAAACTTTCTACTTGACTGTGTAAACCTGCACAAAAATGATTGTCCTTGAAACAAAAAGAAAACATGACTTATTCGGTTACAACAAACAGAAGTGTCACATGCGTGTAAGTTGAAGAAAACTATTTTAAAACTTTTAAGATTACGAAAAATCATATTTCCAGCACTTCCAACATAGAAATATTAGCGTACACATATATTGTAGGAGTTCCATATTATAGGAGTTCTACACAGTCATATAAACATTTGTGTTAAGTCTAAATTTTCTGAGTTCGCGCATGGTAATGTTCACACAATCTCTCTATATACAAAATACACAATGCACAACATGCAACTCTAAAAATGTGTATCAATCAAACAATATGTACACCACAGACACACCACACATAACTCTCTTTGCAAAGCATCACAGACCACACTCCCTTTGGCCATACCATCACCGAGGGCATTGTTACACAGGGTCCCGACAAGACCAATGGCTGTACGAGAGGCCAGCCTCTAATGGTTGCCCTAATCCACGTGGTAAAGTAGAATCTAAGATAGTTCATCTACCAATAGATTCTGTTAAAGATGACAGTGACCCTCTCGGGCTACTGGACTCACCAGTAAGAATTAACGTTTGGGTGCCAGTAGTCATATCACCCGCTTCAGCCCTTTTCAGGGCCACCATTTCAATTTCAAGGTTTCTATTTTGTGACAACAACGGTAAAAATTCAGTGTCGTACCTAATGCCCACTTTTTTTTATTTAATGATAAATATAGTTTTGTTTTTAAATGTCTCAAATTACTAATTTAAATGTTTTCGCAAAAAAATGGTTTTGAGTCGAGTCACAGCAGTAATATTTTAATAACTCTCTCAATAGATCTGTTGAAAAATCGTCATACTCGTGCTATTGAAAAACGTTTATAGCATTTAGAGAAGACAAATCCGTCATTACCCATTTTGTTTATTTCCATTAAATTACTTCTTATTTTAAGGCTCAATTTTAGAGGTTTATCATATGTGAAATATACAAATACAGTTTAAAACTTCGCAGGCAACAAACGACCAGAAAGTTTATTGAATATCTCGCTTCTAAAAGTAGGCCGTAGGAAACACAACTTGTACTTGATTCTCATGAAGTTATTTAAAAACTGCAACTGATGGTACATGTAGATAACAATGTCGATGCTTAGAAATTATTAGCTAAGATTGGTTGAATGAAAGAGCTACTCTTAATTCAACACTCTAACCTGATTGATATTGTTCTTAGTTAACATGTTAGTAACTGTAGGAGCTATTGCTAAATCAAAGCTTAGACTTTTAATTTCTGTTATCATAATCTCTAGATACTTATGATCCTTGAACTTGTCTGTGATTTACATAGAAGTATAATACATAATATAAAAGTATAAAAGCAAAAAGTAAAATACTCTCATAATTTAAAAACTAGCAATGATTTTCTAAAAAGATTTAATATGTTAATTATTGGGTAATCCTTGCATAGATAATTTGTATTTTGATTTTTTCTACAATAAAGTCTGTGCAAGTCACAACTTGGTTATTTAGCGTCAGTAATGAAGATATGGAAAGACGATTCTTAACACATGTACTACAGCTGTAAGTGTCAAGTTTCCATAGCGGTATTGCATGCTCTTTTATTTTCAAAAACTGTTGTATGATTTCCTACTATAGTATTACTGATAAGATAACTACTACTGAAATTTGTATTTTACATACTCTATTGTTACAGTAAATCTGTCCTAAGAGGAGACCTGAAGTAAATAAACACTAAGTTATACTCTTTACAAGATTCTTTAAAAAAGTTTTATTGAATTGGGTTACAAATAATTCTTTCTTGTTGATTATCAATGTCCTAGCTATATAATTTAGTTCTGTTTCATAACAACAAAATAGTTTTGCTTTTTCCTTTTTACAGCTTAACAATGAAAGTTAATAATTGAGGAAACTGATTCAATACTAAATGAATGTACATGTAGTTTGGAAAAGTTTCTCTTCTTATTTTTTTATTCATTCTCATTACTTCATGTCCTGAAGTAGTATTTTTAACTTTGTAATCAAAACCTTTACCGTTCTAGAACTTCATAGGTAAAATAGATAAAGACACAACCATCTGGTACACAAAATTCGCCCATGTAATTTTATTTAAAGAGAGCAGGCCATCTAGCGGTAACGTTTTAAGCAAAGTTTGGTTTGTGCTTTAAATGATGTCAACACCAATTAGCTGTTAGATGACTAGTAGGCAAACAGCTTCTACTATTTCGGTGTGTTTGGAAAATTTTCAGCACCAATAGAAATGTTAAACAATTTTTGGAAGGTTTATACATTTATTGGCCACGGCAAATAAATGTAGTCAATGATTTCTCTAGCTCACATCAACAATTGAAAGGCAGTGTTAAATTAAAAATTTTGTCTCAGTTTTATCCATCATATCTTATTTATTTTTATGCACTTTTTATAGAATGTCAAAAAAACCTTCATGGTTAAGTTTTTGAATAAGTACAAACAATCGATCATTATAAAATTGTAAATTTTAGGTAAAGATGCTTAATCAAACTACAAACTTAATTTATTAAAACATTTTGTAAAATTGATTCAAAAGATTGTCTGTGTCATGATAATTTTAATAAATTAGTGAGTTCACTTCTTTAAATTACAGAGCCGGATGTGACAAAGTCAGAGTCTCAGTGCATATGTAAATGAATGACTTGAAAAGTCATTTCTGTTAGCATTATGTTGTATCTTATCAACAGATATCTAACAGCTCACCTATAGTTGGATCATACATAGTCCCTGATTATGATCAATACAAAAGTAATATACTGTAGTAGACATGAGTATAAAACTCCGAGCATGTACATGCATACACATGGTTATTGATCAACTGCTCCCTTCTAACATTGTTATTACTCAATAGTAAGTACCGAGTGTAAAAATGGTTATACACTAAACATCACATATAAAGTATAAATACCATGTTACTTTAAAGCATGATTTGAATAAATGAACATAAAGAAAAACTGGTACAAAGTTTAAAGCGTTCAGATTCACACAAAAAATTGTCTAACATAGTTCTTTCAATTTTAAAATATCCAAACACTACAAACAGACATCTGTAAATCAAAAACCTTTTGTAAGATAGTTTCTCTTTCTATTTGGAACCAACAAATTACATTGAGCTAAAGTATGCAAGTCAAAAGCATTTCTCTGCATTTATAAGGACTCTTTTGAACAACACCTTCTATGGAAAAATAAAATATTTTAAATACAAGCTGGTGAATATTAAGTTTTAGATAGGCCTATTTTGCAAGGTAATTTACTTTTCATGTTTATATGAAAATCTGTAGAAATAGCTCAAAAGACTCACTAAACGAACATGACAAAGAGTAAAAAGTTCCTTACTGCTCTTCATGCTGTAAGAATGTCTAAAGAACCAATATAATGTATCAATAAATAACTAAAATGCCCAAATTATTCTAAAATGGTTATTTTACGAGCTGTGTAGGTCGTGTATATATGATAGGGTTCAACATTTTACTGCAAATATCCTGTGATTTTCCATGAAATGCATGAAGAGCGTTATTGTAGCTCTTAAGCTAAGATGAAGAACACTAACTCTGCTAACCATTGCCTGTCTGAGTTACACTGCATGTCAAACTTGGTTAACAATAAATGACTGAACCATTTCTACTCAAGTTAGCAAGCAAACATGTTGAAAATCTCAATTTCATTGCTAATTTATTGTAATATTCATAGAGGTTTGGACATTTAAGACTAGAGTTACAACTACTTCTGTCATTATTATTATTATTATTATACCATTATGATTTCTATGTCTTCGAAATAACTTCTAGTTTGCTATCACAGCTCTACAAACTATTAATAAATCTAGTATTAAGTTTTTCACACATTGCCAGATTAAGGATATGACATTGTGATTAATTCTAATGTATTAAATTTATTCAACAATGTTGATGTGAGATGCATTTCTTGTATGTTTACTGTTTGCAGAAGCATTGTATTGCAAAACTATTGTAATTGTTTTATGGAAGGATTAGGAAGAGAATTACCTTGACTGTTGAGTATAGCTTTAAAAAGCGAGCCTTATTCATATGAATAATGCTAAAGATGTCAATTTGGGCTACCAAAATGTTATTGCCCTTCTCCTATACAGAATAACGAATAACTCTTGTTGACATGCTCTATAAATTGCTGCTTTATTGCGATAGACGATCGGATTTTAGCATTGAGGTCCAAATTAACCGACATGTATAATTAAGTAGCACTATGTCATTAAGATTGATTTTTTTCAAAGTTTAGGAGTGGCTTGTGCCAGGTAACACCTTTTTTATCAGTCGTGCGAGTAGTGAGGCGCTGGTTTGTTCAACCATTCCCTAAATCATAACCCTATTAAACAGCTTTAGATAACATAGCCAGCAGTTTGAGAGTTAAGAGGACAAAAGGCACTAGGCAGCTTCAAACACTGCATGAAAGAGTAAGGCTAAGAATTTGGGTCAATACAAGCATCAGATAAGGTACTACTTAGTGCTTTTATCTTGTCTGGCTTGGTAAAAGCCTTAATCAGCAACACTGATATTTCAGTGTATCCCCACATTATTTACTACCATTTATAAAGCAGTATGAATAGTATGGAATGTCCAGTGGTACCAGTGGTCCAGTGGTATCAACTAGCACCACTGGTGGTGTGATATTAGCTAATACCACAGTATGATGGGTAAAAAACTGTTTTCACAGCAATTCATTTCACAGCATTAGCAAAGTGGAATCTTTGGTCACAGGATGCCTTGACATTCACGGTAGGTTAGTGCTAGGATTTAAAAGGGAGGTTCTGAACATTAGAACCACACCACAAATGGTACTAAACCAATACCACTGCTTGAGCGGTTTTAAACAATGTTATAATTATGTTGCTGCATTCTAGATATTTTATAATAAATCACACAAAAAATATCTCTGTATGAGTGGTGCTAATAAAATCACATCATGAGTGGTACTAATAATACCTGCTAATAAGTGGTATAATTAGTGGTGCCATCTAAACCACTCATTTAGTGATACTAATGTACAGGATGGCCTGGCTATTTAGTAATTACATCAAAGTTGAAGTTATTTGTAAAATCGTTCAATTACAAGTACAGTAGATGCTCCTAAAATGTAAATAATATATTCCAAGAAATCTTATGTTATAGGTTATTTTACGTTTGCATTATGATATTTTATGTTATAAGAACAGGAAAATACATGTAATATGCCAAATCCACTAACATATCTTTTCAAACACTCCTCTTTGGTCATACTACAAGGAAAAACTAGACATAAATATTTTTATCTAGTGGGATGTACCAAAATTACCAAACTATTGTTTTGCACAATAGTTTAGTTTCTGATCAATCGCATAAGTTATATAGACCGTGATTGTCATAATTTTACAATAAGTGTATAAGAAATGCATATATTTGACTTTCACTGAGAATAATTTGCATGTTTTTTAGAGCAAAGCTTTTTCTTAAAAGTATAACTAGTAACAATTATTTTATTTGTCTACAATAAAGCGGAACAAAAAAAAAACTTTTGCCATAAAAGTTGGTACTAATGGTTCATCCTCTATCTGAATCCAGCGGTCACTGTTAGAGTAAAAGAAAACTTTTGTCAATTCCTCAACTCATGACATGAGATTGGTTGGCCGACCTTGCATCACTGTAATTTTTTATTGCATTGGAAGCTATGAAAGTCTCAAGTAAAGACCAATGAATGGCCTGAATTACATCCTATTTTTTATTAACCATAGCCATTGTGCCGTCGATCAACTTAGTAGAACTTACATTGACAGAGTGTTTAGATTTATACAAATTCAAAAATCTGATAAAACAAAGAGAGTTAGTTTGAACTTACAAAAAAATACTGGTCCTTTTAAGGTTGGTGGGTGCGCAATTGTAATGTAATCTAGAAAATTGGACAAGCAGCTGCTTACTAATTATTGATTATTTTGAACTCCGATCGATGTTTGTTCATTACAGGCTTCTTTACGCAGACCCTCTTTGTTTGCTTCAGTTGATGACAATATCCTCTTATTCAGTTTGATGGCTTGCCACACAAAATAGAGTTGTACTGATTGATCAACTTTACTCCTTTAACTGTTGTATGGCCGAATGTAGTAAGTGCAATTTTGGGAATTTCCCAGCAATCACATAGTATTTTAATTTTATTATCTGTTGACAACATAATCTATAATCTTCACTACTTTTGTGGTATTGAACGCGTTATCTAAAATTTTTTTTTAAAACTAGCTTGAATTGTCAAAAAATAAATTTCTAATCATAGTTTGGAAATTTTTAACTGAAACACGAACATTTTTTCTTCCTGAGATTTAAACTATTTGGTATATAATGGTTTTTGCAAGTACCTTCAGAGCTGGAAAAAAAAAGAATTGCTTGTTTTTATGACATAATAACCAATTCAGATATTAGTAATGCCACAAATAATGAAAATGGCAGCAATGACTCTGATGTTGGTGAAAGTAATAGTTTTGTAAAAGTCAGCGACATTGTAGAGGACTGTTTCAGCTTCGTAGCGATTGTAGCTTTACATAGCTTTAGCAATGCAGAAAGTATAAATACATTGAGTTAACTTTAAAGCACCATTTTTAACCTCTTGGAAAAAGAAAATATATAACGAAAATGTTCTGGATAGAGTTTGAAGATGAACAAATTGTATTCATACAATGAAGAAACATCGGTAATTTTCAGTAAAATGGCTGACAGTATGCTGATAGCTGAAGTTTTTCTGGATAAAAGGAAAAGGGTGGAGTAATTGTGCCATTGCACAGTTACCTATTTTCTCTTTTGTTAATACCTCTAAATATATAGCACGGCGAAGTGAAATATTATGGAAGTTGTATATATAATAAATATACTGCTATGCCGGCAGCGTTTTTCTCTCGCAAGTGCAGATTAGAACTTTATTTGATATAGAATTTTTGTAGGAATAAGCGGTACACGAGGTATATGAGGTATATGAGATGTATGAGGTATTGAAGGTATAGGAGGTATAGGAGGTATAGGAGGTATAGGAGGTATAAGACGTGTAAGGAGGTGTAGGAGGTATGGGAGGTATACGAGATACAGGAGGGATAGAAGGTGCCGGAAGTACAGGTGGGATAGGAGGTATAGGAGAGATAGGAGGTATAGGAGGTACAGGAGGTATAGAATATATAAGAGGTATATGAGGTGTAGGAGGTATAGGAGGTGTAGGAGGTATAGGAGGTATACGAGATACAGGAGAGATAGAAAGTGCAGGAAGTACAGGTGGAATAGGAGGTATAGGAGGGATAGTAGATATAGGAGGTATGGGAAAAACAGGGCGTATAGGAGGTATGGGAGGTACAAGAGGTTTAGGAGGTATGGGAAGTACAAGGGGTATAGGAGGTATTGGATGTATAAGAGGTGTAGGAGGTATAGGAGGTGTAGGAAGTATCGGAGGTATAAAAGGTACAGGAGCTATAGAAGGTACAGGAAGTACTGGTGGAATAGCATGTATAGGAGGTATAGGAAGTATAGGAAGTACAGAAAGTACAGGAGGTATAGGAGGAACAGGAGGTATAGGAGGTACAGTTGGAAAAGGAGGTATAGGAGGTATAGGAGGTATAGGAGGTATAGGAGGTATAGAAGGTATAGGAGGTATATGAGGTATAGGAGATATAGGAAGTACAGGAGGTATGCTAATGTCTGCATGCATATGTACATATGTTTTGTATGTAAAATATGTACGTATGTATGAATGCTCATACATACATACATATTTTTTAAAAGGCTCAAATGATTTTGGTATATGCACTTGAGTTAAAGTAACAGTATATTAGCTGAACCCAATTAAATGATCAACCTTCAAATCAAATTTAAAATTTTGCTTGATTTGACTAGCTCATAAACATAGAATTTTTATGTAGAGCCTATGTATGTTTGGTTAATCTTGTGTCAGTAAATTGTTGAAGTAGCAAAGGTCTACCAATAAAGTCAAATTAAGCTTTTTAGGAACATTTAAAGGCCTGTAACTGAATCATATCTTGAAAACAGGACAACTTTGACCCATATTACGTACAATAAATCTTTAAAACAGATTAAGAACTATTTAAAACATACATATCGATATTTACCGTTGGCTGGACTCATCTTTCACTGGGAAAAATCTTGGGGTCATAATGTTGCAAAAACAGTGGGTAGAATTTGCAAATTGTTTTGGAGAACTAGTACCTACATACATTGTACCTGTAATACAGATTCGTGAATGTAATAATAAACATATATATGCATATATATGTATATAGGTGTGTATCACTAGATATGTATTCTTAGATATGTATCATATACAAGTCACTTCGGTTTGGTTGAGCACTCTTTGAGAGTTGCAGCGCTATTAGCATTTGTGCGAAGCTCATCACTATTGTGATTCGAGCACTCTGGTGCCAGCACATTGACTTTCTTAAAGTCTGTGAGGCAACCTAGTCGTTTCACAGTAGGAAGTCAACTCTCATTCGTAATGGGATTTGTGTCCCTTGCCTAAGCTCTGAACTGCACTGATGAGGATTCAATAGCCGAAACAGTACTGTCTGTAGTGTTAGTATATATATACCAATGCTATATATATACTACAATGGAGCTTCGTCCTGATGATGAGGATATTGACTGGCACGCGAAACCTTTTTATGGTGCTTACCAATGACAAATATTTAAGGTTGGCGACCTTCCCCAGACATATAGGTGGCTGAACAAAGGAAACCTAACGGCCAATACAGAGTCGCTAATCATGGCAGCCCAGTAGCAAGTCTCCCAACAAGGCAACTCCATACAAAAATCTATTACACTAAAGATGGTCCTAGATGCAGACTGTGCAAAGATGCGCATGAGACCATCCAACACATCATCAGTGGATGCAAGCAGCTAGCAGGAAACGCATACACTGAGCGGCATAATCATATCGCAGGTGTTGTGTATAGAAGTCTATGTGATGAGTATGGCCTTTATAAAGCACAGCATCAGTGGGAAGCTCTTGTTAAGGTCAATGAAAAATGACAGCGCTAATATCCTCTGAGACTTCTACATCCGGACTGACAAGCATATCCTAGCAAACCAACCAGATATAGTGGTAGTGGACAAGGAGAACAAGAGGACTACAGTAACATATGTTAGCAGTACCCAATGACTACAGTGTAGCCAGCAAAGAAAAAGAAAAGGTAGAGAAATATCTCCCCTTTGGAGAAGAGATTTAAAAATGCTAGGATGTAAGAACAATTGTAGTCCCAGTAGTCATTGGGACACTGGGCGCAATAACACCAGCGCATAAAATGTGGCTTGCCCAAATACCAACAGCAATCAACTCAGGTGAGTTGCAGAAAGGTGTGCTATTGAGAACAGCTAAGATCTTGAGGCGAGTGCTCAAACTTGTATAAATATACAGTATATATAAACTGTATATGTATATATACACTGTATATGTATATATACTGTATATATATATACTGTATGTGTAAATTTGGTAAGAAATTTATTAAAACTTGACTAAACATAAAAATTACTAAAAGTTTCACATTAAACAAAAGGTGTGTAACACTCATCAGATACAATACTTAATAAGAACTATACACAAAATTTTGCATTAGCTGGTTAATTGCAATAAATACTCAAAAGCCCCAAATATGCCTCAATAATATACCATAAATCTGTGATTATATAAGTTATACCGTAATAACCTATCAAATCCTTCAAATTTATATCCAGGAACAAGTGACCTAAACAAGCCTTAGTTACAATGCCTTTGGAAACAATGATTAGTTTGTTTAAACCAAAAACATCTGTTTTGTTTGCTCTACAGGTTGTTGCAGTTTGCATTGTATAGTGTAATAATTATTTAACTCTCTTCATTACATAAGAATTGTCCTTCGTTCTAGTCATCTGTCTTCTTGCAGTCATTGGTAAAGCATCAGTAACAATGCATGGGTAGTGTTTTCTACAGTGTTTTGACTTTGGCCTTTCCAAGAAACTATTTCATCTTCTCGGATTGATCAATACCTCCCTTGGTGACTGTTTACCTCAACCAATCTTTTGCATGGCTGAACTTGTCGATATTATTGTCGAAACAACTTTTTAGCCTAACAGAACTTTTACACGTTACTATTTGGAAAACTTGATGAAAATAAAGATAAACTTAGAGCAGCATGAACGCGCAAGATCTAGTCTGCAAAAATGGCTAAGATTATATTGGATCAGCAAGCCGTTTTTCATATGCGTCAAAGTATAAAAACAATAAACTACTATTTGTCTCTCAGTACTAGTATTTGCTACTGTTATTAGTTATTTTTGTAATTATGCGTTCGAAACTTCAAAGTGAAAGTCTAATTGCACCTCTGGAGATAGAAAATGACTCAGCTACTACCCGCCAGTGCGAAAATAATATCACTGGCGTAACAATTGTTTGTTAGCACCACCTTTTGGACATAGATTTTCATCACGTGCTGCTACGAGTGCACAAAAATCCAAAAGCGTCAAAGCGATGGCTGAATAGCTGTCTGCATCAACAATAGTTGATATAGTCGCTCTATTTTCCAACCTTTATCCTATACTGGTCGTAAAATGAAGTTGGCATTTCAGTAATGGTGGCATTCAAACAGAGGTTTCACAATATATATTTATACTTATTAGAAAATCAAAAGATGGATAATTGAGATGTATGACAGACTGCATTATTAAAAGAAATCAAATGTGAGCAATAAGACAGCCAGTTTGCTCACAGTTAACATGGGTTAGGCGCAGCTTAAATTTTGGGCCACACCACATTTTTACTGAATCTTTGTTTGATTATCCAGTGCTCACTTTAAAAATCTGTATAGTTCTTGGTTTATCAACTCTGTAGAGATTTTACTTCATAATTACATGTATTATAATTGTATGACATGTGCAATGTTTACTGCTAATAGAAGTACAATATTGTCATATTACGACCCAACTGAATGTAATATAATTTCTATCAGCATACTACTGCACAATGTTAACAACCTCATTGCTAACCCTTTCTTACCAGATTAATTGCACAGTTAATAGAATGATCACATAAAGAGTTTGAGTAACTTACCTGAAAAAAAGTTCTTTACGAAAATCCTTCACAAAAACCTTTTGTAGATTAAGCTCGCTTAACAATTGTTACTTTTAACGGTCAGCAGTGCTAGTTATTAACTCGAGCAAGCACTTTAAGCATGAGTATTACAACAAATGTAATGAATATTTGCCAAATAAAGCCCATGCATTCGGCTTATCCGAAAAAATATACATGTAGCCTATGATCACAGTTTATGATACGCTTTTTTTATCAACAACTGATTGAGTCTTATGACTTCAGATAGCAAAAGTCAAGATAATCAACTAGTAAGAGATCATTCAAAGGGGTATTATTTACCCAGCTCCTTTAGGATGCAAAAACTCATTCAGCACTCAACCAATTAATTACTTTTGCAAACAAACCTGTGGTTTTATGACTAAATATAATGAAGTGTATCATGGAAATTATTGTAGAGTTATATTAGTTAAACAGAAAAGTCAATCACAAAAATTGAAAGATTCCATCATTGGTCTAACCCATACCAGAAGATGAAGCATGTGTAGCAGTTTCATAATTGAGCAACATAAATGCTATCGTACGCAGTGAAAAATTGTAATTGTTACTTTAACCGCAGTGAAAAATGTCTTAAATTCACATGGTGTATACTGATAGTGCTGAAAAAACTGTTAAATAACTGATTATTCGATTTCATAACCAAGTAGTATCAATTTTCATGTTGTTTTTATAACACTAGTTAATCATCATGCTCCTGATCTCCTGTATCGGTAGTAGAGAAACATATCCTGTTGAACTTTTCCATTTCTCTTAATGATCTCTGTGTTTCTCTTTGCATCTCTCCCTGCATCTCTGTCATCCTTTGAAAAGCTGCAATAACTACCAGCAATTAATACAAGTAAATGCAATATTTACACAACACTACAGGGTATCTATTTTTTTCAAGTCCAAGGGCCAAATATACCAGCTAGCTGTTGTTTCTTATCAACTATAATTTTTTTGAATATCAACAGTCAATTTAGTTTTCCTAAATCTAGTAAGCTATGTTGTAAATAATTATGATTAAAACAATATGCTCATGAGAGACTCCTTAATACAAACATACCTATTTCCAACTCCAGTACTCTCTGGTGTGAATGCTGAAGCTCCATAAAAAAATACCTTTAATAAATTTCATTTCGCATACCGCTTATAAATAATAATTACTTGAATACATGTATATCCAAAAAACTTTTTGATTATTTCAAACAGACTTGTTTCACTATTATTTGATGAACTTAAGAATTTAAATTATTAAGCTATTGAGATATTCTTACGTACACACATACCTAATTCCAAGTCCTGTACTCTCTGGTTGGAATTCTGAAGTTCTGTAATATAGATGTGCATAAGTATATAAAATACAAGCTAATTTATAAAACTTAAATTTACTAATCTTTATACAAGGTTGTAATATGAAATACAGAATCGGTAATTTTTACAGCTTTATGAGTATTGAAAAGTTCTTAAAGTCTGGTAGAGGGAAAATTGGCTGTAAACCATTTTAATGATTTGTAAACCATTTTTTACCAACCAAAAGATTTAATTTTATGAAAATAAAAAGGTAGTGCTTATTTTTAACTAAAATAAAGTACACACTCATCGTTATAAAAGTCCAATGTTTAAAGTTCATTGACCAAGTTTGATGACTTTGTGACAAGATACAACAGACATAGCTCCTAAATAAACTAGATGCAAACTAACAAGAATTTATACTCAATTACTTTACATAAAAATCATTAAAAATTGACTCTATTATAATACTAATTTTTGTAATGTACTCTAAAGCACATAGATATAAGAACAGAAGCGAATCTGCTTAAAAATTGCTTCTCCCCTAACACTTCTTAAGCATAATGTAGTAATTTATTAGCATGGTAAAATTAATGGCACATGTTTTGACAACCAGACAATGATGTCCAGAGTGTTCAAACACTGAGATGCTGAACAGTTACTGTTTATTGTTTGACTGCCAAGACCTTCACATCACTCTAGTCGCGATGAACCCAGAAATATTCTGGTCGCTTCGTAATCTCTAACGTGATTACAATGAAAACTAAAAAATTTATAAACCATCAAACTGTTAACTTATTAACTGCAATACTTATAACTATCCAATTTCAAGTTTTATAATTCAGCAAGTGACTGACCTAAATAAGATTAAGACTATTGTCTAAGGCTCCAAGTGAAAGCAGCTACTGCTGTATATTTATATATTAGCTTACTACTGGTTCTCACATTTTTTCTTTGCTCTATAAACTCTGTTATTGTTGTTGATTGTCTAAAAAGTATTTATCACACATTTTTAATGGCCAAATATTTTATTTCAAGTTTCAAAAGCTTCCAAATTAAAGGTGAAGATACATTTACCTGCAGCTTGCTGAGCTATGGCCATCTCTTCCGCATCATGTTTTGATTCTGACTGTTGAATTCTTTGATTTGCCAGGCTTAGTTCTAAAATTTTTACCCAAAAAATACTTTGTAGTCTATAGCGTGCATCAGAAAAATTACATAAATGTTTATATTGATCATACTAAATTTATAGAGTTTTATTGAATTAAGAATTTTCATAGAGTTTTAATTCATACAATACATCAGTTGTTGGCTTAGTTCTCCTATCAGCTAACTGCGAAAATGACAAAAAATTAAGATAATTGCATTTTTGGGTGTTTATAGAGTTACAAATATATGGACGAGTTATTTTGGCTAAGTTTTTATTTTTCTCTGATATTTCAGTCATACAAATCAGCTAAATGGGTTTATTCTACAATATCGTTGGAGCTCCAACCTCTCAACTGGTTTATTCAATGCACATTATATACAGGGTGTGCATAAAGTCCTAATGCAACTTTAAAATTTATTACTTAGTCAGTTGATAAAACATTTTAAACAAATTCGTTTCATCTTTCTCAGCGATTAGTAAAGTTTTTTTGCTGAAGAAAAGGAGAAATTCCCGTTCCCCTTTGCAGTCTTGGTTTCAGACACTTGAAATTCCATTTAATAAAACATACAATCTGCTTCATAGCATATACGCAACTCACAACTCAATGCTGCTTTGTTGCATGAGACATGAACAAGCATGCAGGATGCAAATAGGAAACATGAAAAACTTTTATTCTAGAAAGTGAAGTTTTAAACTAGGTATATTGGTGAGTATTTTTGTACATAAGACCACATTGTTTTAACAATTGGAACCTAAATATTCGCAGCATTTTTCGTCATCAATATTAAATTTTGTTTTTAAATACCACAAACTGGTACTCATGACATTTTCAGTTTTCTTCTATACATCATTAAATATGGTGTGTTGTAACAAGCCTTGCACTGATGTTGGTACCAACAAAGAAAACGACATGTCAATGGTCAACATCGACAGTATTGTATCAGAGCTATTGTCAGTCAACAAGTGCTCAGTTGTTCAAACTGGCATGAATGTGATGTCTGACACTTCCAACACAATCAACATGGACTAGCCTACAGCAAGTACTTCTGGTTCTGGTTGTGCTGAAACAGAAGTCGCTTGATCTTGCTAGAGAAAAAGACATGAAACCAATTGAGCTAAAAACGTAATTATAAATTTCAAAGAGGGTACCTCGACATGCTTTGCATTCTATTATATGGAGAAGATAGACGTTGCACCTGCAGAAATAGCAAAAAAATCTGTATGTTCTTCAATTTAAGTGAAGTAAATAGGGTAATTTATATATATGGGAAATTTGGTTTGAATATTATTTACTTTACCTAGTGCTACATAATTTAATTAAACAAAGAAATATATGGATGAAGGTTACATGAGAAAATTTCGAAATTTTTGCAACTATTTCCGGATACTCTACAGCGTTCCTTACTCTTACAAAATTATTACTTTCACCACCATCAGAGTCAGTGCTGTCACTTTTATTATCTGTTTAATCACTAAAATCTAAACCTGAATCGGCTATAATGTTACTAACATAGGTTTTCTTTGTTTTCTAATATGGGAGGTACTTCTGAAAATCCTAATAAAACTCAGTAGTTTGAACGTCAAAGTGTTCGAGATGGAAAATCTCAAAGAAAATCTAATATTCCTTTGTGAATTTATGCTAATTTTATAGATAAATTTCTGGACAACCGTGTCAATATTGTAAATGAATCAAAGATCATCAGTGATTTTGTCAACAAGCACTAAAATTAAGTTACCGCGCAACCCCCGCGCAACTGCTGCAAAATTCGCAAAGATGCCCATACTGCAGTGAAAGGGTCTATTAGTAAATGTGATGAATTTGCTTTATGCTGTCACTTTGTTTTGTTGCTAATAAATTTGATAATTTATTTAAACAAAGTTGGAAAATTGGTATTTTCAAAACACCTTATAGTACAACACAGATTAATTTCATGAGGTAATAAAATTATAAATTAAATGTCAGTGCTTCGGAGATGAAGTCAATAGAGGTTTCTTAAAAAGTTTTAAAATAGCAGCTATTGTGACACAGTAGATATGGTTAAAAATTATTTGCATCAGGACAAATCGGATAATGAACTTCAATGTATAGATTGCTTTGCATGCTAATTTTTGTGTTGGAGTAGTTTGATAAGTACAATAGAATCTAAGCCAGATTGTCCTTCGGTTATAGTTTACTAGGTCTGTCTCTAATCTTGCTGTAATCTGCTTGGTAATAATTTCTATAATAGCTCAGTATAATAGCCGAGGGCCTCATTTTAGCCATAATCAACTGCAATAGAAGTTGTAAGGGGTTGAATACGCACATTTAATTTATTACCTATAATTTTAGTTTACCATTCTTCTGAAACATTTCACACTAAAAGGCACAATGCATTGTCATAAAGTTGTGTAGCAGGAAGAAGCAGCTATTACATATACAGAAAATTGAAGTTTACAATTAACAGTCTCCTTTGGTGTTTTATAACCTGTGATCAGTCTTACCCGAAGCTTGTTTAGTTATTTCTTCGTTGTGCTTGGTAACAGCTGACTCTAGTTCTTCAACTCTCCATATTGCAGCTTCAAGTTATAAAAAAAAGCTAACCATTAAATAGGATTACAGTGAATGCTTTATATGGGCTATCAAAATTACAAAGTTTATTAGGCATATTTTGTAAAAATCAGCCAGAGCACTCACAGAAAGTAAAAAAAATTAGTCAGAAGGAAATCGATTTTTATCCTTTGATTGTTATTCAAATAGTAATTATTCTACTCTATAAGTAAGTCAGCTGAAATTTCATGATACTTATGGAATGATCAGAACAACCGTCAATAAGATCTGTGAATATTTGAATTAGAGCTGTGCTTTCCATCTGCAAAGCGTACTCAAAGTGTTTTTGTCTAATTTATGCCAGTGGTGGTGAGTACGAAAAAGCAAAGCGTTTTTAGTTTTGTGACTTTTTCATGAAGAGAGAAAGTAGGGATAATATAACCTGTCTGATGCTGAAACTAAACCTCAATCTTTGAGTAGGTACAAATATACATTAGCTCAAATTATTGTTAGTAATCAGTGTCTTGATTCATTGATTGATTCAGTGAAAATCATTGATTTTCCTAGCAAGATAGCTGTGATTCAAGCTGGCTCATAGTTGATGATGACAATCGGGCTTGAAAACCAACAGTTATGAAAATGATACAGTGAAAATAACTAGACAAATACTAGTTATTTCATAGGTTTTCAACTGTTTCAATCTTTGTTAGAATACTTGTGCTTCAAATTACAAAATCAGTATTGATCTTATGACCATAAACAACCAAGATAATTGCTATTTGGTTAATATATTGAGAAATAAATTCCTTATGTGAGTAGTTTTAGTGTGAACAACCACAGAAACTATTCACACCTACTGTCAGCAGTCCATTTTATTAGTATGAACAACCAAACCATTAGTCATTAATTGGTGCCAGGTTTCCAAAAACCCAGACCAGCTGCCCAACAGATTCTGCGACGAACGTCAAAATCAGGCCGAGTCTCAGCACAGCAAGAGACTTGGACGTAAGTGATGAGACTAGGCCTGCTGGGCCAAGCCAACAAAGAGCCAAATTGAGCCAACAAAAAGCCAAGTAAAACCAACAAAAATCCAACGTAATGATACAGTATTGGACGTAGCCTGACATTCACGCATGTCTATGAAAAGAGAAGAGAAAAATAGCAAGACAGAGATTGCAGCATTCTCTCAGCATGTTGCTCACATGCTAAGGGTCTGCAAATTGTTCACATGTAATGATATATTTTTTGTGAAATATATATTTATGTTGTTGTTTTGTGTATTTAATTTTTTAGAACAGTAAAGGGAATCGACAGTTTCTTCCGCATTAGTGGCTGTGGTGACATCTCAGAATCCCCCTCCACAAAAAGCGACCATCTTCAAGATGCTTAGGACAAAGGAGAGCGGGCTGCAGCAGTCCCAAAGCAAAATGCCTAGCACCGGCTGTGCAACAGCTGACCAAGCAAGTACAACAGTCGCATCAAAAACAAGCTTGTTCTTAAAAGGCCATCAAAACGAATCTCCTATTTGGCTAAGGGTGCAGGCGCTAAGGAATTGTTTGTTGGAACTATCCTAACAAAAAACGCCAACACCAGGGAAACGGCCAAGGTAAGCCACAGTAAAGACAACAACTAGTGGCACTAGACAACCCAACTGTTTTTTCCTGACAAAAGGGAAGACAGTGTTGTCCTACCGCTCGAAATGGTGCCCAAAATGTCACCTGCTAAAAATGTCCTGAGAAAAAAAGCTATCACACGGAAGAGCCTGAGAAGTAATAGAAAAAAGAGACCTCTGAAGTGTGCACCTGCCAAACTTGCCACAAAAGCCTTGAGGGAGACTTTAGTCGAGGGTCACTAGAATAAGAACAAGCTTTTAAAAAAAATGATTCCCGCGCACCCATAGGACAAGTGGTAAATGCAACATGTTCCAAACCAGACCTTGTCAAAGCAGGCTGTGCTGCCAGGAGGGCGCTCAGAAAGCTAGTTGAAGGCTTTTGGCTGGTACAACATTAGAAGCACATCTTAATAACTAGCCTGATTTGCCATGCATTCTCATACCGGCATGGTCTGACACCAACAGGGCTTGCTCAAGAGGTTTAGTTTCTCCATGTTAATTTCTGAACCGTGTTAAAGGGCAACCTGCCAACATGGTGTGTTGGAAGCCTGCCTTCAAATCGACAAAGCCAATTTGTCATATGCTCGCCGGTCAGAGTTAGCAGACAGTTTAAAAGGCTGCTTTAGCAGACTCAAGGGAGTTGGAGTTCAAAAAACTTGCCTTGCAAATTGAGGGCTGATAGAACCAACTTAAGCGCGAGTGCGGGAATAGCCTCACTCCACCATAAACTTGCTCAAAAAAATTAAAAGGATGACCTGTCTAATTTGTGATTAATACCGGGTGTATCGCAAAACTACTGAGAAATCAAGTGCTTGACAAGCTTTGAGGACTTGAGAAACTTGTTGAAGGAGAGTTACAGCTACTTTCTTATAGCCGATGGGGTCTGGCGGCCATTCCATGGTGTTGTGCAATTGCCCATAGAGCTCCATAATGTGAAGATGAAGGAAGTCTTGTTGGTGAGCCACATTAGCGGGAATGTCATCCTAAGAATGCCATAACTAGTGGCATACTGGTGTGCCATAAAATTTCATAAGCCTGTAGTCTCTGTAGACTGTCACCCCTTGACCTAGACTAATTAATTGGGCTATTGTTGCTCAGTAAAGTGGAGGTTGTGCAAAACAGTGGCGCCAACCACGACCAATATAGCAGTGCTGTGTCAAGTAACCGCTATTAACTTCTGCCTGTTTAAATTCATAGAGTGCGGTCCAGGTTGCCTGCTGTTAGCTTCAAACTTGAACTGCCTAAGCCAAAAAAAGCACTGTCTCACTGCGCCTCAATTTTATGGACCAACCCTTACACATCTAAGCTGACATCAAAGTCAGCACTTCCAATGGAGTAAAGGACTACCAGATAGTAGAACCACCTTGATTCCAGTTTAGGTGTCGCATCTTCAAGTGCAAATACTCCAAATGTAGGGGTGTCAACAAGCCTAAAACGTTTTGGCCACAGCCATACAGATCTGCATATAATTGGGACAGGCTGTGCAGCCGGCACAGTCGTTGACCTATTATCAGTGTAAATCTAGCACTTAGAATGAAGTTGTGATATGGACCTCTAAAGTTAAGCTTTTTAATCTACTCAAGAAGGGGCCTGAGTTATCTGAAAGCCTTCCTATTGGTTGGGACTGAAAAAGGAGGCAGCGGCCAAGGGTCAAGTCTGATAGCTGCTGAGGAAAGAACTCATCGAGCTGGTTGAAGGTACCTGGAGCTCTCTGATGATGTTAGTTCAGAAGAGAACTACAGGACACAGACCGGAGGGTTTTGTGTTGACTAACGGTCAGTGAATGCCAACACTCAACTGAACGCCTGCTTCCTACCCTAATTGATGATAGCCTCGATGCATTGCCTTCAACAAGCATTTCAACACACTGATCCTGGTTGGTGGCTATGGGTAACTACCCTTGAACACCAATGCACAACAAATCCGAACTTTCTTTACTTGGTTTGGTCTCTGTAGGTGGAAGGTCTTGATCTTTACATTTATCTCTATGCTGGCATGCTACATGGTTGGCAGAAGATTACGCCGCTGCTCTCTTAAAATGACACCAGTGTAAATGCCCACAATATTGAGGCTCACATGGGAGGAAGATTTCCAGCACCTAAAATAAACTACGCTCAAGCTGAAACCTTTACAATGTGAGCTGCTCAAACCACAGGTGCATTGCCTAGGCCATGTGTTTAGCTCGGAAAGTGTGTCTGCTGATCCAAAAAGATGCGAGCTGTCCAAGAATGGCCATCTCTCAAAGTTCTCAAAGTGTGGAAAAGCTTTTCAGGTACAGTTGGCTCCTTTTGGTAATATAGACTTATCTTCACTATCATAATACAGTTTTCGTACGAACAGACTGGCAAAGGCAAAATGTGGCCTTGGAGCAAAAAACGCAGATTGTTATCAATGAGCTAAAAAGCATGTCTGAGATCCAAAACTGGGTTACCCTGATTTTAGTCAGTCATATATTGTGAATACAGTTGTCAGTAACAACGGAGTTGGTGCTTTGCTCTTACATGTACAGGAAAAAAAACAAGAAGGTGATTAAGTTCTTCGGTAAGACCCTGGCACCTACCACAAAAGATTACTGTATAACTGGGAAGAAGCAGCTTGCCGTGATATAACTTGTGAAGCATTTCTGGCCATACATGTAAGGTCGGCCCTCTTTTCTTTCCACATCGCACACATCCCCTCAATGCCATGTCAATGGCAAAAGGCCTAAACCATTTCACTGCAATCCATGTATAAACTTAGCATTGGCCGACTGCCAGCCATTTTACTGAAAATTGAACATTTTTCTTTGTGGTATGTTTACCCTTTTTTTCCACTTCAAACTCTCTATCTAGAAAATTTAAGTTATATATTTCACTTTGTAAACGAGTTAAAAAACATCGCTGTTCAAAAAATTCAACATATTTAGACTTTTTGCATTTCTAAAGCAAAGTGAAGTTACAATCATTACAAAGTTAAAGTGATCCTCTGCAGTGTTCCTCGCCCTTACAAAACTATTACTTTTATCACCTTAAGAGTCAGAGCTGCACTTTCCTTATCTGTGTAGTCACTAAAATCTAAAGCTAAATTGGCTATATTGTCATAAACAGAAATAATTCTTTGCGTTCTAACTCAGATAGTACCATCGAAAGCGGTAATAACACTCAACAGTTCAAACAACAGAAAGAAACAATAGGTGTTTTTGATGTGAAATTCTCGAACATAAATTTAAAACGCCTTTGTTAGTTTAGAACAATATTATAGAAAAATCTTTGTACAATATCGTCAATACCATAAACGTACTAGAGATCTTTTGTCATATTGTCAATGAATAATAAAATTCAGTTACTACGCAATTGCTTGGAAATTCTTAAAAATGGGCATCCTATCGTCTACCACAGATCTTGCATTAATGTGCATACAGCGGTGGAACGTTTAAACCAGATGGCTATGTAGCTGGAGACTTTAACCGAGCTTTAGTACAGGCTAGAACACCAAACCGGGCTCCGCCACTGTAAGACTGATGAGTTCAGCTATTCGACCTGTAGAGACTTTCGACAGTGTGAGTTTATCGAACTGCGAGACAAAGAATCGACACACAAGAAACTTGCTATGAAGAGTTATCTTTAAATTGGGAGACTCAAAGAAAGCCTAAAAACTGTGCCCAGGGGTCACTAAACACACGTATGAGTTGATCATTCTTATGAGTAAATTACTTGACACAGCAGTTGGAGAGATGGTCTAAGACCGATTAAGTTCACTTTAAGGGCTGAAAATGTAAGAACCAGGATAAAAAGGCAAGGAGTTGAAGTTCTTCTAAAAAACGTAGTTAAAGTAGGCAAAATAGAACACAGAGGTTACTATCAACTCAAAGTTCAGCCTAAGGTGTGAAGTCCAGCTGAAAAAACTCTGTAAGCAGCTTAAAAATGGGGGTGCAAGGCTCTTGGAGAGCAAGCCTGACTTGCAAGTACGACACCAGCTAGGTTCTTAAGTTGGGAGAAAACAGCACCTAGAGTCACTGGGCACAATTATCAACTGACTCGGCTCACTCGGCAGCCATAGCTGTATAGAGAGCAACGTCTTAGAACAACTTCAACCCCTTGCCTTCTTGTCCTTGCCTTTTACATTTTCATTCTTCAAAGTGAACTTGATCGGTCTTAGACCATCTCGCCAACTGCTGTGGCAAGTAGTTTACTCATAAGACTGATCAACTCCTCCAAGTTTTTAGTGACGCCTGGGCACGGTTTTTAGGCTTTCTATGAGTCTCCCAATTTAAAGATAACCCTTAGGCTTGTGTAAAAAAGCCCCTTGTTTTGGAATACAGTGGCAAAAGAGAGGCAGCAATCTTTGGGATTTTGTGAGTCAGGGCTATTTGCTTAAGCAACCTGTACAAGTAAACAGGTTCTTTGAAATACTCAGCAACTTCTGCATCGCAGCTACAGCTACCGATATACCTCCTAACAAACCCGTCAACTTGGCTCAAAGGTAGTTCGCTGACAGAAATACTGAGCCTAAGAGAGTCTATGGAGAGATGGAAAAACGAGCGTTTGGCAGGCTTGCTAGACTCAAACGAGGAGGCTTCATTTACATGCTAAAACATCAGCTCGGCCAACTTTGACGAGTCGGTGAAACTTTCCAGCAACCAAGAAAAAAACTGTTTTATCTAGGCTGCCTTTATAGGCAGATCTTTTTCATTCAGAGACTCCCATATTAGGTCACGGCTGGTTGACACCCTGTTTGTGATTGGCCAGTCGGCACCTGCTCAAATTATTTATTTCAAAGAGATGCAATTCAGCCAGCCAAGTGAGCCATACCAGACTTCCCTACAAGATTCACAATTGTTTCAACTGGCTGGCAGAAGTCGAGAGAGATGAGTTAGCCAAGCCAGTCCTGCTTTCTTGTTTTTTGAAAACCAAGCCCATTTGGTTGCTGGCTTCTGCTAAGACATCAACTCTGTGGCTTTGCATCCAGTAGAAGAAGCTTCTTTCCAAGGCAAAGAAAAAGATAATCTCTACAGAGCGCTACATCAGAGGCAAAACGTGGGATCAGGTGATCATGAGGTCATGAGAGATCAACACTTGTTACCCATTTGACTTCATTATTAGCAACATAAATAGCTGGCAATACGTTATCCAGCCAACACTCTGTACTTTCTGTGTATCACTGCTATAGGGAGCATGTTTCCAGTGGCCAGATCATGTCAATTCAGAGAGCACGCAAAGACGCTGGATGTGGTAGCACCATGTATATGGTGAAGAAAGCCAAATTAATTTTTGGGATAGTGGATGGACCTACCTATGCAGTCCTGCAACCCCGCTTTTGACTAAGGCTGATCACACCACTAGAAAAATAGCAGCCACTTCAGTCATTGCTGACAAGTGCACACGCAAAAGAGGCCAACCCAATAAAAAACATAATTGCTTGAACCTTTGCCGGCTCTGATACTGCAGGTTCTTTCTGTAGTAGCTCAGATCCCCTATGTGTCAAAGCTGCAAGCTTGCTTCCAGAAAAGTTTCACGCATAGCTGCTCTTAACAGTTGAGCCGAGTTGAATGCTGAGATGTCGACTAGCAACAGCCAACAGCTGCTTAGGTCTTCTACGACTAGCAGGTAAAAGGGCTTGCTAGGTACTGAAAAATATTGTCATTCGCACACTTTTACCTGGCGTACTAGCAGTACGGTGTCACTTAATCTTGCTTCCTAGGCTGAATGAATGGTCCCTAATTGCTCCACAGGAAAAAGAAGTGTGGTGGCAGAGCACTAAGGCTAGGGCTGGCTGCCCTGCTAACCTGCAACCAACGTCATGATTAGACGAGTCTCGATACAGCAGGAAACTCAGCCGGGAGGGGAGAGACTTGGGCTACCGAGTCAAGCCCAACAAAAAGCCGACTGAAGCCAACAAGGAGTCAAATCGAGCCAACAAAGAGCCAATGTGTCAAGAAAACATTGAACGGAGAATATTTATAACATGGGTATATAAAAATAATAAGAAATAACAAAAAGGAAGCGATTCTAAATTCTCTCTGCACACTGTTGACTTTATGCAAACATACAATGTAGTTCACATGTACTCAATTTTTGTTTGGGAAATAAACTAAGCTTTTGTTTCCAAACTCAGTTATTTTAGATTTGCTGCATACTTACTGCATATCCAAAAATAATGTTTCAATATATTATTGTAAAAAGATTATCTAATGTGCACATGCTATCAAATTTGTCTTCTTCCAAAGTTTTCAGAAAACACACACATGAAACTCTAAAACTGCTTTATATGTCAAAATGGGATAACTGTAAAAATAACTGCAAAACGTGTCTGCTGGTAGAATAAAGTGATAGACTGGCCTATTCATTGAAGTCATTTTAAATCAAACTGCAAATAAATGCTATAAATCCACATTTACTGAACGTGAAAAAACAGAACATCACCAAACATCTGCGTAAGTGAGTCATCATATAGCTAGCAGTCAAATTGGCTTTCATTTTCTTCAGCACATCTACGATCTAGAATTTTTTCATATGTAGAAATAAATACTGCCAGAGAAACCACAGGAGCAGATAGGCTAATTTTTTAAACAGTTACCATTCAGTTTGTTACTTGTTTTGAGAAAGAACTAGTTCTTTAATTTCATTTCAATGCAATCTTTTTAAAGCAAATTTTATGACATTATGCATAATTAGTTTTTGCCAAAAATATTTAATAATTTTAATTATTAATAAAATTATTTTGAAAACTAATTTGATTCACAAGCCCTTATTATGCAGAATTTGGCATACAGTCAGAATCACGAATCCAAAAAATAATAAATATCTTTTTTTTTGTCAAATGCAGTCAGTGTTTAAAGTTGCTCATTTTAAACTAGTGTAATGTTTATTTTTATGAATTATATGCCCGAAGGTTCTGTAGCAAAAAGTGAATTTATGAGACTCGCGACCTATTAGTTTTCCATCAATAGAATGATTTGCAGCGAATAACTGTATTTGCAATAAAGTTTATCGTAGAATAAAAAGTGATGTGAAACTAAAGCTATTTCCACTAGATTTTATATTGGAATTTTCTGATTTTTGACTAAAAATTGGTTTCAAGCTAAAGCTTGTGGTAAGACTATTCCATCATAGTCAAAATATTGAATTTAAAAAAGAATAGAAATAGCTGATTTTGGAAGTGAACTTTTCATATATCGTGTATGAAAAAAGGAAAACTAGCGGTTTCCTTCACATTTATTGCCTATTACCAGGTGTGAAGGATATAAAGAACATTATGCCAACTGCAGGAAAGGCTGTTGTGTAAGTAGTGATTTATGTCCGCATTTATTACCAACTAAAGTTATCCTTATTTAATAACCTAAAGCACTATGAGGAAACTGCGTCAAAACTGTTGGTTATAAAATGAGCAGATACAAACATAATTGAATAATTTATGATGGCTTCGGTTTGCGGAGACACTCTAAATAAAACTAAATTTTAAAGAATAACACAGTTATATTGTATAGTGTTAGAGTAAACTTGGAAAGCTAGTGTGACTTATTGTTAAAATCAAGTCATGACTTATTGACATTAGTCCTTCGGCACCCTGCTTTACTTCATCAATTGTGCAAACTGTTTATTTACATCAATATGTAACAAAAAGTTACTGAAAGGAAATTGAAATTACTTTTTGGTAAAGTGCAAGGAACAAGCCAGGGTGGTGTCAATTGTTAGTTGTATAGGCACATGCATTTTGCCATTCACTGTAAAATATATAACACAAATACAATTATTTATTTTTGAACAAGTACCTGAATGTAAATACAGTTTGTAAATGTAAATTGAAAGTTTGTTTGTGTCTTTTCATCCAAAAACTTTCAATCTCATTAAATGTTTCATAATCACATTTAGGTAAACCATTTTAATTGTGAATATCATAAAAATACCTGCAATTCAGTCAAACATTTTCAGTCATAAAGAAGTTAAGTAAAACTTGTATTATAAATGTAGCTCAAAGATTGTTAGGAAAAATTGATGTCTAACTTGGTCAAATATAGCTGACTAACTGCTGCAAATGTACTTCAATGCCTTTAAAAACATCTTCAACTGTAATTTTGATCTTCATCTCTGTAGTAAGGCATAAAATAAAAATTTTAGGGTCTTTGATATTGACTATTTTACTTTCCAGTTGAGTTACTAGTTTGTAATTTGTTAGAGTCACAAATCGAAACTTTTTTTGATTAACCACCCGTTAAAAGTATTAAATACTAAAAAATAAAAATATTACTTAACAGTATTAAAAATAAAATGTTAAAGCATATGACAATTAGTTTATTTTCTGTGGATTTTGCAGCTGCCAAAAATTGATAGTGTTTTAGCAACTTATCACGATATTTTCTTCATGTAATCTTACCTTGTTCACTGAAGTACCCATAAGTAAGGTCAGGTAGTGTAATGAGATCCTTAATTGTCTTTCCATCTCTACTTTTAAGTTTCATCAGCTCTTTCTGTTGCTCTGCTGTCACACAGGTCAGCAGTAGTTTTAATGCTTCAGGTTTCTTTTTAAGTGCTGCCCAATGCGCGGGTGTGTTCCCAGAACGAGTTGCTGTTTTCAAGATCTCAAACCTGTGCTCAAGTGAAAGGTTACTTAGAAGATACATTATCATATCAATGTCACCTTTTGCTGCAGCCTCATGTAAAGGTATTTCACTGTCATCATCTTCATGCTTCATCACCTCATAGAACTGATATGAAGTAAACCCTGCTAGCATAAGCTTCATGGTTTCTATATCCTTTGCTGCTGCTGACCTTACTGCAGGTATGTAATCATTAGATCCTTTGCAAGAGAGCATTGCTTCATACCGATCTTCAGCACTCGTATTCTTCAGCACTTGTCTCAATCTCCAGTGCTCTGTCCAACTGTCGCAATATCTGCTCATCAGTTGTTTTAGTTCCGTGCTGTTAGCAGCCATGATGAAAGTAGGTCAATAATCAGCTAATGCCTAGCAGTCAGGCAGACTAGTTGCTAAACACTGCATGAGGTGTGTGCTATATTACGTAGTAGGTGTAATGGAGACTGCTCCTATACGAATACCTTATCTCTTGTTTGTATAAGTATTTGTATTGTTCCCGTACACTTATTTGTCACAAGAATCCTATTATAATGGTGTCGTTTTTCAACCATTGTTACTGCTCAAAAAGGTTAGCTTTGAATGAATAATATTCTCTAGACTGAAATGAATATTCTGTAGCCTGTGAGCTTGCAATTGATAAACCTATATGTGCGCTCATTTAAGATTGCAAAGCGGTACATGTATGATCAAACATTGGAAGTTGTATTCACAGGTATTTATTGTAGGTGTTATGCTTTTAGCTTAAGATTTTATTGGCAAAGTGGCCAGTACTGGAAAACTGTTGTCGAGGTTTTTTGAGCCTCTCATTAATATTTTTACTAAGCCAAAAGCTTGGGTCAGGCAATTGAATAGCCCTAATTGAATATTTATGTAAAAATGGCATCTGCCAGTTTATCGACAAAGAATTTTAAGTTGTGTCTACAAGTAGTTGTTTTATTAGTGATACCTTTTAAAATGCTACTTTATCAACAAGACAACAACTAAAACGTGCTTGTTTTTCAGACATTCTGTAATTGGCAAATACGTTATCTCCAATATTAATAACGGAGCCCCTAATCCTATAAGATGAAGTTTTATTCTACATCAGATTGCTAAAGGTAAAACTGTATAGTGGAGTAAAAGGAATCAATTGGTGCAATAAGCTATTATAAATGCAATATTGCAATACATTTATTCATTGATGTACTTTGCAAAACATGTTGTAAACCATCATGCTGAAAACTAACACTTTAGGGCAGGGATGGCTAAATGATTTTAGCTGCAATCCGTTACAGCCAAATCTGACCAGTTAAAGATCCGCAACAAGCTGACTATGCACTCTTTTCTTTTTTATCATACATAAATGCACAGTTAATTGTGTACATCTTAAACAAGGTCTCAGATACGATTTTAAAAACTGTTTATATACTTAATTTGAGCGTAAATCAGTGAATAAATGTTCTGCTGGAAATATGTCTGGTATCAGTGCGAAAAATGATGAGTAGGCCTTTACTCCACAATACTATCGAAACGTGAATTTTTTGTCACTTATAATGACTCTTAAGGTTCATGAAGATTAGTGTTTGTTAGTTTTGTGTCATTCTTTTCTCAAAATGATAGCTGCAAACAAAGAATTTACCAAATATCAAAGAAAAGTTCACAAAACATATTTTTAAAGTAAATTAAAAAAAAAGTATTTTGAAAGTTTGGCTGAATTAAAACCAGCTACTCTGAATCTAGATCCGCCTTTTAGTCGACTTGAGGAATTTACCAGTAAATGATATAGTCGTGTGTTGATTTGGATCTCCGAGTGTAATTTCATTTGCAACCACAACACATAATTACTTTGTAATTGACATTTGTTCCCTTGCTCTTTTCGTAAGTAACATGTATCTTTGCGAGATATTCTTTACAATTTTTTCTGGTTACACTGTATTTTTGTACAAAAATAGACTCTGTCTGTGAACTGTGTGAACTATATTTAATATTCACTTTTAGAACAACCCTTGTTGTTTGATGTACCACCTCTTTGATATCTGCAGAAATATTGTCCAATACCACTTGAATGATATTTATATTTAGAATAATAATTGATGTGTCTATGTATCAGTACAAACTTCATAGTATTTACAATAATAAAAACAGTGTCTGTTTGTTCACCTATCTGTCTATCTGTCTGCCAACAGCCATGCTAAAGGCATTACATAAATAAGATTAGGCCACACAGAACTCAAACTTGGATGTCAGATTTAAAAGTGAGCACACTACCACTACACCATTCAAGTGCCTTACCACATCATAGGTTACTCATGACAATCTCTCGCAATGACCGCACTAAAAAGAGCACCAGTCTAAATATAATAAGTTTTCCATTAAATATGTTATAAAAAAGATCATGGGAGGTCCTGGAGATCCTTGGATACATTACACTTGCTTACACGGAGTATATGAAGATTTTCTATTTGCCTTGACTGTGTAAATCTGAAAACAAATGACTGACTTTGGGAAAGTATCAAATATATGATATCTTTTGTAACAACAAATGCAAGTGTCACGAAAGTTTACGAAAATAACTTAAAAACTTCAAATATTTTCAAAAATCATATTTCGTGCATATTTAACATCAAAACTGAAGTATACAAACATATTTTAATGCAGTTGTACAGAGTCACATAAAGTCCTGTATTAAATCTAATTTTTTTAGAACAGATACCTGATAATGTACAAACAATCACTTAAAATACATTTGCAACATTTAATGTGCATCTCTGACAATTTGTACCATATACATCACAAATATACCACAGGCACAGAATACGTAATACCTTTGCATGCACGTCTTGTGTGCACCAAACTTACGCCTTACAACAACTCTACAGGCAAAAGATTTGTTGTTATAAGAAACCTATCTGCTTTTTTTCATTTAACAAAATTGCAAATTAGTTTCAACTGCAACCTCGAGATTTTTTTCAAAAATCCATAGCGTTTTAGCAAAACATTTTAAATTTGTTTATGTGTTTTTTTTGTGTGGACTATAATGAAAACAATATTAGTATGCCATTCCATGGAAATTATGTGTCCCAGCAATAGAACTGTAGAACGAACTGTGTGAGCAATATCTTTTATCCATATAGAGTAATCAAAGCCGGCAAACTTGTACATCTAGTTTAAGGTTTTAATGTTTCTGACTATCAAATTGTATATTTCTGAAAAAGGTGGTAATTAGTTGCAGTAGGAGAAATATAAATAGCTCTTTTACTGAAATAAATGTAAAATTAATATAATCTTTCTGGCTAAAAAACACTCGAAGCTTTCGGAGGAAACAACTCCACCATTGACCATTTAATTTTTTGTCATTAGATTACCTCCCAGTTCTGGTACAAAGTTCTAAAAGCATATCTTTTTAGAAACATATCATTTTTAACCATAATGCAGTTATATTATAAAAATATAGAAAAATACAAAATGAGCAGAATGGATATTAAATACTTTCTCCTAATATTACAATGTAGCAAACACCACTTCTTATGAAAATATATTTAACAATTATTTACTTATTTAACAAAAAGATAACATTTTAAATTTCGAAGAGTTTATTAATTCTACTGTTATCTCCATATACATGTAACACTGTGCACTTCTACAAATACAATCTATATTTAGCTAGATATTTTCAGCTATTATATATTTTGCTGTTTATAGTGTTAGCTTTAAAACACATAAGTTTGGCATATAGTGTTTATATTTTACGGCAAATTTAAAAGTGTGTTTGTTTTAAATTACTTGATAACGAAACACAAAACATGCAGGCGCATTCGCAGCATGTCTGTAGGTATTAGAGTGGTATGTGGGTGCAACTGATAGTAGATCATATTATTGAAGTTTAGCGATTATTAGCAAAGATTAGTGACATGAGAGAGAAACGGCTTATGTCAATGTCTAACTTTATTGAGATATTTATTTTCTGAGCCAAAATGTTCGTAAGTGTATGAGTAGTTGTTAACTCAATGCTTAGACTGTCCATTTCTGTTACAATATACTGTGATTTCATATGGCTTTGAACTTTACTGTGGTTAACATATAATGTTGTATAGAAGTAAAAAGTAAAATACTCTAATAACTCAAAAGCTAGCAATGCTCTTCTAAGAGATTTCTTATGTTACTTGAAGGGAAACCGAACACAATTTACTGATGAAGGCCAACTTTTACCTTATTTGTATTGTACAATTTACTACGTTTAGCAAAATCTAAATTATTTCTTGCAACACATAAACACTCAGAGTAATATTTTAGAAACAAAAAATGCTCGTGCATTCACATATAACTGAGTACAGAGTCTTTTTTCAAATGCATATTTCGTAAAAAAATCGCATAGATAACGCCATTGCGAAAATGAGTGTGAAACAGACTTGCCACTAGGCACACTGATTCTCAATCAATCATCCAATAACGAGACACGCAGCGTTTCAATTTATTTGTGATTATCTAATGTGATAGAGACCGCACGTCCCCAACAATTGTGACAACCAAGTGAAACAAGTGCACATATAAAACACATTCTATGATCGTCATTGCTAATACATAGCGCTAAAAATTTCAAATATAATTTATTTCTATCATTCTTTTATTATGTTCACAATACAAAGGCTGAAAAACTCACTGCTAAGACTACTACTCCTCGCTCGTCTACAGGTACCTCAAAAGAAAAAAACTTGAAATTTGTGCTTTCTTGCGTTATTTCCTACATAATGTTACCTGATCCAAATGGTAGTTATAGAATCAGAAGATGATAACTAGAATGACGCAGATTAAGTGAAGCTTTTTATTATAGATGAAATTAATGTAAGTTCAGTTGTGAGTTGAGAAAAATATAATTTTTAGAAATATCTTAACATAATCTGACAGCATCTTTACTTAGCTGATGTTAATGTCTTGTACAGTGGATAAGTGATTTTAATAAAATGATACAATAATAATGGTATGGTTTAATGAATAATTATATTTCAATCATTTGATTTGCGCCATTTCATAAATACATCACATTTAACAGCTTACGTTACATAAATCTAAATCGTGTTCTACAAAGAACAGCATAATATTTATAATTTGAATAGCCTGTTATATTAACTTTATCAAAACGACACATCATATAGACCTAATTATTGGCTATCACTATTATGTGAATCTTGACCTGCGCAATTCTATTGCTGTTCTACAGTCTGGTTTTGTAAGATGTTTTGAAAGTGAAGCTGCACTGTCCTGCTATTCATATATTTATACTTTTTTTACAACATAACTATTATCTATATGTAGAGCAATTAAGATTATAACAAACTGGTCAAAATTTGTGTGTGTTACACCATCATCATATTAATTTCAGAATGTCGCACAGTATAGTGTTAAGGTAATTTATAACTGCAGGTTGACTGTATGTTTGTGTATTGTTCTGCAGAATGAGTGACAGTGACTAATTGAACCAAATTTTTGGTGAAAAAATGTGCTTTTATTACATTGCAGTTTAGGTATGAGTTACTGCAGGTACTTTTGAAGTTGACCTCATAGATTCCTTACAGATAATCTTTAAAAGCTCTCTTCAAAATTCAAGCATATTTCCAGCATATACATTTCTTGTGCGAAAGCTTTTAGCTTCTGTAGAGTAATTTACTGTTATCTTCAGTTCTCCATCACTATCTTTACTAAATGATTTAAAATAGCTAAAATTTAAAGCCAGTTATCATTTGTGTTAATAAAATTTCTGCATAAACTTATCTTTAATGTTGTACAAGCTGTAAAAGTGGTAATTCTGCTGAAGAGTAGTATAATCCATATATAATTATATTGTAGATACAGCTTACTAGTCAAAACTTATCTTCCCACATTCGTGTTGTGATCTGTCACTGTTAGTTTGATTCTCATAAAACATCCTGGGGGATCAAAGTCTCTTCGCTCTGGTTGCTAACTTAATATGATACTGCGCAAGGTTTTCTAAAACACCAGTGCATTGACCATGGCTCAACAGACGCAATGTGTTTAGCAGTCTCGCTAGCCCTAACCCATCACAAAGGACTTTGTGCCCTGCACTGGAATTAACGATTTCACCTTTATTTCCATTTCTCCGTAAACATCAAATTATTTGTTGTTATTTTTCGAGATATTATAAATCTCCAAAGTTTTGGCAATACTGTCACTAATCAATAAAAAAATACAATCTAACCTCAGCATCAGTAGTGTTTACAATATCTACACATGGTACAGTTATTGTACCCATCTATTAAATATGGGTAGCATGGATCGATTAATGGCTTGACTCGACATGACTTTTGCTTGCATGGAATGATTGCTAGAATTATAGAGGAAAAAATTAATGCCAACACAATCAATAACAAACTGAGGCCTAATTTAAATCTCCAATTTATTATTATATAGTTATATAGTAAAGATTAGGTTTCCTTTTGATGAAACAATCCTCCAAAACAACGCAAATCCTACAAATATAATCCTGTAGGCTAATCGCTTTAAGTGACCTGTAAAGCCTGTACTAGTAATGGTAGCATGAATATAACAATAATAAAGCAATCCAAATTTTATGTTTATATTTATCAAATATTTTTTTAAACAATTAGGCATTTTTGACTATTCAGAGCGAACAGATAATTGAAATTCCCTTACTAACTTTTACTCAATTAGCCAAATTAATTCAAGCGAATTGGATTAACATCAAATGTAGCCTGTGCAACTCAGCCGGAGTCTCAATGTCACTCAGTCATATCAAATTATTTTTTTGTACTAATGTGCAGTACTACATATTTAAACATATCATATTTAATAAATTATATTATAAAATAACTACATATATTTGTAAATAATATTTATTTAAAGTTATTCATAAATTACTGACAGTTGAGGTTATCCTGTCCAATGATGCTCTCATGCTGTTTGGTACAACACCAATAGAGAATGGAACCTTTCTCTATTTCACTGTTAATCTTGTAGTTGTCCCAAATTACTCCAGATAAAGCTGGCTCTCATGGAAATGCCTGATGCACATGACCGCCCTAAAGGTAGTCTGCAAAATGTTACGTCGACATGCTTTGCCTTAGACAATCATAGTTTTGCTAAATTTGGCGACTGAGAGACAGGAACTATAAAAAAGGTTATGCCACAACTTATAGTGTCAAATTCGCAATTAGCAAAGATACATCTACCTATTGAAATTAACTGGTTGCAGCTAAAAGAGAATAAAATGTGTTGAATTACTAAGGAATAAGTAAAGAAATTGTTACCGGAAACGGCCGATTCGAGAATCGGTGATGCCCCAAGGTAAATGCACCAAAATATATTTTCAACTTTGAACTTGCTGAACTGGTAAAAAAATCAGCTAAAATTTTGTTTTCTTGTTCAATTAATGTAATATCATGGATTACCAATCATATAAAACATTCTTAAAATTACATTTACACTTTAAAAATTGAAAGTTTTCTTGCAATTGCATGCAGATAATGTTTTTGCTTCCTATTTATTTCCTAGCAAGAATTTTTAGTTTTAATTCATAACAGCAAAAGAGCTTTTCTTGTTGCTATTTGTACAGTCTAACAATTAAGTTTAACAATAAAAGTTTAATAATTTGCATTGCCTCTGCAATGCAAGCTGAAAGTATTTTAGGAAAGTTTCACTACTTATGTTACTGTTCATCTTCTTTAATTCATGTCCTGAAGTAGTAGGTTTAGTTATTTAACCAAAACATTTAATATTCTAGAGTTTTATAGTTATCAGAACTCAGACATAACCATTTCATAGACAAAGTTAATTAATTCTAATTCAAGAGGGTGAGTCATCTGGTGGTACTTTTTTACTCAAATTTTATTTAGCACTCAAAATTGTGTCAACACAAGTTTGATGTTAGATACTTTGCAGAAAACCACTTCAACAATTTTGGTATGTTTAATAAAACTTTAACACCAACAGAAAACTTAGAATACTTTTGCTAAGCTATAACTATTTAATTTAGCTGCTAAACTTACAGCAACAGGTGAAAGGCGAAAGTTGTTAAATTAAAAGTGTTGCATGAATTTTATGCATCACATCTTATTTATTTTATGCACCTTTTACAAAATGTCAAAAAACATAAATCACAATATGTTTGAACAACTAAAGACAATTTACCTCAAGAAAATATCTAAAGTTTTAGTAAAGATGCCTACTCAAACTGAATACTTGATTTGTTAAAAATATTTTACACGGTTGATTTATAGGGTTGTCTGTGTTTATATGTTTTTTATTATGTTAATGGGTTAACTTCTATACATTTCAGCACCAGAGGTGACACCTTCAGAGTCTCAGTGCATATATAAGTAAAAAACTAGAAAAAGTCTTTTTTTGTATTGTGGTTTAGCTTTTCAACGAATATTTATCATTTTCCTGTGGTACGGTCAGACATGGTCCCTTGTTTTGACCCATATCTAACAAATATATTATAATAAACAGGAGTACTTCAGTTTGAAAATTTTGTGTTTATTGAACACCTACTCCCTTTTAGCATTGTTACTACCCAATGGCAAATACAGAATGTAGAAAATGTTGTGCACTAAAAATAAATATCAACTACAACGACCAAGTTACTTTCAAGCACGAATTGAATAAATAAACAGAAGAACTGGTATGAAATTAAAAGCATTCAGTTCCACTAATACCATAAAGCAGTTTTCTTCTATTTTAAACCAACAAAATACATCAAACTAACAACTTTAAGTCAAAGGCCTTTTTTTGTGTATAAGGATTATCTTAAACAAAAAGTTCGGTAAAACAATAAAATTTTCTAAAAACAAAATGGTGAATTTACGTTTTAATAATTTAGCAACGTATATCAATACTCAGACGTAAAAAAAAAATTGTGCAAATAGCTAAAAAAGACTTACTAAATAAACGAAATAAAAGGTAAACAAATATTCACTCCTCTCCATGTTGAGGAACTCCTAAGGAACTAACATCACATATATACCGTGAAACCCTTATGATCATTTAACCAACAAATTACAATAAACCAGTAGTTCTGTTTTATGGGAAATGCTGAATGCATCATGAAGATGGTTTGTACAGAAGTGTTTAGACATCTATGAGAATCGTTGGCTTTGACTTCTCTTGTGGGAAACTTAGGAATCATGAGCTGTCTACTTGTGCTAATTACTTAGATACTTAGCGATAGCAAAGCTGAATACACAACAAAAGATAGTCAGACCAGTATCATGAGTGGGACTTACTTGGAGCCACACCTTCTATGTGAACATTCCACAGCCAATCCGTTCTAGCTTATTTACATAACTATTATTTTTTACAAAGTCAAACTATGGTAATTGAATATGATTGCTTTTTGGTAGCGCCTAAAAAGATTTCTTGCAAAAACTTTTTTTATTTTTTTCTATTCTATGCTTACATGTATGTTTATTGTTATAAATGTGGGAGTGATTGTTACTGGTTTTTTATGAGGGTAAGCCTAGTACAGTCCATGGTATTAAATCGGTAGTATTGGAGGTTAGCGGGTAACACAAACAAATGTCACTTCCAACAGCAGGCTCACACCATGAAGATGTTTGTCTCTGTTGTCCTCTCTGCAATTATTTTTGTGATAATGTTCACCACAAGTTGGAGAAAAAGCGCATATTTTCGCAAAATTGTAGCTATCAGGCACTGCCAATAGTGTTATAAGCATTTGTGACTAAAAAATTCAGGTGGATACCAAAGAATGATACATATAATATGCAGTTTGTATTGTATAAAAAACAGGAGCGCAGAACAACCAACTCAACTCAACTTATTCAATACGAACATTAGCCATCTTCTGTTGTGCATAGTGTAATGCGTTGCATCAAGCCCGACCAGGTATAATAGAACAGAAGTAGCAAAAAATGTCACACATGCAACTGTGAGAAACCTTCATAGGTATAGTTTATAATATTCTACACGTTCCCATGATTTCAAACTCATTGCCATCAATACAAATTATTGCCATATCGCTCTAGGGTTTGCATGCTCTGGTGAGATGTGCTAGACGAGATTCAGCATCACTTACTTTGTCGCTATTATCCAATTCAATGTCTGCCTGGTCTATATATTCTGCCAAAATATCTATGTCTGAATAGATGGTAATTGTTGAGGAATAGTTCTATTCGGTCCTGCCATAATTTGGTATATGCTTAGGTTACTAATACATCTTTGGGTATAGTTGACCATAACTTATATTTTCAATATCAACGAAATAACTTTTTTGATAGTACATGTGGTAGTGCACTTTGCTTGAGGCATTTTAAAAATAATTTACCCCAAACATTCAAAAAGTTGAGGTGAGTATCTTTCTGTTGTTTGAATGAGTTTCTAGCTATCTCTAGTAGCAGAAAGACTTACTTGCAAGTAGCCCTATTTATCTTGCAGAGTACGGACATTCTTTGTGAAGAAATTGTGCCAATGCCACATTTCCTACACAGAGCATCCAGTTCAAGCCACATGTGCTAATCTAATCTGCCTTGCTGATGGTAAGGTGAGCTAAAGACATAGTCTATATTGAACATTGTCATGAATCTGTGAACGCTTTCGTTTGTGAGACATAGTTCATTATTTGTCAGGAGTATTTTCATGAGTCATCTTTTGTTAAAATAAATGTTTAAATGCTAATTGTTTGGTATATCATAAAGATTTGTTGATAAAGATATGTAGATTGAAAGGAAATTTTTTGTGTAAAACCTTTTACTGGCATTCAAATAATTTATCTGTATTTTTGATTACTTTTATATTTGGTTCATATGCATGTTTGATCTGGCTGATACCTACTTTTGTAATTTCTACATTGCCAGGTGGTAGAAAAATATTACAAGGGTGGCGGGCTTCCCAAAAACATATTAATCATCAGAATTTTATACAATTTGTAATATCCCAAAAAGTTGATTGTTGCCCACAATTTTTATTATAAGAAAATGTGAACAGAAATTATTTAAAACTTCATAACATATGGAATGCGTTTGCCGCGGTTAAAATTACAGACAAATTAACACAACAGTAAACGTGTTCAAATGTGATATAGTTAGTAGAAAACAGCTTGATGAAGTCTGTTCTACTACCAATATTGCGATAAAATTCTTTCATATAGATGCAGTTAATTCAAACTGAGAAAACTGAATAGAAATCCTGAATATACTGAATTATTGTTAACAGTGAGTACATAAAAAGTGGGAATATGTATGCAAAATATTATCATTGCTGTAGAAGCTATTTATAAAGATTTTGAATGTTGCAATGCTGGTACAAATGGGTCAATATAGTATCATAATTAAATACAACTTTGAAGCTTTGAGGGTAAACAATATTCTTTAGTCTGGCTGAACAAAGAAAAAATGCAAGCTGCACCTAAAAAAGTTTTAAGTAAAAACATGTAAGATTACAAACAGAACATATACTGTTATAAAATTTTGTAATGAGTGCACATAATGAACTCAAAACTTGTATGTTTGTGAAAAGAAATTCTGCATGTCAATGTACTGCTTTAATAAAAACATGGTTGCAATTTGGCAACAAATTTTCAAATAAAATTGATAAAAGATAGTTAATTATAGAACTAATTAGTTTGTAATTATTTAAATAAATTATTTAAATAAAAAATAACATAAAAAATGTGAATAATGAATATATTTTTTTTCAATAATTGTGGCAAACAAGCTGTGAAGCGCTTGAGCCAGCTAAAAGAAACAAAAGTTTGAAATTTAAAGTTTAAACTTAGCGATGGAAGAACGGTTTGTGTTAAATTGTAGTGAAACATGACAACAAATAAGAAACACGCCAAAAGTAATCCTTCATCATGCGTATTGAGAAACTTGTTAATAGCTTTTATTTTAGTTTTAGCTGAACTAATAAAGGTGTTTCAATTAAAGTTTATATTTATATCTTAATAAAAATTTCTCTCCCTAACAAATCTCTGTAAAAATTCTCACTACACTTTATTTTTTTTGCACAATAAAAAACTATAACATAGGCTAATGATATGTCGAGTACTGACAACCCTGCATCACCCAGAGTGATATAGATATGGTAAAACCATCATGATCGTGTAAACAACAAGTTACAATAAACCGGTAGTTCTGCTTTCATAAAAAAATTTGAATGCATCATGAAAATAGTAGGTAATATAATTTTTGCTTCTGTTTCAAGAAACTTAGAAATCATGTTTTTTCCATATTTTTAAATAATTTACTTGAACATCCAGTTAAAGCTAAACTAAATACAGAGCAAAAAATAATCAGCTCAGTGTCATAAGTTGGGTTTTAATTACTCGGAGTTGCACTTTCAACTTAAACGTTCCACTGCCAATCGGTTCCCATTACTTACCTACATAACTAGTCTTTTTTACAAAATCAAACTATGATAATCGAGTATGATAACTTCTTGATAGCTCCTCTAAAAATATAGTAGCAAAAAGTGTCTCATACAATATTGTGAGAAACCTTCATCTGTGCAGAATATAATATTTTACACATTCCTATGATTTCAATTTCACTGCTGTCATATGCCATACAAAATATTGCTTTAATGCTTTGGGTTTGAATGCTCTGGTGAGGTGGGCTCGACAAGATTTAGCCTCATTTTCATTATGATCTAATTCAATATATGCGTGGTTCATCTATTCTGTCAAAATATTTATGTCTGAATTGATATTAATAGTTGAGGGTCCATTTGATTAGACCCTGCCATGGTTTAATATTTTCAGAGGCTACTAATATGTCTTGGGTTAAATTTGACCATAAATGAAGTGTTGAATATTAATGCTGTAGCTTCCCCAATAGTATATGTGGTAGTGCACTCAGCATGAGGTAGCTTTACAGGTAATTTTTCTCTAACATTTAAAGGCTTGAGGTTAGTATCTCTCGGCTGTGCGAATGGGTTTCTAGGTGTCTGTTGTAAAAATGACATACTAACATGTATACCTTTTTATCTTTGGGAATACCGCTATTTTTTCTGAAGAAATTGTGCCAGTGCAACATTTCCTCAGTTCTAGCCATGATTCTTTAGATTGTTTGATGTTGCCGCAGTACTGATATATTACCTTGATGATGGTAAGCACAGCAAAAGATGTGGTCTATATTCCACATTGCCATGAATCTGTAAGCTATTTAGCTTTTGAGACATAGTTCGCTGGTGGTCAGGAGTTGGTTCATGGGTCCTTTTTTATTAAAATACATTCAAAAGTTAATTGTTTGGTATATCATAAGGATGTTATTTATATCATATGTTGACTGAAAAATAATTTTTTTGTACAAAACCTCTAGCAGGCATTCAACTAGTTCATTATATATTTGAATACTTTCATATTCAGTCAGTGTGTTTGATTTAGCTGATATCTACTTTTGTAACTTTTAAACTTTCAGGAGGCAGACAAATATAACAAGGGTGGCAGGCTCCCCAGAAGGCATGTCAACCACCAAAATATTATACCCTTTGTGAAATCCAAAACATTTGATTGTTGCCCACAAAGTTTGTTATATGAAAATGAGAATATAAACTATCTTAAGCTTCATATCAAAAATAATGTGTTATGCTGCAGTTGAAAAAAAAAGCCGAATAAATAAGACAGTAGTGGAGGTATTTAAGTGTGACATAATCCGTAAGAAATTGTTATATAATGTCTGTTTCACTACAATGATTGCGATAAAAATAGTTCATACAGATACAACTGAAACAAAGTGAGAGGATCAAATGAAAATTATGAACATACTGAATTGTTATTAACAGGGAGTACACAGAAATTATGAATATGTGTGAAAAATATTACCGCTGTCATAGAAGCTATTCATTAAAATTTTGAAAGCAGATTCAAAAAGACACATTTGCTTATACAGATGTAAGCATGAGGTATTGCAATTAAATACATCAATGAAGCACGTCAAGGTAAACAGTGTTCTTTGTTTGGCGGAGTAGAGTGAATCTGAATTGCACATTTGTATAATTCAAAGCAAACATGTGAAAATGAAAACAAAACTTATACTGCAATGAGCTTTTGTAATGAGCGCTGGTAATAAAAAAAAGTTCTGCATGTTAAGGTGTATATAACATGCATACAAACTTGTGACAAATTTCTAAAAGGAATTGATAAAAGATCGGAAGAAAATTAATTAGTTTTATTTGAATAAATGAACAAATAATGTAAAACTGTAAATAATGAAAGTAGGCAATAGTTTGTTGGTGTTTAATGATTATGGCAAGCATGCTATTTAGCGTGTTAGCTAGCTAAGATAAGCAAATGTTTTAAAAACAGCCTTTTTTAAAACTGGACTGCAGCTCACAGAAAAACACAAATTGTTAATGAACTTGTTGTTTGTCTTACTAAAAGGTTGTAAAAAAAGATTGCACACCTCAGCATTCCAGCTGGATAAATTCAGATACACAGATGAGCAATCATGAGCATATGATCGGTAGCTGCAATTAATATATGAGTTACATCTTAGCAAACAATTTGGTTGCAAGGAGTGGTTGGGTGAACCGTGAATGTAGTACAATTTGTATGTGCTCTAAACGTTTTGGGTTTCAAAATTCAGTTTCATTACCAAATTGATTTTTCATCACTAGATTTAAAATGCTATAACTAAACCAGACTTTTACAGGAGAAAAACTTCTCTAAACTCTGTCTGGGAAGTCTGTGAACTATACTTCAAAATCACTTTCAGAACAACCTTCACTGTTCGATGTCCCACCCCTCGAATATCCGCAGGATTGCAGTCCAATATATATCACTTGAGTGTTCTTTATATTCACAATAATGATGTTTATTATTCTCTTTTCAAGCTTCATAATCTTTAATATATTAAAATCTGTCTGTCAGTTCACCTGTCTGTCAATTCAGTTGTCTGTTTGCTCACAACCATGTTAAAAGCGTTGCAAAATTAAGACTACATCGCATAGTATAGATTGAAACATCAATTGCAGAATGTTGGCTAAACCTAATGGTAGGAATATTAACCTGTTACTGTCTACTTGTGTTGAAACTTCAAAAATTCCATAATAATATACAGTAGATTAATTTTTGGATTTACCTGCATCTTGAAACTTCATCTTCAAATTCACAAGCAACCAGCTACTCTTACACCACTCGGCCACCTTACCACTTGTTGAAGGAATTACTCGTATACTGATTAATTATGGTAACCTCCTCCAAGTTCAATTGACTGGAAATCTTGTCAGGCTAAACACACAAATTTATTCAATAAATGTTGATACCTTTGAATGCGTTTTAGTTAGCTTAAACAAAAAGCTTCTGTATTTTCATTAAACTTACACTATAAAAATCAGAGTTTAGTTTAGATTGAGGATAGCTCTGATAAGACCAAGTGGTATGCTTTACAAACTTTTCTGCACATACTGACTATTTTAAACAATCAGAAGTCGTCTATGTACATTTAATGGTGGCAACTGTTTATACCATTATATTTGATCAAACTTTTGAAAAAGGCTGTCATGAATTTTTTTATCGTACAACTAAGCTGCAAGGTTGCTTCATCGTACGAATGCGAAAATTTTCCCTACTATTAGCATTTTGGTATCATAGTCATTATTATTTTAACTACTTCAGAAATGCAGCTTAGTTGCAAGGATAAACTTGAATTTATTTCTCATCTTGGTCTTACAACTTGATTCATATTTGTAAATGCCAAATATACTGTGATTATCCAAGTTATTTACTAATATTAGAAACCAAGCAGCAGGAGTTAGACTTTAATATGCTAAAATTACTAGTATAAAATAGGTTAGAAACAAGTCTCTTTGTATTTAATTAGGCACTACAACTAACTAGAAAAATTATATAAACAATATCATAAACCAATTGAGTTTGAATTTAATTATCAATTTTTAAAAAATTATTGTTATTATGAGCACAAATAAAAGTGGTGCCATGTTATCTGCTTATCTTCACTTCTTTTTTTCTCCTTTTACCTCTAAACTTATCAATAACTGCCATAAGTTACCTACTAAACAGTGTTATTTAAGTTCTTTTTTTAAAGTAGAAAATAAATAGTATATAGGTTACCGATGCTGACATTTTGTAATCAATTTGATTGATTATCTACTATATAAACAGCAATTGTTGTCTGTCTGCGTGTGCGTGTGCGTGTGCGTGTGCGTGTGTGTGCGTGCGTGCGTGTGTGTGTGATTGAGTGTCCGCCTTATAGAGTACCGCACTTTTCGGACTACTAGCCACTACTAGGTATCTAAAGTGCATTAACGGGAATATCCGGTTAGTACACGCCTCTATACATAACCTATTCATCATTTGCCGATTTCAGACAAAAATGACGTAATAATTACCACTCTATGGCTTTATTTTAGCTTCATGACACGCAATGCTTTTTTGTCCTTGAAGTACATATATTAGGGCAAACATGTTTTCCGCAAAATGATATCGACAATAGACTCTCTCGTTATTAGAATAAAGCGATTAAATTTTATTACCTCTATGAAACACCATGCCATTTTTGTGAACCTCGATTTCTGGCTTTTCTTAAGGTTCAATTGCTAAATCGCTGTTAAGATCACTACATTTCACATGGAAAATTGTATTATCTCAAGTAGGAATAGCATCTAGATTCTCTCAGACAAAGACACTACAATATTTTATTTTTACATAACGTATCGTCGTACCAGTATCATCGTATTCAGAGTTTTGATGGATAGCTGTTGGTGGAGCAGTATTTTTTTTCTACACACACTTCTATGCAAGAATTGTTATTAATAATTCAACACATTCACAAATTTTATTTTGTTTTCTAAGTTCGTATTTATTGTATCATTACCAAATGATCTCATATTGTAATTGTAGCAAAACAGACTCAACTTAACTATTACTTGCTAATTATTTCACTATTGCATCTAAACCCTTTACAGTCGTTTTATTTTTAAAATTTATTTGACCGGCGCAAAAAGAATTTTTCCTGATATGAAGTTAAAAAGTTGTTTGACAAAGTAAGTTTGAAAACATTTACAGTTGTTTTAGGTTTTGTTTATATGTTACAAATTTTGTTATATGTTAAATACAAATCAATTTTCTGCTCAGTTTTTTTCATTCCCCTGGCAACGCTGGGTTGTACAGCTAGATGTATTAGCTTACACATCTTTTCTTTTAAAGCTAAACAGTTAGTTTTTCATAATTAATTTCACATTTCACAACAAACATTACTGTAAGATTCATCGTGTAAGATTGCAAGTATCAGTTATCCTCTACTCTCTTATATTTACAGTACATACATTTACATACTTTGAGAAATAAATAAATAAATATATAAATTTAAATTCTTTTATTACATTCATAAACTTCTTATGACTTTTGAAGTTTATAATATAATCTTTTTAAAGTTTGTTTCATCGTTGTTATTATTTCAACTTACATTATTTTAAACATAAATTGAGTATCGTGTTTGAAGTTTAAACATTATTCATTTTCCTATCACTGATTTTATTACGTGATTAGTTTCCAATTATTAATATTACTACTATTCTTTTATTCAACCATTTTTAGCATAAATTGTTTTAATAAAATTTCAACTATAAATTATGATGACATTCTGTCATGTTTTTTAGTGTCGTCGTATTCAAAGAATTGATGGATAGTTTCTGGTGGGACAGCAACCTTTTTATACCCACACACTTTTATGCAAAAATTGTTACTATTAATTCAACATCCAAATTTTATTTTGTTTTACCAGTTTGAATTAATTGTATCATTACCGTATCATATTTTAATGTAATTGTTGCAAAACCGACTTAATTTAGCTATTACTTGCTAATTATCTGAAATTTGCATCTAATCCTTTTTACAATTATTTTATTTTTTTTAATTTATTAGACTGACAGAAAACCTTTTTGTCATGATATGAAGTTTGAAAGTTACAGTAGTTTGAAAAAGTTTGATAAACTTTACAGGTGTTTTTATTTTCTCTCAAATCAATTCAATGTTAAAAATGTTAAAAATACAAATAGATTTTCTGTGCAAAGATTTTTTTATTACCTGGGTACAAGTACAGCTTATGGTGTAAAATAGCCACTACAAGTACAAGCTTAGCAAGTACAGCTTAGGGTGTAAAATGTTAAAAAAGTACTTTACCGAAGTTGTTTTTTGCCTTTGAGCGGATTAAAATTTCATTATTTCATTTGCCTGGGAAAATTGTTTCAGGTCTCAAACAACTTGGTTTTTGAACTAACTTCTGGAACTGATTATGTTTGAGAACCGAGGCTCCACTTTACATTATCAAAATATATAGGTCACTGAAAGTTATGAAATTTTAAATTTACCTTGGTTTGAAAACCTTTACAGTTGTTTTATTTATTTTTAAATCAGTTGTCCTGCAAAAAAAACCTTTTCCTCATGATATGAAGTTTGAAAGTTGTAGTTGTTTGAAAAGTTTGAAAACCTTTACAGTTTTTTTATTTTCTCTTTTAATTTATTTCAACTACACCAAACGCTTTGAAAGTAGTTTGAAGGTTAGAATGGCAAATGTTATTATATGTTAAATACAAATCAACTTTCTCTGCAAAGACTTTTTTACTACCCGAGCAATGCCGGGTTGCACAGCTAGGCTTGGGGCCGTGGCTTCACTTGGGGATGTGAAGGCAACCTTTTTCACCCCGAGTACAGCGAGAGTCTCCAGGCACGGCTTTCCGAATGAATGAGTTGGCGAATGCAAGGCAATTGATTGCGAGGCAGGTGCGGGCCGATTGATTGCAAGTGCGAGGCAATTGATTGCGAGGCAGGTGTGGGCCGATTGATTGCAAGGCGATTGATTTCGAGTGCGAAGTGATTGATTACGAAGCGAGTGCAAGAGCGCGATTGTCAACTGCGAGGCGGGTAAAGGCTGGTCAGCCGAGGTGGGAGCTCAGCGGGAGAAGTGTGCGATCATCAACTGCAAATATAGACGGGTATGAACGGATGCATGATTTTAGACACATGAATCTAGAATATTTACTCAATTTTACCCGCATCTAGCTGCACAAGCCATTGCAGATTTCCATTTTTTTCCTTAAAATTGACATGTATATGTGCATGCATACTCTGAGCAGGACTACAATTTCAGTAGACTGCATATTTTGTGTTGTTTTGCTGTATGAAAGAAAACTCTCAATAAACCTTCTGCTACTTGTGAATCTGTTCCTGTAGGCAGGTAATGCAACTAGTTTTTCCTAAAGCAAGGCTTGATTTCAGTACCACGCAATATCTGTGCGGTAACAATTATATAAATAAATGCAAAGTAATCCAGGCAACAGTTACAAAGGCAACAGTTATGACAGTTACAAGAGTTAAAACAGTTACACACCCATAACACCACACATACACACATACACACATACACGCACACACGCACACACGCACACACGCACACACACACGCACACACGCAAATACGCGCACACGCACACCACGCAAATACGCGCACACGCACACCACGCACTTCACGCACACGCATACACGCATACACACATGTTAATGTTCACACAATCTCTTTAAACACAAATTACACCACATGACAATGTGCACCAGGATTACCGCTGAGACACCGGACATAGCCCACTATGCCATACACCTAGCACACACCACACATTTTTATTTAAAAAAAACCAAACAAGTGTATATACTTTTGTTGTTTTAACAAAACCGATATTAAGTTTCTACTCAAACTTATAGATGTTTTCAAAGTTGTCTGTGGTGTCTCAGCACAAATTTTAAGATACATATCAAAAGCGTTCGATTGTAAACTGTAACAAAATGAATATTAATAACAAACAAACCAAATAATTGAAATGTACCAGCAACAGAACAGTACACCAAATCTTGTGGACAACCATATTTGAGTCTTTTAGAGTCACCAAAAACATAAAACTTGTACATCAAGTTTTAAATTTCTATGTGTTTGATTACTAGTTTTAATGTTTTTGCAAAAAAGTGACATTGCGTGCAATGGTAAAAACTCCCTTGCTAAATCTGTTTTAAAATCAATATACTTTTGCTAGCAAATAACATTTGAAGCGTTGAAGGGAAACAATTCCATCATGAACCTTTTTAATTCTTATCATTACATTACTACCTATTTTATAGCTTTCGATTTTTTAAAGTACATAATTTCTCAAAATTACAGTTGAACTTTGCCTCTTTTAAATGTACAAGATGAGCGACAGGCAAGTTTTTAATTATTTTGCTTGTAAAAGTAGGACCTGGGGAGCACAATTCAGATGAAAACATCTTTTTACAACTTTTTTTCCAATGTAACAAACTAGAAAATAGTTTTATATTCTCATGAAGTTATTCCTTCTAGCTTTATAATTATAGCTTAATAATTTATTTATATTGTAAACATATTAGTTGTTTGGTTAGCTGTTTCTAACTATTATATTTTCTATGGTTTTAGCATTAACACACATATATTTTACATTTACGGTTTATATTTTACCGCGTATTAACAAATTTAGACCCTTTAAGTCACTGGATAATCAAACACTTAAAATGCAGATGCTTTTGCACCATGCCTGCAGGTAATACTGTATATCTTGTTGCAACTGATGGTATATATTACCATTCATGTTTACAAATTATTAGCTAAGATTGGTGGCATGAGAGAGCAACTTCTTATGCAAACCACATTGAAATAGTTTCTAGTCAACACATTAGTAATTGTGGAAGCAGTATTTAACTTCTTGGTAAAACTTTTAATCTGTGTTATCACATTATGTGATTACTTATGACCTTTGAACTTTGATGTGATTAACATGAGGTGTCTATGTTAGTCACAGTAATTTTTATTCTCTGATTAACATTAAGTAAAAAAGTAAATAGTAAAATAATCTAATTATTCAAAAGGCCAGTACTGCCCTTCTAAGAATAATTCATATGTTACTTATTAGCTAATCATTTTATATCTAATAATCAAATGCAGTGCGCGAAATCACAGTTCGTTTATCGTGTGTCATGTGAGAGAAAATAAATATATAATGAATAAACTAACTAATAGATTTAAAGTATTTTAAATATTTAATATAATATAATCATAAATATTGTGGTAAAAAGCTAAAGCTTTGTCAGGAATGTAAAATAAATAAAATTTAATATACTCTATTAAAAATATTACAAATATATGTATAAAACTTATTTGAAATATAAATCTATGTTGGAAATTTAATAAAATTACACTTATAAAATCAAATCGTGTTTTTGTGTAGTTTTTATGTAATGTTGTGTAAGCTAGCACTGTTGATTGAATTTCTCATGTAACAAATAAATTATTCGAAATGGCAAAGTGGCTCTTAATGCCAAGCAAAGGAAATGTTCTTTATGTCAGTCAATTACCAACTTGAATTTTGGGAATTTGTGTATGATTTGTTATATATTTTACTTGTAATTCTGACCAAAGTTGTCTTATCCTTATTGTTTGTATATTTATCTCTCAGTTCAGTAGTTGTCTTGCCTTGCTTGGGCATTAAATCTTGTTCCTATGTAGTATGAGTTTTAGCCACTGTTGTAATACCAGTGTATAGCCTTACTTAGGTGTCAATTTTAACTGTATGCAAACTCAATCATCTTGGCTGTATCAATAAAAGGTTGGCCTATCTTAGGCTGCAAAATAAAGTTTGTTTAGCACTAAAAAGTTTCACTTGAACATAAAACAAATGAAGAAAAAATCTTCCAGTTAGTTTGCAGTATAATATATATATATATATATATATATATATATCTTGTCAAAATGGGCAATAAAAAAGGTGTCCTCAGAAGCATATCAGTATGATCGTAGTACTCCACTAATTGGCCTTATCTCCTAATGGTGATAGTGGTAAAAGGGTTATACAATTTCACCCAATCAGCTTTCTTGGCCTGTTGTTGACCCGTCTAAACTAATCAATTGCAGAGGCTCCTTATATACAAGCTGTTTAAGAATAATCAATTTCAATTGGCTTCTTGTCAGCATTTTGCAAACCTTGTGCAGTGCTAACTAAGTATATCGCAACTGATCAGCTGCGGTGGAGTGTCTTAGATCATCGTTTTGGAAAGCCCATGATGTTAAAAAAACTGAGTCAAATTTTTCAGCGTGGAACTTATAAAAGTCTCTCTATATATTTTGTTTTTTGCTTTAAAATCTGATCAAAACTCTGGAAGATGTATTATGCTTTTTTGTTTTGTCTTTGTTAAAAAAAATTTAATTTTTAAAACATTGATTTTAGCGGTGGAAAATTATTGAAGCCTATTTTTTGTGGCTCAGCTTACTGCTAGAAGCCAGCTTTTTGGAAAATTCCATGATTAAATGGAATCTTATAGAGACAGTTAAAATAACTGTTTTTCATGAGTTTGATATTTTCCGGAGACTGCTTTGACACTGCCAATGTAAAATAAAACAAAAATTAGAATAAAACTTGAAATTAAAAACTAACATAAAGTAAAAGCGTTTAAATACAAATATTAAAATGTAAGCTCAAGCCATGCAATTATTGCTTATGTGACATACTCAATATTTTCGTAGTAGCTAGAGGATGTATGCATGGAGGCTCTCTTGTACTCTGTATAAGATTGGATAGCTGTGCCGTTCTCACTTCTCCCCTTCAATGTTTATGGAATATTTTGATGAGTTGTGTTGAATCTGAATAAGTATAATATAATAATTGTATATATTATGATCAGATACGGTGAGTTGTGGTTTTCCTGTCCAGTCAGCATCCGACAATCTTTTGGTGGCTTCTGTGTTGTGTCTAAAATAAATAGTTCATTAAATATCCTTTTTGTGTGTACTGCTGTCATCATAGGTCATAGTAGTTTCTGGTTTCATTGGCAAAATAGATTGTCCTACTTTTATTCAAGAACTAAAATCTGACACAAGCATCAACACCGCAGAGATGGAAATATGATTCTTAATACCTGTAATATGTATGACTGCAAGTAACAAGTTCGCACAGCTTTATTCTCTGCTGTTCATCTGTTAAGAAATATTGTTTTGTGATTAATTCTATAGTATTACTGATAAGATAAATGCAACAAGTGTTTATGTTCTACATATTTTGGGGTTATAGTAACCTGGTCTTAAAAGAGATCAAAAGTAAATAAACTATGCGTTGTATTTTTTCAAGGTTTTTAAATAAAGAGTTATTCCAATTGGGTGTAGAAAATTTTCTCTGATGCCTATTGAAATATTTGCGACATAAAAATACAAAACAAAAACTTTGCGACAAAATAGTTTTTCTTGTTGCTTTTTACAGCCTAGCAATGAAGGTTAACAATTGAAGAAGATGTTACAATACCATCTCAAAGTATTTGGGAAGTTTTAGTACTTAAGTTGCTATTATTCATTTTCACGTTTCTTGTGAAGTTACAGATCTAACAACTTAACAAAATCATGTAATGTTTTTCAACCTCATGGTTAACAGAAAAGCTAGCACCAACATCTGGTAAATAAGCTGCATTCAGGTGATTCTAGTTGATAGGGGTAAGCTATCTAGCAGTAATTTGTTATCAAAGTATGTTTTGTGCTGAAAATGATTTTGACACAGATTTGATGTTAGGCGACTAGTGGGAAAACCACTTGAACTATCTTGGTCTGTTTAGAAAATTTAGCACCAATAAAATGCTAAAATAACTTTTTTAAGCCACACAACTTTATTGTATTCCCTGATTAATTAAACTAACAGCAACAGGTGAAAGGCAACGTTAAACTAAACATCCTGAATGAATTTTATGCATCATAGCTTGTTAATTTTATGCACTGTTTATTAAACATCAAAATTGTAAGTGGTAATGCTTTTGAATGAGTAGAGACATTTTCTTATGAAGCAAGTATAACTTTTAGATCAATATCTCACGTCTAGCTAAAGGTTCATCTTGTCAAAAACAAATCTGTAACAATGGTTAGTAAGATAATCAGTGTCAATGTGCTTTTATTACAATATTTGGTCTATAGCCTTATTTGCTCTATGGTATATTACTCTATTTTACCTTTTCAACACGTATCTAGCAGCTTCCCTGTAGTATGATAAGACACATATATGGTTATGAACAATAATTAACTAATATACTACAATAGACACAAGTATAACATGTTGAACATGAATGTGTTGAGTGATCACATACTCCCTTCTACCTTTGTTATTCCTCAATAGCCAACATAAAGTGTAACATTGGTTAAACACTAAATATTAAAAATAAAGTACAAAAAGCGATGTTACTTTCAAACATGAAGTAAATAAATAAACGTTGAAGAGAATTGTAGAATCGTATAAAGATTTAAACACTATAATATCTGATATCAGTCATGCACAGATCGACATCCAGGGAATAACAAATTACATCACCATTGCAACTTTCATAACAGATCCTCACGGAGACAACCCATACAAAATTTGGAGATAAGAGGATCACCATTTCAACATAATTTCAGTTTCAATCTATCTATTGTTCTACCAAAATAATGAAAACTTGGCAAAAGAGAATCTCAGGTAATCCACATAGTAATGTAGTCATAGCACAGACTATGACTATTTGTGCCATGCGATATAAAAATCCGGATCTGGTACCAATTTGCACCCAACCTAATATTCTTATTCAAGATTACACATGTTAAAATCTTTCCTGATGGAAACACCAAGAATTAGCCAGAAACCCCCAAAACTACAAGATACACAATCGAAGACCTGAAACATATACTTTTACTATTGGACACTGAGGCTAAGGTTGAATCAATATAAAAGAAGAAAATTTACTCATACTCTTAATGCTCAAAGTTCTACATAGAAGATAAAATGAAAGAGTCAATTTTGATAAAACAAGAGGGTGACTTTATGTCAAGTACCAGATACTACAGTATCTTCTATTATTATAATTCATTTAGATGTAACATCGTAGACATGTACCTTTTCCTTGTTGAAAATAAACATAAAGCCTTGGAAAAATCCCTTTACAATCTTTCGCTTTGATAATTCTGCACTTAGAAGAGTTCACTGAAATATTGTGGTTTAATTGATCAGCAAGTTACAGTGGTTAAAACAGTCAATAAAGAAGATCAGACATTGTCCAAGAGTTGGCCGCAATAGTTGCCTAAGCAGGTCAACTGCTTGAATAAACTCAAGCCATTCCCAACACGTTGTAGAGGATTTGGTAAGATAATCCTGATCTATTAATTACCAACACAACAGCTGTCAGTTCCGCAAATATTATTTTTAAGGTAATTTCTCTTTCTGTTTTAAACCAATTAAGTACATTACACTAATGCATTTAATTCAAAGATTTTTCCCTCATATATGAAAATTATTTTGAAAAAAATCTTTCATAGAACAACAATTTCTCTAAATACAAACTAGTGAGTATTAGGCTTTAAACTTTTTCCAAATTAAATTGTATATACCAATACTCATGATTTCTTTAAAAAGTATGTAAATAGCTAAAAAGGACTCACTAAATAAACATGACAAAGGGTAAACAATTCTTCACTGCTCTTCTTGCTGGAGGAATGCTTAAAAACTAACATCATGCACCGATAACTAGCTAAAATCTTCAAATAAATTATTGGCTGTTTATAAAAGAGCTGTGTCTGTCTATCCATCTGCCAGTCAAAACCATGGTTTAGCAAGACGCAAAATATAGCACTAAATGAAATTGATACTGGTGAAATTTAGCTTGATAGATTAACACTAATTATGTTGTAATCGAACTTTGAACTAATCAAATTTTCAAAATTTATATTTTAATCTATACCTTAATAGAAGTTTTTGTCTCTAATTACGTTGCAATTTGACAGGCCCGTATTTCCTGGCGCAAGTGGCTGGTTGAGCCGCACCAACATTTTAGGAATTTTCGGTGGCTAAGTACAGTCAAATTCAGATAACTCGCCCTCAGATAAATCAAATAAAAATTTTATCTCGATCACGTGGTTAACTCGAACGGATTTGTTTGGTTCGTTCCAACATGATGATAAATTGCTTCAGATAACTTGACCTCAAAATCATTTACTTGAACAGTTATTTGCCTAACGGCTACGGAGATGTGTTTTTTGCTGTAGAAAATCACTTTATTCCCAGATATAGAGATAAACATCAACTTTTAGTATTTCTTGTTACTTGTACATTTGATGAAGCTGTACAGCTGAACAGCAACTGGCTTACTCCATGAGTGAGACAAAAAAGTAAAAGGTTGATTACATAAGAATTACATAACAGATGAGTGAGTCAATATGACCAAAGAGTATTACAACGGCTATATACAAATACAAGATAATTACGGCGGTCAATGTTAACAACTAGTACATATTCAACACTCCCACATAGTTTTGACATGCAAACTTAATAATCTGTTAGCCCCATGTCCTGCCGATGTATAACAAAATTGTTTCTGCATGAGGGGTTTAGTTAAGATATCGGCAGTCATATCAGCAGTTGGGCAGTATTTATTAAGAATGTGTCCATTTGCAACAACTGCTCTCAGAAGGTGATATTTGATGTCAATATGTTTTGTTTGGGGTTTTGTTGCAGTGTTCTTAGCTATAGCGATTGCTGCTTGATTGTCAACCATGCATGTTGTAGGCATATGAGCATCCTCGCCATCAATGTCATTGAGTATCTTATGTAACCACATTGTTTCTTGTGTTGCATGAAATAACGAGACGTATTCAGCATCTGCCGTTGAGACTGCTACAGTATTTGGACGTTTGCTTTGCCAGCTTACAGTTCCTGACATTATGAACACATCACCTGAAGTAGAACGTCAATTATCTAAATCTCCAGCTCAGTTTGCATCGGAGTAACCAATGACTTTAGCCTAATCTGACTTGTTGTAGCAAAGTTTAATTGTCAGTGTTCCTTTAATATAACGTATGATTCGCTTTACAGCGGTAAGATGAGCTTCTGTTGAACCTGAGTTGTACTTTGACACTTCACTTACTGCTTGTGCTATATCTGAAAATTTTGCAACTGAAGCATATAAAAGTGAACCAACCATTGCTTGAAACATTCTTGAATCCACGGACTTACTGATTCCATCTTCTTTTATGAGTTTAACATTTAGGTCTGCAGGTGTGGATACCGGGTTCGAGTTTTGCATACCAAAGTGATTGATGACCTGCTGAAAATAGTACTGTTGATCTAGAAATATTGAAGATTCATGTTGATGAATATTAACCCCTAAGCAATATTTCAATGGTCCTAAGTCTTTCATTTTAAACTGATGTGGGAGAGCATGCTTCAATTGCATTAATGATGCATCGTCATGACTAATTATAGTGAGATCATCAACGTACACAGCCATTATAGTTTTAATGCCTGGATTGCTATCTCTAACATATACACAAAAAACTTCAAAAAGACTTCAAAAACTATCTAGAGCGAGATTCCAGCATCTCGGGGATTGCTTCAGTCCATAAATAGACTTGTTTAGTTTACACAAGATGTTTAGATCAAGGTTTAATAAAACCTTTTAGTCGAGACATGTAGACTTCTTCATCAAGTTTTCAATTCAAAAAGGCAATTAAAACCTCCATTTGATGATTGTACATGTTGCGAATAAGGCCATATGCCAGTGGCGTACGAATTGTTGCAAAACCAACAACAGGCAAAAATGTCTCATGATAGTCTATTCCGTGCTGCTGTGAATAACCCTTTGCCACTAGTCGACCTTTGAATCGCTCTACGGCTCTGTCACCTTGATGTTTAGCTTTCAACACTCATTTCCATCCAACAGCACTACGTCCTCGAGGTAAATCTGTAAGATTCCAGGTATTGTATCTATCAGTGACTGACACTCACACCTAGCAGCTTATATCCAATCCTTATGTTGAGAGCCTACAATCCTTATGTTATGCCTCTGAGAATTTCTCCGGTTCAATTATGTGACCGACTTGATGAGCGACATGTGGAGCCTGGTTTACATACTCATCAATTCTCTGGAAAACCGAACGTCTATGTTTGCGAGCAGATAAGCATAGCTGTTGCCCTTCACTACCGCATTGTCCACATTGGTTAGGAGTAGTCTGTTCATTTACTGGATAATCAACAACAATAGATTTCTGCTTTGTATATTAGTCACATGATGGTTTAATGGTATTTGTAAAATTCATTTCATCAAACACCATGCCTCGCCTAGTAGTGGCTTTACCAGTCGATTCATCAAGCAGGCGGTATGCCTTTGACTGTATGCTGTATCCTATAAACCTTAGCTTCTGGCACTTCTTGTCAAGTTTCTGCCGCAGTTGATCTGGAACATGAGCATAAGCAATACATCCAAACACCCTTACATTGTTTATGTTGAGATTGTGTTCATACCACTTCTCATACGGTGGGAGATCATTCTTGTGTGAGGAAGTGGGAAGCTGATTTCTAACATAGGCAGCAGTAGAAATGGCCTCAGCCCAGTATTGCTTTGAAAATTTAGCATGGCGCAACATTGAACGTGCTGCTTCACACAGAGTTCAATTCATTTGCTCAGCAACACCATTTTGTTATGGTGGGCAAGCTGATGTGAGTTCATGACGATTACCTTTAGATTTTAAGTAGTCAGTAAATTCTTGAGACAAGTATTCACCACCTTTATCTGATCTAAGTATTTGAATGGCTTCTCCAGATTGGTTGGCTGTTTGTGCTTCAAACTCTTTGAAATTCTCAAGTACCTCAGATTTGCTTTCAAGAAAATACACGGCGTAGCATCTAGAGAAATCATCTAGAAAATTAACAAAGTATTTGCTACCTCCAATTGGCTTTCTCTTCATTGTACAAACATCAGAGTGTACTAGTTCTAGCTTACGGGTAGCCTTGATATCTCTCACAGGTTTGAAGGGTTTACAAATCATCTTCCCTTTAGCACAGCCTTCACAGAAAGAAATGTCTGCTGCAAGTAAACTTGTAGTACAGACTATAGTTCCTTTGCTCAGTTTTTTTAGTGTAGAGTTATTCACATGTACTACATGTTGATGCGCAATCTCTGCGCTAGCAGTGCTTGCATATTGGGTTTCAGTATGTACACATTTTAGGCTGAACAGCTTATTAGCTAGTGATCTCATAGCCCTAACTCGACCACTGGAATATTTAATCTAACATCGAGTATGGCTGAAATGAACAATGTAGTCTTTCTGAGTGGCGGCTCGACCGGAAAATAAAATGCTTGCTAGCTGAGGGACATAAAGTACATTGTAAAATGCAGCTGCACAATGAACACTACGATTGAGCTTTAGCATCACTTTTACAACACCAGCTCCCACAGTTTCAATTGTTTGACCATCACCTAGGCTGACCTTTTCTATCTGTTCTAGCTTCTTGCAACTATTAAAACTTTCCCTGTTAGGTATCATATGACACGATGCTTCAGAGTCAATTAGCCATGGTGAGCTACTGTTCAATGAAAATGTGTTGCTATGATTAGAGATAAAGGTAAATTCATTGCCTACACAGCCATTGTCATATTTATGTTCAAAATGGTTTTGCAGCCGTTTCCATGCCACATCAGGTGCTTCTGTAATTGTTATTAAGTAGAGAAGTTCAGTACTAAGAGATAGAGCAATTATTGAGGAAGCCTTACGATACCTGGATTTAAAAACAGTTTCAGCTCTTGATCAGCCAAACCTACTGGTGCTTTCTCAGTACCATCCACGATATGGTATAGATCCTTTATCAGCGAAATGTGTTTCATCTGAAACTTTCATGTCAGATAGTTGTGACTGTCCAACTTATCTATTGTCCATTTATCACTAGCCATTGTAGAATGAAAGATAGAATCTACGTTCTAGTTCAGTAGTCCTTGTTTCGCTGTTCATGGTGTTAATTGTTTAACTCGTGGTTCACCAGTCGTTTGTCAGTCAGTATAATAGCCGATGGTCTTTTTTCTGGTATCAACCTCATGTACAACTTCTTTGGTTGCCTGTCTGGGCCCAAAACCTGTTACTTGTATATTTGATAGCTGAACAGCAACTGACTTACTACATAAGTGAAACAATAGAGTAAAAGGATTATTACATAATAATTACATAACAGATGAGTGAGTCAATATGAACAAAAGTATGACAACGGCTATATACAAATACAAGATAATGACAGTGGTCAATGTAAACAACTAGTACATATTAAACAGTTCTTAGGCGTTCTTATTTTTATCATAGGCATAATATTCTTGTTATGACTTTCATAAGTGTTTGCAAAAAAGTCAAGTTTTACTAAATATCTGCTTGGCAATGGCCCATCAAAAGCGTAGAAACTTTTGGATGAACTTAAAATACAATCGGCGAATTGATCTTTGTTAAAACGCGCAAAAGAAAAATATGTCTTTTTTCTGAGCGTTTTAACGGCGGTCAAGTTTTGCCTATTTTAACCTGAAGACGTTCTGGCAGTCACATGACCTAAAACAAACAAATCTGAAATAATAGAAAAATATTTATACGTTCAAATATCTTTTTTAAAACTTTAGTTGAGAGGCCCGGTTGAGGCCCTACATAAGAGAAACCTTTTGGGGGGCTTACACCACCTCCTCCAAATCTCCAGGGAATCATAACTAATTGCCTAACATTTGCCGCTCCAACTTGCAACTAGGGAATACAGGCCTGCAGTTTGAAGAGATTGTAAAATTGAATCGAGATTTTAGAAATATATTAATTAAGATAAGCTAAGGTGTATATTTGATAATGCCAAAGCCAGCAAGATATTGAATGTGACTACTTGCTACTAAAATCAGATAACATGAGTCTCTGCTATCAATTCCGTACATTCGACTAGAGATTAATATTAAAAAAAAAGATTCCAGAGGAACTTGACATACTGTTTATAAGAAAATCTGTTAGATATTATGTGTAGACTCATATTTTTCTCTAACACAACAATATGTAGCAAAAGGCTAAAACTTTAGGCAATTGAATAGCTGAAATATATAATTTATTTTTATTAGCGAATTCAGTTATATAATAACTATCTGCGTTTAATTGAATTAAAAGGTTTCTGTTGAATTGCAGTAAATAATAAGGAACACGCTAAAATTGATCGCTCATCAAAAGTATTGAAAAATTTGTTAGTAGAGTTTGTTTTAACTTTAGATGAACCAATGAAGCTGTTCAAATTTATGTTTCAAGTTTTAATGAAAACTTCTCTCACTAAGCAACCTTTATTAAAATTCTCACCACACTTCAAGTATTCGCAAAAAAGCTACTATAACATAGGCTAATGGTATGTCGTGTACCGACATGCCTGTAACACCGAGCGTTATATAGATACCGTGAAACCATCATGAGCACTTAGACAAGATACAATAAACCAGTAGTTATGCTTTTATAGGAAATGTCCCATGCATCATGAAAATGGTAGTTAGAAGAATCTTTAGACTTGTATGATGAATCATTAACTTTGGCTTCCGTTGCAGGAAACTTAGGAATCATGAGTAGTGTTATTGAGATAATTATTTAGTTAGACAATCAACAATTATAGTTAAACTGAATATACAATAAAAATCATCAGATCAGTATCATAAGTTGAATTTCAAGTAATTGGAGTAGCAATTTTAATTAAAACGTTTTACTGCCACGTAGTTCTAAAATACCTGCATAGCATTTCTTTTTTACAAAGTAAAACTATTGTAATTGAGAAATGTAGCTTCTTGGTAGCTCCTCAGAAATATTTTTTGCAAAACTGTTTTAAACTTTTCTCATTTGACACCTATGTTTGTGATTATAAGTTTAGGAGGGATTGTCACTAGTTTTTCATGAGAGTAAGACTAGTACAGTCTATAGTATTATATTAGTAGTATCGGAGGTTAGCGGGTAGCATAACCAAATGCCACATTTAATGGACGGTGTTCAATGTAATACCATTAGTCTCGATGGTCCTCTCAGCACTTAGTTTTGTGACCATGTTCATTAAAAACTGAAAGAAAAGCGGATATATTGACAAACTTGCAGCTATCATATACTGCCACTAGTGTTCTGAGCATTCATGCTTGAAAAATGAAGGAAGGTCAGAAACAGTGATAACACACTGTTTGTATTGTAAAAGAACAAGAGCATAGAACAACCAGCTCAACTCAACCTACTCGATACGGACACTGGCTACTTCTCATTCTGCGTAGAGTAATGCTCTGGCTCAAGCCTGACCAGGTATATTAGAAAAGCAAGTACCAAAAAATATCACATATACAATTGTGAGAAACCGTCATATAGGCCTATGCAGTATATAAAAGTCTACCCGTCCTGTTGATTTCAAACTTACTGCGGTCATATGCCATACAAATTATTAAAATATTGCTTTTCTGTTTGAATGCTTTGGTGAGGTGTGCTGAATCAAGTTCAGCACACCTCACATTGTCACTATTATCCAATTTAATATCTGCCTGATCCATATAATCTGCCAAAATATCTCTGCTTAAACAGATGGTAATAACTGAAGGATCTATTTGTTAGAACCTTTAATGGACTGGTAATTCATTTGGTGTCTACTCCGTCTTAGGGTTGAGTTGACTACAACTTAGGTGTTTTATATTAATGCAGTAACTTTTCCAATATTCCATGTGGTAGTACATTTTGCATCAGGCGTCTTCAGAAGTGCTTTTTCTTAAACACATGTAGGTTTGAGGTGAGCATCTCTCTGTTGTTTGAATGGTTTTATGGCTATCTCTAGTAGGAAATGGATAACTTACATAAACACTGTTATATCTGATATCAGCCATGTACAGATAGACGTAAAGAAACTGGCAAGTTATACCACCATACGGCTTACATAACAAACTCCCAGAGTTACGACATCCAAAAATCTCATCTTTGGGATTAATGCCATCACATGACAACCCACCCATTCCACTGCCTGAACATGAAGAACGTTACATTGGAAGATTCAAGATTATTGCAAAAAAGCCAGTTATTGAAACCCACATTAAAATCCTAAAAATGGCATCACACCCCCAGTCAACGACAACACTCAGACGATAGCAACTTTCGTCATGCGGTATGAAGATCCGCGTCTGGTGCCAAGCTACACCAGACAAGGATTAAAACTGAAGATTAAAAGTGATGAAACCCTTGCTGACGGAAATACAACAGGACGTAGCTAGGAACCCCCAAAATTACAAAACCCAAAATTGAAGAATAGAAACTTATAGTTCCACCATTGGGCACTAAGGCTAACTCTCAACCCATATATAAGGACGCATATTTGCCCATATACTTCACTCTTCAATACAAGTTTCTTCACAGCGGTCAGACGTGTCAGCAGAAGAAATGGAAGAGTCAACTTTAGGAGAACAAAAGGGGGTGACTATATTCTAAGTCTCTAGAAATTTACTTGTATACTTTTATAAGTTTAGTCTAAAGTGCAACTTATATATTTTCTTGTTCTTAAATAAACATAAGGTATTGTGAAACCCCTCTTTGCATACCTTGGGAATTTCCTTATCTCAGAGCATAGTCCTAGATTCTCACATCTAGGAGGGTCTTTTATAAGATCCTAAATACTTAATCAACGAAACATTGGTTAACAGTCATTAATCAGGATTAGGCCTATCTGAGTTCATTAGAATAATTTAGCAGTGCATCTGCTTGTGACAATAAACCTGAGCTTACTCCTTAACCATTGTAAGATTACTTGGTAGGATAATCCAATACTATCAATAAAACAACAACATTTCTGGTGGAGACGCTGGTTTTGAACAAATCTCACACAATTTTTTTAGCAAAGCGTTTACGGATCCTTGATGGATAGTTTTAATCTGTGGAAAAGATTATTTGTAAGACGGGGAAAGACACGTGTCATTATTATTACTATTGAAACTTATTGATTATTGAAATTTATTCCTGCCAATTTCCCCCGCTATTAATGGAAACAGAAGATTAGTGAAACAGAAAATTTCGAATTTATTAATTGGCAGAATATAGCTAGCTGGAGTAGTCAAGAGTGATCGACCTCTCTAGGTCGTACACCGCACATAAAGAAGTGCCACGGTAGCTTTTATTAGTATTAGGCTCTTGTAAAAAGGTACAGTTACAATCCTACACCACCCGTACGACCTATACTGCCCTGGTAGTAAACTAGATCACTTCTCATTTGAGTACCCAATTGACTTTGACTCCCATATACATTTAAGGACACTAGATCCATATTGAACAATTTATTCGCGCATGATTACTCTTCATCCTAACATGATTAAATACTGAGCTCATTAACAATAAACTGACAAGGCGAAAGCCGGCGAGAATTTTAATATAGATAGGTGACTATCAAACCTATAACTAATATTCTAAATATTTTAGGCCTACATTAAGATATTCTTGTGCACAATTCCGGAAGTAACAGACCAAAAAAAAAATTCTTTTCACTTCTATGTAGTTGGTTGAGCACCACACATAATACTTAACGCTCACTTAATGATAATATATCGTACATTTGCTATTATAGCATTAAACGTATTAATTAGATTCTTACTAAGAGTTGATTGGATAAAACATCCATACGCTTGAGTAATCAGCAGGCTTAGTAAATTCCTTACCAAAGTTGGTAAAATGTTATTATGAATTAGTTTTTTTTTATCAAAAAAAAACTAATTCTGTTAAGAATACATCATTAAAATATTGATACATATAATACATTAACCCTTGACACTAAATATAAAAAATACTATATTAGTATTACTACCTAGCGCGCCTAACGATATACTACTGTTAGAGGTATAGTAATAACACTAATTACAGTATTATCTTGATCTGTTAAGGAGAACTATTTGTTTACTATTTGATTACTCCAAACCCTATTAATATGTCCAGTACTGCATTTTAAATATCTAAAACAACAATATTTAAAAAAAAACAGTTCTAAAATATAGCTCTTCGTTTTAACGAATTTGGTTAACTGGGTTAATTAAAATTAATTAAGTCTTACAAGTAAACTAAATAAAGTAAATTTATAAGCCTTCTTTACAATTTAATAGAATCTCATTAAAAATTAAACTTGGTGAAATATCAACCATTATTACAGCGTGTGCTAGCATCCGGTTGAATGCTAGGGAAAGTTTATCATGATTTAGGCTGTCTATATTGCTTACTGAGCAGACTGAGAATACCTAATTGTCAGTTATGGGCGATTTAATCCCGCTGTGCTAGCTGAGGCTTGATGATAGTTCCCTAATTATGAGAACCTCTTTATATATCAAAGGCTTGCTATTTAAAAGAATTTAAAGTGTAAATATCTATTTTGTGACAATATATAAAAAATTGAATAATTTGAGACAATGCAAAATGACGGACCCATAATAAACTGTACATTACCTACATGTACAATCTACAAGTTATTTTACAATCTTTGAACAATAGAGCTGCGCGACAACAACAATCCCATGTTGGATTAATAACAAGGCAGTCATTTCTAAGCTAGATTCAGTTAGATATTGAGAGCATCCTCATACGAAGCTGCACGGAACTCAGCTCCTACAAAAGTTGAACGCCTTAATTGATTGCATTCATTTAACTCATGAGTATTAAATGACTATGCAATTCTGAGACTCAAAAAGTTTTGTCATATCTACTCTTACATGCATCCTATGCTGGTCAGAGAAATGCATTACGCATCATTTCAGATATCAGCAGGAAAATTAATTAGCTCTGGTACCCAGCACGGCCAACTGGGAACCACAAAGCTGATCAAACTTTGCATTTCATTCCATATGTACTTAATAATGATAACAAATGGAGGTATTCAATGCCACGTCTTTGTTAGCATATTTTTATTAGACACAGAGGGATGTTTCTACTAGACACCCAGTTTGATTGACTGATTATTGTGCAATCATTAGTATTTAAGCAGGAAAACGCTCAATGTCTGTCTCAAGATGCTGTGTTCCTCTTGTCACTCTAGCCAGAACCTTGGCAAGGCTCAGGTAACTTGTGTCTAAAATTCACATTGGTCTAAAGCAGAGTTTTGTGACTTTTTTCAGTGGTAAAACACTCCTAAAAATTCAACATTTACAAAAAAACTGAAGTTCAAGTTTGAAATAAAATCTTTAAATAACGTTTTAGCTCGATTGATAAAACAAACAATTTATTTGTCTATATTCACATTAAATTCTAACAAATAGCTATGTTAAACTTGCCAAAACAGCTTTTGATTAAAACTAAACTAAATTGTTCCGATTAGTAAACACTTTGTTAATTCAAATCACATTTGCTTAAAACTAAAACTTAAAAAACTTGACCATTTTTCAATATAAAAACCATAAAATAATATGTTTCATCTTTGAGAATAAAATAAAAAGATTTACCAAAGTTTTTAATTAAACAGCCATCTTACGTTCTTTTTGTTAAATAGCAACATGTTCATTACTTGGAAAAAATTTAGGGAATTAAAAGTAAAGGTTTCACTTCAACTGCTCAATAATGCACCAGACACTCTTACTACAGTTTCATTTAAAACAAATTTTATAGTCAAATTGCATATTGATGAGTCAAATATGTTGAAAATAAGTAAGGTAAAAATATTAATTCTCCTGAAAATTTGCGTTAGTTTCAGGTCATGCTTAGTTTGTCGTGACAAATCAACTAATCCGGATAGTTGATCTGCCATGCCGCAGCTGCTTGGCTTGATCTCAGTTATTAATATATAACTTCCATACTGCACCTAATGCTAAGACTAAGCAATCGCTTAAAACTTTAAGCTATAACACAGTTAAACCCCAAATAAAGACTCGTTACTCAGTTGATATTAAAATACATTTCTCCAAAAGAATGTCTATTTTCAATTGAGTGAATTATAATAATCTTGTTACTAACTTTCAGTTTTATATTAATTTTAACTGGTGAACTAGAACAAATTTGTTTTGTTTAAAAGTCTTTTGCCCAGGAAGTCTGTTTACATGAGACTGTTTTGACTTAATGACAAATAATACTTTCTCAATAGATTGTAAGCCAGCTCTATGTAACTTTTGCACATATATGGCTGCTGTAAAACAGTGTCACTATACTGTTTTGGCTATTATTCGTCTCAATGTTTCGCTTCCAATTGACAACAAATGACAAGTATTACACCTTATCAATTTATTCGGTTACACTATTTTTTGATTTTTGACACAAAATTACTTTAATTTTTCGACTTCAAAACTGTTTATCTTTTAACTGTTTAGATACTAAAACAATAGTTCCTATTATTTTGAAAGTTCTTTTGCTAAAAGTAAAAACCATTAAGCTTTGATGCACAATAATAGCAATCCATGGACCCCATTAAATATAAGAAAACTTAGAAACAGAAAAGATAATGTTGATAAAGGATTTTTAGTGAAAAGCTTTGAAATAAAGATAATTTTTGAATGGAAAATTTAAATGGCAGACTGGTATGTTTTCAAAAGTAAGAAAATAATCACGTATTTCTTTACAAATAAGGAAATCGTAACTCTAAATTTTTTTCAGCTAAACTTAGCGCAGTGCACATACTTTTTTACCATTTTTAAAGCTTTCAGAATCACAAATTATTAAAAACAAAACAGTTACAAAAAAAATTGTTACCATGGATAACGGAAACCCAGTCATAGATTACTAGGCTGCCAACTACTATTACAGTTTAATAATACATTTAAAAATAGTTTGAAATGAGTTTTTAGAAAGTAATATAAATCAAGAGAGTTATCTCAATAGTACAGCAAAGTAAACACTTTCGACCAAAATGTATTAACTACTCATACGAAGACAATGATTAATAAACTGCAGTGAACAGAATAATGTTATAATAATTACCTGAATGCTTAAGAGAATGAGTGTGATGTGCCTGTATGAGAGAGAATGAATATCCGAGTGTGAAAATATATGCAGAGCAGTGTATATAAGTGATTGCATGAAGTGAATGATGAATTATGAAGATTCCGCTGTACGCACTGCATGATAAGGACAGTGGCTTTGGATTAAAGTTATTAATCAGGCTTAAACACAATCTTAATCCAGTCGAATAATCCCTTTCTATTTGCTGTGAACGTGTGGCTATAAAACAGTGATTAATCTTGAGTGACAGATCTGAATGAATGAACCAGAATGAGTCAGTATAATGCGTGACAAGCTAGTAGCTTTTACTATATTAACTAGGCTATGTGCGTGATTCGATTGATTGTGTGTATACATGTATGCTCTATACAGTTCTGACTGTTAAAAAAAGAAGCAAACTTTTTTTCTTCCATTACAGTAATTATGCCTAAAAAGCTTAAGATTTAATGATTCTAATACTTCCTTTCCATGATTTGCTTTTCTATATAGCCTTTCACAAATTAAACTTTTAAACTCGATAATTTAAAACCTTGGTTAAATACCAATTACCACGGCTACAAAAATCTAACTTTTTGTCCTAACCCTTGAAAAACGTAAAATGATTATACTACATGTAATGTACTATCAAACATGAATGATAATTTTTACTAATATCAGGGCTTGCCTGCCCAGTTATATTAAAATATACCAAAATGAAAACTCCAAAAACAGTATCAAATATTTGGACTGACATCCACATATAGTTCAATAGAAATGGAAAAACATTACCTTATAACGTCTTTCAATCCAAAAAAGGGTAAACAACTTATCAATGGTACTTCGTGTACCCATGAATATTGCTGCATAACTGACTGATGACTATGACTCACTGCTAACATACCCTAGCCAGATATGAAAAGATGGCATAGAATTTTTGCATGTGCTCTATTAACCAGTTACACTAACACCACTTATGACTGATGACAACCTTCTTTATCACTGAAGTGACTTCGCATGTTTTACATTAATTTGCTAAACGTTTTAAGCTAACACTGCCTATGAACAGACTTGACTTATTATTCCACACACAATTACTTCCATTGACTCGTCTTACATACTCATCTAACCCTCAAAATTATTTTTGCTATCAAGCTGAATCTTTGTTACCAATTTTTCACTTGAAACTATCACAATTCGCTTGCACAGACTTTTCTTCACCGCTAAAATTGATGTCTTTTGCCAACCAAACTCACCTAACCTTTGATAATGCCTTTCATTATTGACCCCAACCTTGTATTTACTGCATTACATTCAAAGTTTTCTAGATTCATTTACATTAATTCTTCCTTTCACCTAACATATACACCCTACTGAGACATACAATTCTCGCCTCCCATCTCAATCACCCTTTTAACCCTTTTTCGCTTTATATATAACTTAAACTACATAAAATTTCTACCTATTATTCAATCTGTTGTGGGCTATCGTGTTCCTGTAGGAACTCCCAGTAGTCTCTTAGTTATGAAAATACTTGAGAAATGTAGAATATTTAAACAAAAAAAAACAAAAAATCAAAACAGAAGAACAGAAAATGAAATTTTAAGCAGGTAAAAACAAAAACCTTTTTTAATACCTTCTAAAAAGATTAGTGAAAAAAAAATTCAAGTTAAAAATTAATAGCTACTGCTGGATTAATGATAACTATTTAAAAAAAAAGCTGCATTATGACAGATCATTACCGTTCATCTTACGGTAAACTTTTGTGCAGAAACTTGTATTCTCTTACAGGTATTGTGCCGTATATTTATTTTTTAGAAGTGGCTAATTGACTGTAAATAGAAATTTACTATTAATTGATTTTCTGTTTAAAAAACCCTGTTGCTACATTAAAAGCTAGTGGCGTGCCTCACACTAATGTTATGAAAAATTCGGTTTCCAAATTTTTAGGATAGATCCTTTGTTGTAAATAGATCGGCACATAGCAAAAAAAAGAAGATCGCTTTATTATATTTTTTTAATTTTTATCTGTGACTTTTAAATTTTTTTAGGATAAGATAGGCTAGTTAAAACATTTATGAGTGTGTTTAAAAAAACTATTAGGTAGCACTCTAAAACAAACTTGCGGATTAAATCATTCATTTAATAATTACTGTTGAATAGTTTCTAATTTATGTAAAGGCACGCCAATTGATGTTTGAAATGTATGAAGTTTCTATTTCAAGATTTAGCTCCTTTTTGTTGACCAACAACCACAGCCCACTGACAACTACCCATGCATAACGACAAATGGGAGGACCCATTTACTTTACCAAAGGAGGTAAAATACAAACTGCAAAGCAGTCACAATTGACTCTGAAACAATAATTGACCGTTGCCTAAACTGTATGGCAAACAAACTATTTTTGTTAGTAGGAATTGGGAACTTTATGTTTGTCACTGCTTATGACTTTTATGGCTATTTTTTTATGTTTACTGTCGTGAGGCAGATAAGATGATTTAGTAACCCCAAGTATCTACAACATGAAGATTGACCTCGTACTCACATGAGGAAATTAACACTATTCTAGAAACACCGACATAACAATATTTACACATAGGACGAATGCCTCATGACACTTTCATATAGTCATACATACCTATATGTGGTACATTATTCATAAACTTTGCTCATTTTTCTAAATTTTTTTATATTTTTTTTAGAAATTATCTTACCTACTATACCTATTTTGTTCTCTTACATTTTTCAAGACCCTTTTGTTCTCACACCGCGACAGCTACATATCAACAACACTAGAACTTACTACATTGAGGACAATGTTCTTAAAGCCGGGAAGGATGTTATATCTGATATCAGCCATGTACAGATAGACGTAAAAAAACTGGCAAGTTATTCCACCATACGGCTTACATAACAAACTCCCAGAGTTACGACATCCAAAAATCTCATCTTTGGGATTAATGCCATCACATGACAACCCACCCATTCCACTGCCTGAACATGAAGAACGTTACATTGGAAGATTCAAGATTATTGCAAAAAAGCCAGTTATTGAAACCCACATTAAAATCCTAAAAATGGCATCACACCCCCAGTCAACGACAACACTCAGACGATAGCAACTTTCGTCATGCGGTATGAAGATCCGCGTCTGGTGCCAAGCTACACCAGACAAGGATTAAAACTGAAGATTAAAAGTGATGAAACCCTTGCTGACGGAAATACAACAGGACGTAGCTAGGAACCCCCAAAATTACAAAACCCAAAATTGAAGAATAGAAACTTATAGTTCCACCATTGGGCACTAAGGCTAACTCTCAACCCATATATAAGGACGCATATTTACCCATATACTTCACTCTTCAATACAAGCTTATTCACAGCGGTCAGACGTGTCAGCAGAAGAAATGGAAGAGTCAACTTTAGGAGAACAAAAGGGGGTGACTATATTCTAAGTCTCTAGAAATTTACTTGTATACTTTTATAAGTTTAGTCTAAAGTGCAACTTATTATATATTTTCTTGTTCTTAAATAAACATAAGGTATTGTGAAACCCCTCTTTGCATACCTTGGGAATTTCCTTATCTCAGAGCATAGTCCTAGATTCTCACATCTAGGAGGGTCTTTTATAAGATCCTTAATACTTAATCAACGAAACATTGGTTAACAGTCATTAATCAGGATTAGGCCTATCTGAGTTTATTAGAATAATTTAGCAGTGCATCTGCTTGTGACAATAAACCTTAGCTTACTCCTTAACCGTTGTAAGATTACTTGGTAGGATAATCCAATACTATCAATAATCAACACAACAACACCTATTTATTTTAAAGAGTACCGCCCTTATTTGTGAAAAAACGATGGCAATACAACATTTCCTGCACAGAGCATCCAGTTCAAACCACCGTTATTTTGATTGTTTGACGTTGCTGCTCTACTGTGTGATTTTCTTGCTAATGGCAAACGCAGCAGAAGATCTGGTCAATATTCAACATTGGCATGAATATGTCAATGGTTTCGTTTATGACACATAGTGTTTTGTTTGTCAAGAGTTTGCTCATGGGTGCTGCTTTATTAAACTGTTTAAATGTTAGTTTTTGAGTAAATCATAAGGACAATATTATGTTGACTAAAAGTAATTTTTTGGTGCTAAAATTCCTTACAGGCATTCAACTAGTTTATTTATGTATTTGATTAGTTTTATATTTGGTCAATGAGTTTGATATAGCTGGTACCTACTTTTGTATTTTCCATACCGCCAAGTGGTTAACAAACGTTATAAGGGTGGTAGTTCTCAACAAAGCATATCTAACATTAAAGTTTTATACAATTTGTAATATCCAAAAAATACGATTGTTGCCCACAAAGTTTATCATTTGAAAATAAGAATAAAAACTCTTTTAAACCTCGTATCGTAAATAACGCTTTTTAATTTGTTAAAAAATGCAGGAAAAATAAGACGGCCATCAAAATGTATAAATGTAGCATAATTAGTAAAAACTTGCTAGATAACGTCTGTTCTACTATTGTACAATAACTTCAATAAAAAAATTTCATACATATACAATTAATACAAACTGAGATAGCTGGATAAAAATCTAGAATATTTTAAATATTATTAACAGTGAGTATACCAAAATAGGGGTATTTTTATATGTATTCCAATTTTTTTCACATATTTGATAATAACAATTTTTGTTGTTGCTGTATAAGCTATTCATAAATATTTTGAATGCAGGGACGCTGGTGCAAATGTTAAAATATAGTATCGTAATTAAACACATCACTAAAGCTTTGAGGGTAAACATTGTTTTTTAGCCTGGTTGAGCAAAGAAAGAATGTGAGCTGCACACTTGAAAAAATTCTAAGGAAAAACATGTAACATTATAAACAGCCATATACTGTCATGAACATTTGTAATAAGCACGCGTAATGAACTCGACACTTGTCTGTTTATGAAAGGAAATTCTGCATGTACTGTCTTCATAAAAAATACAATAACATGGTTACAAACTTGCAACAAATTTTCAAATGAAATTGATAAAATAGTTAATTATAAATTAATTAGTTTGTAATTAATTAAAAAAAAATTTATGTAAAAACTGTGAATAAATAAAGTAGGCAAAGATTTATTTGTATTCAATAATTGTGGCAAACAAGCTGCGAAGCACGTGAGCCAGCTAAGATCAGCAATGGTTTTAAAAAACTGTCATTTTTAAAGCAAACGCAGCTGACAGAGTAACACTGATGGCTAATAAACTTGACTATCACGCCGCTAAATCGTTGGGAAAAAAGATTGCACATCTCAGCAATCAAACTGAGTGTATTCCGATACACGAATGCTCAGTCACATACACTTTGATCGGTAGCTGCAATGAGTATGAACGCTATGTCTTAGTCACCAAAGTTGTTGCGAGTAGTGGTTGGTGGAATAGTACATGTAGTACAGGTTGTACTTGTTTCAAACGATTAGGGTTTTCGAGTACAATCCTATTACCAAATTTATTTTTCATCACTGGATTTAAACTGCTATAACTGAAACAAAGGTGTATGAAAAGGTATAAAAACAAAAAAACTAGAAGACAAAAACAAACACTGATATTTGCATATATAGGTTGAGTGCTGTAAGCTACTTTATTTTATAAACATCATATAGGTAAGAAGTGGGCTTTACAAAAAAACTATTTAAAAGTATGTTCAAAGTGGTCAAACTATCACTGAGGTTAGCGAGCTAAACGAACAGCATTGCTCGAGTACGTCAGACATTGGATAACCAAACAGGAAAAGGGGTAGAGTTTTTTAAAAGAGATTTGTGTACAAAAACAGTGCTTTAGTATAGACAGTATTTTAGCTAAACTCCTGTTCCAGACTTGTGTTTGTCTTATGAGTATATTGGTATACAAATATGTCTCACCTCAGAGCTATGATCAATTGTTGTGGAAAACATATGTAAAGTTGGAGGTAATAGATAAAGTCTTTGCAATTTTAACCAAGCAGAGTCACACACGGGCTAAAGTCTCAGTTTCTTTTAATCATAAAATCAGTCTGAGATTTTGATATTTAAATAAATCTGGTCTTGTAGCTACCGAACAATTTCATACAACGACAGTGCTTCTATATTAACTTTCATTGTTGACAAAACTAATTGAAAAGGCTGGACAGTAGACTTCGCCTCTGCATATTCTCATAACTAGTCTAGTAAACTTTTTCCAGCCAGCAACTTTCAGTCACAGTTCTGGTCAACAACAGCAAAAGAAATTTCAATTTACAGTGATGGTCACTGAGCTGAAATAAGTTTGCTTAGAGTCAAGAGCAAAGCAAAGCTAAAAATAGCTTTCAATGAACTATCCCAAATATTGTTGAAGTTAATTGTTTATATACAGAAACTAGTTTTTACATAAATTTTAAACAGTCTGGTTGTAACTATAAAACTGAACAAAAGAAATTATTGAGGTAACACAACTCTGCCTTTGAAGGTTGTGATTGGTCTATTAACTTTCTGCCTCAACTTTTCTAAGTGTTTATAAAATGAGTCTCTTAAACACAGACATAATTGTCCAGAGTTTAGTTAGTTAACAACATTAATATGGACATGCTATCAAAGTTGTCTTCTCATGAAGAGCTAACTTAATTAACTATGGATGTAAAATTTCAATGAGTTAGCAGTTTTCCAAAAAGACAAACTTTGAAATAACTTGTGCTTGGTTAAAAACTAAAAATCTAAACTTTAGCCAATAGAAACTAACTGACAGAAAAACAAAAGCAAAATTTACTCATTTACAGGTACTTCATGCAACAAAGAGAATATATAATTATGACAGGTGTCATAGCGGATGAAACAACTAGGAAGATGATTTTGTTATTTTCAAAATGATTTTGAAACTATTTAAAAGTAATAGCAAAATGCACCAACATTCAATCTGGGATTTCTCTATTTATGTTATGCTTCGCGCAAAGGAAAATGAGAAGACAACTTCATTCTGGGCAAAAAGATTTTCCAGATGCTAGAGAGTTTAAATGCTTTAAGATATGTTGTTTGCCTAAACTACACAATGCCTGTGAGATTACTAACTTGCACCTTAATTGTCTAACTATCCTAAACCTTTATTGCCAGAGATCCAGTAATTTTTTTTCTAGAGCTGTAGATAACTATAAAATAATACTGATGAATTAGTTTATCTACAACTAATTTTTTTATCAACTGTCACTATATTCAGAATAAACATTTACATAATACTCAGTCAACCAATCTCTTACATATTTTACTAACTAATGGTTATTCACAATTGGGTCTTAGCGGTAGCACGTAAAAACAAGTTGTGGTACCTTCAAATAATGTAGATTATGCAGAAGAGGGTCAACTAAGGTAAGTATAGAGTGACTCAAGTGAGTGCAATAAAGAGGCCTGTACTCTTAAATTTAACATGTAGTAGATGTGAGGCTAAAATTATAGCAATACAGCTGTCTAACTGATTATCTGGTTGGAGCTCATTTAGTCACCGTTGAAAAATGTGCATAGTGCCCAGTTTACCAATTATTATAGATTTTTTTTGCAAAATTACATGGATTCTAAATGTATGGCATGTGCAGTTTCTGCTGTTCTTATTTCTATTGTATTAAAACAATGTAATTTTTCTACATTTGACATATTGGCAACTTTGATATCACAGTGCTACACAGTGTTAACACTTTTGATGCTAACTCTTTCACACATTTCCGAAATAATGAAAAAGTCATCATGATCATTACTCATACTGCATTACATTCATTCACTAGCTATAAAGTCGGAGGCATTTATTGGATTTTATAGATGGCAGGGTTTAACATTTTACAGCAAATATATTGTGATTTTCCATGAAATGCGTGAAAAGCCTTATTTTTAGCTTTTAAGTTCAAATAAAGAATAAAATCCCTGCCACCCTGTGCCTGTCTGAATTACTCTACATGTTAAACTTGGTTAACAGTTAATGTAACAGTTAACTTGTAATTTTTCCATGAAATGAATAAAGGCTCTTATTTTAGCTTTTAAGATCAGATGAAGAAAACAAACCCTGCCACCTTTTTGTGTGAGTTATGCTACATATCAAACTTGGTTGACATTAAATGACTGAACCATATCTACTCAAGTTAACAATGCAATTGTGTTAAAACTCACAATTGCATTGTTACTTTATTGTGATACTCATAAAAGTTTGGGTATTTAGGAATAGAGGTAGAACTATTTTAGCCATTGTTATGGCTAAAATCAGTGTACCATTATGATTTATTTGTCTTTGATGTAATTTAAATTTTGCTGACACAGTTCTACACTCTTTTAAAAATCCTAGTGTTAATTCCTTCACACATTACCACATTAAACATATGACATTGTGATTAATTTTAATTCAACATTTATTCAACTATTCTGATGTGAAGTGCATCGCTTGGACTTTGTGGTTTGAGTGGCTTGTACCAGGTAACATTTTCTTGGTTAGTCAAGCAAATAGCAAGTTGGTGGTTTGCTGACCCATTCCTCCCATTCTAACCCTATCTAAAAGTGTTAGATAACAGGCCAGATGTTTGAGAGTAAAGTTGAAAAAAAACCCTAAGTGGCTGCAAATACTGGATGCTTGAGCAAGGCTAAAAATTTGTTAAGTTAATGCAAACATCAGATAAGTGACTGCTTGGTGTTTTATCTTATTTGGTTAGCTAAAAGCCCTAATAAACAAACTGCTAGATAAAGCCCTGATATTGGAAACAAATTGAATAATTGAGCGCTCACTTATTAAGCTGTGTTGCAAAATTAAACAATAAGTACGGTAGGTGTTCCTACATTGTAAACAAATATTTCAAGAACCTTTGCGGTATAAGTTATATTATGTTTGCATTATAAGGATTTACATTATTAGAAAAGTAAAATACATATAAATTGTCGAATCCCTTCACAGATCTTTCCAAAATTTCCCCTTTGACTGTAGAAAGAGGAAAAACTCGACTCAACCTTTTTATTTTGTGGGCTATACTGTAACTACCAAATTATCTGTTTGCACTACAACTTTTTTCCTTTTCTGACTTTTCCCTTTTATATACTGAGTAAATATAATTGTTTCTTCACCTCGGTTAACCCGTTTGGGTGGTAGTTTTTGCTCTAATCGGGACTCCTACCAAAGACCTGGGAGTTTGAGCACTCGCCTAAAGATCTTAGCTGTTCCCAATCACACACTTTTCTGCAACTCACCTGAGTTGATTGCTGTCGGTATTTGGGCAAGCCACATTTTATGTGCCGGTGTTATTGCAATCAGTGCCCCAATGACTATTGTGATTACAGTTGTTCTTACGTCCCAGAATTTTTCGATCTCTTCTCCAAGAGAGAGTTACTTCTCTACCTTTTATTTTTCTTTGCTGGCTATATTGTATTCATTGGGTAATGTTATGTCTATTATAGTAGCCCTCTTGTTCTGCTTGTCCACAACCACTATACCTGGTTAGTTTGCTAGGACATGCTTCTCAGTCCGGATGTAAAAGTCCCAAATGATCTTAGCGTGGTCATTTTCATTGACCTTACCAGGAGCTCCCCAAAAGTGTTGTGGTTCATTAATGCCATACTCATCACATAGACTTCCATACAAAACACCTACAACGCGATTATGCTGCTCAGTGGATGCGTTTCCTGCTAGCTGCTTACATCCACTGATGATGTGTTGGATGGTCTCAGGTGCACATTTGGGCAGTCTGCATCTAGAATCGTTTCTAGATTGATAGATTTTGATTATATATACATATATATATATATAAGTATATATATAACAAAAATCTATCACACTAGAGACGATTCTAGATGCAGAATTTTGTTTTAGTCATAGTTCATATAATCAAAGTGTATATAACAAAAGCCTATTGCATAAATATATTAAAATTGTTTGAGTATATATATATAACAAAAATCTATATATATATAATATATATTAATGCACATGTTATATTTTTGTTGATATACATATATATATATATATATATATATATATGTATATGTATATATTTTATATGCATATATTTATACATGTATATTACATGTATATATGTAATACATATATACATGTATACATGTATACATATATTACATATATGTATTACATGTATATATGTAATATATGTATATATTTTATGATATATACATATATCATAAAATATATGTATATATATATTATATATATATATATACATTCATATGTTTATGTTCATATTGTGACATATTTTTTGGAAAACAAATATATATATGTATGTATTTATATATGTGTATATATACATATATAGGTATATATATATACCTATATATATCGGTATATATATATAGGTATATATATATACCTATATATATCGGTATATATATTTTTTTTTTGTTTCATAACAATATGCAACAGTATGAACATACACATATGAATGTATGTTCACATTGCTGCTCTGTGTATTTGTTCTAGCAGGACAGTAAAGAGAACTATTAGCTTTCTTTACATTAGCGGCAGTGGTGGGACTGTGGATCCCAACTCGACTAAAAGTGACACACCTTCGAATTCTTGAATTGATATTATTTTAGTGATAATGAAGCACCAGAGTGAGAAATAGTTCAAGCACCGAATGGTGACAGCACCAGAGATGTTGTCTCATGGCAACATGTTAGGAGAGCGGACTGAGTTACCGACTGTCTCACCAAGCTACTGAAGATAATGATGTTGGTGCAACGAGTTTGCAACAGGTATGTTTCTGCAATGATGTTAGCTCCGGGTAACCAGTTCAAATCACCTTAGTACTTGAGTACAAAAGATGTTAAATAATTAAGCAGCAAATTTCAAAAGGTGGCTTATGCCAACAAGTAGACTGAAAGTGCCCATTTGCTACACCTCAAGATGTTGGGCAAGAAAAGACAGGAAACTGCAGCCAAAGCCCAAACTGTGGAAGCTCTTTTTAATGTGGATTGAGCTTAGTTTGGTCATTTTTCTAAGCAGCCTTAGTAAAAACTGAGCAACCTTAAGTGAACCACAGTAACCACTCTCTAAGAGCATGCCGGCTAAATAGCAAGCCTGGTCTGTGCAACATACAAGAACTTTCCTGTGCCTATTGGGATGGTATGTTTAACCCTTTCATTGCAATCTATGTACAGATTTTGCTATCGGCACATTGCCAGTCGTATTACCAAAAGTTGAAGAGTTTGCTATGTATACCACTTTTTTTCAACTTCAACCTGTATCTAATTTTTTTGCTATATATGCTATTTTGCCAACATGTTAACAAATAGTGCTAGGCAAAAAAAGTCATTGTATCTTTTTTTGTGCATTGCTACAGCTAGTGAAGCTACAATTGCTACGAAGCTGAAACGATCCTCTACAATGTTCCTTACTTTTACAAAACTATTATTTTCACTGCTATTAGAGTAAGTGCTGCTACTTTCATTATTGGTGTAATCACAAAAATCTATATCTGAATCCGCTATAATGTCATCAACATAAGCAATTCTTTGGTTTCTAGCTCAAGAAACATTTGCATAAGCCATAATAGTTCCAAATAGTTCGGAAGTCAGAAAGAAAAATTTTCGTGTTTCAGTGGGATTTTCCCAAACAAAGAGTTGAAATTGCTTCGTTATTTTAGGTTAATTTATTAGAGAAATCTTTAGACCACACTACCAATACCATAAAGGACTTAAAGATTGTTGATTATGTTGTCAACGAATAATAAAATTAAGGTACTACGCAACTGCTAGGAAAGTCTCAAAAATGCGCATTTGGCAGTCGCCCATTGATTATGCATAAATGTTCCAACGTCAGTGAAAGGGTTAGGAGAGCTGTTCTGCAGCAACGTGAACCATGCTAAATTAAAGCAGCACCAGCTGCTGACAGACAGTGACCCTCCCCATTGCAAGTCTAATACAAACACAAAGACTGAGAGGAGACAACCTAGCCTTTGCTGAGTCAGAGGAACTGCATTTAGAGTTTGGGCGCAACAGTACTGGCTGTAGTCTTCACTAATTTTGCCTGCCAGCGTCGAGTTGACAGTCCCAGACAAATTTGGTAGCTTCTGAACAGCTTCGATTAAATTCATACTTTATTTTGAAAAAAATTATCTCAATTTCTTTTTAATGCAATTTTCTAAGGCAGTTTGATAATACAATGTGACTATTAGCTTTCACAGAATATCAATAATTAGATCAACTATGTATAAACACAATTATTTTGAAAACTAGTTTGGTAATTTAATACCTAGATGAGCTTAAACAGAAAATTGCTTGTAAATTCAGTTGTCAATTCGAGTTCACAAACCACTAAATACTTAATGTAAATTTTAATTTGAATTTGAACTAGCAAGTTAAATATTATTCCTTAAAATACTTCCGTAATACACATAATGGCTGGTGGTTTTTAGCAGTAGTGTTTGTCATACCTCATTTTTTGCTGTCTCTGCGTCTGCTTACAATATGTGAAATAATCTTCTTCTATGCGGGTTTACAAATAAAAAAAGGAGTTACACAATGGAAGTAGGTTTTGAAATTTACAATTCAAAACTTTTTAACATAAAGTTTCAATTGCATTTGCTACTTTGGTTTTGCTTGAGCTGATAAGCACTGTGTGCTTGTGGGACAAGACGTAGAAGAAAAGCCATTCAAATACAGCTTTAATTTGTATATTACCTTCAGGCACTATGTTGTTACACCTGTGGACTGGTTAGCATGTAACACATAGAATTATTACAAATACTTCAAAACATATAACTCATCAACAAACACAAACCAAAAAGTTATTTATGATACAAAAACCTCTCAAAATCTGAGTTGCATAAAAATTTTAGGTATGACTTAAGCTTTACCTTGAACTTTAAAGAAGTTACATTATTTTGAACTATAGAATTATTGGCATCCACTTGAAGAGATTCTGTCCTTTTTTCAAATAGCGGATAATACAACCAACAATTTTTCAGCTACTGCAAATAGGATTATCTTTAATGTTAATGTCGTGGTCTCTATATCAAAGATTATATAAAAAATAGTGAGCTAGGCCTGTTTGCTTATAACATAGCATGGTCTATATATAGTACCATCAGTTTAATATTTTTCTCATAGACTGGGCTCGTGTACATGGTTTATTCTGCCGGAAAAAAACTTTCTAGCAGCTTGCCTTTGTACTGTAATAAAAACTTTTATTTGATAGCAAAGAGGTAACTAATTAACCTACAGTATGTTCAGCCTAAGTTTAGAATATTGCATTGTAATTTTGCTAACAAACAAATTTTTTCAAACAAATAGCTTTATTTTTACTCTAAATTGAAGGCTTAATGACATAGTTACTGATCTTTTTTTCCATTCAATATAAACGAAAAGAAAAATTGCTAACAAGGGTTCAACCACATTTCTCCTATTCTAATTATTCAGTACCAGGCCTAAATATTTCTGATAACCATATTTTGATTTTAAAGAACTAGTGTTGGTTTTTTTTTATCAAATCGCAAAAAAGTGATAATGGTTCTCCTTTTTGGTCAGATTCACTAATCTACAAAAATATAAATATTGCTTTTGTTTTTCAAATGCATAGATTTGTGTGTAGAATTTTCTGGCCATTGTCACTAGTTTAAATTAGAGCTCTATGGCATAAATGTTTGACTAACTAATAACTAATTAATGTCGCACATTTATGGCATAAATTTTTGACATTAATTTGCTCCTTCTTAGTGAACAAAAAATCCTTAGAAAACGAAGTGATTGGTGACACCCATGACTTGTTTGTTTTCCACCAGAAGAATTGTTTCTTGAAAATAAAGAGTTTTGCAATAAAATTCGTCAGGCAAATAGCTGGATTTGAAATCAAAGCCATGTTTACACTGCATTTTACATTGGAAATGTTTGGTTATGGACTGAAATAATTGTTTTAGGATGAAGCTTGTGGTCACACCATAACATCATGGCTAAAATATTAAATTCATCAAAATATGGGAAAAATGGTTTTTGAAATTAACTCTTCATATATTCATATTGCCTTTTAGTGTATTTATTTGTGTAGCACAACAAAAGAAACAGCAGTTTTTTGTATAATTATAGCTTCTTCCCAGCTGTGAATTTGATAAATGACATCTTTCCTACCACATGAAGCCTTATTGTGAAAAAAGGTGGTCTATGTCTGTGTTTGCGACTAACTACCATGATCTCTGTTTGATACCCTAAAGCATTATGATGAAACACTGTCAAAACTGTTGGTGATGAAAACAGCAAATCACAAATACTGACTGTGTAGACTGTCTGGACTTTGCTGTTACATTAGGTAAGCTCGCAGAAACCCCCAAATTGAACTAGTTTATGGAGTATATCACAATCATACGGTATGGTGTTGAAGCAAACTCGGAAAACTTAGTGTGAGACTAATAGATACATGTAGAGTCAAGTCATGACTTATTGACGTCAGCCCTTCAGCAGCACACTTTACTTTATAAAATTTGAATACTGTTTTTTTTTATGAATCAAAAACAAAATCTTAATGAAACTTGAAAAAAGGATTTTTTAGAAAATGCAAGGGGTAAACCAGGGTTGTGGCCAGAGTTGGTAGCTCTGCGTATGCACATCCAGTATACTATTTACTGTGGAATATATTGTGCAAAGATATTTATTCCTTTTTAGCATAGGGGATGATTTTAAAGATAGAAGTAAAGTGTCTTTTGTGATCCTTCATAAATGTTTTAATCCAGTCAAAGCTTTTATAAATACAGTTAACTTGACAATTTTTACTGTGGTAATCATAAACTACCTTCAATTAAGTCAAAGATTTGTTGTCGTAGAAGAGATAAACAAAACCTGCATTTTAAACATGGTGTAGATATTGTTGATTGATGACTAGTTCGGCTGTGTGACTGACTAACTGCTACAAATTTACTACCCTGCTTATAAACAATTTTAGATATAATTGTTTATCTTCTTTTCAGAAGTGAGGCGTAAAGTGAAACTTTAAAGGAACTTTGATATTAATTATTTTTTAGTTGAGTTTGAGTTTAGTTGCGTTATTACTTCATACTTAGTCAGAATCCCAAACCTAAATACCATTCAATCAACCACCAGTAAAAATATTAATTATTAAAGCAGTTGACAACTAGTTTATCTCATGCACAATTTGCAGCTGTGAAAATTTTTTCTGTGTTTCAGCAACTTATCAGCTTATGGTATTTTCTTCATAAAATCTTAGCTTGTTCTCTGAAGTATCCATAAGTGAGGTCAGGTAGTGTAATAAGATCTTTAATTCTCTTTCCATTGTTACCTCTAATATTCAGCAGGTATTTCTGTTGCTCTGCTGTCACACAGGTCAGCAGTAGCTTTAATGCTTCAGGTTTCTTTTTATTAGCTGCCCAGTGTGCGGGTGTATATCTAAAGCTAGATTATGTTTTCAGAATTTCAAACCTGTGCGGAAGTGAAAGATTACCTAGAAAGTACATTATCATGACAGTGTCACCTCTTGCTGCAGCCCCATTTAATGGTAAAAAGTCAACATCAAATCTATGCTTCATCACTTGATGGAACTGCAATGAAGTGAATCCAGCTAACATACACTTCATAGTGTCTATATCCTTCTGTACTGCTGACATCACTGCAGGTGTCCAACCATTTGATCCTTTACAAGAGAGCATTGCTTCATATCGATCTTTAACACTCGTCTTCCTTAGCACTTCTCTTAACTTATCTTTGTTCTCTTTATACTTGTCAATGTAATTGATCATCAAATGCTTTAGTTCTGTGTAGTTGGCAGCCATGATAATAGTACGTCAATAATCAGCCAACAGTTTGTGGTCTGGCAGATTTGTACTAAACACAGCTTAAAGCTTGTGCTATACTTGTAGGTCTAATGGAGACTGCTCTTATACAAATTTCTGGTCTCTTGTTTGTATAATAATTTCTATTGTTCCTGTATACATATTGATCACATTTCATTGGATCGTATTACATTGTGATGGTTGTTCAACAATTGTTATTGCTCAAAAATGTTAGCTTTGCTCGAATAATATTCTGTAGACTGTGATCAATATTCTATAGGCTGCTAGTTTGCAATAGATAAATCTATACGCATGCTCATCTACAAAAGCCAAGCTGTGCTTATACGATCAAACATTGAAAGTTGTGTTCACAAGTATTTATCGTAGATGTTTTGATTTTAGCATAGGATTTTATTAGCAAAGTGGCAAGTGATGGATAGCTATTTTTAGCTTCATATTTGTCACAATATCTGCGTTTCAGTTGTTTTAATTCTGAGCTGTTAGCAGCCATGATGAAAGTAAAGCCATGAAGAAAATATGTCAATACTCAGCTAACAGCTAGCGGTCAGCCAGACTATGTACTAAACACTTTATGAGGCGTGTGCAATACTTGTAGGTTTAATGGAGACTGCTCCTATATTGATGCCTTATCTTTTGTTTGTATAACTATTTGTATGGTCTGTACGCCTATCGGGCACAGTAGTCTTATAACACCGTTATATTTGTTTAACTATTGTTATTGCTCTAATATATTAACTTTCTTTTGATAATATTCAATAGGGTGTGATTAATATTTTATAACCCATCAACTTGCCATAAGCAAATAAATAAATCTATATGCGTGCTCATTTAGGAATACCAAACTGTGCTTTTACGATCCAAAATTGGAAGTCGTTTTCACAGTTAGTTATTGTAGATCTTATATTTTTAGCATTGAATTTTTTTAGCAAAGTAAGATATAGCTCTTTTGAGGCTTTCTGGAGCCTGTAAATAATATTTCTATTAAGCTATGAGCTTGTACCAGGCAAGTAAATAAAACTATTTACATATTTATGTAAAAATGGCAAGCTGCCTACTAAAAGTCTGCAAAAATATTAAAGTTGGGTCCACTCATTCTTATAATATATGTTATACCTTTTAGCATAAAATTTTATCTACAAGGCAGCAACTGATGCATGCTTGTCTTTGAGACATTCTATAATTAGCAAAATTGTTGCCTCTCATATTAGTAACTCAGCCCATAATCTCATCTAAAAAAAACTTCAATCTACATCATATAGGTAATGTTGGAACTGTAAAGTGGTGTAAAAGGATTCAATTAATACAATAAGCTATAATAACTGCAATACTGCAGTATACTTATTATATGGTGTGCTGTGTGTAACATTATGTAAACGATCTTGTTGTAAACTAATATGTTAGGGCAAAGATGGCCAAATGACCTAGATCCAGATCTCGATCCGCCTTTAGTTGTTTTAGAGGTTTTTCCAATAAATTATATTGTCATGTGTGGACTTGTATTTTCTAGTGTAATTTCATTTGCAACCACAATTTATAATTTTTTTGTAATGGTCATTTGTTCCACAGCTCCTTGTGTAAGTAATAGGTATCTTTCTGAGCTATTTCATATTGTTTTTTTCTGTATACACTGTACTTTTGTACAAGAGAGAAACCTGTCTGTCAACCGGGTCTCCGTCTGGGAACTCTGTGACTCATTTACAATGATAACTGATGAGTGTTATTATATGTTTAAGGTTCATCATTTTTACTATAACAAAAGTAGGTCTGTCTGTCTGTTTGTCTGCCCATCTTTCTTTACAAAGCCATGCTAAAAGCATTGCAAAAGCAAGATGGCCCTCACAGTAATGAAACTTGGGTTTCAAAATCGGGGTAGTTGTACTGATCACATATGACAATGTTTTACAGTGCATTGGACCAATAGGAGGGCCAGTTTAACAGAACAATTAAACCATTATATGTGTTACGAAAAATATCATGGCAGGTCCTAAATATCTTTGGAAGCTTTCTCTTTGACTTGAATGTGTAAGACCTGCACAAAAATGAGTCACTTGTGGAAAGAAACTAAAAATATCACCTCTTTTGCAACAACAAGAAAAAACATCACAGAAGTGTAAAAAAAAACAATTCAAAACCTTCTAAGATTATGAAAAATTATATTTCCAGCATCTTTAACAATATAACATTTGTGTACGCACATATTTCAAAGCAGTTCTACACAGCAGTTTAAATGTCTCTATTAAATCTACATTTTCTGAACACACACATTGCATAAAGGCACACAATCACTCTGAACGCAAAATACGCGACATGCCACTCAGACAATGTTTGTCATGCAAACCGAGTGTACAAAACAGACACATCAAACATAGCTCACTCTATGCATGTGTTTAATTGTTATAATTACATTACCTCTTATTTTATTGCTCATTTTTAAAAGCACTTAATTCAAAAGCATGTAGTTTCTCAAATATAAAGTCAAACTTTAACCGTTTTAAAAGTAAAAAGTGAGCAGCAAGGTTGTTATATATCTAGCTTCTAAAAGTAGGAGGTGGAGAACACAACTTCAAATGAAAAAATTATTTTAAATATCTAACTAATAGAAAACAGTTTTAAATACCTGTGAGGTTATTTTTTTAGTTTTCTTTTATCTAATAATGTATTTTTATTGTACATATATTAAATGTTTGGTTAGATAGTTCTAACTATCTTATATTCATAGTTTTATCGTTGAAACACATAATTTTTTGGCATGTAATGTTTATATTTTACGAGGAACTTAAATGGTTTACATGTCCTAAATCACTCGATAATCAAACAAAAATCATGCAGGTGTTTTTTGCAGAATGCCTGCAAGTGATGGTGTGAACCTGGTTGCAACTGAAGGTAGAAAATAATATTCATGTTTAGAATTTATTAGCCAACATCAGTGGCATGTGAGAGCAACTCCTGATGTCAAATTCTAACCTAATCAATATAGTTCCTACTCAGCATATTACATGTATTAATTTTAAGCAATAGTTTACTCACTGTTTAGAATTTAATATATTTTATTATCAAATTCGTTTGATTACTTTTGACCTTGAACTTGGCCATGAATAACATGGAGTTTTATTTACGGCTCAATAAACATAAATCATGTGTATTGAGGAACTTGTTAAAAAGTTATTTTTTACTTTTAGCTGAACAGATAAAGGTGTTTAAATGTCAGTTTATATATATAACTTAATAAAAATTTGTCTGGCTAACAAATATTTGTAGAAATTCTCACTACACTTTAGTTCTTTGCAAAATAGGAAACTGTAACATAGGCTAATGGTATGTCCTTTACCAACTTGCCTGCAACACCGAAAGTTATATCCATACGATGAATCCATCATGATCGTTTAAACAACAAGTTACAATAAACCAGTAGTTTTGCTTTCATAGACAATTTTGAATGCATCATGAAGATGGTAGGTACAAGAATTTTGGCTTTTGTCTCAAGAAACTTAGAAATCATGCTTTTTCCATATTCTTAAATACTTTACTTAACCACTCAGTTAAAGCTAAACTAAATACAGAGCAAAACATAATCAGATCAGTGTCATAGGTTGGATTTCAATTACTTGGAGTTGCACTTTTAACTTCAACATTCCACTGCCAATTGGTTCCAGCTTGCCTACATAACTTTTCTTTTTTAATAAATCAAACTATGATAATTGACTGTGATGGCTTATTGATGGCTCCTCAAAAAGATAGCAGCAAAAAATGTCATATACACAATTGTGAGAATCCTTCATCTGTGCAGTATATAATACTTTACACACTTCCATGATTTCAAACTCACTGCTGTCATATGCCATACCAAATATTGCTATATTGCTTTTGAGTTTGAATGCTCTGGTGAGGTGTGCTCGACAAGATTCAGTATCATTTTCACTCTGTTCCAATTCAATATCTGCCTGGTCCATCTCTTCTGCCAAAATATATATGTCTGGATTGATGGTAATAGTTGAGGGATCATTTGATTAGACCCTGCCATGGTTTAATATGTTCAGAGGTTACTAATATGTCTTAGGGTAGATTTGACCATGAATGGACTGTTGAATATTAATGCAGTAGCTTCCACAATAGTATAATTATGTGGTAGTGCACTTAGCATGAGGCAGCTTTACAGGTAGTTTTTCTCAAACACTTAAAGGCTTGAAGGGAGTATCTCTCTGCTGTGTGAATAGGTTTCTAGCTCTCTATAGTACACAATGACTTACTAACATGTAGACCTTTTCATCTTTGTGAGTACCACCATTCTTTCTGAAGAAATTTTGCCAGTGCAACATTTCCTGCAAGGAGCATCCAGTTCAAGCCACGATTCTTTTGACTGTTTGATGTTGCCACAGTGCTAATTTATTACCTTGCTGATGGTAAGCACAGCTAAAGATGTGGTCTATATTTCACGTTGCCTTGAATCTGTGAGCAGTTTCATTTCTGAGACATAGCCCGTCAGTTGTCAGGAGTTTGTTCATTGGTCCTCTTTTGTTGAAATATATGTGAAAATGTTAATTGTTGAGTATATCATAAGGATGTTATTTATATCATATTTTGATTAAAAGTAAATTTTTTGTTCAAAAACTTCTTACAGGCCCATAACTAGTTGACTTATATACATGTATTTGATTATTTTTATATTTGGGTAGTGTGTTTGATCTGGCTGATACCTACTTCTGTAATTTCCACGACGCCAGAAGGTAGACAAATATTAGAAGTGTGGCAAACTTCTAAGAAGGCATATCGACCATCAGAGTTTTATTCCATTTGTATTATTATAGAAGGAATTGATTGTTGCACACCAAGTTTATTATATAAAAATGAAAATACCACTCATTTTAAACTTTACATCATAAGGAATGTGTTTGTGCGGTTAAAAATTACAGAAACAATAACACAGCCATAAATGTGTTTAAATGTGACATAATTACTTAATTAGTAATAAATGGCTAGATGAAATCTGTTCTGCTTCCAACATTGTGATAAAATTATTTCATATATATGCAGTTAATACAAACTGAGAGAACGTGATAGAAATCATGAGTATATTGAATTATTATTAACAGATGTACATAGAGAAAATGATTATGTATGAAATAGATTATTGTTGCCATAGAAGCTATTATAAAAATTTTGAATGCAGCAATACTGGTACGAATGTAAAAATGACAGTTCGTAGTTAAATAAATCGCTGAAGCATGTAAGGATGAACAATATTTTTGTCTGGCTAAACAAAGAGCGAATTTAAATTGCTAATTTTTAAAATTCAAACAAAAAATATGTAAGATTATAAACAAAATATTTACTGTAACAAACTTTTGTGATGAGTGTCCGTAAAGAACTCAACACTTGTCTGTTTATGATAAGAAATTCTGCATGTTAAGGTACTATATCCATATAGCATGCAATAAAATGCAAACACACTTATGACAATTTTTTAATAAAATTGATAAAGTATAGTTAGTTATAAAAGTAATTAGCTTGTATTTAAACAAATTAAAAAACAATGTAAAAAACTGCAAATAAAGAAAACAGACAAAGTTTTATTGAAATTCAAGGATTGTGGCACACAAGCTGTTTAGTGCATAAGCCAGCTAAAAGAAGCAAAGGGGTCAAAAACAGCCTTTTTTAAAACCGGAATGCAGCTCACAGAAAAATTCATATTGCTAATATACTTCTTTATTGCGTTGCTAAAACTTTGGAAAAAAGTATTGCACACCCCAGCAATTGAACCGGTGCATTCAGATACAGGGATGCACAGTCAAGGCAAGTTGATCAGTAGCTGTAATGAGTATGAGCAACTATCTTACCTTAGCAAGCAAGAGAGTTGCGAGGAGCGGTTGGTTAAATGGTACATGTAGTGCAAGTTCTACCCGCTCTAAACAAACTGAGTTTTCAAGTTCAATCTCATTAACAAATTTATTTTTTGTCACTAGATTTGAATCGTTATAATAAGCCAAAAGGTGTACAAAAAGTAGAAAGACAAAAAAAGCTAAAAGACCAAAAACAAACACCGATATTCGTATGTATATATAGATTGAGTGCTCTACACTAATCTCTTTTATAAACAATAAATAGATAAGAAGTGGGCTTTTGAGAAAAAAACTATTTATAACAGTGGTTGAAGTAGTTTAGCCACCACCAAGGGTAGCCAGCTAAACAGAATATTTGTTTGAGTACATTGGACATCGGATAAACAATCAGAAAAAGTGATAGAGCTGTTCAAGAGAGATTTGTTTAGAAAAAAAGTGCTTTCCTATAGACAGTCAACTAGCTGCACCCTGTTTCAGACTTGTGTTTGTGTTATAAATATACATGTAGTGGTATACAAACATATCTCACATTAACGCTATTACCACTTGTTATTACAAACCCATAAAGACATGGGGGTGAAAAGTAAAGTCCTCAGACTTTCAACCAAACAGAGTCACAGACTTGCAAAAATCTAAGTTTATTTTACACATAAAAATCAGTCTGAGATATTGACAGTTGAATAAAACTGATGTAGTAGCTTCTTAACAATATCATACAACAGCTGCAGTGTTGATATATTTATATTTTTAGTCGACTTGAGCCATTGCAAAGGCTGAACAGTGAATTTCACATCTGCATATCCTAATAGTTAGTTTAATCAACCTTTCCCTGTCAGCAGTTTTTAGTTACAGTTCTTGTCAGCAACAGTGGAAGACATTTTATTTTACAGTGATGGCCACTAAGCTGAGGTAGGTTTGCTTATAGTCAAGGTCCTTCTTTGTCTCATTACGGAGTTGAGCAGATCCCTTAATTAATACCCTATAACATATATTGGGTAGATAATTCTGCCTCTATATAGAAACTAGTTTTCACCAGAATTTTAAAGAATCAGGTTGTTACTATAAAACCAAACAGAGAATTGTATTGCGGCAGGACCACTCTGCTTTTAAAAATTGTGATTAGTCTATTAATTTTCTCTCTCCCTTTTGCAAAAGGCCATTCAAAATGAATCTCTTAAACATAGACATAATATTCTAGCATTTATTTAGCTAACAACATTAATGTGGACCTGCTATAAAGTTGTCTTCTCATCAAAAGTTAACTTAGAAAATTGGGTATAAAATTTCCATGAGTTAGCAGTTTTCTAACAAGACAAACGTTGAAATTACTAGTGCTTGGTTAAAGGAGGAAAAGCAAAGCCTTAGTCAATAGAACTTACCTGGCAAAAACCCAAAGCTAAATTTACTCATTGGCAATTACCTTGCAAAACACAGCGTGTACAATTGTGGCAGATGTCATAGTGAACGAAAAAAGTAGGAAGATAATTGTTGTTTTTTGTTGCGAATTTTGTTTTTTCTCAGAATTATTTTGCAGCTATTTAAAAGTAGTAGAAAAACACATCAACATTCAACCAGAGATTTCTCTATATATATATATGCCGAGTGCAAAAACGATGAGGAGACAACTCTATTCTTGGCAACCAATTTTTCCAGATGATAGAGAGTTTTTACTGTTTTAAGTTAAAATATTTGCCTAAACTACACAATGACTGTAAGATAAATAACTACCAGAAACTATATCAGGACATCTCACACCATGAATGTCAAATTATCACAAAGTTTTTATTGGCATAGAGCCAGTAATTTTTGCTCCAGAGTACTAGGTAGCCATGAAATAATACTGACGGACTAGTTCCTCAGCAATCACTTCAATGCAAACTGTTACTATATTTAGAATAAATATTTACAGAATACTCAGTCAACCAATCATTTACATATTTTACTAACTTATTCTTAGATCACAATTGGCTCTTAGGGGTTGTATGTGAAAGCAAGTTGTGATACTTTCAAATCATGTAGAGTATGCAGAATGGGTCACATTAGTTAAGTATAGAGTGACTCAAGTGAGGTCAATAAAGTGGCCAGTTCTCTTAAAGTTAACATGTAGTAGATGTAAGGCTAAATTTGTGGCAATACAGCTGTCTAACTAATTTTCTAACCGATTTTGTAAAGATTTTACTGCATAGTTACACGTATTCTAAAAGTATGGCATGTGCAAACTCTGCTGTTAATATATTTTTTGTAATATAACATTTTGATTCCTCTGCATTTGGTATAATGACTACTTTGATATCACAGGTCTGCAGTTTATTAACACTTCTATTGCTATCAAAGTGCTACACTGTGTTAACACTTTTAGTGCTAACATAGTGTTAAACTGTGTTAACACTTCTAGTGCTTATTCCTGATAAAATATGTCATCATTTTAATTTTTATAATGCTTTACATTCATTCACCAGTTATAACATCAGATGCATTGGTTCGATTTTATAGATGGCAGGGTTCAACATTTTACTGCAAATATATTGTGATTTTCCATGAAATGCATGAATAGCCTTATTGCAGCTCTTAAGCTAAGATGAAAACTACAAACATAGCCACCCATTGCCTGTCTGAATTATGCTACATGTCAAACTTGGTTGACAATTAATGACTGAATTATTTCTACTCAAGTTAATAAGCAATCGTTTTAGAATTTCCGATTGCATTCCTGCTTTATTGTAATATTCATAGAGATTTGGGCATTTAAGAATAGAGCTGCAACTATTTCTGTCATTATTGTTATTATCATTATATCATTATGATTCTTTCGTATTTTGTATAGTTTCTACTTTGCTATCACAGCTCTACACTCTGTTCACAAATCCTAGTCTTAAGTTTCTCAAACATTATCAGATTAGTTATATGTCATTGTGATTAATTCTAATGTATCAAATTTATTCATTGACTCTGGGGTCAAGTGCATTACTTGGACTTTTACTGCTTGCAGTAACACTTTATTGCAAAACTATTGTAATTGTTTTATGGAATGACCATGAAGCATGAACCTTGATTTTTTGTTGCCATTTTGGAAAGCAAGTGCCTTATTCATCTGAATCATGCTATACATGTCAAATTGGGCTACCAGAATATGATTGCATCTCGCCTATACAAATTAATAAACAATTATTGTTGAGCTTTCTAATAAATTGCTGCTTTATTGTGGTAGACTAACAGATTTGAGCATTAAAAGCCACATCACCTAACCTCTATGATTAAATAACAATATTTCATTGAGATGGATTGTTTCAAAGTTGAAGATTGGCCTGTGCCAGGTACCACTTTCTTGATTAGTCATACAGGTAAAAGTAGCTGGTTTGCTCAGCATTTCCTCCCCATCTTTACCCTATCTAGCAGCTTTACATAACGGGGTCAGTTGATTGAGAGTCAAGTTGATAAAAACCACTAGGTGGCTCCAAACACTGCATGCTAGAGCAAGGCTAAAGATTTATTATGTTAATGCAAACATCAGATAAGTGACTGCTTAGCATTTTAATCTTATTTGGCGAGCTAAAAGCCTTAAGAAGCATCACTGATATTGAAAACAAACTGAATTATTGAGCACTCACTTATTCGGCTAAGCATTGCAAAACTAAACAAATCATAACCTCTGCCTCTCAACATGCTTATGAGTCATAAGCATGCTGAATTGAACATACCATGAATAATGTAGTACCTTTAAAATTACTGTCAACCATAAACGAGTTTTTGTCAACATTATATTGATTCAATTTGAATGTAACATGAATACGTAATAAATAATGTATACATTTTTATATGGGCAGAGTTGTTGGATGTGAGCGTGATCAGTGATTTTTAAATAATTTGATGATTCAGTCTGCAAATAAATTTAATTTGGTCTTGATATTTTCCAGTATTTAATATTTAGCATAGTTAGCATAATGATGTTGATATTGAATTGACATTTCCAATACAATGTGTAAAACACATGTAAATTACCGATTCCATTTACAGAACTTTTCAAACACACCCTTTGGCCATACAAAAATTGAAAAACTTGACATAAATTTTTATCTAGTGGGCTGTACCGCAACTGCCGTATTATTGGTTTGCACAACAACTTTTTTCATTTTCGGATCAACCTCATAAGTTTCATAGACTATGATTGCCGTAATTTTATAATGAGTTGATGGGAATGTATATCTTTTACTGACGTTCACTGACAATGATTTGCTTGTTTTTTTTTTCTAAACAGCAAAGTGAGTTCTGTAAAGTATAACTGATAACAAATATTTTCTACGCTTACAATAAAGTAAAACAAAAAATAGCTTTACTATAAACAACTTAGTACTAATGGATCATAATCTATCTGTATTCAAGGGTCATGGTTGGAATAAAAAAAAACTTTTGAAAATGCTCCAACTTGTGACATTCGGATTGGTCTGCCGACACTGCAACACTGTAATTTTTTAGTGTATTGGGAGCTCTGAAAGTCTCCCATAAAGATCAATGGGTGGCCTGATTAGCGACCTAGTTCTTTATTAACTTTAATGCATTGTGCTAACAAACACATTAGTAGAACATCCTTCGACAGAATATTTAGATTTATATAAATTCCAGAACTTGCTAAAACTAAGAAAATTTGTTTTAGCTTACAAAGATTACTGGTTCTTTTATAGCTGGTCTGACCAAATTTAATTTAATCTAGAAAAACTGACAGCTAACAGCTCAAAAATTCTTTATTGTTTCAAACTCTGCATAACGTTCATTTGTTACATTTTCTCTATACAGACGCTCGTTGTTCGCTTCAGCTGATAATAACATCTTCTTAATCAAATTCCTGGCTCACCACACAATAAAGTTGCCCCAACCAATCAACTTAAAGTATTTATGAGTCATTGCTCAACTACCTATTCTCTAGTTTGTTGACAATTCTGATGACCTATCACGACGAGTATAGACATATTGCTACGCTCGCATCATGTTTTGTCTCACAAGTGTGAACTGGAACTTGAGGTGATATATAATTTTTAATGTAATCCAAAGCAAAAGATTTACCAAAATTCTTCACAGTATTTGGAACTTTCGTTATAACAGGAACACTTTGTAGGAGTGTTTAATGTAGTTTTTTAACTTTAACTTCACATATTAATCAATATACTAGAATTACTGTGAATCTTGTGTCAATAAAATGTTGAAGTAGCAAAGGTCTAACCATAAAGTCACATTTATATTTTTAGGGGCAGGTAAAAGCATCTCCATTAATGCTATATCTTGAAACAAAGACTACTTTCAACAGTACTACATACAGTGAAGCTTTAAAACAGGTTGAAAAGTATTTTAAGCGTATACGTTGATGTTTACAGTCAGCTCGACTCATCTTTCACTAAGAAAATTTGAGGTGTCATTCGGTAGCAAAGACAACAGGTACAATCTACAAGTTTTATTAGGGTCAATACATATCTGTGATATAGATTTATAAATGTAATAATGAACCATAATTATATATCTATAATTATGGTTTATTATGTAATTATATTTGACCAATAGTAAAGGTAAAAGACCATGTTTTAATTCTAAAAATCTAATCCTTGAATGGCCATTTCAACTACCTATCTAACTTATCAAACAGTGAAATGCCCACAATTGATGTCGTTTGGAAAAGAAGTTCAAGCTGTAATCTAAAAAATATATGAATAATAACATAACTTTTGAGCGTGTTATATTGGCTTTGCTTCTTCCCTTGTCTTACTGTTATAAATACGAGTTCTGATTCTAAAATTCCCGGAATGGAGTTGTATGCACTTGCATATTTGCATGATTGAAAACCCCATTGCGGAGTTTGCTGGGAAACACCTCCTGAGTGTTGCTACAAAGTTTCAAGTTGCTATGACAACGCATTCTCATACAGTATGAGGCGACGATATGTCAAGGTCTTTCAGGTGCTTCTGGCCATTTGAAAAAAAAAATTGTCATCATGTTTAATAAACCGGAACAGCGTATTTGCATTAGATTTTGTGTGAAATTAGGAAAAACAAGTACTCAGACAGTTGAAGTGTTAAATGTTGCTTTTAGACTTATTAAATGTTAATTATTTGAGTAAACAAAGGTTATAAAAAACCGGTCTAGTAACAAACTCACAATTTAAGCTTAGCTCTGGTCTAAAATTTAGCAACTGAAAATGATTTAGAATATGATGAACGATTACGGTTTGTTCATTACCAACAACTGTTTGAGTTTTATGACTTCATGAAGCAAAATTCAAAGTAATCATTTGAACAGTTTATATCATACAATTGTTATATGGCACTATAAACTTAATCAACAGGGAATCAATCATTCACTCTCAAAAGTTTGCTATTTTGTTATAAAGCAATATAAAGTGAATCAGGAAAGATGAAAGAAAAAACTGCTTTAGAATCATCTAAATATATAAACAGCAAGCACATATGTATATTATAAATGTTAAAATATATGTCCAACTTGTACCAGAAGATGAGGCACATGTAGCAGTTTCATAATGAATCAGTGTACACGTTTATCTCCATTGTAGTGATAAACTGCAATTGCTACTTACTTGAACTGTAGTAAAAATATCTTAAACTAAGAAGGTTTGTACTGATAGTGCCACAACAAACTGTTAAATCAGATATGGTTTCATTTTTTAACCAAGTAGTATCAATATTCATTTTGTTTCTCAAAACACTAGTTAATCATCATGCTCCTGATCTCCTGTGTCTCCAGTAGAGAAACATCTCCTGTTAAACTCATCCATTGCTCTAAATGATCTCTGTGTTTCTTTCTGCATTTCCAATATTATTTGAAATGCTGCAACATGTACAGGCAATATTTACGGGTAAAAACAAGACATGTATTTACAAAACATTATAGTATATCCATTTTTTATCAAGTTCAAATATATATAAGTACCAAATATACCAGCTAGTTGTTGTTTCTTATCAATTATGATTGGTTGAATATAGACAGTCCATTTAGTTTTTCCAAATCGTGTTAATTTTTATTTTACCAAAATACAATTTAAAATAATAAGTTGATGAAATACTTTTTTATGCCGTCATACCTGATTCCAACATCTGTACTCTCTGGTTTGAATTCTGAAGTTCTGTAAAAGAAATAAACTTCAATTCAGTTCTCTTATCAATAATGATTGATTGAATATATCCAAAAAAGTTTGTAATTGTTTTAAACGGACTTGCTTCATAATTTTTTGATAAACTTTAGGATTTAAATTAATAAGTTAATGAAATACTCCTCTATACCAACATACCTAATTCCAACTCATGTACTCTCTGGTTTGAATTCTGCAGTTCTGTAATAGCAAAATGCATAGATCAATAATATACAGCCTAGTTTATAAAACTCAAATTTGATAATCTTTATACAAATTTATAATGTGAAATACAGAGCTGCCCCTCTGTTACAGCTTCGTGAGTATTGAAAAGTCATTAATGGCTGGTAGAGATGAAAATGGCTGTAAACGAATTTTATGATTTGTAAATAATATTTTTATCAACTGAAGGTTTTAGTTGTTTCAAGATAAAATGGTAGCGTTTTCGAGTTAACAATAAAGTAACACTGGTCATTATAGAAATCAGCATTTTTAAGTTTGAGGCAGATACAGGTAGTTAAGATTCATGATTTTGGTTTAGTTGTTTATGACAAGATACCGTGAAATTATACGTTAAATAAACTAGACTCAAATTATTAGCGATTTATACTCAATTGCTTTACTTAAAGTTTATCAAAAGTTGACTCTATAATAATCATTACTGTAAACTACTCCAGGGCAAACAATTTTGGTAACAGAAGTTCATTTACTAAAAAATCATTTCTCTCTTAACAATACTTAGACATGAAAGAATGTTTTGTTTGAGCGTGGTAAAATCATGGGCACATGTTTTGGCAATTAGCCAATGATGACCAGAGTGTTCAAACAACCAAATACTTATCAGTTAGAGTTTATTGTATGACTGCTAAGACCTCTACTTTACTCTTGTCAAGATGGAAACTGAAAATATTATAGCAAATTTGAAAACCCTAGTCTGATTACCATGAAAACTAAAAGTTTTATAACTCATTAACTGTAAAGTTGTTAAATACCGGCACGTATAACTAATTGTATAACTAACCAATTGTAACTATCAACAGGTTAGTTTTATCATTTGGTAAGAAGCTGGTGTAAGATAACCAGTAAAGATTGTCGGAGTGAAAGCAACTATAATTTTATATTTTTATAATTTAGCAAGCGGCTGACTTTAAATAAAAAAAGACTATTGTCTAAGTGAAAGAAACTATAATTGTATATTTAGGTACTAGCTATTGACCGATTCTCACAATCTTTCTTTGCTCTATGAACTATGTAAATGTTGGTGGTTGTCTAAAAAGTATTTCTCACATTTTGTTCATGCTCAACCATTCTATTTTAAGTTTCCAAAAGCCCCAAATATAAGAAAAAATACATGTACACTTACCTGCAGCTTGCTGAGCTATTGCCTTCTCTTCCAAAACATGTTTTGATTCTGACTGTTGCAGTTTTTCATTTGTGAAGCTTAGTTCTACAATATTTACAAAATAATACTTTGTGTGTATGTGTACTTTTGAACACTAGAAAATATGCAAGTGTAATTGTATTTAGTGGTGATATCAGTATATAGAAGAATACTAGCAGAAAACACTGGTATAAGCATGTTATTATTTGCTTATACTGCAAATAATGAGTTTTTTATTTCAAAATATCCTAATAATTTATCTTACCTGCAGCTTGTGCCTTCACTTTCACATCCAACTCCTGAACAGTGTTTTTTGAGCTATTCAATTCTGTAACATTAAACAATGTGATAGATCACAATATTAATAGCAGTGTGTTAGCTAAACCTGTTGATATAAACATGAACAGGTTATTATAAGTTATACTGTAACTAGTGAGTTAACAATCTTTTGAAGTATATTAATAATTTATCTTACCTGCTGCTTGTGCTTTCATTTTCATATCCAATTCCTGAACACTCTTCTTTGTGCTACTCAGTTCTGGAAAATATAATAACTTGATAGAGTACAATATGAATGGTGCAATATTACCTAGACCCACTGACATGAATATAGACACGCTATCATTTGTTTATACTGTGCCGGTAAGTTTACAAATACTTCAAGTAGGTTTCTTTTTTTATTTAACAAAAGCTAAAGCCGTTGACACAAAAATTAAATGCTAATATTGTGTACCATATAAATTTCATCTGATTGTTTTACATTTTGGTAAAACTATAAACTTTACATTAAAAGAAGCAGTCAAAATTTTTAAAGACTTTTATTGACTGTGTCTGCTTTGTCCAGAAGATGAGATGAATGCAGGAAGTTACTCAGACAAAGCAAGAACCTTAACTTAAGGTATTAGAGGCTTTTATCAAACTCGAAAATGACTTATCTTACTTTCTGTTGCCTAATATGAAATATAATTGGTACAAAGTTGTCATCGGTGACTGACTTCAGTTGGGTAGATGTCTGTCAAAACTATCACACACTTAAAATGAAGCAAGTACAGTTTTAGTAAAAGCTGCCCACAAAGGCAAATTGTAGTTGATAAGTTACATGTACTTATTGCATCGACTACACACACAGCTAATCTTGTGGTACTTTTTGTTTGCTGTCCACAAGTTTGTTGTCGTTTGCCTCTGATTTTTTTCAACAAATATTTTACATGATATTTACAAGATCAACCGATGGTTGCTACAAAAGATAAAAATTAAAGGTTAGCTAAGCACAAACCTTTAAGGGCTGATTAAAGCCTACCCTCAAGAAGACCATCCGCAAAGTATGTTTAAATTTATTTGATCAAAAGTTGTATTGATGTTTAGCTGCACAAACAAGAAAAGGCTTTGCTTTGATAGGATATGATTATGTATTCATAAAAAGGATAGCAAAGAAATTTCACGAGTACTGGCTACATTTTTGGTAATCATAGAAAGTTAGTCACGGTTTCATATTTTGAAATAGGTCATATGGTAGCAGTATTTAATACAAGTTTAATTACCTTGAAATTACTTTCATTGAAATATCTATTCAGTTTTTTATTTCTTATACAACTTGTATAGATTCACCTTGACTTTGCGGTAATTTGCACTACTTAAATTATTGGTTACTCTGAAAATGCATATAATATAAATATATATAATATAGAAAAGGAATATAAAAATATACAATTTAAATAGCATTAATGAGGATACAGTAAGGGAATAAAATTTGGGTTTGAATAAAATAATCTGTTTTGGTGGTTAAGCTCAGTATAAGAAAAAAATTACTTCCTTTGAGAACAACTACATAATCACTTTTCAAAATTAGTTTGGGGATTTAGGTTTTGTATTAGCCTTGATGTTCTCAACAAAACCAAACCTTAGTTTTAAATATTGTTTTATTGTTTGTAACTTGGGTGTTTGCTAGAAAAAAATGGTGCATTGATCAGTTAATGATTTTGGGTTTTATAGGTTATTATGGGTTTTGAGTGCCTCTTTGATTGAACCAAACATTTCAATAAATGCAGCAGAAAATAGTAAAGGAGTTACTCATGTTTCTTTAATCAAGAAAACTTCTGATTTCGCAAGTGTATTCAATGCAATGCAGCAGCCGCTAGCAAAATCTGGAAAGTTGTATACTATTTATAATAAATAGTATACAGCTCATAAGGCACATAAGGTATACAAAGTCATATAATATTTATTATGAATAGGCAGTTGTATTTTAGACTTTGCTTGTTAAATGAACATAAAATAAATATAACCGCTGCAGGTCATTTAAATACAGTAATATTTAATTTTATGATTTTGAGTTATTCTGTGCATTGGCCAATGTTTGATAATACATGTATGTTCAACTTTTCTTACTTGTATCCAAACATTTTTTGTTTTGCTGAATTCACCTACATAAAAGGCTCTTTAGTCGCAAATGTGACATTTCTACTTTTTGCTGTCACTTTGCTTTCTTTCTAACAACTTTGAGAATTCTTTTACACAAGTATGAATATTGGCATTGTCAGAAAGTTGTATAGTAAAGCGCAAGTTAATTTTGCAATGTTCTCTCATCATATACTCAAGCACAGGTTGGTGCTACAGAAGTGCATTCACTGTTGTTACTCTTGTATATTTGAAAGCTAAACAGCAACTGACTTACTACATAAGTAAGACAAGAGAGTGAAATGATTATTACATAAGAATTACATAACAGATGAGTGAGTCAACATGAACAAAGAGTCTGACACCGGCTATATACAAATACAAACTGATGACTGTGGTCAATTTCAACAACTAGTACATATTCAAAAGCCGAAGTTTCTGATGAAGTTTTAAAGTAGCAACTATTGCCAAACGGCAGAAATTTTAACAAATGCTTGGCATCGGGATAAATCAGAAAATGCGTCTCATTGTATAAATTACCTTATATACTATCTTTGCTAGCCATCTGTGTAAGGGAGCAGTTTGAATAGTAAAATAGAGTCTTAGCCAGGCTATCATTTGATTATGTTCTACTATATGTGTCTGTCTTTAATCTTGCTTTACTGCAGTTAAGGCCGGTTTTGGTCCTAATATACCATACTATCATTTTTTCAAGTTTAGATGGCCCTTTTTTTCTGCCAGAATCAACTGTGATAGAACTTTTAAATGGCTGAATATGCACATTTATTATATTACCTGTAATTTTCGTTTACCATCTTTCTTAAACCTTTTTAGACTAAACGAACAATGAATTGCTATAAAGCTGTGTAGCAACAAGAAGCAGCTATTACAGATACAGAAACTATACATTTACAAATAACAGTCTCCTTTGGTTTTTTATAACTTGAGCAAAGTCTTACCAGAAGCCTGTTTCTCTATTTCTTTTTTCTGATGTGAAACAACTGACTCTAACTCTTCAACTCTCCATCTTGCAGCTCCAAGTTCTGAAAATGAAGCTAATCTTTAGATATAGTTACAAAAAATGCTTTATATGAGTTCTCAAACTCACAATGTTTATCTACCAAGTTTTGTTAAAATTAGCTGGACTGCTAGTAGATAATGACAAAATTAATCAGAAGGAAATCAAATCTTATATTTTGATTGTTATTCAAGTAGTAATTAGTAAACTCTATGATCACGTAGCGTGTTTCACAAAAGCTCATTACAGGGCTCGCTTTGTGTATTAGCTTTCCCATAATCCTTTCCAAACCTAACCAATTAGTAATTCATGACTAATTCCACATTTTATGAAAACATATGTCAAATTACTGGAAGAGTAAGATTATCTGTTAGATTATCTGCGAAACTAACTCTAGGCCTACTATCGTGTAATAGTGCAAGTATCAATTATTCTTTGCTCTCTTATATTTACATTTACATGTGGATATTTACATTCTCTTATTACGCATATAATTTTTTGTAACTTTTGAAGTTTGTAATATTAAGTTTTAAATTTTGTTTCATTATTCTTATTATTTGCGATTCACGACTTTCAAGCATAGTTTGAATATAGTGTTTCACGTTTAAATCCTAACAAATTAGTATTTCGCGATTAATTTCACATTTTATAACAAAACTTTGTAAGATTACTGTAAGAGTAAAATTATCTGTTAAATTAACTGTGAGATTTACTCTAGGCCTACTATAGTGTAATATTAAAAGTACCAGTTATTCCTTGCACCCTTATATTTGCATTTATATATACAGGATATTTACACTATCTTATCAGGTTTATAATGTTTTTATAACTTTTGAAGTTTATAATATAAGTTTTTAAACTTTGTTTCGTTATCATTATAATTTCAGATTCACATATTTTAAACATAATTTTTATATTGTGTTTTAAGTTTAAACATTATTCATTTTTCTATCACTGTTCCTATTACTTAAATGTAGCTAGTTTCTAATCTTTATTATTAATATTACTTGTTCTTCTAACTATTTTTCTGCAGACATTGTTCTAATCAAATTTCAATTACAAAATTCTGCCATATTCTCTCTTTGTTGATTAATCTGTTACATACATGTATTCTCAGAAGTTACACATTGTCTAAAGCCTCCAAAGAAAAGAACCCGCAATGAATCATCCGAGGAAGTTCATTCCTTAGCATAGACTGTGTTGTTGAAGAGAATGACTCTGTCAATTATCCAACAGATTTGTTAAACTCTTTACGGCCTGCGAGTATGCCTCTTCATATTCTTCAACCACGCATTGGTGCCTCAGTTACGCTTCATTGAAATTTGATTTACCTAAATTTGTAACGGAACAAGAATGATCATCACAAATCTATAACAAAATCTTATTTGTGTTACTAACAGTGCTTACTGGAGCTGCAATGACTGAAAAAGTTTTTTATTCCTACAATACACTCAATCCAACAAATGTGTTGTTTCAATTTAAAGGTATTCAATTTCCTGTTCGATTTTCATTTGCATCGACTATCAACAAATCTCATGGTCAATTACTAAAAACTGTCGGCGTTCACCTCCTAACACCTTGCTTTTCCCATGGGCGCTATTCCGAGTAGGCAGTAAAAACGGCCCATACATTATCTCGCCATTCGGTCAAACAAAGAACATCGTTTGCTCTCATGCGCTTCAGCAATGTACTAGCGGTATGCCCAGACAATTTTTAAGAATATCTTCCACAGCAACAGTAGCCTTTCATTGTTATTATTCATTTGATTTATACAATATATTTTGAATGTCTTATATCATTTTTTAATTAAATTATATTTTTTGCAATCATTGTAGTAGAACAGAGTTTATTCAACAATTATTTGCTAATTATTTCACCTTTAAACAATTTTAATGGTGTCTTATTTTTTGTGTAAACTATATCGATCTGCGCCAACTGCTCTTCTCGTGAAATGTTTTAGAGAATTTCTATTGTCATTTTCATGTAATAGACTCTATTTACAAAAATCAAATCATTGAGACATTAAATATTGCATACATTTACGGTGGTTTATATGCCTACTGGGAAGCCAGCAGCCTTAAAAATAGGTAATGCCCCATGTTTCTACCTTTTGGGTGGTGTGAATATGATTTATGTCCGCAAATATTTAAAAACTTTTACTTCCTGAGCAACACCGGGTAGTACAGCTAGAATGAGCTATGATAGTACGCAATTATTCCAGAACTTCCCATTAAAAGATTTTATCTGAAAGTCATCGTTTCTTGTTCAGAATATTGATAAATGAGTATTCAATTCAACTTTTTCTTACTATAAAGTTATTTTGTAATAAGAAAAAAGGTTTAGGCAGTAAAATACCTCTAAACTTAAGCTCACAAAAGAACATTGATGATGGGTCTAAATAGGTCCAACTAGTAGGTTTTTATATATAGCCAGTTGATGCTTTCTTGGTATTTGGTTAGTAGCAAATATAAGAGTAGGATCATTTCTACATTCATTGACAAACTGTTTTAATTGCACAGTAAATGCTGGCATTTCATTGTCCATTTATAAGTTCAGGACAAAAATGTTGAACCACATTACTTGAGAGAGAACTGAGATATCAGTGATTTCTGAATTAGTTTATTATAATAACTAATAATATTATCTTTTTTTATTCTAGAAGCTGTCTTCACAACCAAGTGGCTGGTATTAGGTGAACCAAAGCCTTTATTCTTAGCCAAAAGGTTATTACTTCAATGATTCTTTCTACTGATGAGTCTTTATTAAAATATGGGCAGCTCCTAGTACTGTTGATTTATAAATTGCAATAAAAGACAGTTCAGTGTCATACCAAGCAATATGTTATTGTTACTATTATTATTATTACTAGTATTATCACAAACCAAATTTATTGGTTTTAATAGCAAGACAGTTGTGTTTTACGCTGGCTCATTGGTGATGATGACAGTTGGGCTTGGAAACAAGCAGCTATAAAACTGAAACAATTGAAACAATTAAACAAACACTAAAGCTATCACAAGTTTTCAACGATCCATGTTACGATACTGGTGTTTCAATTTAAAAAATTGGTGACGATCTTATCAACTTTATAGAACCAAAATCATTGCTCATTAATTATTCTATTAGTTAATAAAATGCCTTAGTGAATAGTTTTCGTGTGCGCATACAACATACGCACACTGAAACTACTGCATGTAGCCTCAGTGCATGTTGTATGTTCGCCTTGCTCATATGACTCAGATAGGTTTGAGAAATATGCATGTATATTCAAGTTGTCGCTCGGTGTATTTAATATTGTGGAACAATAAAATGAACTGGTAGTTTCAAGTAGTCAGGTGGAATCTCGGATTCCTGTTGCACAAAAAGCAACAGACATTCAGATGCTTGCGCCGAGAGAGTGGGGAAAAGGTCTCGGACCAGACTGCACTGTTCTACTGACCGTGCACCAGTTGTCTTAGCAAGTCTTACAGCCACAGCAAAATACCTGCTCAGCCTTATAAGACAAAAAAAACCTACACTGCTAAGGGTGCAAGGATAAATGAATTGTTTGCTGAAACTATCCTAGCAAGAAACGCCAACACTAGGGAAACGCGGAAGGGATGCAACGGTAGAGACAACTACTATTTGCTAAAACTCTTAACCAGTTTTTCTTCAGCAAAATGGAAAACAGTGCTGCTATTTTGACTGACATAGTGCCCAACATGTCACTTGCTAAAGATGTTTTGACAGGAGGACCTACTGCCCTAAAAAGTCCGAGAAGTAATAGAAAACAGAGACTGCGAAAGTTTGCAACTGTCAAATTGACTGAGAAAGCAGTGAAAAAGACTTCAGTCATGGCTTGCTAAAATTAAGACAAGCTTTGAGAGAACTAGACTCAGATTACCCAAAAACTAGTAAAAAATGGCAGCATGTTTTGAGCCAGACCAGGTCACCACAGGCTGCATTGCTTGGAGTACGCTCAGAAAGTCAGTTGAAGGCTCTCGGCGGGTGCAACATTAGAAGACCATTTTAGCAGCTAGCCAAATTTTTATTATGCTCCGATTCCAGTTTGATCTCACGCCTGAGAAGCCTGCTCTGAATATGTAGTTTCCTAAGGTTAAGTTCAAAACTGAGTCCAAGGGAAACCCACCGACATGCTGATGGAAGCCTCTCTTGAAAGCAGTTAAGCCAATTTATCATATGTTTGTTGGTCAGACTCAACAGACATTTTAGAAAGCTGCTTTGGTAGATTCAAAAGAGCCTGGGTTTAAGAAACTTGCTTTGCAAGGTGTGGGCTGTTTAGAACTGAATTGGACACCAGTGCTAGATCAACACACTAAACATCTACTTTCTCCGAAAAAATTCAAAGGGTGACCCAATTAGTTTGTGGTTAATACCAGGTGCACTACAAACTTGCTGGGCAATCAAGTGTTTGACAAGAACTCTAAGAACATGAGGGACTTTTTGAAGGAGAGTTACAGCCACTGTTTTATGGCCACTGTCATACTGCCATTTTGTAGATTCATGCCATTTCCTATAAGGCTAGATGACATAAGGATCAATGAGGTTTTGTTGGTGAGCCACATCTGCAAGGTTGCCATCAGAGGAATAGCATAAGTAGTGGCACGCCAGCTTGCCAAAGAATTTCAGTAGCCTGTAGTCTCAGTTGATGGTTACCCATTGCCCTAGATAGACAAGCATGAGCGATTGTTGCTCAGTAAGGTTCAGGTGGTGCAAAACAGTGGTGTTGACCAAGCCACCACCAGACATTGAACCACAATTAACTATTGTCTGCTAAAGATGATATAGGGCTGCCTAAGTTGACAACTGTTGGCTTCAAGTTTGAACTGCCTAAGCCAAAAATAAACTAAGTCCCAATGTGCCTCAAATTCATGGATCGACCCTTTCACCTCTAAGCTGACAGCACTTACGCAGGAGTAAATGACCCCAGATAGATGACAAACTACTCCATTCTAGCTTAAGTGTCTCAACTTCAAATGCAAATACACCAAATGTAGCGGGGCCAACCTGCCAATAAAAAAAAACCGAAAACCGACAGAACAGAGGGTTCTTTGTTGACTACCGTTCAGTAAATGCCATCATCAAACAGGACACCTACCTCCCATCCCGAATCGATTACAGCCTCGATGCATTGTCTTCAGCAAGTATTTCAGCACACTTGGCCTGGTCGATGGCTACTGGTAAGTACCCTTAATCACCAAGCAAATTAAAAAGGTCTTGCTTAGAAATCTCTGTGAGTAGAATGTCTTGCAGTTTAGTTTTTTAATTCGGTGACTGTGCTACATGGTTAGCATCGTAAGACGTTGCTCCATTTGGATGACACCATTGTATATGTCTTAGAGTTTGAGTCTCATTTACAACGGCTCAATAAAGAGTTCCAGCACATGAAGTAAATTGCACTGAAGGTGAAACTTTTTAAATGTAAGCTGTTCAAGTCACAGGTGCATTGCCAAGGCCATGTGTTTAGCTGGAAAGTTGTGTCAACTGATCCTGAAAAGATGCGCTCGGAAGTTGTGTCTACTGATCCAGAAAAGATGCGAGCAGTCCAAGAATAGCCAACCCCAAAGGGCTCAGGGAGTTGCAAAACTTTTCAGGTACAGTAGGTCACCACCGGCAATGTAGAGCTAGTGTAGCTTTGCTACCGCACTACAGAATTTGCACAAACAGACTGCCAAAGACAAGAAGTGAACTTGAAGCAAGAAAAACAGATGGCCAATGATGAGCTAAACAGCATATGCCTGAGACCCTTGTACTGGGCTACCCTGATCTGAGCTGGCCGAATGTTTTGAATACAGATGCCAATGACTGTGGAGTCGGTGCTGTGCTCTCACATGTACAGAAAGGAAGCAAGAAGGTGATTAGGCTTTTTAGTAAGATCTTGGCACCTACCAAGAAAGATTACTGTATAACTCGGAGGGATCTGCTTGCCATGATAAAACTTGCGAAGCATTTCTGACCAACCTGTAAGGTCGGTCCTCTTTTCTGTGCACAGACCATGCACCGCTCCAATCTCTATGACAGGGGTAGAAGTCCCTTAACCCAATGTTTAGGTGGCTGGAAATCTCAACCATCTTCTAGACATGCTGGAACACCAACCCAGACTTCGCCACAATAATGCTGATGAACTCAGCTGACTGATATGTGAAGACTACCAACAGTGCAAGCTCATCGAACTGAAAGACAAAAACTCACAAAAAAACTTTCTATGGAGAATAATATTCTAATGGGAGACTAGAAGAACGCTCACCAGCCGTGCAAGGGATAGCTAAAAACATGTAAGAGTTTATTAATTTCATGGGTCTATTATTTGCCACAAAAGTTAAGGAAATGGTTCAAGACTCATCAAGGTCACCTTAGAACTACGTTGCATGTTTTGGGTAGTGACTCAAGAAAATTCCAACAAGTAGCCGATTTGAATGCAATCTGCGGACTGAGAATTGGTGGCCACCATGTACCATGCCATCAATCAAGTGGAGAAACTGATACGTGATTGGCTAAAGCTGGGAAAACCAAAACTTTAGGCTTTGGATTAATAGAGGCCTAGACAACCTTTTATTGCTAATCTCGGTGGCGCATGGTATGTCTATCAGCAATCAGAAAATCAACCGTTTGGCAGACTTGCACTTTTGATCACTTTAGTGTAGGTAAATCGATCAGCTCGCTGCGACTAACTCAGTATTGGCTAGAATTGACAGACACTGTTAGGAAACCCATTAAGAGCTGTGAGACGTGTCAAGCAGCAAAGCACAAGGGCACAAAAACAACAAGCGGTAGGCATAAACTCTTTGCCAGGCGTCCCTGACAGAAGGTAGCCATTAATTTACTGGGACCAATGCTAGAAACAATAAAGGGATAAAATTTTAAACCTATTGCTCACAGATCACTTCATAAGATGTAAGCTGCCATGGCTCTTCCAGAGGCCCTGACCCCAGTAATGGCAAGGGTGTTGAATGAATAGATGTTCTGCTGCATTGCTTGCAAACCACGAGCAGAGCAGAGCCATGCTGCTAGAGCAAAACCACGCTAGCATGAGAGCATGATTTAAGACAAAGAGGAGCATTGAGCTGTGCCAACTCTGGCGAGTGGTAAAGAGCAATATGACACCTTACTGTCTACAAGCTTACAGAGTAATTAAACGAAATAACAGGCAGCTGGGCCTCTCTCTGGGAGCACTACTGCTGACCCAAGGTCAGAAGGAATATAACAAGTTTTTCCTGAACTGATGAGCGCATGCTCAGGTACAGTGGACTTGGCCAGAAAAAAGATGGCAACCCCGTTGATACTTGGATGAAACTTGTGGCTGCCTGATTAGCAGGACTTAGCCATTGCCTACAGAAGCCCAGTCCTCACATGAGTACTAGGTTGAGACGCTGAAGAAACTTGAAGAGGTACATTCCAACTTCCAAGAGCGGCAGAAGACTTTGACAAAACTCCGCTGTATACACAAGAAACTGGATTTGGCTTTTTAATAAGAGAAAGAATAGAAGAGACAACTCTTGGTTGAGCTGTACCAGGTCATTAAAGCTTGGTTAAATCCCACTTGTTTGAAAAAAGCACAAAAGCTAGTTTTTTACTTAGAGCCAAAGCAAGCTGATCCCATCCATGCTTTCCTAAAAGAGCTAGATTAAACCCCGGCTACTTCAGAGGAGAACAAACATCAAAGAGGCTAGGGCCAAAAGGCAGGGGGTTCGAGCTGTGCTAAAAACTACAGTAAGTTAGATTAGGCAAAACAGATGGCAGAGGTTACCATCCACCCTAAGCTCAGCCGAAACCTGATGCCAGGCTAAAAAAACTCTGAAGGTAGCTAGAAGAAGTGCAATGCTCTGGACAGCCAGCCCGGCCTGCAAGTACAACGTCAATTAGACTCTTCTGCCTTGAGCAAAGAGCACCTGGAGTCACTGGGCACAATCCCCAATCGACTCGGCTCACTTGGCAGCCATATTTGTATAGAGAGCAAGCTTGTGTAAAAAAACCTTGAATTAGAAATACAGTGGCAAATGAGAGGCAGCAATCTCTGGGAATTAGTGAGCCAGGACAATTTGCTTTTTCACCCCTCGGTGAGCAGGTTCGTTTGGAGACAGCAATTTCTACATCACAGCTACAGCTAGCGATATACCTTCTAACAAACCTATCAACATGGCTCAAACATGGCTGTCTCAAAAAAATGTTGAGCCTGTTATATTTTATAAAAACATGGAAGAGGAGCAGTTGACAGGCTTGCTAGACTCAGACAAGAAATCTGCATTTGCATGCTAAAACATGGGCTCGGCAAGCTAGAACGAGTCAGTGAAACTCTCTAGCAACAGAGAAAGAGAGTGTTCTAGCTAAGCTGTCTCCAGCAGGCAAAGCTGTTTACACAGAGACACTCATATCAAGTCACACCTGGTTGACACTCTGCTTATGACTGACAAGCCGATACTTGCTCAGATTGTTCTTTTCAATGATATGCGGAGCATCCTGCCAAGTGAGCTAACTGAGACACCCTTCTAAGATTCACAAGGGCTTCAACTGCCTGGCGGAAATGAAAAGAGCTGAGTTGGCCGAGCCAGTGTGGATTTATCGTTTACTAAAGACCTGTTGGGTTGCCGGCCTCTGCAAAGATACCGTCTTCAAGGCTACTCATTGACTTGAAGAAGTTGCATGCTGAGCTAAAGAAAGAGATTATCTCTACAGAGTACTATATCAGTGACGAAATTTGAGATTCGGTTATACCATTAAGCTATAAAATATCAACACTTGTGACCTGTGTGGCTTCACCATTAGCAATGGAAAAAACCGGCTACACTTTTTTTAGCCAAAACTTTATTGACTCTAGGTACCTCTGTCATTGGGAGCAGGTTTTTTGTGACCAGGTCATGTCACATCAGAGAGCATGCAGAGGCGCCAAATTTGAAAGCATTGTGTACGCGGTGGACAAAGCCAAATGGTGGCCATGGTAGACAAAAAAGAGTGTGGTGGCAGAGCACCAAAGCCAAGGCTGACTGCTTTGCCGACTCTTTGACCAACATCATGATTAGATGAGTATTGATACAACAGGATACTCTGCTGCAAGTGAGGAGACTTGCTTACCGAGTCAAACCAACAAAAAGCTAATTGAAGCCAACAAGGAGCCAAAATAAACAAAAAGCAAAAGTACCAAGACAATATTAGACGGCAACCAACTATAACTCAGGTACATACAAAAAGAAGAAAATAGTGGAAAGGCATAAATAGCTATGGCCACTCTGCACAATGTTCACTTTATGTGCACATGGTTCATCTGTACTCAAATTTATTTCTGTGAAATGAATTAAGAGTTTTTTATTTCCAAAACCAGTTATAAGCAAATTTCAGAAGGTTTGGAAATTGAAGAAAGTTTGTGGCAAGTCACTGCATATTCAAAAAGTATGTTTCATTAGATTATGTTTAAAGTTTATCCAATGTGTACGTGCCATCAAATTAGTTTTCTTCCAAAGTTTTCAAAAAGCAAACACGTGAAGCTCTAAAACAGTTTAACCAGTTAGTTCCAAAAATAACTGGTTATGCAAAAAAATTGTTTGTTAGTGAAAAAAGTGAAAAGCTGGCTTATTCATTGAAGTCATTACAAATCAAATTGCCAAGCATCACTATAAATAAACATTTCAGGACTTTTAATAAACATGATAATACAGTACAACACCAAACGTCATTGTAGGTGAGTCGTCTTATGGTTAGCAATAATTTTTGTTTCATTTTCTTTAGCAGATCTACGATCTAAAATTCCCTCATAAAAGTGATTAGCGCAGAAGAAACCGCGAGAACAATTATGCTAGTTTCTAAACATTTTCAATTAAATTTGTTATTCGTTTCGAGAAATAACTAATTTTTAATTTAATTTTAGATGCAAGCTTTTTCAAGAAAATTTTACAATAAAAAGCATGACTTAGTTTTTGCATAAGTTAGTTATCTATTTCAGTTATTATTAAAACTATTTTTAGAAAATAATTTCATAATTTGATGTATAATTCAATTGTATGCACATTTTACCATACAGTCAGAGGCATGAACCTAGAAAATGTTCAATTTTTGTTTGTTTGCCAAATGCAGACAATGTTTAAAATGTGCTATTCATTTTAAACTAGTTTAATTATTGTTTCTATGACATAAATGTTTGACATTAATAATTTTTTTACATTTAACCAAAAGTTCTGTAGCGAAAGATTTAATCTACGAGACTTCCGACTTATTTGTTTTTAACCAATAAGATTATTTGTTGGGAATAACTGTCTTCACACTAAAGTTCATTGTGGACATAATTAATATCTGAAACCAAAGCTATTCTTAGTAAATTTTATATTGGAAATAACTGATTTTTGTCAAAAAAATTTGTATCAGGCTAAAGCTTGTGTCATACTACTCCATCATAGCCAAACTATTGAATTAAAAAATATGACAGTAGTTGGTTTTGGAAATTAACTTTTTATATATGAAAGAAGGGAAACAAGCAGTTTCCTTTACATTTATTGCCTGTTCTCATCTGTGAAGTTGACAAATAACATCCTGTCAACCACATGAAAGTCTGTTGTGTAGGGAGTGATCTATAGCTAAAATTATGAACTAATTAAACCAATTAAATTATCCTTATTTGATAACCTAAAGCACTATGGTAAAATACTGTCAAAACAGTTGGGGATGAAATAAACAGACACCAACTATAGTATAGTGCTAGGGCAAATTTAGGAAACTAGTTTGACTTATTGTTAACATCAAGTCATGACTTATTGACATCAATTGTTCAGCAGTCTGCTTTACCTCATCATTTGTACAGAATATTTATTTACAAAAATCTAAAACAAAATCATACTGAAAAGTAAATTGAAACAAAGTTTTTTGGTAGAGTGTGAGTAATAAGCCAGGGTGGTGTGAATTGTGATTTGTATGTGCACATGTATTTTGCCATACCCTGTAAACTATGTCTCACAAATACATTTTTTCTATTTTTCAACCAAGAGCCGAACTGAAATAAAAAATAGAAAGCTTCTTCCTTCAAAAAAATTTCAATCCTATTAGAGCTTTAGTAATCACATTTAACTTAACCAAGTTTGCTGTGAAAATCATAAAATAGCTACATCTCAGCAAAAAATTATACTTATAGAAAGGTTAGGAAAACTTGTATTTTAAACAAAGATTGCTAAAAAATGCTGGTGTCCAATTCGAAATAGTGAGCTGAGTAGCAGTCACAAATGTATTTTGATAGTTTTAAAAACATTTTTAAATGTAATTATGATCTTCATTTCTGTAGTAAGACCTAAAATAAAATTTTAAGAAGTCTTTGATATTACGTATTTTTGCCTAAAGTTAGGCTATTAGTTTATAATTTGTCAGAATCAAAAATCTAAGCGCATTTTTAATCTACCGCCATTCAAAAGTATTAAATATTAAAGCATTTGACAACTAGTTTAACTTCTACAGAACTTGCAGCTGTGAGATATTTTTAGTGTTCTAGCAACTTATCAGCTTATTGTACTTTCTTCATAAAATCTTACCCTGTTTACTGAAGTATCCATAAGTGAGGTCAGGCGCCGTAATAAGATCCTTAATCGTTTTTCCATCATTGTTTGTAATGGCCAGCAGCTTTCTTTGTTGCTCTGCTGTCCCACAGGCTAGCAGTAGTCGTAATGCTTCAGGTCTCCCATCTTTTGCTGCCCAGTGAGCTGGTGTATTGTTAAAGCGACCTGCTATGCTCAAGATTTCAAACCTGTGCTCAGGTGAAAGATTACCTAGGAGGTACATTATCATAACAGTGTCACCTTTTGATGCAGCCTCATGCAAAGGTACATCACCATAATCATCTTTATGCTTCATCACCTCATAGAACTGCAATGAACTAAATCCAGCTAACATACACTTCATGGTTTCTATATCCTTCTGTACTGCTGATCTTACTGCTGGTGTCCAACCATTTGATCCTTTACATGAGAGCATTGCCTCACATCGATCTTCAACACTTGTCTTCTTTAACACTTCGCTTAGCTTCTCGTGGTTCTCTGTAGGCTCGTCGCAATGCCTGCTCATCAGTTGCTTCAATTCTTTGCTGTCGGCAGCCATGATGAAGTTAGGTCAACAATCAGCTAACCGCTAGCAGTCAGGTAGTATATGCATTAAACACTGTGTGAAGCGTAAAGCGGGTGCAATACTACTAGGTGTAACAAAGACTGCTCCTATATGAATGTATTATCTTATGTTTGTGTATTTCTATTGTTCATGGGTATTTATTGATTAGTAGCCTTATCACACGATTATGCTTGTTTAATCATTGTTATTGCTCTAACAGATCAGTTTTATCTAAGTAATATTGTATAACCTGTAAATAATAATTCCTATGAGCTCGTGAGCTTGCAATAGGGAAGTAAATAAATCTAATTAAGTGCATATTGTGGAGGACCGGGACATATATCAATTATTGCACACTTATATACATATATATATCCTCACTAGCACTTGCCCGAAACTCCCGAACTTCCTTTCTGTTATGTAATCGTATTCCTGAACTGCCTTTTTGTTATATAATCGTATTTTTACCCTGTACTAATCTTATTATATCCTGTACATCCTTTGTGCTATAAATAGATTGATGGGCGGAGCTAGACCATAGTGCGCTGGCTATATAAGTCAGCGCAGCGAGTAGGCAAGTGTGCTTGATATCACCTAAACTTGTGAACACATGTGTTGAAGCTATCACTAATAAAACTATTACATACTCGTACGAACTGATTCTATTGTGGCCTGCCTGGTTGGCTCACCGATTGCACAAGCAGGCTCATTGTAACCATCAGACGGAACTGCCAGGGTGACTCTAGAAGGCTAGGAGACGATCCACGGCTTTGTCTAGACTTGATCGGGTGTGCCATGGCACAAGAGATCCAGTCCTAAGACCAGCCACTAGTGGATCCGGACTAGCCTGAGATAGAGATCCAGAAGGCAGGCCGGGGGTTTGGTTTCGGAGCAGGCCTGACTACTAGGTTCTTGTCTTGGACTGACTTGACCACCACAGGCAATTCAATCAGGCCTCGGACAAGGCAGGCCAGTAGCTCAGGTTGCGTCTCCCTTGTTAGGAAGTAAAGCTGACTCAGCTACCGGGGTCAGATCCTTTACAATATTTAGAAATACCAAGCTTTGATTCTGCAATCAAAAATTTGAGGTGGTGTTCACATATATTTATCGTAGGCGTTATACTTTTAGCTTAGAATGTTTTTAGCAAAGTGGCAAGTAATGACCCAACTAACAATTTTACGTTCCCAGAACGTTCCAGGGAGGTTCCGAAAAGTCCCAGAAACGTTACATCGTAACGTTGTCACAAGATTATTTGTAGACACATTTTCAACGTTCCAGCAACGTTGTGGGAAAAATATTGCTGGAACGTAACTCTCAAAACGTTCCATCAATGTTGTGGGAATTACTTTGCTGGAACATATTTCCCATAATGTCCCTACAACGTTGTGGGAAATACGTTGCTGGGACGTATTTCCCACAACGTCCCAGCAACGATGTGGGAATTACGTTGCTGGAATGTTAGCAAATGATCCTGCATAACATTCCCACAATATTGGGAGAACATTGCGTAATATTCCACGAACATTTCTTACATAATATTGTCTCAAGGCTATTAGCTAACATCCCAGGAAGGTTACGCATAGAACATTGGTGGGACATTGACGCGTAGGGATTTCCACCTTTATTGTACAATATTCCAAGCTACTGAGAATCGCTTTTCATGCCGCGGAAATCGCGTTGAGCTAAAACGAAATATAATTATAAGGGCAAACAAGTTAATGGGCATTGGCTTCGCTCTACTAACGAAATGATTTACATACGCGTCGGCTTGTCAGACGACACGGAAGGTTAGTCAATCGGTAGATAGACTACCACCAACCATCTGACACAACATGTATATGTAGCGACTTGGTCAGTTGCGATGAGTTCACACTGTCGCGTCTTACATTGACCCGTTTAACGGATAGACAGAGCTAATGGACCCTAGTCATTTTTGCGATATGTCTAATGAAGTGCGAAAATTGAAATTTGTAGTGAATTTTTATTTCATTTACATAAATCATTCAAATTTATCATTATTTTTTTTCATTATTTTGTTTGTTTTTATATCTGTAATGAAAAATCTATAACATTTTTAATTTGTTACATTTTAAATAATTTTTTGTTATGAAAGGGGGACAACTTCCAAAAAATGAATCATGCGTTTTTGTACCATTCTAGCTAGAACGTTAGAACGAGGAAAAGGTTTGCTAACGTTATTATAACGTTGTTACAAAACATTGTTATCGAATGTTCCAGCAATGTTACAGGATTGCTACTTTGAAATGTCTGGGTATAAGCATTCACATAATATTGTCTTCTAATATGTTCGGAACAGTATGGCATTACACCATTATGGAACATTCAGCAGATGATCTGGTGCAAAATTCCTGCGACATGGGGAGAATGTTACAGAACATTCCACAAGCATGCCTTTCATGATGTTGCCTCAAAGATATTAGCCAACATCCCAGGAACGTTTTCGTGCAGAACATTAGTGGGATGTAACTGTGTAGACAATTTCTAACATTTTGATGTTTCACAGAATGTTCCTCTAATGAATTGCGTACAATGTTACTATAATGTACCGAGCATAACCGTCGACAATATTCTTTCCTTAAGCTATACAACATTCCGCCAACATTACGTCTCGGAAGCAACCTAATTTTTCTATAATGTGCCATGCTTGACCTTCACACAACATCTCTTCTCAAGGCTGACGGACATTCAACAAATATTGCACCTTAGATATATACGAAGACTTTTACTAGATTATTCTTAAAATAATCTTTGTGAGCATCTCAATAGTTAGGGCATGGTTCCGAAGCTGTATATTTTGGTACAAACAGTTGCATGATATAATAACAAAAAATAATATGAAACACAATAAAAATATAGCTATAAAATGACTAAACTCTATATATATTGTCATCATCAAAACATGGCAGAAAAATACCACAACCTTTACACCAGAATAAATTATATATCAATGATACACAGAGACAAACAAGCAAAGCTATGATCATATTTGTGAATAATGCTACAGTCCACCAAATGCTTTACCACATTAGACTAAAGTTTTTCCAGCTCGTCCGTCCTTGGATTGTGGTGGCGAAGGCTGTTCTTTCATCCAACAATTCAGATTACAGTACAATCCTTTAAGCCCTGAAATGTGAAGAAGCATTTATATTAGCAGATGAGAACTGCTAAAAAGTACAGAATACAAACAAAGCAAATATGAGTATAAACTAAATATGGCAACAACCTGTTAACAAAGTAATTATGAACATCGAGGTTGATCTGCCACATCACAGTGTCACTTGCTAGATACATGAAATAGTACCAGCAATACTTTTCTTTTCACTATTTGTGGGCACTCTATAATAAGGTAATATTGTCCACTCATTCAAGTTTTTGGAATCGCGATTCCTCATAATAGGCACAGGTGGATACAAGAGTGCACAACCACCATATTTTCAAAATCATCCTAATCAGCTTTTTATTTAATGGCTTCATAACTGAGCTTCCTATAAGGCTGCAACTTCATATTGGCATATTATGAAAAATGCACAAGCATATCATATTTAGGGTTGCGCTAATAGTAAGTTTCTTCAGAAGCAACTAATGTCCTAGTCGCATTGTTCTTATGCTGAATTATCATTTTAATAATTTGAAATTTAAAAAGAGTTGTTGTAGAATAGCAATGCGGTAAATTAATTAGTAAATCTCATGTAGCAAAAAACACAAACTTGGACATATCCATTAAAAAATAATAACAAACTGTAAGCTAACAACTCCGCATTAGTCGAGTTATTTACTTGGAGGTTAACCTTTCTGATGAGACGCTATATGTGCAAACAGCTATATACGCAGGTAAATGAGAAGCACTGCTAATGCTATTGCAGATTGTTCCAAAGCTTTAAGAAACGCCGTGCAGATATTTAATGAAAAATTAAACGATAAGATTTTGTAAGTTTTAGTTGATCTAGAAGTATGCGAGCAGCCTGCCTTTTCAATTTCCTTTATAAGCTTGTTTGAATTAGCGCGTACACTCTTTTAAAAATACATAGTCAATCAGCTATTGTTGCCTCTTACATATTGTCAAATTCTTCAATCATACCTATCTTATATCACAATCAAATAGCTGAAAATCATGTCATAAAAAGAGAAAAAGAAATTACATCGCACTACTAGCTCTAAGTTGACATTTTGGTAAAAGGCAGCACGATTCTCAACCTAACATGCTTATCACAAGTTATACATAATCTAACACAATGCAAACTTTCAAGAGTTGCTTTCTTAATTATGTACACGTGCACACAACTCTTAGATTTCCATATTTTCTCTGCTTAAAATTCTGATGTGCTAGGTAGTTAGTGTTGAAATGTGCTTCCAATCTGCCAAAAAAATCTACGTTTTGTACTACAGCATTTCTAAATTTGAAACTAATTTTTCCAACTTTCAATAACAAAAATCACAGTTAAAGGGAGAGTAACTATAGATCTATCGTAAATTCAAGAGTACAAGTCGAGATCTGAAGTTTGGTTCGAAAATCCTGGTTTTGACATGTACATACCGTGACCTCTTCCATGGCCCAAATCTTTTATTCGCTAATAGTTCAATCGGGATCAGAGGCGGGCAATGCGTAGCTGAAGAAATGGCATTCAAAACACCATCAGTAAGGACGCCTTTTTTGGCGCCGTCGGGAATACTACAATTAACAAAAGCCTGAGAGTAGCATGTTATAGTGAAGATCACAGAGAACAAAAAACAAGCCCTTAACCAACGTACTGGTTCTCCTCAATACAAGAACAAAACCGCTACCTCGGATAATAGGTATTCAACAGAGTAGCAATGCCGCAAGACAGATTTCTGTCAGAAATCGTGATTCATGTACAAGAAAAAGGTGTGAATGCCCAATAGTGGATGTGTCAAATGGAATACTGAAGTGTGGCCTTGTAGGCGGATACTACAAAAACCAACATCAAATTCAAAACATATCACGTAATTCCAGAAGAGAATCCTAGTGATGACATTTCGAATGGTGAATAATGGGGACCTGGTGTTCCAATCAGCTCACATTGAGTAGGATTACTGGTATTTCACTATTTTATAAATAAATTCCTATATGTGATATCATGTAATTTTGATTTGCAACGGTTTTTGAAGTTGAATTTTACTAGAAATCGTGCCATGAATTACATTACCGTCATATTTTTGTGCAGACACCGCAGCAATACTATTTAAATTCATGAAAGAAACGAAGTCACTGTTGGGATTCAAACACAAATGCTCTATGGTAACATCTTCCAGCGCAGCGAGCTGGAAGCTTGTAGGTGTAGCATAAATACACACTGGTCAGTGCGCGAGGCGACATTGCAGTAGAAGGACTGGTCTTATGTACTGAATATTATATGGCAAGTTTATCGAATTTGATATGGTTGTCACGACGTTAAGGGCTTAGGGCACAAATAAACAAACTTTCCATGTAGCTGAATTAAAGCATATTGATAACATATTAGTAAGCCTACAACATGTATAATAAAAACACAGACATGGAAAATTTGCAATAGTGATGGAAAAATGCAAGAAATATGTCTAGATCTCACCTGTCCCACATTTATTGATACCGATTCAATTGGTTATGGAGAATTTACTGTTGAGCCGAACCGGTGTATGGTTGGCAAATTGACCATAGTAGTGGTGATTGACTAGATAACGATTAGACGATTAGTTGCAAGGATAATGGCCAGATCTTGTGAGATTCATTCTAAAAAATCGCAAACAAACCACATTAGAGATCTTGCAAACAACAAATCGATAAACTATCTATATGGTAAGAATCTAATGGTTATGGACTTGGACTGAGATTGAACCGATAACCTTGTAGTTGCAAACCCTAAATCTGGCCACTAAAAACTGCTGGTTGGTCACTACTAATATTGCTCAACATTTTCCAACTGAATAACAAGTTTAGTAGCTCAGTGACTAACAAACATGTCTTTACTCATTTGATATATGCGTATAGATCTTCATCTTTATGGAGACAATTTTGGAGACAAAAATAATGGCAAAGAAAGAATTCTTCAAATTAAGTTTAGGAAATGGCGTTCAAACTTGCAAGCTGATGCTTTTCAAGCTGTTTTCCAACGTCAAACGCATCCAAGAACGATAATCCACTGCAGTTTACCACCATGGAGTGCAATTATTTAGAAACACAGTCTTTAACACTCGGTTTTATTTACGGAGAAAAACTTGAATTTGTACCAATGCAAAAAACTTTACTCACCAGCAATAACGATCGCAAAGAGCGTCAATATCATTTATTACTATATTGTGAATTTTATTGCAAGTATTGCAGATGAGTTAAGCATCGTTAAATCATTAATTAAACTACAACAACCGGAAAAATAAATCATATGGCGGATATTTCCTCCTCCTAGTTTTGCCTTGTCCGATATTTTCAGGCATAATACGATGTAAATGCATACCTTCGAAATCTTTCGAAGGAGTACGATGCGGATTTTTAGCTTTCCCACGCATCGAACTTCATAAATTCCGAAAAGTTATAACTAAATTCTATGTATATGCCCACAAACAATCTCGGTTGATATTTTGGTTCATTATACAGTAATACAAAAAGGCGTTTAATCTCTTTGTAAAGATTTAATAGACGTAAACTGACAAAACGTCGTAAAACCACGGTTATGGAAGACCAAGCGAGTCATACTTAACGCCGAATACCTGTTGGAGATTCCGACAAGTTGGTGATTTTTTCTGAAACTACCGATGTGATTACCGCTGCCTATACTCATGATGTCGTGTTAAAACTGCTAAAAGAGTTCTGAATAAATATCGTCGAGTGATTTATTCACTACTAATGGACGTGATTTGACGCTATTTGGTAAGAAACCTCAAATTGTTGATCAGTTACAAAACTGCCTTACACAAAGCCACTGCACACTCGCAGACCTGCGAAAATGGTGCCCGAAGGGTTGAAATCAACTTGATATCGAATAATGAATACCATATTTGCCTTGTGGTGACCGATTTAACTCATGCACTACTATAAGCCCCTCTGTGGGGCTTACAGACAATTTAAATCAGACGGAAGCCCCTCATTGGAGCTTTTTTATATTATGTGGTTTGGTTCTCTTTTTGTAGCTACAAGTGAATGGATTCAAATTTTCTTGGTTCAAATGCTTAGTATGGAGACTATTGTAGTGTGTGCTCATGTGAAACTGACAGTAAAGGATTCTTATAAGTATTATATATATAGCATTTGTATTCATTTCATGTGAAACGTTAATTGCGGATGATTCCCAACATCTATAAGCACAAAAGCTCTGAAACGCGCTCGTAGAGAGCATACGAATTTCATCGCATCCGACGAAGACTTGCCTTGTTTGGCCTGACCCATTTTGTGAGCAGCTGTTTGAATGGCTTTTGTTGATACAAATTAATTATGTTCAACCTAAAATGAATTACGTAGTGAATAAGTTGAAGACTCTTTTATGAGAAAGAGATTTTGAGGTGATTCTTTTGTGAGCAGTACATCATGTTTATGTTACACAACTATTTATTGTACTGACTGATAAGAAAAACGAAGTTGCAAGTTGTCAGTCAAGACTCAATAATCATTTTTTATTTACAGCATGAAACTTTGTTGAGTCCAAAAATAATCCATCAGACAACAAGCAAAGCAACCTTTTCACTTCTAACATTCCTTGCAAAAAACATAATTTTCAGTGATTTGTCTGCTAATATGTTACACAATTCTAAGAAAATTTATCTTTGCCAAAATTATTTAAGCATTGCCAAGTGGAAGTAACTTTATGCGGATCCATGGTCTATTCTAGCAAATACATGTAGACTAATTATTATGACATGACCATGTAGTAACTGTAATTTTTAAATTCTGTAATTTATCTAATTGTGATTTTTACAAGTTGATATAAATGAGATAATCTCTCTTCGAGTTAAATTCAACAACAAGATTGCATAAAGGTTTGGAAATTTTTTTGAAGGTGCATCCCCCTTTTTCTTATTTTGTAAAGAGCAAATCTGACAATACAACAATCATTTCAACGGGTATGTGAACTGACTGTTTGATATAGCCGCGTAATTGCCTTTAAGCTGTATAAATCATCTATCTGAGAATTTTCTGCAAGTTGACAGTCTCGGTTACGATGGTTGTTTCTTGTGTCATTACTGACCAATGCCCCAGATGGGCGCAAACTATTTTTCTAATTGCAAAAGGAAGATTTGTTTAGTAAATTGACAATGTCATATAAGCAAGCTAATAACAATAACTGAACACTTCATTGTTTTGTTAATTATTTGTAATATCTACTGTGACAAGCAACGACAAAAACTGAGCCAAAGGTTTCAAAAGAACAGTGAATATCACACTGTATTATTTAACACTGTTTACGAAAACCTACAATAGGTGTTCTCGTCATTTCATGAACAAAAAATAAGATTGTTATATATGACCTATTGTTAAAGGTTGACTTGCAACAAAATTCACATTACAGTTATTTGATATCAAAAGATGCACCATGTCTTATTCTGTTGTGTTGTAGGTGCAAATTATATGGGAATGTAATTAAAAGCTTTTAAAAGCTAAAAAAACCAACAGTTAATCGCAGCCACATGAGACCGCCGTAGTCTGAATTCTCTTTCCAAAGCGGCTCAAATGGGACGTAGTTGTTACAGGATGGTTTCTGTTTACACTTTCATGCAACCTCATTCGTCGAAATATTTTCACAAATATATTTCACACATTCAATAAAACCAGGTCTATTGTTCTTACGCGTCTATTTTATCGTCATTGTAATGCAGTCACTTTTAGCTCTGATATATTATAACTTACCGTAAAAAGTCGTTAAACTTTCTATCCTTAGTTCGAAGGCGTACATATCATTGTCTGATAATCATGACGAGCCTGTTGGTCACATGTGATATTCGAAAATTGCTGCAAAAATTATTTGCGAAGTATTGGGTCACATGATCAGATTACGACGTGACGATTAGATCAAGCCAAAACAAAATTGAAAGTAGCGCGCATCTATATTTGATATGGGGTCTTCGGTAAAACCCGAAGTGTTTGTCATAAACTAGTGCTACGATAAGTTTTATATGGAGCTTTTTATCGGCCTTTCAATTCACATGAGAACATCATGTAACAAGACAATAACCAAACTGTCAGAACTACGTCAGAGAAATAAACAGATTGCAATTTACGGCGGCTTTTTGTTTTTGAGCTTTCAAGAGCTTGTAATCACATTTCCACATATTTGGCACCTACAACACAACAATGTAAGACATGGTGAATCTTTTGATACCAAATAACTGTAATGTGAATTTTGTCGCAAGTCAACCTTTAAAACTAAAACTAAAGCTTTGGAGGCTAAGCTGCTTTTCATCAACAACAAAAACTTCAGCTTTTTAAAATTCACTCTCAGGGTCGTAGAGCTCACATGTGTGCTATACGGCTCTGTTCACGTCTACACATACTGTTGCAACAATAAAGCTATCTCTCCTTGGAGCAGACAATTCCACTTCTCCGGTAACTTTTAACTACTAAACAGCTATGGCATTCGTTAAAAAGTATTAGTCAGCCCAGCTTATAGCTCTATGGTGACAGTTTTGTCTTATTAATAGAAACACACATGCAATAGATTGAAGGGGAGTCTATGGGTGATCGATCCGCATGATGCCACACTATCACAGTATTATCCAAGAATTGTATTTCAATGGGATTATCGCTCAACTGAGCAGTTACCGGTGTATCTTAGACTCGCAGCTTACAAATTTCTTACTCATCAATACTCTTTAAGGGTGGTCAGTGGTCACGTGAGAGCCGAAATGAACTAAACGACACAAAACAACGTCGCTGTCAGTTGTAAACTGTTCAGCCGAAGACATTTCTGGCTGAAACGAACCATTTCGATCCTGCTCAAAATTTTGTGGTCGAACCCTTGCGTTTATTGGCTGGTTAAAATTCTACCGAGCACTCGTCACATTTCTATTTACGTGCGTGTGAGCAAAGGTAAATAGAAATGGGACGATCTTTTTATTTGGTTAAATAAACAACATCAAACAATTTATGACCAGGCTCTCCCGGACTTGTGATTGTGTTGCATGCATGTAAGATGTTGTGCTTGAGTTTTGCATAAATGTTAAAAAATGGTTGTGGTTTTATTTCCTGTAGAATATAAGTAATGTGTCATACTCATCCTGATGAATAATCGTTGCCTGTTTTATTTATGTAAAACCACAGTACTATGATGAAGACTGTTTTTGTTTGTTATGTACTCAGCATAGAAAAACATTCATATCTTAACAAAAAGTATAATTTTGTTGATGGAAGGTTTGGCAAAATTTTTCTATCGAGTGATTTATTCTGAGCAGCTGAACGATCTTCTGATAAGTCTGCTGTGTAATAATAATTAATAATTGTTCCTCAAAGTTTTTTGTTTACAATAGAAATATTTAGTTTAAATACATAAAAACTACCAATGAAACAGTGTCCTGTCTCCATGCGTATGGTATCTAGGAGGCGAACTGACTTCGGATGCCATGTGACATGTGGCTTAGCCGACCCAAAGTAAACTAACCTCCAAACTTAAGTCAGTTCGGTCATCGCGTGACCACAGCTTTAGCGTGTCACCTTTGCAACATTACTAAAAGGCTGTGTTTCAAGTAAGCGAATCTATTACTGGTGCACCTTCCATTACATCACGTGGTCCATACATGCATACATAGCTGAGAGGTTCTATAGAGGTCCGAAGGGCTATACAATATTACATAGCCTTTTGCAGAGGTCTCTCCAAAGTCGTTCTGTTATCGAAGATGTCATTGGCAGCTGACCAAACTTAAAGTAAAACAACCATGATAGTTAGTGTAATTAATATAATTATTCAATAAGTTAAAGCAATGGTAAAATAAATTGTGGCAATATGTTACAATGCAATACTGTTAGCAGCGGATGACATTCAATCTATATATAAATGTGAGCGTTAGTCGGTCGGTCCAGTTGTATACGGATAGTTTTAGTAATAAAAAATTCGCTTCGCAGAGGATTTAAACTTGCGAAGATTGTAATCGCAAGTTTGCAAACACGCATAACTAACCACAAGATTGTGATTTTCGGCCATTTTTTTTCGGTATCCGTATTGCGATTGTAGGTTACTAACTAAATGTATATGTAATTTTTACTATTAACTAATATTACCATTTGTTTCATTTTTATAAAGTCATTTTAAAATCCATTACCTCTCTTTTAATGTGACGTTTCAATTTCAGATGTCCTGCTACATTCCTATTTTCAGTTTCTTATAAAGCAATCGCTAAATCTACAAAGTACCGTGGTGTGCTTCATTGCTATACATTTGTACTGGTATCGTCCATAAAAACTTTTTCAATAGTTTTTCAAAGTAGCTTCTGCTGCAGCAGTAACCTTTGTATACACACGTTTCTACATGTATATAGTCACTGTTATTAATAATTCAGCCTAGTCATGATTTTTATTTTATTTTTTCAATTAAATAGTGCAAGTGCTCTAGAATATCGAATATCAGAATAGGATGAGGTTAAGCACTTTACAAAGAATCACAGCCATCTTTGGTACTAAAAATGATCAGTGCTTGTCCAATTACTACATGAATTATGATGTTATACTTATTTCTTTGGCAATTAGGCTTATTTGTGCTGTTTGTCCGAGGTTGGAAGGAGCAGAAAAGCCTCTGACCTCTTGTATAGAACGCACTAGAGTTTGCGCAAGCAGAGTGCCTCAATAGTTTAATAACCTAACCAGGATGGACAATCATTTGTGTCGCTTTGGTTGTCCACTAGTTTATTGAATGATTCATAAGCAGTTTGTTTGTGTGTGTGTATGTGTGCTCTGGTCACTCACCTGTTCCCATACACGTCGCAAAGTACTGGCGACAGCACCACATGCTATTAGCGGTGAAATGGGAACCTATGCGCCGAATACAGCCAAGGACCGCCGATAGTTGCAGACGGCCTCGCAATAGTTTAGGGCTGTTCAAATGTCGCAAAAGGCCGCAGGCAAAACCTTCATGTAATGCTCGTACAGGTGAAGGTCACCATTATAGAAACGGCATGGCGAGCGAACATTTTATGTGATTCCTCGATTATGTTTAGCGATGTAGCTTATATGTGAACATATGCCACCGAGCCTAGTGCCGCAAGCGTTTTGCTGCGCAAGTTACCGCCAGAGTTTCGAAATCGATATGTGAACCAGGCTTTAGTATTAAGCTGCGTTCAGATCAGCCATTGTGCAGAGGCCAAGTTTGATCTGAGAGTGGGTGATTTTGTCCGTTTTTTATTTGCAGGGTCAGATAACTTTAGCTGATATATTTTAGTGAGTCACTCCTTGAATTTTGCTGACTGTTTCCTACAATGTTTTTAGTGAACTTTTTTAGCAAACTGCCTGATTATTTTGCACTGCTCATCGCTAATAATGGATAACCATAAGGAGGACGATCTTTTGCTAACATAATGTGCGCAGCAGTTATATGTTCCACAGCAGTTTTCCGGGTTGCGGTTACTCATGAGTGAAGCTATGACAATAGCATACACAGGTGTGAAGACAAATATGGTGTTCATATTAAAGCCTGATTTCCATATGACAGCACAAGGCCGCGACGTCCTGCGTGCGTAGGCCAGCTGTGATATGGAAACTTCAACACACGACGATAGCGCGACGTGCGTACACTAATCGCAAGGATCCAACAGAATGGGTCCTTGCGATGGGTGCGCACGATTATGTATCCCACAATACACCGCTAGACCTTGTCAACCCATCCCATAATTCAAACGGAGGGCTGTTTTCCGAAGAAATCTGTCTCTCCTACGAAAAAGTAAGGAAATTATCCACTCTGTCCAATGCAAGCGTGGTGCCTACGCGCGAGATGGAAACACCGCATTGCGGCCTATAAAATGCATTGTGCACGATCACTGGGCTGCGCACGATCATTGTGCTGTCATATGGAAACCAGGCTTTAATGACACTATGACTCACGGTAAAAAAGATGTCATTGGCTACTCAAATAGAATATCGGCTTTGAAAAAAAATTTTCTCTTTGGACTATATCGGTATCAGGCTTGTTTGCGCTGTTCACACGATACGATTCTCGGTCAGTAGAAAAATTGGTCAGAGAATTGACCCAAAATCGGCTGCTGTGACCGCAGCTTTAGTCTGTTAGATTTAGCTTTCTGCTTTTAGGAGGAAACTTATGTTATGCAAAAGCTATTATAACGAATATTGTTGGTTGGTCACATCGTGTATCTGCTCTAGTAGGGCAGTGGTGTCAGGTTTAATGCTTATTAGTTTGTTGTAGGGGCTTAATAGAAACTGATGTTTTTTTTTCTTCTCTAGAGGGTATTCTCAGTAGAAGCATATATCTGACTTTAGTTCATTTTTGGCAATTGTTTCCAGTTCTAATTTATTGCAGCTTCAGTGGTAGTGTCTGCCTTTGAATTTTGAGCTAATATAATCGTGCATTGTGGTGCCATTTTGTGAAGCGACCAGCATTTGTAATCTTCAGTTACACACCCCATGAATACTTGTCATTGTGAAACAAAGGAACTCATCATGTTATTCAACTTCTATATTAGTATTTATGCATCCTGTCTTAAGAGTATTATACACCTCTTACATAACCACTCATCCCCTTTTATTTAACCATTTCTGATGTGATTAGGAAACAGCTTTCTGGACTCTTGCTAGCTAGCCTGGGCATGGCTCTCGTGGTGGATATGGAGAGAGAGCCTGGGACACATAGCGAAAAAAAGGTAAGATAACTTCTGCAAAACGAGCGACATATGTTACATATGACGCTCAGACTGATACTAATGGAAGCGTGTCGTTAGATTCGTATCTCACGATGTATTAGATGTGGCGCGTTTAAAAGCTTATTGTCACGGTAACGTGACTTGATCTAGTAAAAAGCGCTATTTTTTTGATAGGCTGGGTGGTTACGAAATACCTCGTTTGATAATAAAACGATAGGAACCATAGGCTACTATTCTCTTGCGTTTTCACGTTAGCAGTTTCATTTCCTATACTGATAAAAATGGAGCCATTCAAAATTCATCTATCAAAGCTAGGCATAGTCACACTGAGACCAAAACAGTCTCAAGTTTTACAACATATTATCGCAGGTTTTGACCAATTTATAGTTCTTCCTATTGGCTTCGGAAAGAGTATTTGCTTTCAGATGGCACCGTTTTGCAGTGGTAGATCCGAGTTGTTCATAATAACTGTCGCGAATAATAATACTCGTGAGTAAAATAAAACTGAGATTACTTTTTACTAGATAAACTTTTCTTTACTAGCAGCGTGCAATTCATTTTTGTTGTTCTATTGCTGTTCGTTTGCTATGTTTGTATTGTTATTGTGAATTTTTTTTATTCAATTGATTCAATTTTTTATTATAATTAAATCAAAACATAATGAATTGAACATATGAAATAATATAACTGTCGTTATTGATTTATTATGCAACCAACATTTCATACTTACTAACCAGCGTTTGTTTGCTGCCAATTCAGATTAAAAATAATACATAATACTCGCGGAGATCATAAATAAGACCGTCACATGATACTCCTTCGGAAATAGCGATTGTGATATTAGCGACTTCAGAAGTCGGCTTTTAGAGTTGTCTTCCCCGCGTGTTGCGATGTGTCCCAGGCTCTCTCTCCCAATCCCCACGAGAGCCATGCCCAGGCTACTTGCAGATTTATTATTCCAACTTCCTAGCACCTGCTATTTTACTGCTTAGCATAAATGTTATCTGCTTCCTTGTACTTACTCGCTTACTGCCTAGGAAGCTTTGCAGCGCCCAATCGTCTGTGATCTACGGATGTGACGATTGCCTGACTGATTAGGCAAACATATATAAGCCTATGTAGATCAGAAACAATTTGAACTCCATATTTTACTCACGCTCTACGTATCACTCTGCTCTTGTATCACTCTTTATATTTTTAGACTTGCGCAATGAGCATCGGCCATTGACTTGATTAGCCTTCATATATTTCATGTTTTTGCTATTGAAAGTTTGAACTTTTAATAAATATATTCTGTTTTAAAGTTTTTTAACTAAAACAAACCAGTCTAATTCTTGACATTAAATCTACACCTAAAATACAGTCCTTTATAAATTCGCAAATCATAAACCAACTACTTGAACCACCAATCCAGCACTTATAGTTAATAATCCTTTAAACAGAGGGTCATTACAATTTCTATGTCATCAGTGAACTATTCAATTGACAAGTTCATTACTAAAGCAGCATGTTTGTGGTGGTTGTAGATAGTAGTTTGTGATTTTGCTGCCAGCAACTTTCTAACAGCAAATTGTTTCCAGCAAAACTGTTGAAAATCTGAGTGTATTGATTTTAACTATATACATTGTATAATAACCGCAAGTACATCACTAACTTCCATACTATACTCCACACAAGTTGCTTGTAAAACTGTGTATCTTATAACTGAATATTGTAAGATGGCAGATCTCTTCATGAGTGTTTCTATTGTATTCTCAAAAATCTGGTTAATCATTGATTGGCTTGGTTTGCTGAGCATCAGTATCTTTGTCAGACTTATATGTCAGACCTATGTTGGCATAGGCCTGAAATCCTCAATTGCTTTATTTGTTTTCTCTATAAAACATGTTATAATGGAACTCTATACATAACAACCCAAAGGTAGACAAATGTGTTTTATTTTATAATTTTAAAAGTATAGCACTATGATTCTTCGTCTTAACTTATTAGTATGCTGGACTTGGTAGATGGCATCGAAATCTGCAAGCAAACACATTAACAATCAAATATATTACAGAATAGGAGAATGTGTTCTAAAAATGGTAACTACCCTTGTTGCTAAGCTCGCACCTATTTTTTGGATCAGCTTTAAAATGGCTTTTTTGCTAGAAAAACAGCAATACTGTTTCTAGTGCTTTTTGATTCAACTTAACTAGCCCATGTTTAGTACATTTACTGTGACTAGCATGCTCACTTATCACCACTTGCGACTCTACCACATGCCATTCAGCCACCTAAATGCTGAGTATTAATTAATGTCATACGGCAACCAGCTTTATGGATGCAAAGCTTTTATGTGAATTTAATAATATTTTTAAAATTAATTGCTATTAAATCTAAGTGGTAAGTACAATGGCTGGTTTGGAAACTTTGGATAAGTTTTGGCACAGTATTCCGATGTCACTCGTGAAAAGATCCTGAGACCTACCGAAATTTATTAAAAATAACATTCTTTGCAATTGTGTTATGCAATTAAAACGTGATTTTAATGACACAGATGGCTCCTGCCTCTACTTCTCTCATCTAAACCAAGAAAGAGTCATGTAGAAGGTGACGATGACTTCCATGATGATTTGAAATCAAGCGAACAGCTGGAAATCGAACTGTCAAGGTCTGGCTCGAACATAGTGGAGTGCATCGGTAGGTAAATATGACCAATATTTCCAGGTTTTCTACAAAACAAAATATCTGGCACACATTGCAGCCTCGCTGCATATGCTAAACTGCATGGCTGCTCATATTGTGGTGCATAATTTGGGTATATAAATGTATTTTGGTATTAGCTACTTTCACTTATTGTTAGTGTATAAAGCAGATATACAGAAAGCAGAGTGGCTTGAAATAATACTGCAGCAGATCAGCGATATGTAGTTAAATTTATTTTATGGTTGATACATATGCTTTTTATAATAATATTAGCATATGATATTTATTTAGCAGGTTATGAGGTACAGAGCTTAAAACTCAACTGCAATGACTGCACCAGCTTTATAGCCTCCTGTCCAGGTTTACGCATCATCCCCTGATGCGATACTAATCAGTGTAAAAGATAGAGGTGGTATGTTTCCACCTCATCCTGTCATCACAAAGATATGTCTAGGCTCAGAACTGAGCATACGGCAGGGTGTCGACTTACAAGGAATCACTGCAGACATACACAAGCTGGTGGTCACTAAAACTCTTTCATCGGTTTTACAAAGCAATTTGCATCAGGGATTTCCATGCTCGTTCCACTGCACAGCGCAACGTTAGTTAAAATATCACCTCCAGATATTTCAGGATTATAATTCATCAGGAGGCTACAAAGGTAGCAGCTAACAAGGGAATCTCAGATCAAGGCTTAGCCGACTGGTCGTCTTTAGTCATGTGTAGCCTTTCACAGTATGTCTAGAAAAGAGTACCATTTGTCGCTTGTTTTCTACGAGTTTGCTGATGCTGTTTGCATAACACCCAAGACCCAACATTTATATTCATGGCAGACTGCAATCAGCGTACGATGTACCAGTGTGTATGCATTTGAAATCAGTTTGTACACCTAGCTATCTGACATGTTAGCCCATAGCATATGGCAACATTGATAATTTTGCAATATCTTTTGGAATACATGTGCATCAATATACACTTTTACTCGCACTTTTTATATGAAATATTCAACTTCATGTTTACAAATTTGCAGGGTAGGAAATACATAGTGTATAAGCGGTGTATCTAAAATTTGAAACAAATATCTTGTGTGCTTTAGTAGTTATATCAAATTACGTGTAGCAACAAAAATGTCTCTTGATTCTTTCAGTGTAAACAATGATGACTCACTTGCCTGACCAGCTGCAAGTGAACAAAGCATTGCCCTTCTGTCACAAAGCATGCGGTTATTTATGTAGGACATCACTGCTTTGCATTGCCCAGTCTCCTATAGCTAATAGGTCTTAAATAGGCTCGTAAATGTCACCTTCAAGAAAGGGTAGTGAGCTTCAGCCAGCGCATTGGCATTTAAAATACACCAAAGGTCAAGCTGAGAATTAAACATGAGTAGCAGTACGCAGACCAACACACACAGGCACACATACATATTGAGCTATCCCTGCTACTTCACTCTGTATGGGGTATAAGTGGTAACATCACTTATGAGTTCAATATAGTGTCAGGGTCAGTCATGTAGTAGGACACTCCCCTGGTCATGAATATAATCTCCAACATATCTATGGCAAAACAGTCTTCAGCCATTTTGCAGCTGTTTAACTATGTGAATACAATTGTGAGAACTTTGCAAATTTTATGCAATTCAAGTTAGTTTATTTTTATCCTGCAAAGTTCTGATCAGACATCAGCTGTAATCAGCAATTTGGATTTAAATGCTCTCTGTTGTGTCCTTATGAGGCTTACAGCGTACCCGTACCCGTGGTTTTATAGAACTATTAGGACTAAAAATGGCTTGAGACAGCTGGAACAAACATTTACTGAACCAAAATGAATCGAACAATATTAGAGCATGAGCGTTTAATTAATCTAGCAAAAGGGCTACCCAAATATTGCAGCAGTAATATTAGGTGCTCAAAATTAGCCAGTTCAACCTTCTTAGGAGGGTTTTTGACATACACTATTTTCCCATGATGCGCAGTGCTTCGGAGTTGCGCCCTTTCCGAATCATGGAAACGGCGTCTTTGCACTGAAATCACTGCGCACTGATCAGTGCGAAGTCTGTACAAATTTGCAACAAGGAAACAGCAACTGCGCGGTGGCTGCACATATCTCCCATGCCATGAAAACGGATTCTTCGAGGGCCATGAAATAGTACAAAAGCTATCCTGCTAATCTTGTTTTCTAATCTGATTTTCTTTCACCTATATTTAATTATGGTCTGCGCCCACAAGGATGAGGTGATTACTTTCCCAGACTTTGTTATCGATGCCAACACCTTTCGAAAGACAGGAGGCACGGCCTAAATAACGTTTAAATAATATATTGCTTAAAAAATTCTTATTAAAAATATATTACTTTGTAAAAATTGTGTTCAAGTTTTGTAAAACATTGTGATTGTGTATTGTAAATAAAAGTATAATGATGACAGAAGCATAAAAAGACCTTTTCTGATGTTCGGTATCCATGATCGATTCAATTTCTCCATCAGGCGATTCGATTTATACAATGTCTCTTCTCTGGCTAATTTGCTGAAAACCACTGCGCAGCATGGTAACGTGTCAATCCCTTCGACTTCGGAGGGGGCTGCATCGCAGTACTGCGCACCATGGAAACATAGTTATAGTCCTTTTAACATTGCCCTAACAATAGACCGATCTTTAAACAGAGCAGCTCGTTTATTGTGAACGATATTTGCAATAAGGTTTCCTTTTATACATTTGGAAAATTTGCAGGTATTTTATAACCATAAAACAGCTAAAGTTTTTTAAAAATTCTGCAACTGAATAAAGCATTGTTGCAGAAAAACAGTGATATCTTATAGAGAAGTTGTTTTCATTGCATGAAGCAAGACTAAAGCTGAATAAGGATACTTTATTAATAATAATTTTGTTTGTGTTTTAAAGAGCCTTGTTAAATATTAAAATGGTTTTCTATTCTGTGCTAAAGTTTTGCATGCAAACAATAAAATAGAAGGAACTTAAATGACAACATAGGTGAAACAAATGCAGGCCTCGATTGAGTAAAATGTTGGTATATTGTACCTAAGTTCACTTGAAATGTAGAAAAGAGTAAATTGAATGTAATAAAATCCTGCGAAAGTGCTCTCAACTTCAATGAGGAATTAGTACGAGTGACTGCGCGTTACAATCAGAGAATATGAATAATTAAGCATTTTGCTATGTACACACTGTACTCTGCAATCAAGCGTTTCAATAAACACTTGCTGATGTGGATTTAACACCAGGCTTGACCTCAGAGGTCAAGTACTAGCCTAATTAATGACTCAATCAATAGCTAAGCAGTCTTGTCCCCGCTGAGCTTAGCAGCAATGATTCGGAAGGTTGGCACATTGAGACTGCTGAAATGGAAATAAAAACGACTGAATCGTGAAAATGTTTTTAATGTGATTGTCATCGATATTCTAATGCACATTAATAACACTAGTGCCGTTTCCATAATTGGCAAGAACAATGGATTCGATAATGTTTTTTAGATCGCAAAACTCGCTTAGCTTGCGGATTTATGCTGTTTCCATGACGCAGATAACTTGTGGATTGGCTCAGTTTGCAAATTATGAGCGTCATGGAAACGCAGCTATTGTCTGTTAATTCTCTAGCATGTTGAACTCTTCTCTAGTTGAGCTCTAAGAGATGAGCGAATTAATCACATCCTTCAAATAGCACGACAGTAGACGGTCTCACTGTCAAGGACTGTTACACAGGCTGAGGATGTCTGACTGCTAACACGAGCTCACTCCGTTGACTATCTATGCGTTGACTATCTATGCCATCTCACCGTGCGGCGCATGGGCCATCATCCTAACCATAATGTTTTGGAATGTTGCATATATGTTACAGCCATTCTGAAAATAGAAATACACACAAATTTTTATTAATCATTTTGATACTCATGTGGCTACAACATATAATGGCACTGTTTTGAAGCTGTCTTCTATTATAGTTGCAGCTGTGTCAAAGGTTGGCTTGCAATAAAATTCACATTACAGTAATTTGGTATTAAAAGATTCACCATGTTTTACTCTGTTATGTTGTAGGTGCAAAATATGTGAAAAGGGATTACAAGCTCTTAAAAGCTCAAAAACGAAAAGCCGCCATAGCTTAGAATCTCTTTATTTCGATGACGTAACCACGAAGTTTGGTTATTGTCTTGTCACGTATGTTCTCACGTGAATGGAAAGGCCAATACAAAGCTCAATATAAAACTTATCGTAGCAATAGTTTATGACAAACACTTTGGGTTTTACCAAAGACCGCATATCAAATATAGATGCTCACTACTTTACAGTTTTGCTTCGGCCTGGTCTAATTGGCAAGTCATAATCTGATAATGTGACCCAACACTTCGCAAATAAATTTTGCAGCGCTTTTCGATCATCAAAGGTGACCAACAGGCTCGTCATGATTATCAGACAATGATATGTACTCCTTCGGGGTAAGGTTAAAATATTTAATGAACTTTTGCGATAAGTTATAAGATATCAGTGCTAAAAGTGACAGCATTACAATGACGATAAAACTGACGCGTAAGAACAATAGACATAGTTTGATTGAATGCGTGAAGTATATTTGCGAAAACATTTTGACGAATAAGATTGCATGAAAGTGTAAACAGAATCCATCTCTCACAACTACATCACGTTTGAGCCGTTTTGGAAAGGGAATCCAAACTACGGCGGTCTCGTGGGGCTGCGATTTTATGTTCGTTTTTGAGCTTTTAAGAGCTTGTAATCACATTTCCACATCTTTTGCACCTACAACACAACAGAGTAAGACATAGTGAATATTTTCATATCAAATAACGGTAATGTGAATTTTGTTGCAAGTCAACCACCAAACACCACTAAACACCTGGCCAGACATTTAGTTGTGCTGCCAAAATAGATGACTATGGTATATTTAAACCCACCAGTCTCATGTGCATCGCATCTCCATCATTCGCTCATTGAGCAATGCTATGGCTGTCCCAAAGTAGGTATTATTCATGGAGTAAGCTCCATGACTGCATGAACAGTAATCAATCAAAAGTTTACTATTTTAGTCATGTTTACCAGTTTGCCTCTTCGCTATGACATCACTCAATAGGCTTACAGTGGAAATGTCTTACGGTGTGTTTACACTGCAGCAACTACTATCAATTTTAGTTGCGCATGAAATTGGCTGCAATCACATAGCTGCAACTTCCTACAGCTCCACCAATGATTGCACAGTAAGATTTTAGATTTACCAGACTTATTTGTTTTTTGAAACATGTAAACAGTTAGAATTTATATTTTCAAAGCTTGATGCAGTTGCACGAGTGCATTGGGCGGAGTCAATGACTATCTCTGACATCAAACATCTTTGTAAGCCTTTGCCTTTACAGATATTGTTACCCACAGCTAAAGCTTGGAACATCAGCAGAATTTATAACAGAATCTTTGTGATTGCTTTTGTCATGTTATGGAGGATTTTTTTCACCCAACCTCAGACAAGCTGACTATTTTACAGCGCTTACTGCTTGCTGTTTGAATTTTTCACATTTATTGCTCTTCTATATGAATAAACATGTTTCACCAATCATTGCAAATGCTAGTTGACTTTGATCATGTCTCATCGCTTTTCTTCTTTTCACAGTGTATGACTTAGTATGAGGCTTCCTAGTTCATCTACTAGCAAAGTTATGGTAGGGATACTTAACAATCACTTTCAATACGTCTACTTCATTTAAAAGCTACAGAGTGACAAATCTAAACATCTGAGGTATGCATGAGTTGACATTAACTGACTTGCCCTTAATTCGATTATGGAGCAAACTTTGAAGGCATGGTATCAAATGAAACCATATACATGTACCTCTGAAAGGTGTTATGAGGTCACTTAAGTTAAAGTTACACTAAGCCAAAATAAATTTGGGCCTACAAAAACAACACTTGAGCTAAGGTTAAAATGGTCCGCTGCTTCTGTAAAAAGTATTCACAAAATTAGCCATTATTCTTCTTTGAGGTAGGTTTTCAGATAATATGTCACATATTTCAAACATTCATCTTGTTCATTGTTAATAAGACTAATATGCTCATTGCTAATATGATTAATTTATCTCTGCAAAACATTCCAGTTCATTAGAACATTGTCAAGACATGCACAACGCTTCATTTATTACTAGGTGAATGCCCTGCGTTGCAAGGGTAATATAACTGCTAATAAACACTACATTACCTACTACATTACAATTACAGTACATTAACTGCAACTGTTTATAAGTTGTTTTATTACCCCTGCAATGCCAGGCATTCAGCTAGTGAGGCTATGAGCCCTGAAGCTAGATGGTAATTATTATCATTGCTATAACAGGACTACACTTGGACACAGATTAATATATATATATATATATATATATATATATATATATATATATATATACTCATGCTACAGACAGTACTGTTTTGGCTATTGAAGCCTCATCAGTGCAGCTCAGAGCTTAGGCAAAGGACACAAATCCCATTACCAATGAGAGTTGATTTCCTGCCATGAAACAACTAGGTTGCCTCACAGACTTTAAGAAAATCAATGTGCTGGCACCAGAGTGCTCAAATCACAAAAGTGATGAGCTTTGCACAAACACACCTAGTAGTCTGATCAGGCCAAGGCAACCAGCCGTGGCCTGATCAGACTACTAGGTGTGTCAGGCAGGCCGACGAGGGGAAGGCCCAGAGTTCAGGCTGCACCGGCTTGTTAGGATAGTAAGGCTGGCTCAGCTACCGGGCCAAGCCATTACAATATATACATATATATATATATATATATATATATATATATATATATATATATATATATATATATATATATATATATATATGTATATATGTATATGTATGTACATATACATATATACATATATATATATATATATATATATGTATATATATATATATATATGTATATATATATACATATACATATATACATATATATATATGTGTATATTGTAATGGCTTGGCCCGGTAGCTGAGCCAGCCTTACTATCCTAACAAGCCGGTGCAGCCTGAACTCTGGGCCTTCCCCTCGTCGGCCTGCCTGACACACCTAGTAGTCTGATCAGGCCACGGCTGGTTGCCCCAATCTCAGGCTCACTTGGAACGCTAACACAGCCTGCTCTCTGAGACCCTATCTAGGCTAGTCTAGGTTCCGGGCTAGCTTACTGTAGGGCCTGATCTCTAATGCTATGGCATTTCTGATCAGGTCCTGTTGTAGCGTAGCCAACCCTTAGCCTTCCTTAGGTATCTCCCAAGCAGTCCTTACTTGAAGCTAGATCAGTTTTGGTAGAATGGTCCTGACTAAGCCACCCAGGCAGGCATAAACGTGATCAGTCGTGTGAGTGAATTTAGCCTATTTATTATATATAATCATGAATACGTGTTGCACAGCGTCGCCCACTTACATAATAATTACATAACACCTAATTACGTTGCGGCAGGCCTGTGAGGCATGCAGTGTTACATAACAGGCTATAATAGAAAAGCACACATAAGGTTGTAATACAGAACATTGATATCTAAGGATAAGAGCATAGTTAATACATTTGTCTAGTCCTCCACAATATATATATAAAAAAAATTGTTTCCTCACCCCGGATATCCCGTATGGGTGGTAAATTCTGCTCTAACTCGGGTCTCCTACCAGAGACCTGGGAGTTTGAGCACTCGCCTCAAGATCTTAGCTGTTCCCAATAGCGCACTTTTCTGCAACTCACCTGAGTTGATTGCTGTTGGTATTTGGGCAAGCCATATTTTACGCGCCGGTGTTATTGCGCCCAGTGCCCCAATGACTACTGGGATTACAGTTGTTCTTACATTCCAGCATTTTTCAATTTCTTCTCCAGAAAGGGAGATATTTAAATATCTCCCTTTCTGGAGAAGAAATCTTTATGGTAAATGGATTATGATATACTTTAAATGCACAAACCCTATTACCCAAACAGACAATAGAAAAACCATTTGTGGTTGCATTGTACTATAGCCATTTTGCTTAGTATCAAATCTATATATGATGTATTTTAACAATTCTAAAGCCAAATTAATCTAGCTTATCCTTCAGGGTCCTATTGGGATCTGAACTGCAACATGATAAAAATGAATTTTTTTAAACTAATTTAATGTGAACTTGTTAAAGATTTTCATAAACATGACTTGACTTGGAGCTCTCTACATGCACATGTATTTTTCTATGTAATGCAAAAACACTGATTCAGTTCAAGCATGTACTCAGCTGCAATCTATTTCAATAACAGATTACCCAGTTTTTTCCAGTTAGAGTTTTCCCTCCTTGGAAGGTTGCATCTATGAGGTGTTAATCATGCCTCATAGCATTTCTCTAGAATTACTAGCAATTATCTGATACAACCTCCGGTAACTTCTCTTACTGCACCCTAAAACTTATGCTTAGTACAATGTGATTCTGCAAAAGAGTTGAAACCTGACAACAACAGAAGCTATGAAACATCCTGATAAAATACACCACAGTATAACAACTCCTTACCAGGTCTTTAGTATAACTACTAAATTGATGAAAACTGCCATATTTGGTAAAATCATCATTTATTATTATTCTAACATTATGACAGAACTAAATTATTTAGCGGAATGAAAGGTATATACTTTCGGTACTATGTTATGCAAATAAAATGTATGAATAAATCGAGTATTGAATTGTAATTTGAAAGTATTCAAACAATGTTGTTTTGGTATAATAAATCAAAACTCAAACCAAAAATGTTTAAAAATATTGCACAGGCTCACAACAGCAGACTCAAGTCTTTTGAAATAATTTCAACAAAATACATTTTTAATCAATTGGTTGAAAACATTTAACTTACAAAACAAAATGTAAACATGAAAAATTTGTTTAAAATGTACTAATACACATATTAAACTTACTTGTATTTCGTCTATATAATTTGTAAAAGCTTTTAATGATGAAAAAACAAATATCTGGCAAGCCAATTGAATTATCGTTTTTGGAATTTCAAAACTTAATGCTACAATTTTTAAAACCTTGCCGTAGTATTATTAATTCCCCTAAAACATATCAGTTGATGTTACACACATAGAATCAAAGTACTTGTTAATAAAATGTCGTTTGTCAATTTATATAAAGACTGTTTTTTGCATCATCATTACTTCTAAGAACTACAATTGTAGCTGAATGCTTTATGCCTATTTACCAAATGTATATGTAGAACAGTCTAAACAGATGCAACTACTGTGAACTAGTAAGTGCTGCAGCTTTATAACCTCGTTACATTTATATTACTGCTACACTTTCCTCTTTAGAAACTCTTTGTTTGCATTCAAACTTCTTTGCGTTGGCCTGTTATCAAATTAGCCAATGTTTTACTTTTTCAGCGCTCTCTGAAGTTAGTACCAGTACCAGTTGGTATTATTTTTGAAATTTGCTCTTTTCAACTATATTTGCATTTATCTCAAATTTTTAACAGGTTACTAATGAGGTTTTAACTACATTACTAATGAGTTTATGGTCAAAACGCATACAGCGATAGTCTGTCATTCTTGCTATAAACTTTGTAGTATTATTTTACATACCAAGTATTTAGGATCTTCAGTTAATAGCATCTATAAACTGTATGCAAAGTGAATACAGTGTCTTTCTTTTCGCGAATTTTAGCAAGTCAATAATCTTACTTTCCATTTTATTGACTACTGCAGTTTAACTATGTTAGTTTCAAAAAACTGCAAGCACCAACTATTATAGCAATTTAATAAAAACGAGTTAATGTGAAACTAAAAGTTGTCCTTCTGTTAAAGCGTAGTGGTACAACTCCCAAATTATTAAAACATCACTTGAAGTTACTGTATCTTGCTGCAAAATGAGAAGGTAACTTCTATGTAATTTTGTATGCAAAATATAAATATTGTGTGGCGTGCTCCGAGCAAATATGTCAACAGCATTGTTGCTTTTAGATGCAAGCTTCTAATTTGTTTAAATAGGTTTCTTTCTAAATATTATTGCATATATCCCAGTTGAAAATTTGGGATCTAGAAGCGACCATTAGCGGTGGAAACCGTCATGGTCAGGATACACTTGCCTGACCATAATGTTCCTGATTGCAACTCATAATTAATCACATTTGGCTAATGTCTAAAACTCTCTGTACCATTGTGCTCGATTTCTCAAAATAATGAATATCGATAGAGCTATTAATAATTCCCATACAAAAATGAGAAAAGTAAAATGATTGCAAACAGCTGTTATGATGAAAAAGACAAATGATTGCTATCAATTGGTACAAGTCAAAACAATATTTGCATAGGAGGATGGCAAAATGGGTAAAAGTAAAATTAATCTTTTTTTTAATGGTTTGTTGTTCGCCTATTTATTAAACTACCAACAAAAGCTCTAATAGAACCAGTTATACAACTATGTACATATGTTACACCATAATGTTATAGCAACATAGCAAGCCCATGTTATACGCATTTTTACACTCCAACATCCCAAAGTAATGTTTTTGTAACATTGCTGGGACATGTATTTGAAAGTAAAAACGATATAACACCATAATGTTCTAACTACATTGCAAGGCAATGTTATATAAATGTTTACGCTGGAACATTCAAAGGTAATATTTAATGAATATTCCTGGGACATTCATTTGAATGTAAGTATGATGTCACACCATAATATTCCAACTACATAGCAAGCCAATGTTATATGAATGTTAGCACTCGAACATTGCAGAGTAACGTTCCTGTGACATTTCTGGGACATTCATTTGAAGTTAATGATGATGTCACACCATAATATTCTAGCTACATTGCTAGCCAATGTTATATGAATGTTTTCACTCGAACATTCCAGAGTAACGTTCCTGGGACGTTCCTAAGACATTCATTTGAAGTTAAATATGCCGTCACACCATAATATTCTAGTTACAATGCCAGCCAACGTTATGTGAATGTTTTCAATTGAACATTCCAAAGTAACGTTCCTGGGACATTCCTAAGACATTCATTTGAAGTTAAATATGATGTAACACCATAATATTCTAACTACATTACAAGCCAATGTTATATGAACATTAACTCTCGAACATTCAAAAGTAACATTCTTGAAACATTGTTGGGACAATTATTTGAATGTAAATATGATGTCACCCCATAATATTCCAGTTACATTTCAAGCCAATGTTATATGAATGTTTTCACTTGAACATTCCAGAGTAACGTTGCTGGGACATTCCTGGGACATTCATTAATAATGTTCGCTAACGACGTTATGATAACGTTTCCAAAGTATATTCCTGTAACATTCTGCTGAACGTTATGATAATATTATTGCACAACATTATATGCAACGTTCCTGCGACATTGTTGGAACATAATTCCACAATGATCATCAAATAACGTTTGTAGAACGTTATGACAATGTTTTTGGAACGTTATTTCAGCGTAACGTTACAGAACATCCCAGGAATGTCGTTGTTAGTTGGATATCCTGGTGAATGACAGGATTTGCCCATTGTATTAGCAATTGCAAATGCAGTGTAGAGTAGATATGCTACTTTTACAATTATATTATATTCATGAATAAACTAACTTCAATTCATGAATAAAATATCAAATATATCATGGGACATTCCTATGAAATTCATTTATAGTTAAATATGATGTCACACCATAATATTCTAGTTACATTGCAAGCTAATGTTATATGAATGTTAACCCTCGAACATTCCAAATTAACATTTTTGTAACACTGCTGGGACATTCATTTGAAATTAAAATTGAGGTAACACCATAATATTCCAACTACATTGCTAACCAATGTTATATTAATGTTTGCACTCGAACATTCAAAAGTAACATTCCTGAAACATTGCTAGAAAATTCATTTGAAGTTAAATATGATGTCACACCATAATATTCTAGCTACATTGCTAGCCAATGTTATATGAATGTTTTCACTTGAACATTCAAAAGTAACATTTCTGTAACATTGCTAGGACATTCATTTGAAAGTAAAATTGATGTAACACCATAATGTTCTAACTACATTACAAGCCAATGTTATATGAACATTAACTCTCGAACATTCAAAAGTAACATTCCTGAAACATTGTTGGGACAATTATTTGAATGTTAATATGATGTCACCCCATAATATTCCAGCTACAATTCAAGCCAATGTTATATGAATGTTTTCACTTGAACATTCCAGAGTAACGTTCCTGGGATGTTCCTAAGACATTCATTTGAAGGTAAATATGACGTCACACCATAATATTCTAGCTAAATTGCCAGCCAACGTCATGTGAATGTTTTCACTTGAACATTCCAGAGTAACGTTCCTGGGACGCTTCTAAGACATTCGTTTGAAGTTAATTATGATGTCACACCATAATATTCTAGTTACATTGCAAGCCAATGTTATGAGAATGTTAACACTCAAACATTCAAAAGTAACATTCCTGAAAAACTGCTAGAGAATTCATTTGAAGTTAAATAGGATGTCGCGCCATAATATTCTAGTTACATTGCAAGCCAATGTTATATGAATGTTAACCTTCGAACATTCAAAAGTAACATTTCTGTAACATTGCTAGGACATTCATTTGAAAGTAGAATTGATGTAACACCATAATGTTCTAACTACATTACAAGCCAATGTTATATGAACATCAACTCTCGAACATTCAAAAGTAACATTCCTGAAACATTGTTGGGACAATTATTTGAATGTAAATATGATGTCACCCCATAATATTCCAGTTACATTTCAAGCCAATGTTATATGAATGTTTTCACTCGAACATTCCAAAGTAACGTTGCTGGGACATTCCTGGGACATTCATTAATAATGTTCGCTAACGATGTTATGATAACGTTTCCAAAGTATATTCCTGTAACATTCTGCTGAACGTTATGATAATATTATTGCACAACATTCTATGCAACCTTCCTGCGACATTGTTGGAACATAATTCTACAATGATCATCAAATAACGTTTGTAGAACGTTATGACAATGTTTTTTTTGGAACGTTATTTCAGCGTAACGTTACGGAACATCCCAGGAATGTCGTTGTTAGTTGGGGAGTAGCTGTTTTTTAGGCATTCTGGGGTCGGTAAATAATATGTCTATTATGCTGAGGGCTTGTGATAGACAAGAAAATAACTCTATGTGTGCGTTCATTTAAGAAAGCCAAGTTGTACTTTTACAATCCAACATTGGAAATGGTGTTTACAGGTATTTATTCTAAACATTATACTTTTAGCATAGAATTTTATTAGCAAAGTTGCAAGTAATGGATAGCTGTGTTTGAGGTTTTCTGGAGCCCGTAATTAATATTTCTATCAAGCTGTGAGGTGATGCCTGGCAAGCAAATTAATTTAATTGCATATTTATATAAAAATGGCAGCTGGTAGTTTACTGACAAAACCATTAAAGTTGGGTAGTTATGTATTAGGTAGTTAAAGTTATGTATGTTATACTTTTTAGCATAATATTCTATTAACAAAGCAGTAACTAATGCATGCTGGTTTTTGAGACATTCTGTAATTAGCAAAGACGTTGCCTGCCAAATTAGTAACCAAGACCATAACGTTATCTAACTAAACTTTAATATACATCAGACAGCTAACGTTAGAACTGTATAGTTGTGTAAAAGAAAATTAATTAATACAGTACCCTATTATAAATGCAATATTTTAATATATTTATTAATTTATGTGCTGTGCATAACGTGTTGTAAACCGACATGCTGCGAACTAATACGGTTGGGATTCCACCAGTAAATGATATTGGCGTGGGTTGATTTGTATTTTCTAGTGTAATTTCATTTGCAATCACAATTTGTAATTACTTTTTAATTGAAATTTGTGTCACCGCTCCTTGGGTAAGTAATATGCATTAATATGTACTTTTGATGTCTGCAGGAATACTATCCGATATATCACTTGACTGTTCTTTATATTTAGGATAATACGTTATGTGTGTTTTTATCTGTTTAAACTTCTTGATCTTTATAATAAGAACATTGTTTGCCTCCTCGTTCAAAAGCATGCTAAGAGCTTTAAAAAATTAAAAATGGGCCGCGTAACAATCAAACCTGGCTCGCAGATTTGAAAGAAAGTGCGCTGTGACTGCACAATTTATACTGCAATACTGAACAAATATAAGTTATATTGTATGTGGAACTGTTTTAAAATGCAATATATATGCATTTAACAGACTATAATTAAACACTGGAGTTGCGCTCTCTAGAAAAGAAATATGCATGTCACTCTATGTACAGTTGCCTTCTGGGTAACACTGCACACATATGAACCAGCAAAAATTTAAAAAGTTTTCTAGTGCTAGAAACAAGAATAGGGCATATTATTTTAAAAAAGTATGACTTGTTTTGTAACAACAAGAAGAAGTTTCAGAGGCGTTATAGAAAGCAATTTAAAAGGTTTAGAGATTACAAAAAAATTATAATTCCAGCATATTTAACATGAAAACAGTATACACATAGATATCAAAAATGTTCAACATAGTTATACAAAGGTCTGTACTAAACCTACATTTGCTGAACACATACATAATAATGTGCACAAAACATTCTGAGCACAAAATAAGCAACGTGCAACATGCCACTCTGAAAAGGTGTACCAAGCAAACCACATGTATACCCCAGACACATCATACATATCACCTTATGCATGAACATCTTGGGTGTACTACATTTATGCTTTATACCAACTATTTTTGTTATTAAAGACCAATAAAATACTTTGCGTGTTTTAACAAAACAGCAAACTAATTTCTACTGAAACAATGAAATTTTTTTTAAATATTGATGGTGTGTAAGCGCAACACTTTAATATTTTTGAGAAACATTCTTTTGCAAACTACATGTATATACCAAAAGCAACAATAATACTACATACAGCAGAAATTAACTGTACCAACTACAGAACAGTGAACCAAACATTTTTAACAAATATATTTGAGTGTTTTGAGGATCATCAAAGTCGTCAGACTTGTACATCTGGTTTTAGTGTCTTTGATTACTAATTTGAATATATCTACAAAAAAGTGCTATTGAGTTGTAATAGGAAAATAGATAACTTTCTTATTAGAGCAGTTTTGAAATCAATACTCTCTTGATGGCCGAAAAAAGCTTATAGTTTTGAGAATAAACCAATTCCAACATCAACCATTTTAAATGTTATTATTACATTACTTCCACTTTTAATGCCCCAATTTTAAATGCTTATTATTTCTGAAACATACAGTTAGATTTCTACATTTTAGAAGAAAAAAATTGAGCAGCAAGGTTATTAAATATTTGCTTTTAAAGTATAGATGTGAAAACACAACTCCACATGAAAAAAATACCAAATATTTTTTCATGTGAAGTTATGTTGTGAATGTTGAAAAAATGTTGTAAAACTTTTACCACATTCATTTACAGATTTAACAAAGTGGAAATATTTCCAAATCGCCAATAATTTAGTAATTCTAGTTTTATCTCTATAAAATAATAGCTTTTTTTCTAAATATAATCAATCTTTTGTTAGCCATTTTCAACTATCATAAATTTATAGCTTTTGTTTTAAAACACAGAATTTCGGCATGTAGTGTTTATGACCTACTGATAATTTTAAAGTTCATGTGTTCAAAACCACTCCATATTCAAACACAAATCATGCAGGAGCTTTATTTCATATGCTTGCATGTAGCGGTGTGGTATCTGGCTAAAATTGACGATGATATGATAATCTTGACATTTAGAAACTCTTAGCTAAAACTTGTGGCATGGGAGAGCAATTCTTTATGTCAAAATCTAACTTCATTAAGATATTTGCTAGTCAGCATTTTAGTAATTGTAAAAGTAGTAGCTAACTCAATTCTTAAACTTTTAATATATTTTATCATATTATTTTCCTAATTATAAACCTTGCATTTAGCTATGATCAACATAAAGAATTAAAATAAAAAGTAAAATGATCTAATTGTTTAAAATGTACCACATTCTTCCTGAGGAGATTCTATGTGTTAATTATTAGCTAACCCTGGCACATATAACAACTATACTGCTTTGTTCTCAAATAAAGTTTCTACAAATAACCATTTGGCTAACAAGGCTCACTGCTGTAGATATGAAAAGACAATTTCTAAAACCTCCCACATGTACCTCAATGAAGTGTTTATGCTTATAAACACTTTATCCCATAATTACATAAACACATATTTATAAAGTGAAAATATTTAACTTTTTCCATATACATACACATACATACAATTAGAAAACATTTTTAAATATTCATGAAGTTATTCGTTTCAGTTTTATTACTACACAATAATGTGTTTTTACTGTAAACATTAAATTTTTAGTTATTGATTTTTAAATATCATACATTTACACTTTGAAATTTAAAACATATATTTTGGCATGTAATGTTTATATTTTACAGCGAATTTAAAAGTTCACACATTTCAAATCACTCGATAATCAAACACAAATTATGCAGGTGTTTTATGCAGCTTGCCTGCAGGTGTATCTATATCTATATAATATGTGGCATGAGAGAGCAACTCTTGAGGTCAACTTCTGACTTTCATGAGTCATGAGATAGTTGCAAGCTAACATCTTAGTGATAGTAGGAGCGGTAGCGAACTCATTGTTAAAACTTCTTATTTCTGTTGTCGCATTTTGTGATTACTAGTCACCTTGAACTTGGCTGTAATTAACACAGAGTATAGTATTGAAATAATAAAACTAAATAACTTACTTGAACACTCAGTTAAAGTTAAACCAAATACAGAGCAAAAAATAATCAGATCAGTGTCATAGGATGGATTTCAATTACTTGGAGTTGCACTTTTAACCTAAATGTTCTACTGCCATTTGGTTCCAGTTTGCCTACATAACTTTTCTTTTTTAATAAATCAAAATATGATAATTGACTATGATGGCTTATTGATAGCTCCTAAAAAAAATAGCAGCAAAAGATTTCACATACACAATTGTGAGAAACCTTCATCTATGCAGTATGTAATATTTTACGCATTCCCATGATTTCAAACTCACTGTTGTCATATCCCATACAATATATTGCTATACTGCTTTGGGTTTGAATGGTCTGGTGAGGTGTGCTCAATGAGAGTCAGCATCATTTTCACTATGTTCCAATTCAATATCTGTCTGGTTCATCTCTTCTGCCAAAATATATATGTCTGAATTGATGGTAATAGTTGAGGGATCATTTTATTAGACCCTACCATGGTTAAATATGTTCAGAGGTTACTAATATGTCTTAGGGTAGATTTGACTATAAATGAACTGTTGAATATTAATGCAGTAGCTTCCCCAATAGTATATGTGATAGTGCACTTAGCATGAGGTAGCTTTACAGGTACTTTTTCTCAAACACTTAAATGCTTGAGGTGAGTATCTCTCGGCTGTGTGAATGGGTTTCTAGCTATCTATAGTACAAAATGACTTACTAACATGTAGACCTTTTTATCTTTGCGAGCGCCACCATTCTTTCTGAAAAAATTGTGCCAGTGCAACAGTTCCTGCAAGGAGCATCCAGTTCAAGCCACAATTCTTTTGACTGTTTGATGTTGCTGCTGTACTAATTTATTACCTTGCTGATGGTAAGCACAGCTAAAGATGTGGTCTATATTCCACATTGCCATGAATCTGTGAACAGTTTCATTTCTGAGACATAGTCCGTTGTTTGTCAGGAGTTCATTCATGGGTCCTCCTTTGTTAAAATATGTTTAAATGGTAATTGTTCGGTATATCATAAGGATGTTATTTATATCATATGTTGATTGAAAGTAAATTTTTTTGTGCAAAAACCTCTAACAGGCATTCAACTAGTTCATTATATATTTGAATATTTTTATATTTGGTCAGTGTGTTTGATCTAGCTGATACCTACTTTGGTAAACTTTACACCTCCAAGAGGCTGACAAATTTCACAAGGGTGGCAGGCTCCCCAGAAGGCATTTCAACCATCAGAATATTATACCGTTTGTGATATCCAAAGAATTTGATTGTTGTCCACAAAGTTTATAATATGAAAATGAGAATATAAATTATCTGAAGCTCCATATCAAAAATAATGTGTTTTGCTGTAGTTGAAGAAAATACAGAAAAAAGAAGACAGTGGTGAAGGTGTTTAAGTGTGACATAATCAGTAAGAAATTGATAGATAACGTCAGTTTTACTACAATGATTGCAATAAAAGCAGTTCATACAGATATAATTAATACAAAGTGGCAAAATCAAATAAAAATTATGAATATACTGAATTGTTATTAACAGTGAGTACATATAAAATAGGAATGAGTATGAAAAATATTACCACTGCCCTAGAAGCTATTAATAAAGATTTTGAAGGCAGAAATGCTGATACAAACTTAAGCATGAGGTATCGTATTTAAATACATCACTGAAGCGCGCTAAGGTAAACAATTTTTTTTGGCTGGCGAAGCAAAGAGAGAATGTGAATTGCACATTTGTCAAATTCAACGCAAAAATGTGTAAAAATATCAACAAAACATATACCATAGTGAGCTTTTGTAATGAGCGCTGGTAATGAAAGGAAATTGTGCATGTTAAGGTGTATATAACATGCATCAACATGCATACAAACTTTTGACAAACTTCTAAAAGGAATTGATAAAAGATAGTTAGAAAAGTAATTAGTTTTTATTTGAATAAATAAACAAATAACGTAAAACTGTAAATAATGAAAATAGGTAAAAATTTGTTGGTGTTTAATGATTATGGCAAGCACGCTGTTTAGCGTGTAAGCTAGCTAAGATAAGCAAGCGTTTTAAAAACAGCCTTTTTTAAAACTGGACTGCAGCTCACAGAAAACCGCAGATTGTTAATGACCTAGTCTGTTGTCTTGCTAAAACGCTGTGAAAAAAGATTCCCTAACTCAGCGATCTAACTAGATTCAGATACACAGGTGCGCAGTCATCAGAATATGATCGGTAGCTGCAATTAATATAAGCGCTACACCTTAGCGAGCAAGATGGTTGCAAGGAGTGCTTGGTTGAACCATGAATGTAGTACAATTTGAACGCGCTCTAATTGTTTTGGTTTTCCAAGTACAATCCTATTACCGAACTGATTTTTCATCACTAGAATTAAAACGCTATAACTGAACCAAAAGTGTACAAAAAGGTGGAACGACAAAACAGCTAAAAGACAAAAAACCAACACTGATTGTTGTATATATAGATTGATGGCTCTAAACTAATTTCTTTTATAAACAATAAATAGGTTGGAAGTGGGTTTTTTGAGAAAGGTAACTATTCACAAGTTTCGTTGAGGTAGTCGAGCTACCACCAAGGTTAGCCAGCCAACTGGACTGCCTTGTCTGACTACGTCGAACATCAACTAACCAAGCATGAAAAGTGGTGAGCTTAAAGGTTGACTTGCATCAAAATTTGCATTACAGTTATTTAGTATCAAAAGGTTCACCATGACTGACTCTGCTGTGTTGTAGATGCAAAAAATGTGGGAACGTGAATACAAGCTCTTAAATGATTGAAAGGGAGCAGATATTCGCAGTCATCATCAAAACGCCACAGGTTAGAATTCGTTTATGTTAATGAAGTACTCTATGTAGTTATTTTTTTGACACGTGATCTTATCTTATGCTTTGATGTGACAAAGTTCTGCTCATTTATCGCAGAAAAAAATGCTTATTGTTTGACGTCACAATAGGCAGCTTCGATGGTGCGGAGAACTGTGAGCTAGTAGAGTGCACGATTCTATCACAGCTCACCAAATTATATGGCACTTCCATCAACCTATATAGTGATGATGGTTTGACAATCTTAAATGAAACAACCATAAAAAATGAGATTATTAAAAAATAAGAACATATGTAAAATATTTGCTAACTATAATTTAAAGACTACTATCGAAGCCAGTAAAAATAGTAGACTCTCTGGACGTTAATCTAGATATTAACAGTAGCAAATGAAAACTATTCAATAAATTTAACAATACCCAACAATATGTTAAAACAAATTATATATATAATGTAAGTCAATAATTATATATATGTAATGTAAGATATATATATATACATATATATATAGATATAAATATATATGTATATATATATATATATATATATATATATATAGACAAGACCTTTGCTTGTATAATGTCTACAACCTCTATGATGAGTGCAATAACCAAAGCCATGCCGGCTCGGACGTCGCTCGGTCAAACAAGGTCCACGCTGCCTGTAGCTGAACCAGGACAAGGCAGTGAAAAATGGGCTACTGGTTTAAAACGGATGAAATGGACTCGGACTGATAACATGGACCTCATGCAGTGCTACTTTATGAGTGAACCTCAAAAGTGGGGCTACATGAGAAGGATGCGTCAACTGTGGATAAACATGTGCCCTGAATTGCCACTAACCGCTAAGCAACTTGTAGCTCAGAGGAGTAACATAATCAAGCGGCACCTCATATCGGAACTTGAGATAGATGAAATTAGGAAACAGTTCACCCAAGCAACCTCAACCAACGAGGAGTGCATATCAACACACACTGTCGCGCATACACGATCATGTGTTGACTCACGGGTTGAAGAAGACATGCACTTGGACCTTGACCCAAGGGTGAGAGAGCTTGCGGAAAATATCATCAACAAGATGTCAGCTGCTAATGATTATGGAAGCAGGGCACCACTACGAAGAGTTAGCAAGGCCATACCTAAGAAGCTGTTAGAAGACATTAACTTGGCACTGGAGTCGATCTCAACTGGATCAATCAGTGAGACTAATGCCTTAATTTACAGTACAGCAACCGTCATCTTGGAGGAGATGGATATTAAGCCACTGCCTACAAAGCTTCAAGCCCTTCCATCCTGGCAGCTGAGGCTACAAAATAAGATCAAGGACTTGTGCAAGAAGGTTAGTAGGCTCAGTGAAAGATCTAACTACAGTTTGGAGCGTCCAAAAAGGGAAGCCACAATAGAAGCTCTAGAACCTGCCAAACAGCAGTTAGTAGCACTCTCGGCACAACTGAAGAGGTACACCAAAGAGCGGGATAACAAGAGAATGAACAAACTGTTCATCAATAATCCATCTAAAGTGTATTCCCAGTTTAAAGGTGAACTGCAAAGGCCAATGTCTAAGCATCTTTGATCTAGCACTTGAAAGTTCTGGAAGGACATCTGGGAAAAAGAGACTACTCATAACACCACTGCAAATTGGCTGAAGAGGCTTAAAGAGAGCCATCAACACACTTTGGCTCAGCAAGGAATCACCATCAGCAAAGAGAACATCAAATGCAGAGTGCAGCGTATGAAAAACTGGGCAGCACCTGGCCATGACATGATTCAAGCCTTCTGGTTAAAGAAATTGACATCACTTCACACTAAAATGGCTAAGCAGATGGAATGCCTAATAGAACAAGGTGACCATCCAGAATGGCTGACCAAAGGACGAACACTACTTCTGATAAAAGATCCAAAGCAGGGGCCGATTCCCAAAAAACTATCGACCAATAACGTGCTTGCCCACCACTTGGAAACTGCTCTCAGGAATAGTTGCAGACAAACTGGAAGAGCACATGAGTCACTATATGACCAGTGCTCAGAAAGAAATTGGGCGCAACACCCGAGGAACCAAACATCAGTTACTGGTGGATCGGACGGTCTGTCAAGGCAGCAGGAGAAGGCAAACCAATCTTGCCATGGCTTGGATCGACTACGAAAAGGCCTATGACTCAATTCCCCATAGTTGGATACTTGAGTGCCTCAGTATGTACAATGTTCACCCTGCTCTTGTGGTATTTATCAAGATGTCAATGACCAAATAGAAGACGGAACTGGAGGCTAATGGCAAAAAGCTGGCGAGTGTAAAAATTAAGCGAGGCATCTATCAAGGTGACTCCTTATCACCGCTGCTTTTCTGCATATGCCTAAACCCTCTAAGCAATATGCTGGAGGAGACTCAATATGGGTACCAGTTTAAGAGTGGCACCAAGATAAACTACCTCTTCTACACGGATGACACCGAGCTGTACGCTAACAAAAAAGGGATATTGATTCGCTAATACACCTCACTCACTCACTCAGGTATACAGCAAGGACATCGGAATGACCTTCGGTATTGAGAAATGTGGAAGGCTAATTTTTAAGAAAGGTCATTCTATGCTCACAGATGGCCTAAGATTGCCAAATGGTACCATTAAAGATATAGAAGAAGGGTACAAGTACTTGGGGATTATGCAAAGCAACATCAACCACGAAGCCGAGGTACGTCACAAAGCCATTACCGAATACAAGAAACGCCTTCGGCAGGTCTTACGGAGCCAGCTCAATGCCAAGAACCAATTCATGGCAATAAATACCTACGCACTGCCAGTAATAAGATATCCAGCAGGCATAATAAAGTGGACTGAGGAAGCCATCAAAGAAACCGATGTAGCAACTCGTAAACTGCTGACCATGCATGGAGCACTTCACCCAAAATCTGATACTACTAGATTGTATCTTGATAGGAAAGATGGCGGTAGAGGACTCAAAAGTGTACAGCAGACAGTGAAAGAGGAGGAGCAAAGCATCAAAGCATATGCAGCCTCCATGGCCATTTCAGATAAGTTGCTAGCTGAATTTCAATCGGCTGCTCTTACAATAGACCTACGCCTTGATGATGAGGAAATTAACTGGCACACGAAACCTCTTCATCGTGCTTACCACCAACAAATATCTAAGGTTGGCGATCTTCACCAGACATATATGTGGCTGAACAAAGGAAACCTACCCGCCAATACAGAGTCGCTAATCATGGCAGCCCAAGAGCAAGTGCTCCCAACAAGGCAACTCCAAACAAAAATTTATCACACTAGAGACGATCCTAGATGCAGACTGTGCAAAGATGCACCTGAGACTATCCAACACATCATCAGTGGATGCAAGCAGCTAGCAAGAAACACATACACTGAGCGGCATAATCATGTCGCAGGTGTAGTGTATAGAAGTCTATGTGATGAGTATGGCCTTAATAAACCACAACACTGGTGGGAAGCTCCTGGTAAGGTCAATTAAAATGACCGCACTAAGATCCTCTGGGACTTCTACATCCGAACTGACAAGCATGTCCTAGCAAACCAACCAGATATAGTGGTGGTAGACAAGGAGAACAAGAGGGCTACTATAATAGATATAGCAGTACCCAATGACTACAATATGGCCAGCAAAGAAAAAGAAAAGGTAGAGAAATATCTCCCTCTTGGAGAAGAGATTGAAAATGCTGGAATGTAAGAACAACTGTAATCCCAGTAGTCATTGGGGCACTGGGCGCAATAACACCGGCGCATAAAATGTGGCTTACTCAAATACCAACAACAATCAACTCAGGTGAGTTGCAGAAAAGTGCGCTTTTGGGAACAGCTAAGATCTTGAGGCAAGTGCTCAAACTCCCAGGTCTCTGGTAGGAGACCCGAGTTAGAGCAGAATTTAACACCCATACGGGGTATCCGGGGGGAGGAAACAATTTATATATATATACATATATATATATATATACATACATACATATATATATCTTAAAGTCTGTGAGGCCATATAGCTGTTGTTTCATGGCAGGAAGCCAACTCTCATTGGAAGTGGGATTTGTGTCCCTTGCCTAAGCTCTGAGCTGCACTGATGAGGCTTCAATAGCCAAAACAGTACATTCTGTAGTATGAGTACATATACATATATATATATATATATATATATAAAAAAAAAATTGTTTCCTCACCCCGGATACCCCGTAGGGGTGGTAAATTCTGCTCTAACTCGGGTCTCCTACCAGAGACCTGGGAGTTTGAGCACTCGTCTCAAGATCTTAGCTGTTCCCAATAGCGCACTTTTCTGCAACTCACCTGAGTTGATTGTTGTTGGTATTTGGGCAAGCCACATTTTATGCGCCGGTGTTATTGCGCCGAGTGCCCCAATGACTACTGGGATTACGGTTGTTCTTACATTCCAGCATTTTTCAATTTCTTCTCCAAGAGGGAGATATTTTTCTACCTTTTATTTTTCTTTGCTGGCTATATTGTAGTCATTGGGTACTGCTATATCTATTATAGTAGCCCTCTTGTTCTCCTTGTCTACCACCACTATATCTGGTTGGTTGGCTAGGACATGCTTGTCAGTTTGGATGTAGAAGTCCCAGAGGATCTTAGCGCGGTCATTTTCATTGACCTTACCAGGAGCTTCCCACCAGTGTTGTGGTTTATCAAGGCCATACTCATCACATAGACTTCTATACACAATACCTGCGACATGATTATGCCGCTCAGTGTATGCGTTCCCTGCTAGCTGTCTGCATCCACTGATGATGTGTTGGATGGTCTCAGGTGCATCTTTGCACAGTCTGCATCTAGGATCGTCTCTAGTGTGATAGATTTTCGTCTGGAGTTGCCTTGTTGGGAGCACTTGCTCCTGGGCTGCCATGATTAGCGACTCTGTATTGGCCGTTAGGTTTCCTTTGTTCAGCCACATATATGTCTGGTGAAGATCGCCAACCTTAGATATTTGTTGGTGGTAAGCACCATGAAGAGGTTTCGTATGCCAGTCAATATATATATATATATATATATATATATATATAGCATAATATGCCATAACAGAGGGAAAGTTGAAAAACACAAGAATATCCAATAAAATGCTCCAAATTCAAATTGAAGAACACATGACATAAACAAACCATAATTATTAAACTTGCAAAAAAAAACAAAAATTAACATTTGTGTATTAAAACATCTGTGCTGTTTGCTCAGCAGGTTGTATTCTGTTGTAGCAAACTATTTCATCTTCTTACGCATGTTCAATACTTTCCGCAGTGTCTGCTGACTGCAAATATTTTTCTTTACTGTTAACCTAGTCGACATTAACGTTTAAACTAGTTTAGCAAACAAAACTTTTACGCCCATGCTATTTAGAAAAGATTTTGCGAAAACTAGGATAAAACTTTGGCTACACGAGCACAAGTTATAGTCTGAAAATAGTTGCACAGATTTCATCCTAACTGTAAACCCTTTTTAATGCGTCAAATTATCAAGACTGCGTTACACTTTAAAATACTATTAGTCTATTTGTGTAAAGCTCAAATGATGTCAAAGTGGCAGTCAAATAGAGATGTCATTTCAAAAATGTGGCTTTCAGATAGAGGTTTCACGCTATTTAAGTACATAAAGGAAAAAAATTCATATTTTTGTCAGAGCCCGTTAATGGAGGGGCTCAAGTGTGAGCAATATTGTGGCCAGGTTTTTTAAGTTGATAGCTACTAGGTGCTAGCCTGTGGCCCTACTACAGTGTACTAGGTACTAGCCTGTGGCCATACTACAGTCTACTAGGTGCTAGCCTGTGGCCATACTACAGTCTACTAGGTGCTAGCCTGTGGCCATACTACAGTCTACTAGGTGCTAGCCTGTGGCCATACTACAGTCTACTAGGTGCTAGCCTGTGGCCATACTACAGTCTACTGGGTGCTAGCCTGTGGCCATACTACAGTCTACTAGGTACTAGCCTGTGGCCATACTACAGTCTAACTAAATATTTGTTTGACTCTCCAGTGGTCACCCCAAAAAAAACTTTATATGGTGCTTAGTCGATCAAGTTTATAGATGTTTTACTGCATAACTAAATGTATTATAAATGTATCTATAATACATGTATTATAGATACATTTATTATTGACGTGTGCAAATTCTGTTGTTATTCAAAATGCAGTATTGTCATATTCCAATTCCACACAATGTGATATAATCTCTACTAACATAGTATGGCACACATTTAACCAACCAATTGTTAAGTATTTTCTACATTATCAGAGTAAAATGAATATATCATTATTTTTTTCTATTCTTTTAGACTTATAGATTGAATAGTTCAATATTTTACAGCGAATTGGCTAATGGAAATCATGAAGACGCTCATTTATGCCCCTCGTCTTGGTTTGCTGATGCAAGCCCTGACATGCTTTATTCATCTGAATCACACCAGACTTGTCATACTGGGTTAACAAAAAGCGAATACACCTTTCCTAATCAAGTTTTGAAGTATTTCTGTTAACGTTTTTAATAACTTTCCTACATTATTGTTATAAACAAACAGGTTTGTGGTTTACAACTAGGAGGTTTACACTTGTAGCTTCTATAGTAAAAAGCATCATATCATTTAGATGGTTTGTTTAAGATTTGAGAATGGCATACATGTATGACAGGTAAGATGTTTTTGATTACTTGTACAAGGTGTGAGTTGCTAGCTTGCTCAGCCATTCTTTCACACTTTGATCCTATTTAACAGCCTTTAATAACAGAGCCAGTTGTTTTATGGCTAAAACAATATGAAATCACTATTGTGCAGCAAACACGTCATGCCACAGTAAGGATGCAAAACTTAATGTCTGCACAGAATCTTGGTTAACTAACTGCCAAGTGTTTTATTTGTTTAGCTTGACCAAGTTTCAACAATACTAATATGGGGAAAAACCAGAATAGTTGAGCCCCCTCACTTTCTGTCAAGCCTCAGCAGAACTAAACCTTTCATATATAAACTGGCTTTTCAACTTATCATCACTCTTTTGTCCTGAAATGGAACATAGTCAAAATGTCCTAGTGAATGTATTTTTAAAAACTGTCTAAAGTTAGCTGCAATAATTGTTAATGCAATGGCTGTGTGTGATATTGCCGCACTAATGGTTCAGTGATAGTCCTAGAAAACCTTTTATTGCCATGCGGGCAATCTCTCAAGTATACTGCATAAAATCTACTGTACCCGTTTATGCTTATAGAGTTACACTTTACAAGCATTTATGTTCGTTATTTTTAGCTTGTTGTCAAATTATTGTTCAACTGACTAATGATACATGCTGATGCTGCTGTGCAAGACACCGGCACATTCTCTGAGATGGCTTGTTTCAGTCTAAATAGCTACTGAAAAAGTCAATGTAAGTTTATCGACATGCCATTGACAAACTTGACCAACTTTCTAAATAATGTACTTATCAGAACTATGTGGTAGATAATTCTCTCAAGTAATAATCTCTGAAAATATCAAAATCACTAGTCTTGTTACAAAGTGCAAGGAAAACATTAAGGAAATTAAAGTGAGTCATGAGAATTGGAAAGTAACACAACTACTATAAAATCAGTTTAGCTGAAGATAAATACAGCAAACACAGCATTTATTAAAGTTAGATTATAGGTCTAACTTGTACCAAAAGATGACGTACATGCAGCGGTTTTAAAATGAAGCAACATAAATTTTATCTTTTACAGAGAGAAACAGTAAATTTTTTTTACTTGATTTGTAGCAAAAAGTTACATTAAATTGAGAATGTGTGTAATGAGAGCGCTAAAACAAAGTAGTAAATAAGTGATGGCTTTATTTTATAATCCTATAAAATCAAATTTAATTTTAATTCTCATAATGCTAGTTAATCCTCATGTTCTTGATCTCCTGTGTCTGTAGTAGAGAAACATCTCCTGCTGAACTCATCTATTTCTCTCAATGATTTCTGTGTCTCTCTCTGCATTTCTCTTTGCATTCCCATAATTCTTTGAAAATCTGCAATAAATAAAACTAATATATAGCAGAGCGTACAGGTTATTTATTTTTGCTAAAGAAAAACTGGCCGCTGATGTTGGGTGAATTATTATTCATGAAATAACCAACGCTGAAAGTTTCAAATTCCACCTAACAGCTATTTCTCATCAAATTTGATGGGTCGAGTTTAGACAGACAGTTTAGTATTTCTAAAAACCTCGTCAGTAAAGAAACCCACATGTTTTCGTCATTAGCAATACATACAACAAGTGACAAAAAATTAAAGATGAAAGGTTTACTTGTGAAAACCGCAAGACACACAAAACGAAACTTTACCATTGTGTTGGCTTGCCTCAGGAAAAAAAATGAAACTTCCACTATTGATGCTATGTACTTTTTTAACAGAAAAGTCAAATACCACAAACAGATTCCTGTGAGTAACCTTAATTCATGTAAAAGAAACATGATGAGTGGAGGATAGTAAAATTTATTATTAAATTAATTAGGTGAATAAATTACCGGAGTGTCGTTTTGCAGACAAATGCGATAGAAATCATTAAAATTAAAAAGAGAACCTGTTTTATTCCACTATAGAGTTCGATTGATAACAATTTGAATGATGAAGAATAGGATTTTCTGTCTGATATTATAGTGAGTAGGATTTCTAGTATTTTACTATTTTATGATTAAATCTCCATATGTAATATCATGTAATTTTGACTTGTGATGGTTTTTTAAAATTGAATTTAACTAGAATTTGTGTCATAAAAACTGTGACCTTCATACAAGTCAATGATGGAATTTCAAAGTTAAAATTTGGTGTCAAATTTTGGAACTGTGGCCAAGATTTTTGATATATTTAAATTATCAGGGACTTATGCTCAATATCTTTACTTTAAATTGACTATATTATGCTAATCTTTACATACCATTTCATTACACATAATTCTAGTATCAGCAGCAAATCTAATTGAATTCACTTATCTTTTAACAATCATTCAACCTAAATCAGTATTTGGTAAGAGGATGGTTTAATCAATGGCACATGTTTTAACAATTAACCAATGGTGACCAAAGTGTTTCAACACCCAAATACTGACCAATTAATTTTCGTTTTTTTACCGAAAAGTTGTCTACCCTACTAAAAAATACCCATATTTGCTAATGAGCATGATGTAGATGACGCAGGGTAAGTTACGCATAAGATTCATGAATTTAAAAGTTAAAAGTTCCAACATCCAGCTAGTTGTTTTTTGTTATCAAATGTGATTTGTTGTTGAAAATGGATATAGCCCTTCAACTTAGTATTCTTAAATCGTGCCCATTAATGTTTTATACAATTTTTTTTAATTTCAAGTCCATGAGATATTCCTCTATACCAACATACCTAATTCTAACTCTTGTACTCTCTGGTTAGAATTCTGAAGTGCTGTAATAGAAATATGAGAACATATTAAAATATAAATAGTAAATATAAAACACATTTCAGTTTATAAAACCTATACCTCCTAATACCGTAAACCTTTTGCCTTATGATGGGAATCGTTATTTTTTTGTGTTTTTTCCATACGACAGCAAAAAAGATACTTCTTACAATTCTAAGTTGATGATCGGTGTGCTGAATTCAGCGGAGTAACGAAAATGCCAAAATGCTGTTTGCCAAAATATATTTTGCAACGCATTATCTTTTAGCATTATTCTGCATTTTTCGTATTATATTAATGTTTGATGCTGTGTGAGTGAAATGAAAATTAATAAAAAGTAGGGGAAAGCAAAGATTTGTGTGTGCATTGGAATGATTAATATAATACTTACTTTAAATTTTATTTAATTATATGTGTATAACTATATAACTGCTTAAATAGCTTTAATTTGTTAGCCATAGATCCCAACGTTAATGACAACTTTAATGGATGAAGTAAGAATTGTAGCCATAAGCAGGTCATAACCACTAAATACATTAAAATTAATGTTAGTACCTATACTTATTTTCATAGCTAAGTTATAGCTATAAAAAGAACCATAGCCAAAGCTAAATTAACTAAAGATATAGCTTTTTGTTTATATACTATTTTGTCTCTATTATTTTACATGTACAGCACATACCAAAAAAGAGCTTTTTTATCAGGTGTTGCTTGCATCCAATAATTGCTGTAGGTTTCTATATCTATACGTACAACATTTTTGTTTTACAATGTCTACCCTCAAACGTATCAATATTCTGTGGCTAATTTCCACTCTACTTATAACCGCTAATGATTTGGAATACAGAATCAACATGTTGTTACAGTTTCATGAGTGATAAAAAATAAATAAAATTCTCACTGGGTTGATGATAGTATAAAATATGATAACTAATAATAAGAGAAATTTTTTTTAGTGAAATGGTGTGTTAAATTATAATTTCTGTCAAGTTTAATTTGATAGTTGAAGTTCTGGCTATGCTTATATTAGAAAATTTTACCAATGTTGTATACAGGTCAAAAGTCCAAATGTGCCAACTAACCACTGCTTCTTATTCAATTTAATTAGTTGAATATATCTAGTGTTTCTAAGCGCTAACTTAAACTGTTTTTATTATAATCTTTTTAACTTTATTATTTAAACTAATCAGTTAATGAGTTATTCCTCGATACCAACATACCTAATTCTAATTCCTGTACTCTCTGGTTAGAATCCTGCAGTTCTGCAACATAAATATTATTTAATACACTCTAGTTTATGAAACTAGGGAGTGAGAGCATACAGATTATTCCTTCTACAAGTTGGTAAAGTGGAACACAGAATTACAAGTTTATACAGATTTATGAGTGTTAGAAAGGCATTAAAACTTTGTAGAGTTGAAAATGTTCAAAGGAATAATTTGTAGAAAATATCTTTTCTTAAACTACAAGTTGTAGTTTTTCAAGATAAAAGGGTAGACCGTCTCTTCTACCTTTTTGTTCTTTTCTAATTTTTTCTTCTGGTCAGTAGCTAATCAGAAAATTTATGTTACTATTGAAGACATTATGCCTACTTTTAATTTCATTGAGCAAAATTCTATAGAATTTAAAGTTCTAGTGAATGCGGCGCACAAAAGCAAAGCATAGTTGACCAGCTAATCAATTGTATCAACAGTTAATCTATTTTTAAGCTTTGGCTGTTGTGTTCTAGTTTGTTGTGACTCATAACTGCTTAATTTCTGAAAAATTCTATATAAAGTTTGAATTAAAAATATGCATGTTTTCAAATATGGCAGTTTTGGTATTTTAGTGAGGCAGGTGTATCAAATTGGTAATTTTGTAAAAATATTGCTCTAAACAACAGATTTGAATTCCTGCAAGACAAAATGATAGTATTTCTTTTCTAGCAAATCAAAAAGTAAATACTTGTTATTATTAAATTTAGTGATTTTAAGTTCATTTACCAAGTTTGATAACTTTGTGACAAGATGCAGCAAACATCCCACAAATAACCTAAATGTAAGTTATCAGGGATTCTTTTTGACTACTTAACTTAAATATTATCCAACTTGACTCTATAGTACTAATTTTTGTAAACTACTCCGGAGGAAATAATTTTAGTAACAGACTAGAGAAATGCCTGGCATTGCTCGAGTTTTAAAAATCAGCTTATAATCAATGAAAGGTAATGTAGTTGCCTGCCTCTTGCCATTAGCCTGGCACAATACCAATGGGTAATTTGAGTCATATTACTAATATGAGCTAACTACTTGGTTGCATAGTTGAGCACGCAGAAAATTACGTCACCACTCTCCATGGCGTTGCGCCATAACGGAGAGTGGTAGCCCATGTGCACCCACATACATATCAAAATATATTGCCTAATGAATCCACCAAGCTTGTGTAGCTTAATTGGTCAGGCATTTGGACTAGTGAATGGAAGATTCTGAGATCAAATCTTCTGTTATACGGGTTCTTCATTCCAAGATTTTATTAGCTATAGGTGGACATACACAGACACAAACTTGTGGAAACATATATATATATATATATATATATATATATATATATATATATATATATATATATATACATATATATATAAGTACATCTACTAAAAAATCGCCTCTCCAAAATTGTAGTAAATATTCAATTTGTACAAATTCTTCAGTGCAAGGCATTACCTTATTAGGGCATGTTAAAATTATAAATATATTTATTGGGGATTAGCCCATGATGAGTGTTCAAACAACGAGATACTGACATGTTAATATTTGGAGTTTGATCATCAACGTCTACAATACTCTTGTCAAATTATAAACTAAAAACAATTTAGTTTTTAGGAATTCTAGAACCTTAATCTATTTATAATAAAAACAAAATATTTTATAACCCATTTATTGTTGACATAATAAATGCCAATTTGCCAACACTTGTAAAAATTGAAATTCTAGTTTCAGAGTTTAACAAGCGGCTAACCTAGATAAGTAAAAGATAATTGTCCAATTGTAAGCTACTGGAATTCTTTGCTGGATAAGAGCTTTTGATTAGTTCTCACAATCCTTTTTGCTCTATAAACTATGTTTGTTGTGTTTCTGACCTAAGAAGATTCTATTACATATTTTTAAAGCTCAACTATTCACTTTCAAGTTGCCAAAATCCTTAAATAGTAGGGGATACACTTACCTGCACTTTGTTGAGTTATGCTCGTCTCTTCCCAATCATGTTTTGACCCGTGCTGTTGCAGTTTCTGATTCGCCAGCCTTAGTTCTACAATATTTACACAAGTATAGTATGTAACCTCTAGCATGCCTTGGAAACATTAAATGAACGTTTAGGTTGAAAAAACTAAATTGACTGACTTTAGTTAATCAGAAAACTTATCAGATTTTTAGTTTACAAATTGCATAAGAAAGAAGTATTTACATGCATATGTATGACTGTGAGTATGTATAAATGTTCATACATTAGTGCTTAGATATATATTTATGTACAGTTGGTCTACATGTGTCTGAAACTGTATACATAAACTTATAACTGCATGTGCAGTATAGTAGCAGTATTTTGGCCAAACTTATTGATAAGAATGTGAGCATATTACTATCTACTTACAGTGTAACTGGCCAGTACAAAATAATTTAAAGTAGGGTAATATCTTATACTACTCGTAGCTTGTGCCTGAAATTTCCTATCCAAATCCTAAAAATTTTTATTTGAACTGCTTAGATCTGTAATACAATACAATGTGATAGATTGCAATATCAATTGCAGAATGTTAGCTAAACCTAATGGTATGAATATTAACCTGTTACTGTCTACTTGTGTTGAAACTGGAAAATCCATAATTATATACAGTAGATTATTTTCTGGATTTACCTGCGTCTTGAGCCTTCATCTTCAAGTTCAAATCTTGAACACTTTTTTTTGCATTACTCAGTTCTGCAATGGAAATAAAGTAATAGCTTACAGTAGTGATAGCAATGAGTTATTTGAACCTGTTGGTATAAATATGAACTTGTAACCACTATCTACTTCAATTGATGCTGCTGAGTTCTTAAGTATATAAAATAGATTATTGCCATATCGTTTCTACAGCTTGTATTTTCCCTTTCATCACTTTCTTTCACTTTCGTATTTTGTGTGTGGCGATGTAGTAATTATATAATGGTAATGATGTGCCTCTATAATATTCCTTCATTTTACAAGACTATTACTTTCACCACCATCACAGTCAGTGCTGTCACTTTTATTATCTGATTATTTAATTAATTGTGAATCAAAATCGACTACAATGTCATCAACAAAAGCTATTCTGTGTCTAAAACAAGACAGCGCTTGCAGTAGCCACTATACAATTAAAAATTTGGATTGTAACAAACAGTTTGTGTTTGACTTGGAATTTTTAAATTGACAATTATATTTTGCTCTGCAAATATAGCTAAATTTTTAAAAAATAATTTCGAAAACACTCTTAATGGCGTAGAATCACTAATGATCGTTGGTTATGTGGTCACGAATCATTAATATTCAGTTGCTGCTCAACCACAGCAAATTTTGCAAAAATGCATCTACGACAGTCAATAATAAGATTTGCATAGATGCGTACATGGCAGGGAGAGCCCTAACAATATTTTGGAATACGTATTTGATACTCTTAAAGTAGAAAAATCTTTTGTTAATTCAACGAATCATTTGTGTTTCACTTTTAGTACAAAATTGATTGCAATGTCTTGTATTGTATTGTTAAACCAATGTGAAAAGCATAAAAGTTACTGTTAAAGTTTTAAAAACAATTTGTTCCTACCAGTTATATTAGGCAGTAAAATTATTGTGAAAACATGTGTTGAAAAGAAATAGTGTTTAACATGCAACATCTATAACCTCCTTAGTAGTTTTACTGTAGTTAATTTTTTGCTTTTTGCTCCCTAAGTAAACAACAATAGTCAAAGCCAGACTTTTGAACAAAGTAGTAGCTCTAAAAAGAGCTGATAGGGAAATATCCGCTTGGCTCTGCAATCTGTAGAAAAAGTCAATGACTTCTATTAGATTTGTTGTAATTATAAGGAATCAGCTGTTGTATTAGATACATCGCTCACTAAGGGATCATGAGGTCAATAAAACTATCGCTACTTGGTTAATCAGTGTAATATTTATCCATGGTTTGAGATTTGTTCTGTACATAGGCCAATCATAGCCAAGAGACTTTACCAATTACCATTACCTACATTACTGTCAACCAATCATCTGTTTTTTGTCAAAAATCACCTGTATAAAAGGTTCTTAAACTGCAAATGTGAGAAGTCTACTTTTTGCTGCCACTTGGCTAAAATGCTATCCAAATTTGGAATCAGTGTAACTTGAGGCTTGAATAACAGCATAGCTGGTAAACCAACTAGCAGATCACAAGTTAAATGTACTTTGTTTTCTCTCTATAAACTGAGTTTAAAGTAAGCATCTCAGGGCTGCAATCACACAAAGTTTTGGAAGATGGTAAGTGGTTTAATAAGTCTGTGACTCTAGGTACTATGCATGCAGTATAAGACTGTGAATCATAGCTGCACCTACACAATTGTACTAACTCTAATGAGCCGGTCTTCTACAGTAAAATAGCAGCTATTGAAATTTGGTAAATTGAAGTAGTCTGGGCAAATCAGAGGATACTTTTTCATGTATAAATTACTCTGTATAGAAATAAGAAAGGCTACCTTCTGTTCATACTCTACCAGGACAGTCCTTAGCCTTGCTCTATAGAAATATTTCTCGGTCCAACACTACTAGAACCGCTTTTATTCAAAATCAATAAGCCAACTGTTTGTCCTACAGTAAGGCCTACTACACTAACATGTAATGATGAGTTGAGCACACACCAATCAGCTAATCAGCTCACGCAATAATGGACTGCTATGACGTCATTTTGTGATGATTGGCCAACGTAATCATTGCTAGCGACAATGCTACAGACCTTCAGCATGTTAAACTTTGCCACTGATGGTCGCATCTGTTAGCATCTTGATTGGCTGTTTGTGGACTGCATTGGATTCAATTTCAACAGTTGTGAAGTTCGATGTCAATTCATCTTTGCAAGAATGGTAAAGAACTACACTCCTGATGTATTTTATGCAATCAGATAATTGAAAGATAACCAAAACACCTATAATATTACAAATGCACTTTCGTCATTTCTAATTGGTTGTTGGTTAGCTGTCACTTACATCCAACCACTCATAGTGCGTGAACTTTAGCGTTTGTAATGACGTCAAAACAGGTAATCATTGATTTGAGCAATAGTGTGCATCTGCCTCTCCAGTAAGCCTCTTAGTAGCTAAAATCAACGGTGTCAGAACTTTCAAAGGGTAGCATATGTACCTTTAACATAATTAGTTATATTTTTACTTGACTCACTGTTCTGAAGCTGTTAGATTGAGAAAGACAATATTCTGTTTTTTGTTGTGTAACAAAAAGTGGTCACTATTAGACATACAACAAAATATAAGCTATACTTAAGCCCCTTTGGTGTCGTGTAACTAATAAACAGTCTTACCAGAAGCATGTTTTCTTATTTCCTTTTTCTGCTCAGCAACAACCGACTCTAATTCTTCAACTCTCCATCTTGCAACTCCACGTTCTAAAAAAGAGGCTATGCTAAAGCAGGATTACAAAAAATGCTCTATATTAAGCTCACAAGGTTCAGCCAACACCTTCTGCTGTAAACGGCAGGCCATTGTAGATAGTGACATGGCACCTTATCAAAATGTCAACTTTTCACATCTAAAAAATACTCAAGTGATAACTTGTCATGAAAAGCAAGTCAACTGACATGTAATGATAGCTATTAGGAGATCAACACTCAGTAAGATATTTGAATACATGAAACTATCAATGATGTCCTATAGTGTTTATGATGGAATGAAATAATTATGCTATGTCTACTTAACAGTGTGATTATTCTAGCTTATGATAGTTGGCATGCAATCATATATTTACAAAAATCAGTGCAATTTTTGTGGTTTGCTGAATTTTGGGTCCCTTTATAAATAGAGGAAGTTGATAAGAATTCACCTGCCAAATACTGGAACTAAAACTGAATCTGTGAACACATAAATAATACATATTGGCTCAAGTTATTGTTTGGAATCAGTGTCATGTACTCCTTGAGACTAAAAGAGTAGACAATAAGCTTACTCATTAAATAAATTAGTCAGTTGGCCCACAATTAAAAAAAGTTACCATAAAATATTCATGTGCAAACATTCATACATAAAACATATTCATTCATCATATTCATAAAATCAAACATATTCTTTCTGCAAACAAAGTTTTGTAAGTGTGATCCCAGAAACTTGTCACCTTTAAATATAGCTGAGACTCATTATTGGGTGTTCAGAATGCGAAAAAGTGAGTATTCATTCTCATTATTTATATACATGTATATCCGTACAAAATTATTTTATTGGGTAGAAAAGTTGCAGGCCTAAACTCAAGCTCAAAAATAAACATAGGTTATGTTATACTTTTAAATAGATTTTCAAAGTAGGTTAACATATGCTGTCAGTTGATGAATTATTAGGCTCGCTTAGGTTCAAATATCACGATAAAGGCAGTGACTACAACCATTGACAATATGATTCTATTTATAGTTTATGTTGGCAGTTTATTGTCCATGCGTTGGTTTAAAATGAACATGTTAGTCTAGATCAGTTAAAAAAACTGACGCATAAGTGATTGCTAAAATATTTGATCATTATTATCCCAAATTAAATTTGCTTATTTTCTATGCATGCTAGCTGTGTTCAAGGTTGGCTTTTAAGTTTTGATGGCAATGGGACCTCAGCAGTTATTTATATATAAACAAGAATCTTCTTGAAAAAAGTTAATTTTTCTAAAGTTCAATTTATGTTAAGATTTTGAAATACTGTTCTACTTTATTGTTATCATCAATGACCAGTAGCATGTTTTCTTTCAAAAAAATACGCCAATGAAAATAACTGCCCAACTCAAACAATATCACAAATTTTATTAGACATGTTATAATATCAGGTTCTGAGAATAATTTGGCTTAAAAATTCAGAAATAATTTCATGACCTTCACACAGCCAAAATCATTACTCATTGGTAAATCAATTTGTTAGCAAAATGCATTGGTGTGTAGTTTCACAGTATATAACCACAACAATTGTTTAAACTACATGTTGGTGTCAGCAATGCATTTTATTAAAATGCGTAGTCAGATAGGCTAAAAACTAACAGACTTTAGTTATTATTGCCTGTCTCTACCTTGGAAGTTGATAAAGGACAACCTACCAACCACACAAAAATCGGTTATGTAGACAGTGATATATGTCTGTGTTAGGTATCAACTAACATTATTCTCACTTGATAACCTAAAGCACTATGGTCTGTCAAAACTGCCAAAAAAGCAAGAAATGAAGAGACAATATGTGAATATGAGTTGTGAAGGTCATGTGAAAGTCATGCCGTGTTAAGCTTGCAAATGCAATCCAATTTAGCTAGATTAGGCAGTATATCAATTGCCTATTGTAAGGTATTAGAGAAAACTTTGAAAACTTAGTGTGTGACTTGTAGATAGAGTCAAGTCATGTTTTATTGACTTCATACATTAGGCACCATGCTTTACTTCATAAGATATACTATTTTCTCAAAAAGTTCAGAGACACCAGCTGACAAGACGCTGAGGCAGGGGTGACCAAAAACACTCATCGGCCATGCCTCAACCTACTCAACTGTTAAAGAGGAGTGACTAGCTGAGACTCTTTCTTGGCTGAGAAAGAGGAGTGACTAGCCTGGTGATGAAAGCAACTGGCCAGACACCAGCCGGCCTAGATAGACCAGCCAGCTTGTGGAAGGAGATTTCGAAGCCTCCAATTTATAAAAGTGCCGTCAGAATCAAGCAATCTAGAGCGTGGAAAGTCTCAATGTGTATAGTTGTGGGTACTTTTTCATGTAGTTTACGATAATAGTATATTGCTCAAATATACTTATTATTACTCAGACAAACAGCTGTTTTAACTTGAGCACTAAATTGTCTCAGGGGATTATTTACAAAAAACTTCATTTCAATCAAATCTTTTCTAACTACTTAAGTACTCAATTTATACTATGAAAATGATAATATAGCCTCAATTCAATGATTTATAATCATAAGAGGGTTAACGAAGCCTGTATCTTTAACTTAGTACTAATATTGTTACTAAATGTTAATGAATAATTTGAGAGTCATCAGGCTAGCTGTTTAGCTGCTACAATTCTAGTTCTTTTTTTTTAAAGAGCCATTAAATTATGATCTGTTATATTTTTAACCTAAACTGCTGTGCAGCCTATCAAATGACTGTGCAAATACAGAAAACACACAACACTATTTTACAACAGTGTGAATATTGTGTCCTTTATGCCATTTAAACCAAATAAATGAAGTGTAATAGTTAATTGAGATCTTAATTTTTTGTGGTCAGGCTTTAAAGAAATTTTCAAGGTAGGCGGATATTAACTAGTTGTGCCTTAGAATTGCAGTAACTATTTTATACTTTGTCACAATCAAAGACTAAATGCACTTCTGTTCATCACTAGATGATTGTAGTAACTAACTCAATTAAAAATTAATGCAATAACTAAATGCATTTCGATTTGATTCAAATTTTACAATTAAAGAGCCAGATATATAGTTTATTTGTGGTAGAAGTTACAGCAAGGACGGGGTTTTTGTGCCTTTGCAACAACTTAGCTCAGTGTATTTTCAAAGTCTTACCTTGTTCACTGAAGTATCCATAAGTAAGGTCAGGTAGTGTAATGAGATCCTTAATTGTCTTTCCATCACTACTTGTAATAGTCAGCAGCTGTTTCCGTTGCTCTGCCGTCACACAGGTCAGCAGTAGCTTTAATGCTTCAAGTTTCTTTTCAACTGCTGCCCAGTGTGCTGGTGTGTACCCGAAGCGACCTGATATTTTTAAGATCTCGAACCTTTGCTCAGGTGTGAGGTTACTAAGGAGATACATAATCATGACTGTGTCGGCATTTTGTGCAGCTCGATGTAAAGGTATATCACCTTCCCCATCTTTAAACTTCATCACGTCGTAGAACTGCCATGAAGTGAATCCATCTAACATCCATCTCATGGTTTCTATATCCTTTTCCAATGCAGCTTTCAATGCTGGTGTGCAACGACTTGATCCTTCACATGAGAGCATTGCTCTATATCGATCTTCACTGTTTGTATTCTTTAGCATCTCTATCAACTCCTCCTTCTCTTCATACTTGTCAATGTAACTGCTTATTAGTGGCTTTAGTTTTGTAACGTTGGCACCCATAATGAATGTAAGTCAATAATCAGCAAATATCAACCATTCAGGTAGACTATGTACTAAACACTGTGTGAAGTGTGTGCTATGCTTATAGGTGTAATAGAGACTGGTTGTATATGAGTGACTTATCTTTTGCTTGCTCTTTTAGCTCTATTGTTTACACATACGTATTGATCAAGATAGTCTTATCATATCATTGTTTGTTTAATGATTGTTACCACTCAAATAGATTATTCATGCTTAAATAATATAGAACTACAAATTCCACTGTCATACAGCCCACGGCCAAAGTGATATTGGAAAAAAGAAAGGGTACTTTTGAGTGAAAAATGCAATATTAGCAGTCAAATAACACTGCAGTGCAATAGGATAACTGCAATTGTAGCTGTAATGTACTGGGTGTGGGTGTTATTATATACAACAAACAGCAATAATAAAAGAAAAGATTATATGTTTATATATCTCCCCCTGCAATAGGAGGAATGCAATGTTGGCCAATATTAGAAGTAAAAAGCACTGATATTATTAGAATAACCAATATTATTAAAATAGTAATAATATAAAGCCAATGCACAATTTTGTTTACATTTCAAAACGTCATAGCTAACAATATCAAGAAGTGATATTTATATAGATTTTTAGAAAATCAATTTAAAAAAGTGTTTGGTCATGACAAACAGCAATCGTGAAAGGAAAAGATTATATGTTTATATCTCTCCCCTGCAATAGGAGAAATGCAATATTAGAAGTAAAATGCACAGATATTATTAGAATAACTAATATTATTAATATAGTAATACAGTAATAATAGAAAACCACTGAACAATTTTGTTTACATTTCAAAACGTCATAGCTAACAATATCAAGAAGTATCAAGAAGAATATCCAAACTTATAATTAAATATAGTGATCTCATAAAAATCGTTAGAAAAAATATCATCTTCATTTTCTTTACTTACTCTGCGTTGGACATCAGTTAGAACATCAAAGTACTCAGATGTCTCTAAAATGTCAGTTAATTTGAAATCGGCAAAAATGAAACGATTTCAGTACTCCTACGTTAATCACCGAAACCTTCGACAATTCGACAATGCTACAGACTGGTGAAAAGTGCACGTTATTTTTTTGTGAAATGCGCACGATTTAATCGTTCCATTCTTTGTTGCTCGGCGTTTCAATTTCCGGTTTTAACTTCAATAAAAGTGAGGCTTAGCAAGTTTTAATAACGACTTTCGTCCAAATAAATCTGTCTATTTGTGTATAATCCGATCTGATGGGTACGTTTTAAAATAATAACGACGGTTTACAAAAACTTAGTAACATATTTAAATAGGTTTGTATGTGTTTTGTATCGTTATTATACTTTAACGACTTTACAAAACAATGGTTAAATTTGTTGATGAAACTTTGATACAAGGGTTCGTCTCATTGTTGATGAATAATCTTCGGGAGTTGTGTGCACATGTGCATTTATCATAAACCTCCCAACCAATCGCTTCGCTCTGTTTGGTCGTGGGATAATATATGTATTTCTATTAGCTTGTGAGCATGTTATGGGCAAGTCAAGAAATCTAATTTTATACTAATTGTGTTCACAGGCATTTACTTTAAATGTTATACTTTTAGCATAAGGCTTAAGCAAGAAAACAGCAGGTAATGTATACTTGTTTTGAGGCACTTTTGAGCTAGCAAGAACCTATGCTTCTCACACTAGCAACGAAGCCCATAATCTTAAGTAGCAGGATTGTAATACTGTGGTGGATGCTGGGCCAATGCTTTACACTTTTTATAAATATTTTATTATATGTATTGTCCTTTTTTATTAAAGCCTTGTTACTCGTTATGCTATCAAATGTCGTCGTTTCTGTTGTCATATCAACGCACTAGCGAGCTTGATTATTCACATTGCTAGCCGATGTTCCTACTCGGTTCCGTTAGACAGAACGGGCAATTTTATTGTATATAAGGGAGCAACGCTCACCTAGTAGACAGAGCAAATGGTCGTACGCTCCTCGGCTAGTGATTTTCCTTCGCTACTAAAACATTGAAAGAAATCACACGCAATTTATTTCTGTATGAAATAATCTGGATAGTGCTAAGTAAAGGCCGGCAAATTATTTTACAATACTGCCCTTGATAAATTTACAATTTTATGTTTTTTTAATTATTGTTATCACTCAAACAGATTAGTTTGAGTGTTAAAAATAAATTGGCTAGATTGATTTGCACGTAAAAATGCGACTCAACATTCTCAATTTACAATCACCTATCTGATGTCACATTTTCTCATGAAGCTCTATCAGCAAAGTATTATAAAGCAAAATTATTTACATTTGTTCCTAAAGCCTTTCGAAGTCATAACAACAGATTGCCTTTTAACCTAACAACTCGGAAACTAATATTGCGTGATAAAGTTTTAGTTTAATTGAACTGGTGAAAACTTCACAGGTTTGTCAAGTGAAGCGAGTCATGCATCGCTTTATACTGGAGTGATGCAGTATTTACTACTTGATGTCCTGTGCATAAAGATAAACAAGTTATTCAGTTTTAGAAAATAGACAATTATTTTACTGTGCTTCTCTCTATCTCCCAGTTTAATTACGTCAAAAATTATCCAAGATCAAATACTCTCAATCTTGCTAAATGATACACAAGATCACATGAGAGAAAGTTATGACATCTCACAGTAGCCTTTATTTAACGGGGTTAAAGACAAATATGTGACCCCGGCCGTCAGAATGTACAATCGTGCGGTAATTGCATTGTTCACAATAGCGCGCTAAGCGTGCTTTACGCTATTATATGACTCACCGTCACTATTTTAGTAAACGGTAGTCTATAGTGCATTCAACCCTGCTCTTTCACGTGGTTTTGTTTATTTTTGTGTCTGACCAATCATAAAGCCAGAATTGCCATTTAACTATCCCCATATCGGTGGTTGCCATGGAATTTTTCGTAACCCAAGATCATAAATATAAGCTCTAACTGCGGGTGCGCGCGCGTGTATGTGGCTATTTCCGGTTTTAATGCTTCAGGCTAGAACAAAATAAAACCATCGCAAAATTACGGCTAGTTGATGCTAGATGAGTATTTCTACTTAGAATCTGAGTCAGGTGGAATGAGACAGGTTTCTTAAGTTCGAGACGAGACTCGAGACACTGTCTTGTAAAGATTCGAGACTCGAGACACGAGACAGTAAAATAATGAGCATTTGGTGATGATTTCACTACACAAAGATATATGAAATTGACAATAAAAAATGGTTCTTTGCTGAAACAAACTTAGATTTGCACCGTAAAAATTGCAAAATATGCAAAGTGTGACTGAAATTACTTATTCATTACATACAATACACAGTTGTGAATATTATTTATACAAATACAGACTAGACGATTTGAATTGGCACAATTAAAAGTTAGTAAAAACTTTGAAACATTAAAAATAATGTTTTAATTTGATTTATGCAGTCTTTCAATGTCTTACCACTTCTGAATCTGCATATTTACTTCTGGAGTTGAAAGAAATTGATCACGGACGATAAAATTATAAGTCCGCGCGATGATTTTTGGTTTTGCCAGATTTTCCCGTGGGTGTAATAAGTTGGTTATAACCTTTGACAGAGACGTCATTGAAGCATATTTTATTGTTCTTCTGATTAGCCAGAATTTTTTCTTTTTGACTAATGGAAAATATTCTTTTACAGTTTAAAAATAACGATACTAGGAGTGTGTAAATTTTAGAGGCAAACTTGCGTTGGGTGCCTAGCAACTTTATAAATACGCGAGTTAACTCGCGCCGGCTGGGAATGAGTTAATAGCAATATGCATGTATTTTTTGTAAACAAAAGGACTGTCAGATATCAGTTCTAGAATAAAACAGGAGAACCTATTTTGCCAAGGAAACCAGCAACTACTATGACCTATGATGACAGCAATACACGCAGAAAGGAAATTTAATCACCTATTCATCATAGACACAACACACAGACCACCTCAGGATGTCAGATGTTAACTGGCCGGGAAAACCACAAATCACTTTATCGCACCATAATATATACATTTATTTATATGCTTATTCAGATTCATCACAGCTCATCAAAATATTGCATAAACATCAGAAGGAGAGACGTGAGAACTGAGCAGCCATCCAATCCTATAGAGAGCCTGTACAGAGTAGAAGAGAGCCTCCATGCGTACATCCCCGAGCTACAACAAATGATTGAGTATCTTACATAAACAATAACTGCATGACTTGAGCTTACACTTTAATCTTTGTATTTTATGCTTTTTACTTTATGTTAGTTTTAAATTTTATGTTTTATGCTAGTTTTGTTTTTTATACATTGGTAATGTCAAAGCAGTCCTCAGAAACTATCAAATTCATGAAAAATAGTCCTCTCAACTATATCTCCATGGGATTCCATTTAATCATGGAATTTCCCAAGGAGCTGGCTTCTAGCAGCAAGCAGAGCCTCAAAAAAATAAGCTTTAAGAATTTTCACAGCTAAAATAAATTTTTTTAAAATATGACATTTACAGTAATAAAAAGAATGGAGCGAAATACATACTCCAGAATTTTTCTAGATTTTTAAAGCTAAAAACAAAAGAGATAGAGACACTTTTATAAATTCCACACTCAGAAAATTGGCTAAGTTTTTTAAACATCATGGGCTTCCCAGAAAGATGAGCTCACCCGCTCCACCACAGCTGATCTGTTGTGATATGCACAGTCAGCAATTGCACAAAGTTTGCAAAATGCTGACTAGAAGCCAATTAGAAGTTATTATTCCCAGACAGCTGATATATAAGGAGCCTCTGAAAGTGATTAAGGCAGAGAGCGGGCCAGGGAGGCCAAGTGGGTGAAATTGTATACCCCTTTTACAAATGTTGCCTCGAAGAGATAAAGCCATTTGGCTGAATACTACGATAATATTTGTACGTTTCTGAGGACACATTTTATCGCTCATTTTGACGAGATATACACTTATTATACTACGAATTACGAATTATTTGAACAAATTTCTTTATTCGTTTTATGCCCAAGTGAGGCTTGTTATTGATAAATAGACTTTATATCGAAGCCTGAGATAGGCCAATCTATTATTGATACGACAACAATATTTGAGTTTGCAACCAGCACTTGAAATTGACGCCCTAGAGAGGCTATATACTGATAAAACAACACTCATTCTACAGAGGAACATACATTGGTGCCCAATCGAGGCAAGACAACTACTGAGCTGGCAGATAAGTATAAAATATTCAGGAGAAGACAACTTGTGTCAGAATTGCAGACACGGTAACAGATCATACACAAAATTCGCAGGATTGATTTGACAGTTGATTGATATAGAAAACATTTCTTTACCTGGCAGGAAGAGCCACTTTGCCAGTTCAAAAAAATTTATTTGTTACGTGAGAAAAACAGTCAGGAGTGCTACCTTACACAACATTATATAGAACCACACTAAAACACAATTGCATTTATAAGTTGTATTTCATTAAATTTTGAAACTTTCATTTAGTTTGAATAATTATATACATACATATTTGTGAAATATTATTAAATTTTCTCCAGTGACAAAGCTGTAGCTTTGCACCACACTACGAGTAATTTAGAAATACATTATATTTATACAAACAAAATTATACTTATATAATTTAAATATATTATATTATTTCGTTTATTACATATATTATTTAATTTATTATTTTTTATCATTTTCTCACGTGACAGGACACAAACTGTAGAGCTTTAACAAACTGCTCTAAAATAGCAAAGGTATTTAATTCTAAGAATTTTGAGTTTGATTAATAATTATTATAAACATATTGCTTTGTACATGTATATTTTTACCATCTATTGACTAGGCCTTACTTTATATATGGATTTGTTGTTACCGCGAGAAGACAATCCCAATGAAACAAAATTTGGCTAAAACTAAATAGATCTAATAACATACTTGTTGCTCGAGTTGCCCCGATTTCAATATCGGAATCGGTATCGGTGCCGATATGGGTGTTAAATATCTGAATCGGTATCGGCCGATATTTTCTTAAAAAATCGGAAACTTCAGATACTTTTTGCAGATCAACTATTTAGCCGAAAACCATATTTTAGCCTGCTGCACTAATCAAAAATCATCAGCTGCAAGTTCCTTACTTTCACCTAATGAATTCCAAGCCTGTCATACTATCTATTTCATGTCTATAGCCTGATAAACGTCAACACAGCCGAGGAATCTTTTGGCATTAGACAGGACGTAATCAACAAGTGCAGTATTTCCCAATTACAGCGATATGATTTATTGCAGCCAATCACGAACAAGAGACCCATGATGGAAACAAGAATGTGTGCGTGCGGTGTAACATTTCTATGTACTAGCATTACGAAAGTAATTTGAGCAGTCAATGCATAAAGTTATTTACGTATCTCTCTTGATCCTGATGATATGATGTATCGTTTGCATCGCATAAAATAACCTGAGTGGCTTATCGGTATTTAGCCTGTCCTCCATCATCTGTTGCAAGTGAATCCTTTTTCAGTACGACTGGCTACATCGCTAGTGATGGAAGATAAGGACGTCTCACTGAGATAATTGAATCACTAACGGGAATTTAGATAAACGTTTATTTGCTCTAAACTTGTACCGGTGCATCAGTTCGTTCAGCAGTAGAAGACAGACTTCATTATCACAGAGAAAGATGTACCGCTAACAGTAATTACCATTATTAATAGCAGATTACAAGAAACATGGACTGTTTTGTTACTAGATGCACGGTATGTCAGTATGTGAATTTAATATACATGTATATCTTTTTCCATGAATACAAACAAATAAATGCATCAATATTTATATTTTCTTTGCATTAAATTTATATTTGCATAATAAAATTAATGATTATCTATGCAACACAAAAGATCTGAATCGGTATCTGAATCGGATTATTTTTCTATAAGAATCGGCATATCGGATCGGTATCTGAATCGGCTAGTAAAGTTAGAATCGGGGCATCTCTACTTGTTGCAGATCTTGCCACAAGACTTTATTTGTTGTATGAAGAAACAAATAGTCGCATATACCTTTGAATTGATTATTGCAGGTAAGAAACGAACAATTGCATATACCTTTGCATGCCATGCATATGTATACATAAATGTATGTAAGTAGGAAAGCAAAACTTGCGTATATATACATTAACATGTATGTAATATAAACTAGATAGAGCTAAACAGAAACAATACAAAAATATAATTAGCACACAAAACCTGCATGCATGTAAATAGCACAAAAATTTCAAAGAAAGGTCTATCTTAAAAGATAACAGTCATGATTACCTAACACTTTAGATTCTGAGTCCTGACTGTGAATATAGTTGTAAATAAAAATATTTACTTTTCATCTTTCTCAAGATTTTTGTTTAAAAATATTTGAATGTTGACATTCTCAGGTGTCAAGCGAGCCCGTCGGCTTGAAACTACTTGTCCTGCAACAGAAAATATTCTTTCAGATGCAACAGATGTTGATTGAATTGTTAAAGGCTGACTGAAGCCTAAACTGAAAAATACAATGGATATTTTATGTTTTTATTTATTTGATCAAAAAATTTATTGAGGCTTAGCTGCACAAACTTGCAATAAGATGTTGGATCAGAGGTGTAACTGGTCATGATTTTCTGGTTGAATATGATATGATAGGAACTACTGTATAAAAAGATGCACTTACTACTCACATGTAAATAATGCATAATAAACTTCACAGGGCAGACTAAGTCAACACACAAGTATGTACAACTACTAAATTGTATGACATGAATATCTACATTCAAAGTCTGTCATATAATAAAGGTTATATAATGTATAAATATAAGTAAAAGAGGACATGTTTTCATCAGTAGATGCATAATACACTATCAAGTACTGAAGACAAAACTATGGAGGAACAAGGAGAGACTGCTTTGATAGGATGTATATATATATATATATATATATATATATATATATATATATATATATATATGTGTGTATGTATATATAGGCCTATATATATATATATATATGTATATACATATATATACAGTATATATATACATAAATATACATATATATATACAGTATATATATTCTGTAAATAATGAGACACTGATACATGGGTGATGTTGTTTGAGGGTAAGCGCTGATTGTCATTTACTCAAACAAATATTCAAAAACAAACCCTAGTTCTATTCCGTTATGTCTGGACTTTAAATACTAACAACCCGAACTCAAGACATACAGTTATAGCTTTGATGCATCGACATAGTTGCATGAAAGTTCATTGACCTTGCAAATCACCCTGAAGACCAAACTTGTAGGCTAACCTATAAGCTCAATGATTAAACTGTTTCAGCAAAGTTCACTATGTTCCATTTTATTAATGAAATTTTTTCAAATACCAACCAGTCACATAGTATTAAGTGTAAGATGCTATTTAAGTAGTTGGAACAAAATGAATCAAATAAAGATCAGTAAAACAGGAGAAAAAGTTAATACATTGTAGATTAAATATGATCCAATACTTGAATACAAAAGTTTTAAAATTAGTCTATAACCCATTTAATTGTAGGACTCAGCAACTGCCATACATTATATTGTAAAAACACCTCAACTGGCCTTGATCTATGTAGATCCATTGACTGAATGCTGAATGTAGAAAAATGGTGCAGCCTTTATTCTGTTTTTTACTATTTATAAGAAATAAAAATAAGTCATGGTATCATTGGCTAAAAGAATTGTGACGTGCAAAAGATTACAACATGTTGCGAAAGATCCTGCAAAAAAACTATGAATATTAAAACTTCCAAAACAGTTAATTTTGCGGCTGTGTCTGATATTAAATTGTCATTTCAGGCTAGTCATTTCTTGCTTCGGTTTGGTCTTGGTTCAGCCGTTTAGAGGAAGTACATTAGTCCCTGGACACCGTCTCAGGTGTGTATTTCACTAGCTATCTTTTATTTACTGGATGTAGTCTCTCTCCTAACCCTTGTTCTGGTAGCTCAGGTGTTTGAAGGGACGGGTCTTGTTACCGCATATGAGATAGTGGAACTGCAAGTTATGGTAGTGTTGGCTCTCACGAAGTTGCAGCATGTGTAGTTTCTTAGCCATGGGAATGATCCTTTAGGTGTCGGATACTTAGGTTTTTATAAGTCAAAAATTCTCCGGTTGGTGATTAATTGCAGCTTGTTGTTTCAGAAGTGTAGCGCTTTCTTTTTCAAAGGCCTATGTTCAAACAGCAATTTGACGGGATTGGCAGTAAATGCTCTCTTTTCCAAAAACATGTTAGTAATATTATATCATATCATGACATATAGTATTCTACACAATTTCATGGTATCAAACTCACTGTTGCCATATGTCATACAACTCACTGCTACGTCGCTCTGGCGTTTTCATGATCTGGTGAGGTGTGCTCGATGGAGTTCAGCATCGCTCACACTGTCACTGTTATCTAATTGAATATATGCCTGGTCTATCTCTTGTGCCAAAGTGTCTTGGATCCTTTAATTAGGCCCTGCCATTGTTTGGTGTACCCCTAGATTACTAATATGTCTTACAGTAAAGTTGACCATAAATCATGTGTTTGAAATTAATGCTGGAACTCCCCCAACAGAATATGTGTTAGTGCACTTTGCACGAAGCCACCTCATAAGTACCTTTTTTCAACACTTTAGGAGTTGATGTGAGTATTCCGCCAGTGCTTGAATGAAAAGTTTCCAGCTGTCTAGCAGGGAATGAATTTTCCACATTTACACCTTTCTGTGAAGAAATTGGGCAAGTGCAACAGGTTCTGCACTGAGCAACAAATTCAAGAAACACTTGCTTTGATTGTATGACACATAGATCTTTTGTAAGTTTCAATTTCAAGAACCACTCATAGCTTTTTTGACCATCTTAATATAAATTCTATCTCGCCCTGGTCTGTAGTGTTTACATAACACCTGGGTATACATAGCATTTCTCCTGCTGCGTAGCAGTTGACGTAATGACCAACATGACAAAAACAAAAAAGATTTATTGATAAACATAACCAATGTATTACAAGTATCATGATATAAAAATGACCATACAATTATGTCCACATGAATGTATGAAGAGCCACTTGTATGTTCATGATGATAGATTCCTTTAGATTTTGGTGTAGTATGAAATGGACGTATTTTAGTATAACAAATAAATAAATAAATACCTAAAATATATCGATTATATGTCGTTATATTCATAGTATCAAAATGTTAATATATTTATAATATTGTTATTATTAATATACATGTAAACTGATTTGTTTGTTGTTTTAAGGTTTGTTGTTTTTATAATGATCTCATTGCTCAATCATGTCTTGATCTTCTATGCTGTTAGTAAAGACACAATTTCTGTTGAACTCATCTATTTATTGGTAATCTTCTATGTCGGTCTCCGCATAACTCTCTACAACTCGGTCAGTCTTTGAACAGTTGTAATGAATTAACACATCACTCCAAATAACATTTTTCCTAAAATAGATTTCAATTAATACAAACTTAGTCATAATATCTCAAGAAATTAAAAGATCTAATATGCCAGCAGCAGTCTCACCAAACTGGATTGGCTGAATATCGCTTATACTGAATACTGAAAACACTAGATACATGCAGATGTTTACGTAATTAATATGTACATGTGTTACAATGTATTACTGCTCATACTTGGGCACATATATAGGTGAATGCATGTACTTAGAATATGTCTAGAAGATCGATTTGTATGTTGTATGCACATCGATTTGTATGTTCACATCTAGTGTAGTGCCAGTATGCTAATTTAAACTGTTGCTATGAATACGCGCATGTTACTGTCTACTTCTACTTTTACCAAAGGGTTTCTCACTGTAGGTTACTATCTTATATTTATATTATGATGTTATAAACATATGTGTTAGGTTGAGTTACTAAGAGCCAACATAATGTCTTGCATACTTACATATTACTTCAAAAAAGCTATTTACAGTTGAAAACGTTTGTTCATAATTCAGACAGTATCTCTTTATGATATTGTAATAAAAAATGTTTTGATATTGTCGGTTACAACATCCAAGTACCTAAAAATTCACTAAGAGAAGAGCTTCACAAGCTTTAACTCCTATCAAAAATATCACACAATATGGCATACAAAGTCTGCTAAGGAGCTGGGAGATAACTGGTCAAGAGTTAGAGGTGGAACGAGACAGGTTTTTTAAGTTCGAGACGAGACTCGAGACACTGTCTTGTGAAAAGTCGAGACTCGAGACACGAGACAGTAAAATAATGAGCATTTGGTGATGATTTCACTACACAAGTACTAGCTACTCGATATATATAAATTAATAAATCTATTTTTAAATTGAATTTTCACCTGGTGTAAACGATTTAAATACAACATTTTAATTATTATAGTGATATGCATGTAGTTTTTGTAAACAAAAGTGACACAAACAGCTCTAAAATACCGAAGTTATATATTCTAAGAATTTTGAGCTTGATTGATCATAATTATTATAAACATATTGCTTTGTACATGTATATTTTACCATCTATTGAATAGTTCTTACTTTTTAATGTAATGTGTAATGAAACCGATAGCCGTCGCTCTACAAAGAAATACCGCAACTAAAAGAACACACGATAACACTTTCATTCTTATCGTTTCATTAATGTTAAGTTTTGTTTATGTATTAAATGTAGTATGTGAATTATATTTAAATTGTACTCATGAAATTATATTAATTACTGTATACATGCACATGTATATTCTTATTTTGAGTTAACAAAACGTCATTGTTAACCGAACAAGGACTATGGTCGACACGGCCTTTCGTTCGTTTCTCCGTGTCCGGGCAAGTTTTACCCGCGATTGGTAGTATATACGTAAAAGAGGCCCGAATTTTATGAAGGTCAGTTGGTGTTTAGACACGATACGATAAAATACAGACATTTTACCCGCAAAAGTTATCAAATTTATTAAATTGGATTATCCGAAGAGTAATTAGATACGACCCGGTATCTGTTTTAAGAACACAGACCGAACTAAAATATAACAGGGCCGTTTTCCGGACTACATGATTAGACTCAGTGGCCAACATCATCAATAGCAACAGGTAGTAACGGACCGGGTATAACTTTAAAGGCAGCTGCCCGCAATCCGTTACAATATATGGAGTTGTTGCTACCGCAAGAAGCCACGTTTTAACAACCGTGCGCATGCGCTTCAGTTCTATTTCCTGTCTCGAGTTTGGCAATAGTTAACTCGAGACGAGACCGATACGAGATGAGACAGGTCGATACTCGAGACGTCTCGTGTCTCATTCCACCTCTATCAAGAGTACCTAAATTCTACCAAAAAACTTACATATAACTACCTGAATACATACAAAAAAGGACGTTTTATGATTTCACCTTGACCTCTCATAGAACTATTTAGTAATGCAATCAATATTAATAAAGTGCTTACCTTGTTAAAGGAACAGCAACATAACCCAGGCGTACCGGGCCATGACCGGTTTATAATTTGAAACTAATATGAATGTTTTGCAAGCTATATGATAAGAAGTGTTTTACAAGTCATGTTATATTTGTATGAAAATACTAGTCTGTTTCAAAAGCTGAAATGCAAAACACCAAAAACATTTTCTGATAAAAAACTGATCATTACTTCAATTTTTACAGTGAATTTATCAATAAGTGCATGTTTAAATTTCCCAAACGTTTTTTTTGTCGGAATTGCTTAAATTTAGGCATTCTCAGGCTCATGTTTTTCATTTCTACTATTGTCTGTAGAAATGCTCTATGTTAAACTTATTCAATTCGTTTAACAATTTCAGCATCTCTTTTGGCAAGTGTTAAAGTTGCACATTATTAGAATGCTTAGCAGTCCAACCCACAAACAAAATAGTGTATTAGAGCACGAGTGATTAAAATAAAGATTTTGTGGTCATAAATTGTCAGTAAAAAATAATGAGAAGATCTAGCAAAGTGAGCAAACTTTATCTGTAGCATTCTTGCAGAGAGTACCAAAACACTGTAACAAAGCTTATATTCAGCTGGTTAATGTCTCACTATAGTTGAAAATCTAGGCAGCTTACTTATCGTGAGGATCTCTAGAAGGAATTGCAACTATAACAAGGCATAACAATAAAAGGGTAAATATATGTGAGAACACTTATATCATAACGGTGTTTTCAATGCGTAGTGATTGCTTCTTTTAGAATTTTTGTTCTATTTTAGCCGCCAACTTTTCATGTGAATAATTGCAGTATGTATGTGATAGCATCTAACTATTGGTGGCTTATCTGTCTAGCTAATCTTTTGCAAGCCCAGCTTGCTAATTGCAGTGCTTTTCTAGTAGTTTTCTAGTAGAAATATTTATCCTTGAACTCTTTAGGCTGTGTTGCACAAACTACTCTACCCCGGAGTTTGGTAAGCTTTTTTAGTGTTAGAAATAACTTTTTTGAACTTGGTAGACCGGGTAGTAAAAGCCACAGCTACAAAAAGGTAGACAAATGTTACCAGGATGGCAGGCTCCCAAGAAGGCTTATCAGCCCTTGAAAGTTTATACTATTTTTGATATCGACTGTGTTTGATTTTTGCCCACAAAGTTTATTCTATGAAATGAGGGTATAAATCCTTCTAAACTTCATATAAAAACAAATGTGCCTTGTGCAAGTTAACAAACATTTTTATTGAAAAAGTAAAACAGCAGTAAAGTTCTTTAAATGTGAATTAATTAGTGAATAATGGGTTAGCTAAAGTATGTTTTACCACCACAATTGTGATAAAAATATTTAGTAATAATGCAATTAATAGAAACTGAGAAAACTGAATAAAAGTTATGAATATATTGAATTACTCCCAACAGTGAGTACATAAAAGTTTGCATATAAAATAATTATTCGTGCTATGGAAGCTACCCATATAAATTATTCAATACATTGATTTTGGTACTATCGTAAATAAATATTATTGAAAACCATTTGCTTGTTTTTTTTCTAAACGACAAAGTCTGTTCAGCAAAGTATACCTTGAAACAAATATGTTATATGTCTATAATCAAACAGAACCAAAAGACAGTTTTGCTAGTAAAACTTGATGCTAATGGTTCATTGTCTATCAGTCTTCAGGGGTCATGATTCAAAAACAAAAATTTCGACAATGCTCTAACGTGTGACATCCACATTGGTGGACCAACACTGTAACACTACTTCTTTATTGCATTTGAAGCTCTGAAAGTCTCTGGTAAAAACCAACAAATGACCTGAATGACATCTTAGTTGTTTATTGAGCATACCGCATGATGCTGCCAAACAACTTAGTAAGTTGTACATGTATATTGACATAGTATTTAGATTTATACAAATCCTAAAATTTTATAAAACTCAGAAATTTTGTGTCGACTATCAAAAATCATAGTTGTTTTAAAGCTGGTGTATGCAATTGTAATGTAAATTTTTTTTAAACTGACAGACAGCAGCTCACAAATTCTTGCTTATTCCAAACTTTACACAATGTTTGTTTATTATGGTTTCTCTACGCAGGCGCTCTTGGTTTGCTTTAGCTGATGATAGCAACATTATATTCAAGTTTCTGGCTTGCCACTCACAGAAGAGTTGCACCGATCGAGCGCCATAAAGTATTTATGAACAATTGCGCATCTACCTATTCTCTGTTATGTCAACACATCTGATGATATAATCATGATGAACCAAAATGCAATATAAGTTGTATATATGTATTAGATATATTGCTATGTTTGGGTCAATACTCACCATTACACTAAAAACATTTTGAATTTCATGTCAATAAAATGTTGAAGTCGAAAACGTCTACCCATGAAGTCACATTTATACTTTTTAGGGCAGCTAAAGGTTTGTCACTAATTCATATTTTGAAAAAAAAAACGCTTTTAGTGGTACTATGCGCAATAAACTTTTAAAGCAGGTGAAAATTTATGTAAAGAATATATTTTGATGTTTACAGTCAGCTGAACTCATCTTTCACTAGGAATATTCCACGTGCCCTATAGTAGCAAAGTAGTAGCAAAACAACAAGCATGATTTACAAGTTCTATTGGGGACAAGTAAGTACCTGTAACACAAAATCATGAATGTAATAATGAACCATATATTGTTATTTATATGAACAAAAGGCAAGTAACTTAAATGTTTTGTTTCTGGTTTTTTAATGACGACTTTAACTATATAACTTATTTAACATTTTTCATGATCATGTTACTGTATGTTGGCTCCGCTGCTTCCCTTGTCTTTTTTTACAACTATAAGTTGGTGAGCATAACTCTTTAATGGCTATGGATCTCTGTCTATTTCATAATCCACATAAAACAGCTATGGTAAACACTGATGTTAGCAGGTTTATACCACATATTTGCATGACTTTTCTCACAGATTTTAACAAAGGCACTTATTATGAAAACTACGCTGGCTTCAAAGACAATGGTAAATTCATCTACAATCATTTCAAAATAATGCATGAAATTTTCAATTGTGCACCGGCATCAACCCCGGTCAACTTACTGGCTGTTATCAAATGTTGTGATAGCAGGCACTTTTTAGTAAATGCCCTTAATATCACAATTTCTTTGATGAGAATTTCACAGTAGCATTATCGGCGATTCTATTTTCAATGTGATAATATGATGAGGCAGTCTATTACATTTATTACAATTATCTGGCCTATGTAAAAGGTAATTGCCTGACCCACAGCTTTGTACATATAATTATAGAAATATTTTAGTGTGTTCACTGATGCGCACCACTAAATATTGAACTTCGAATATCTGCATTGACCATGTGCAATAGGTAACATCACAACAGTAGTTGACATGAACTGTGCTCTACCCATTTCGTATCATAGCGGTAAGCTCCCCGGTCCATGCCTGCCACAACAGTAACTTAGTTGCGCATCATTTGATATATCTTTCTGTAAATTGTAGTGTTTGAAGTAGTTCTTTCTGTATTTTCGATTTATGTGCGATGTGTTTTGTGACAAATTGACAAGAAGTTGGAATTAATAAAACTAGCAACTTCAGAGAAGGGATTAAATGAACATAATGCTTTTGTGTGGTCGTTTTTTATGAAACAAAATAAATAACAATGTGTCAACTCTCTGTTTTAAATTTTATAAAGATAACAAGTGGAACGAGACTTTTAACAGCTCTACGTATATTTTACATTGAGTAGTAGCTGTCGCAAGTTTAACTTAAACATGCTTTCAGTTAAATTAAATCTAAAAGTTGCTGCTTGTCATTTAAAATGTAACTTCTAAACATAGAATTTTAGTCTGCCATGACTGATCACTAGTTGTGATAGGCGTGTACAAAATTATTCCAAGGTGTAGCCAAGTGACTGACTGACGTGATGGTTGGCGCAGCTACTTGCCAAACTAAATATTGAAGCTTAATTTATATATAAGGAAGTTATTTTTTCTAAAACTCTTACCGTGGCTTCTAGCAGATGGACAGAAAAAACTGCACTTATTATAATAAAGACTAAAAAGGTTAAAAGAAACCTTTTCATAAATTTATTGCTAAGTATAATGGTGATTTTTATGATAGACCAACATTAAAATGATGCAACTCTCTTTTCTAAAATTCTATAGTGCCAATGTGTGCAATGGGTTTTCCAAGAACTCTAAATTTTACATAATGTAGTAATATGGTGGCTATTTTAGTTTCAGTAGTCGTGCAGGTAAAACATTTCAAGAAGTAACTGCCTGGCCACAAGATTCAATCAAATGCCCAGCTTGCACCAAAAGATGAGGCACATTTATCAGTTTCTTAATGGACTATCGTGAACATGGTTTAGCAGTGAAAAGCTGCATTTATTAATTAATTGAACTACATGTAAGTTAAAAATAAATTCTCAAATTGGGAAAGTGCATATTAATAGCTCCAAAAAATTGTTAAATCAGTAATTTTTCATTTTATAATCAAGTAATATAAATTGTCAATAAGTTCCTCATAATACTAGTTAAAACTCATGCTCTTGATCTCCCGTGTCTCCAGTAGAGAAACATATTCTGTTAAACTCATCCATCTCCCTCAATGATCTCTGTGTCTCTATCCGCATCTCTCCCTGCATCTCTGCCATTCTTTGAAAAGCTGCAATAAATACAATCAATCTATACAAATGACAGTAATATTCACAACATGCTACGGGACACCTCATTTTTATCAGGTTTAAAAACGAATTGTGCCAGTTAGCTTGTTTTTCTTATCAAATATAATTGTTGAGACATAGACAGTCATTTAAGGTTTTGTATATTGTTGTAAGTATTGTTTTATGAAAATTATAGCTTAATTTAATAAGTTAATGAGATATTTCTCTATACCAACATACCTAATTCCAACTCCTGTACTCTCTGATTAGAATTCTCAATTGCTGTAATATAAATACCTTAGTATATAAAACACACTTCAGTTTTTACAACCTGTATGTACTAATACGGTAAACCTTTTGCCTTATGTTCGTAAACATTATTTTTTTGTGTTTTTTCCATACAGCAGCAAAAAATATTACTGAAAATTCTAAGTTGACGATCAGTGTGCTGAATACAGTGGAATAACGACAATACCAAAATGCTGTTCGCTAAAAACTTTTGCATTGCATCATTTTCAGCATTATTCTGCATTTTTCGTATTTCATTAATGTTTGATACTGTGTGAGTAAAATGAAAATTAGCAAAAAGTAAGTGAGAGCAAAGATTTGTAGATTTATATAGCAACATACCTAATTCCAACTTATGTACCCTCTGGTTTGAAGTCTGAAGTTCTGTAATATAAATGCGCATAAGTATATTAGATGCACTCTAGATTATAAAACTCAAAAAGACTATTATATATACAAGCTTATAATGTGAAATACAGAGATGCTCTTTTTACAGCTTTATGAGTATTAAATAGTCATTAAAGCTTGGTTGGGTTAAAAGTGGCTGTAAACCATTCTAAGGGTCAGTAAACAGTTGTGTTACCAACCACACGTTTTAATTCAATCAAGATAAAGTGGTTGTGCTTGTATTCTAGCTAATAATAATGGAGACACTTATTTACAAAAGTCAGAGGTTTTAAGTTCATTGACAATGTTTGATGAATTTGTGAGCAGTTAGAGTGGACATATTCTACAAATAAACTAGATGTAAACTATCACTGAGTTATATTCAATTGCTTTATTATAAGGTCGTCAAAAGTTGAATCCATTATAATACTATTTTTTGTAATTTATTCTAGCGCACATTTATCTAATAACAGAGGACCATCTGTTTAAAAATCGCTTTTCCCTTAACAACTCGTAGGCATAATGTAGTAGTTTATTAGCGTGGTAAAATCAATGGCATATGTTTTGACAGCTAACAAAAATAACCAGAGTGTTCCAACACTGAGATGCTGACCAGCTAGTGTTTATTGATTGACTGTCAAGACCTTCACCTCACTCTAGTTGCGATGAAACTGAAAATATTCTTGTGAATTCTTCAACCCTAATTTGATTGCAATGGAAACTATACAGTTTACATCTCATCAAACTGCTAACCTATTACCGGCAAAACTTGTAACCACCAAATTAACCTTTATCTGAATACAATGAAAATCTAAAAGTTTCTAGTTTCATAACTTAGCATGTGGCTGACTAGATAAGAAAAAAATTATCTTTCATGTAAAAGCGACTAAATTTGTAAATTTAGATCCTAGCTATTGATGTGTTCTCGCAATCTTTCTTTGCCCTGGGAGCTGTGTAAATGTTGTTGCTTGTCTAAATGTATTTATCTTGCGTTTTTTGCAAAACTATTTTATTTCAAGCTCCTAAAACCTCAAAGCATATGAGAAGATACATTTACCTGCAGCATGTTGAGCTATGGCCATCTCTTCCACATCATGTTTCGCTTCTGATTGATGCAGTAGTTGATTTGCTAAGCTTAGTTCTACAATATTAACAAAAAAAATTTTGTAACATTTAGCATTCACAGAAAAATAAAATAAATGTTTAGATTGATCATACTAAACTTACTGACTTTTTTTAAATTATAAATTTTAATAGAGTTTTAACTCATGCAATTATACACCAACGTCTAAATGTAAGTACTTAGATGAAAAAGTGTATGTATGTGTGTATGCTGGAAATATATGTTTAGGATTGTATGTAGTGGGGATATCGCTACTGTAGCGCAACATTAGCAGAACATATCAATATGAATTTTTGTATGTTACTATCTGTTAAAACTATAGCCAGGGAGTTTCTATTTGTTCCAAAAATCCTGATAAGTATTCCTACCTGCAGCTTGTGCCTTCATTTTCTTATCCAATTCCTGCACACTCTTCTTTGACTTACTCAGCTCTTAAATATACAACAGAGTGATAAATATCACCCTATATATACATATGCATATATAACTATACATATACCAATACATATATATATATATATATATATATATATATAAATATACATAAATATATATATATTTGAGTTTATATATACAAAGTTTGAGTTTTTATATATATATATACATTATATATATATATATATATATATATATATATATATATATATATATATATATATATATATATATATATATATATATATATATATACATGTATATAAACTCAAAAGTGTGCAGCAGACAGTGAAAGAGGAGTAGCAAAGAATCAAAGCATATTGTAAAGGTTTGGCCCCGGTAGCTGAGCCAGCCTTACTTCCTTAACAAGCCGGTGCAATCTGAACATTGGGCCTTCCCCTCGTCGGCCTGCCTGGCACACCTAGTGGTCTAATCAGGCCGCGGCTGGTTGCCCTCAGTTCAGGCTCACTTGGAATACTAGCACGGCCTGCTCTCTGAGACCCTATCTTGGTTAGTCTAGGTCCCGGCTAGCTTACTGTAGGGCCTGATCTCCAATGCAATCGCATTTCTGATCAGGTCCGGTCGTAACGCAGCCAACCCCTAGCCTTCCTTAGGTATCTCCTAAGCAGTTCGTACTTGAAGCCAGATCAGTTCTGGCAGAATGATCTTTACTAAGCCAACCAGGCAGGCATAAACGTGATCAGTTCGTAAGAATAAATGTAGTCCAATTAATATATATAATCAGCACATATGCAATACAGCGTTAAACAGGATCGAGTTCACATGTAAAAATCCCGATGAGTTGGCCTGTGCCTTCTCCTTATATACGGTTTCACTCCGCCCACTTACATACTGATTATGTAACACCAAATGCGTTGTGGCAGGCCTGTGAGGCAGGCCTAGATAATAACATATAAGGGTATGCTGGCAGGCCTGTTAGGCAGGCCCAGAAACACAGTATTATATAATAGGGTATAAAAGAAGGACACACAAAGAATATTACATAACAAGATATAAAGGAAGCACACCTTAACCCTTTGCGTACCAAGACCGACCTTTGTCGGTTTACGAGCAATGTCTCAGCGTACCAAAACCGACAAACCCGACATTTTTGCCGTTTTCGATAGACCTTTTTTAAAACGTTTTATTTATTTTAAAAACAACGTTGAAAATTAAAATTAAAAATTTGAGCAATTTCAGTAAATTTTTTACTACTGTTTTGACGCTATAAATAATAAATTTTATGCGCATGTGCAAAAAGAACACGTTGTAAAGATTTGATCTTTCTTCATGGAAAACTGATCAACATGGACGGACGTGATAATTTGAGCTCGGCTAAAAAAATTTGTTTAGAGGATGATATCGACTGGTTCGAAAGTGAGGAAGAGGATTTCAGGTCAGAAGAATGTGGGGAAGACAATGAGAGTGAAAAAGAAGATCGACAGAGTGAATCTGATGACGAAAGTGAGAGTGAAACGACCGACGTTGAACCAGGGAGTAATTTCGGATTTCAAAGAGGAGCTGATCTAAAACCGAAAGAACTGCATTTTGATGAGAGCTTGACAGGTGTACAAAGTCGAAGTATTTTCAATTATTTACAGCTTTTTATTACATCGGCCATCATGAATGTTATAGTTAACGAAACAATTAGATATGGCCTTCAAAAACATGGCGATGCATGGGAGTCTGTCGATGGCAAAGATATTTGGCAGGTTTTTGGTTTAGTTTTGCTCATGGGTATTGTCAAGAAGCCTACTTTGTTGTCATATTGGTCTACCAATCCGTTATTATCAACGCCAATGTTTAGTAAAATGATTTCGAGGAATAAGTTTTTAATGGTTTTGAACAGTTTGCATTTCACTGACAATTCGGAAAACCCTGATGGCAATAATTTATTCAAGCTAGGAAATGTTTTAACCATGATATCTGACCGGTTATCTTCTGTTTTGCTGCCTGGTAAATTTATGTTTATAGATGAAAGCTTGCTGGCTTGGAAAGGACGGCTCAGCTTCAGGCAGTATATTCCATCTAAAAGATCTATATTTGGAATAAAGCTATTTGCTCTCTGCGATGCTGTCTCTGGCTATGTGCACAAGCTGTCTGTGTACATTGGTGATGAGCGAGAACAAGCCGAAGGAACTGGTAGAGGAATCACTCACAACATAGTGATGAAATTAATGAATGGTTTGCTTAATTCGAGTCGTTGTTTATATATGGATAATTATTATAATTCGCCAGAGTTAGCAGCTGAACTTATTAAAAATAACACTCATGTTTGCGGAACTTTGCGTGCAAACAGAAAAGGTGTTCCTAAAGATTTGAAAGTTTGCAATGGAAAAGCTATTAAAAAAGGTGAAACAACAAGCTTTTCTAATGGAGAAAGTATGATTGGCTGTTGGAGAGATAAGAAATATATTTCTGTAAATTCAACTATGCATAAAAACTTGGATGTCATAGATACAGGCAAAGTAAACTATAAAGGGGATAAAGTTTGCAAACCAGCTGCTATTTTGGATTACAACCGATACATGGGAGGAGTTGACAAATCTGATCAAAATTTGCATTATTACAACGCTGCGTGTAAAACCATGAAATGGTACAAAAAACTATTTTTCCATTTATTAGATATTTGTGTGTACAATGCAGCCATAGTTTATAGAATCCGTAGCGGTTGTAAAATAACTGACTTAGAGTTTCGACAGAAATTAATTGAACAAATATTTGAATACACTGGATCTTGCCGCAAAAACACTGTTCCCCGCACTTCAACTTCTTCCGCTCATCGATTAGTGCTAAATAGTCCAGGAAAAGGTAAACGAGCTAAATATAGAATTTGTAGGCGCTGCCCAAAGCGAGCTGATGACAACACCCGTAAGCGAGACGAAACTAGATTTAAATGCCAAGCATGTGGAGTACCTTTGTGCGAACCCTGTTTTGAGCCTTACCATGCTAGATAAATTTCCAAATTGTATTTAAAATAATTTAGTTTATGCAAATGCTTTGTTGTGTTGTTAGCTATTGTACACTTGCTGAAATGTCATGATATGTTGTAGTCGTTGTGCATTTTTATGTTGTATTTGTTGCCCACGGCCCTCTTCAGGGCCACACCTAATCAAAGAGTTCAGTTCTCATATTGTTCTGCCATCTGGCAGAAGGATTTTTCCATAATTTGCCGTTTCTGCTCATAATAAATGTTGCTTCCTGTCTTTTGTTGCTTCACCAACTGTGTGAATACAGGCTCACCACGCAATTCTTCTTGTGCACAACCAGTTAATCTTTGCTGCAGCACACATGCATCCATGCGATCAGTTTACAAAATTGTTACATGAATCTATAGTTTCAAGAAATGCATATCAATCTGACAGAAAAAAATAATAACTGAATATATAGATCTGAAGTTGCAGTGTTTGCAAGCTGCCCGGAGGAAAAAATCTCAGTCTGTAGTAAAATATCTCAGCTTCTAGATGCATATTCATTTGCAGTTTTATATAAATTTGCACCAGAGTTTGAGGGGCCATGTCCGGTAACTGCAGCACTGCTTATCGCCATGGCGTCAGGAGCATTTCGTAGGTCTGCACCCGCGATGCACAGGAGCACCTTAACTACGCTTTTGACAACCCATTTTTTTGCAAACTCTTGTAAACATATGACACCATGCAGATGCTTATCATGAACCGGTTTTAGCAGAGATATTGCTTCTAAAAGTGTATTTGTTATAGAAATTTCATGGTAGAGGGGTGACAACTTCGTCGGACCTGGCTTGTGACTAAAGTGTTCCCAGTCGATGTACAGGGAATATATGGCTGTTTGCTGAAAAATTTCTATGCTTTCAAATGCATATTTATTTACAGCTCCATGCAAATTTGCATGCGAGTTATAGCCAAGTTAAGACGACCATGTCGCGCCTCCATTATTCGCAGGTTGTTAGAGTCTTGCGCTGAAAATTTCGAAAGGCGTTCCTGCGTTGCAATGGAGCTTGTAACTCCGCGTTCAATGCTCTTCGATGATCAGTTTTTTTTGCAAAATGTTGTGAACATATGACTCTATGCAAGTATCTTTAGTACAACATGGTCCATTACTTATATCAATTAGAAAAATACAATTGAAAATGGCATACAAAAACAAAAATTTCATAGCTTCAGCAAATCGACATTTTTGTTGGCAAGTATTTGGGAGTTATCTACATAGAAAAAGCATCAGCTTGTAGAGAAATTTCTCAGCTTTCTTATGCATACTAATTTATGTAACTGCCACAATTTTGTTGTAAGTTACTGCAGTTTCTATGTCTTCATGTCGGCAGCTCAAATCGCGCAAGTTATTGCACGGTACTCTAGTGGTTTTTCTATCGTAACCGCGCGGTCGCTAAAGGGTTAAGTCATAACAAAGAATATCAGTGTCTAGAGCTAAGAGCATGGTTAGCGTTTGTCCAGTCCTCCATACCCTCCCCCCCCCCCCAATTGTTCAGCCTGGGGTTAACAATTACAAGAGGTGGAGTCGAAGGTGGCCTCCATTTTTTGATATGACTTGGGAGTATACCATATATTCCTTGCAGAATTCTTCCGTTTTGTCTGAGTCCGACTCCGTGTTGGCCTTTCTTCGTCTGGTTCTGCTGATAGCTAGATAATTCGTACATTAGTTGCACTGTCCTGGTTGGGCTGAGTTCTTTTATTACCATCAATGTTATCTTCTGGTTTGTTTTCAAATCTTTGGAAGATACGACTGCTCCATGTCCCTGGTCTAATTTCCTGTGCGTGGTTGGTGCTTCAGTTTCTTTCAATATACCATCGAGTTCAGTCAACAATTGCTGCAGCTCTTTATCTTCATAGGTTGAACTTCTCGTATCCATGTGGCTAAGATAACTTTGAACTGGCTGGAGCAGAGAGCTATATCGGAGTGATGCGTGAATGCACTTGCTGGGAGCAGCGCTGTGTTTGAATGAGGGTAATGGTTGCCAGTTTCCGGTGAGACCTCGTCCTTGACCCTGATCAGCTACGTCGCCGGTATTCCTCGGGCAAGATCGTTATGGCCAGAAAATCTCTCTGCCACCGAGATCTCCACGGCTTCTGTGATCTTCGCCTCCTCTTTCAAGATCATTTGTCCTTTTTCTCTCGCTCCTGCGGTTTTGCTTTCGGTGGTCAGCGCCCTTTCTAACTCCTCCATCAAGTCCTTCAGCGTTTGATACTGCAGCTTTCCTTCCTCGTCGAGGCTAATGCTCCCTCTTTCGAGTAGCTTCTCTATGTCTCCCACCCAGGTTCTTAACACCTCGTACCTTTCCCTGGCCGCTATGTTGCTCCTAACCTCTACCGAGAGCCGGGAGCTGTCCATGTCTTCATCTTCGGGATCGACCTGGTAGCACACTGCCTGCCCATACCGTATGGGCGGTCCTGTTGTTCGTCGAGGTTTTCCATCCCTTCTGATTTCTACGGGCCTTTCTGTTCCAGTGGGTTCCGGCTCCACCTGAGTCTCTCCCCCGGCCGGAACATGTCTAGAGTCCATGGAGGGGGCTGGATCCACTTTCTCGGGTCCTCTGGGGGCCTGGGGCCCTGATATCGCTGCCTCTCCTATCCCATCTTTCATTGAACCTGGCCTGATAGGCTCAAAGAGGGCTATTGGGTCGGACTCGGTTCCTGGGTCGTCCTGCTCTAGTTTTGAGGTATCTGTGGGTTCCGGACTGTCGTCGCGCTTCCCCCCAATACCGCTGTCTACTGGAAGAGGGTTCTCCCCTTCTGTCAGGGCCTCCAGCATCCGTCTCCGGAGCATTTCCCTATTAATCGGGTCGGGGAGAAGGTCCATGTCTCCGTGCTGCAGGGGTGGTTGGGGAAGAGGTTCTCCCTCTCGTAACTCAAGGGTGGGCAGCAGCTCCACCAGCTCTCCCCTTCTTCTCCTATTTCCGGTAGCCCTTCGCATGTTGGGGCGCCGAGCAGGCTCTTTGGTGGCCGGGGCTCTACCATCTGGCTCTGGGCACGCAACATATGGTTTCAGGCGTTCTTCATTCTGAACGGACGCCTGACCCTGCTGCTCTACTTGGTATGTATTGTTGGGGTGACACTTGGTAATTGTGTATGGCCCCACATATTTGGGTTGGAGCTTGGGATTTTCACCCCTCCTTCGCCTCTTGTTTACCAGCAACATCAGGTCTCCCACCTCAAACAGTGGCGGCTCTTCCTCATCCTCGATCCTGACTTTCATCTGTCATTCCTGGAAGATTTTGTATGTTTTGTCCAGTCGATTGGCCAACTCTAACACGTAGGGTTGTATGGCCTGGCTGTCCGTGGCCACTGGTTCTGAGAGCTGGTCGGGCAGTCGTAGCTCTCTCCCCATCATTATAACATTGGCGGTTTCTCCCGTGGCGGAGTGGGGTGTGCCTCGAAAAGCCTTCCTGATTTGGGGTAGCAACAGATCCCATTATGTTGGTCCTCGGCGGAGAAGTAGGGCCTTCAACAAGTCTCCCAAGCTCTGGTTATTCCTCTCCACGACCCCATTTCCTTGGGGGTGGTACGGGGTGGTCTGCGTCTTGTTTACGTTCCATAGCCCACACAACTCGCTCATGAGTTTGGCCTCAAACTGGGCCCCTTGGTTCGAATGCAACTCCTCCGGTAGACCAAAATAGCAGAATACCTTCTCGTCTAGAGTCGTGGCCACCACCGGAGCAGTTGCATCCGGATTTGCTATAGCATCTTGCCATCTGGAAAAGTGATCACTGATTACGAGGATCCACTAGTTTCCTCGGTCCGTCTCTGGCATCGGTCCCACAAGATCCACCGCCAACTTCTGCCAAGGTCGCCTTGCATATAGCCAGTGCCTGGTCATGGCGGCGTGGTTTCCTCCGGCCTTTGCTACTTGGCAAACTTAACACGTTTTAATAAGGCGTCACACATCTGTGTTTAATCCCGGCCAGTACCAATTCAGTAGGATTCTCTTTGCCGTCTTGTGCACTCCTGCATGGACCAGTCTATGTGTCTCTCAAATCACCCAGTTCCAGTCTGCCCGGGGGCATAGGGTACACCATCGAGGGTGGCCGTTTGCTACGTTTGGACCCCCATCCCTCTCTTCTATTTGGGTGCACTGCCGGCAGTCCTCTGGGCAGGCTTGCCGACTCAATCTGTCGGCGTTCCCGTGTTTGATCCCTGGTCGGTGCTCCAATCGATAAGTGAATTCCGACAGGATCTCCAACCACCGGGCCACTTGAGCCGACGGTTCCCTTCTTTGGCACAGCCATTTCAATGAGGCATGATCCGTTCAGAGTAGGAAGCGCTGCCCATACAAGTAAGGTCGGAAGTGCTTGACGGCCTTTACCACCGCCAGGAGTTCCTTACGGGTTACACAATAGTTCTGCTCTGCGGGGCTGAGTGTTTTACTGTAGTAAGCTACTACTGTCTCCCTAGAATTCTGGTTCTGAGACAACACCGCCCCACTCCCACATTGCTGGCGTTGGTATCCAGGTAATACTGGTTCTTAGGATTATGATAGCCAAAGACTGGTGCCGTGATCAACCCACGTTGGAGTGTCTCGAACGCCGCTTGCTCTACGTTACCCCACTGCCATGATTTTCCCTTTCCTGTCAAAACAGTGAATGGCTTGGCGGTAGTGGCGTAGTCCTTTAAATACTGCCGATAATACCAAGTGGTTCCCAAGAATGCTTGTAATTCCTTCACATTTTGTGGGACTCGCCATTCTGCCACTACCTTGACCTTATCTTGATCCATAGATACCCCTTCCGGGCTTACTACATGTCCGAGGTATCTCACCTTCTCCTGGAGGAGCTCACACTTGGAGGGTTTTAGTTTCAGCTTGGCAGTTGCCAGTCTCTGGAAGACTTCCTCCAAGCGAGCCAGGTGAGTCTCGAAGTCGGGGGCGATGACGATAATATCATCCAAGTAGAGCAAGAGAGTTTTCCAGTGGAGTCCTTGCAGCACCGACTCCATCAATCTCTGAAAAGTGGCGGGGGCCGACGTTAGTCCGAACGGCAGTACTTTCCACTTCCATAGTCCCCTCCGGGTTGCGAAGGCAGATCTTTCCTGGGCTTCCTGGTTCATTGGCACTTGTCAGTACCCACTGGTCAGGTCTAGCGTGCTAAAAAATCGACTTCCCGCCAAGGCACCCAAGCTCTCGTCGATTCTTGGGATCGGATAAGCGTCCTGTTGTGTTATGGCATTCAGTTGCCGGTAGTCAACGCAGAGCCGCCATCCGCCATCCTTTTTCCAAACCATCACAACTGGCGAGCTCCAAACCCCATTTGCAGGTTCAATCAGGCCCTTTTCCAACAAGTCGGTCACCTGTCTGTCTGCCTCCGCCTCCTTGAGAGGTCCCAACCTATGGGAGGTTGTCTAATGGGTCTGGCTCCTTCTATCAGTGGTATGCTATGCTTCACCAGATCAGTTCGCCCTACATCGCCCTCATATTTACTGAATACGTTCTGGTATTTAGCCAGCAGGGCGGCTAGCTTTTGTTTTTCCTGGTCATGGGAACAACCTCGGACAGCCTGATTGTAAAACTCGACCAGATGTTCAGGCACTGTTCTCCCGGTGTGTATAACTGCACAACCTACTCCAGCCACCTCGGTGTCAAAGTCTTCTTGTTCTGCCCAGAGCTCGACCTGCACATCTTCTACCCTGATGACGGTGTACAAGCCTATCACGTGTCCAGCCGCCAGTTCGATAGGGTGGTTGCTCGGGTTCAGGCATTGTACGGCCACATCGCCCTGGTCTCTGGGTTGATTCAGGCTGCGCGCCACAGGAAGGTGCGGGTCGGATCCCTCCATTATGCATACGGGTACATAATTTCTGGCTGATACTTTCCTTGCCACCGTTATCTCAGACAATGGTGGAATGGTGACCTTCTTCCAGGTGTGTACTTTGGACACCATCAACCTGCCATATTTATCGGTGCAGGTGAGCTTTCTATCCCCAATGGAGATGACTGGTTGATCGAATTCCATGTTGCATCGGTGCGAGATCAGGAAGGGCATTCCCAGAATGGCATCCTCGCTGATCTGACTCACAATGAAATTTTCCTCAATCGGCACATCGCGGATTCTCCCAGTTAGTCGGATTAGTCTGTAGAGTTGGAGCTTACTTCCATCTGCCATGAGTCCATACCGGTCATTTTCCTCCAGTTGTGCTTTAATCCTTTCTGGCGTCCTGTCAAATATTTTCTTAGACAACAGGTTCGTTTTGCAGCCGGTGTCTATGAGAAAGAGCAGGTCCTGTCTCTCCATTTTCCCTGGCAGGAAGTAACTTGATTTATGGAGCTTTTCCAAGGCCCCGATCCTTGGTAACTCCCCCATTCCGCAGGCGTCGTTATACGCCTCTTCGGAACATCTCTTTCGTGGCAGACCCCAAGGCCTGTCCGGTGGTGGACTCTATTCGAGCTGGTCCGCCAGGCTTTCCTCGGGAGTAGCTGGCCTTGTGCTCTCCCCGTACCGGCCTGTCGGACCCGACACCAAACTCAGGCGTTGGCCTGGGTCTCCACCCCGGGGGGGGTCAACTTGGTTTGACTCTCGTCCTTCCTGCAACACCGATCCTTGGGGGTGATAGGCTCGATCCCAGCTCCCCCCATTCCTGGATCTGCAACCCCCTGGTCTCTGGAAGTGCTCCACCATGTCTGGTTCCTCTTCCACTCCCAATCTGGAGGGTATAGATCTCTGGAGAAGCTCAGCTCTAGATGAGCTGGCTCTCACTCCCAATCTACCCTGTCCAAATATCTGGGAAGGATCAGCGCCGGCTGGGCCTTCTTCTCCCGACCTAGGCCGTTATGGTTTCTGCAAGTGTTCAACCGAGGCTAACTTCTCCCTCCTTCCCGATCTGCGCTTAGGTCTCTCGAGAGCTTCAGTTGATGCTGGATTGGCTCCCTGTTCCGAACTTTGCGGCCCAGATATCTTGGAGTAGTTCCTCCCGATTGTACCCTCCTCTAGACTGCCGACATTTCCAGATGTCGCTTTTTGTCTAGCCCGCCTTTTGGGTCTGTCGGGTCGCCTGTGGCGGCCCCCGATGATCCATCTCTGTATCACCTTCATCTTTGTCTAGACCTTCTAGGCTCTGGTACGGGTTGTAGGTGTGAACCCTCCCCACCGGAGGCCTCTGAGTGAGAGCCACCAAGTTTTCGGGATGGAGCCAGCCTTCTGGGTCCATCCCCGCCTTCCTTCGGCCTGCCTCTCTCCTTTCTTTGCGATTATGAGTTCTTGGCGCCTTATTGCAGCCAGCAGGTTGCCCTACTGCGGCGGGTGGTAGGCGTTTCCCTGGTTCGGTTCGAGGTCTGGTACTGGTCTGGGTCTTGGGGCAGTTCCTCCTCCAGTGACCTGTCTGATCACACCCCAGCACTTCATCACCCTTTTTTCCCCGGTCACCTGTTGGGGAAAACTCCGTGGTTGGCCGATTTGTTTTTTTCAGATTCGCCATCTCTCTTTTTAGACCTTCCATCATTGTCAGAAGTTCCTCTAGTGGGTCAGGGGCAGTACGGGCCACTACGGCCTGCTCTACATCCGCTTGCTCCTCCATGGCCTGCTCGAACCCTTCTGGCTGAACTACCTTGTCCCGGATCTCATCGGGTGGTTCTGCCGGGTGGTCGTATCGGGCCGTATCTGCAAGTACTCATTTCCTGCTCTCACGGCAGTCTCCAGGTTGGGGGAGGTGTTCTGCCAAAAGGTGTCTTTGTAGGTATATGTTACCTAACGACCCGCTAATAATGTCCACTGCCATCTCCTCTCTCATGCGATCGGATAGCTCCTCGAACGCAATGCTCGTGAGCCTTTCTATTCAAGTGGCATGTTCAAATAGCGTAGTGTGGGGTTCCTTCCTCAGGCGCTGTAGCTCCGATCTCGCTTCCTTGGGGTTCATGCTGAACCTTGCTAGGAGGGTGTTAAACACCGCCTGCAGTGTATGCCCATGTCCACATTCCTTGGCTTGCTATCTCAGCCTTCCTCGAATGTGTAATAGGGCGGATCTGGCTCCCCAGTCATTTGCGATAGCCACATCATTGAACTGCCTTATGAAGGCCTCCACATCACCATTCCCATTGTATTCAGGAGCCTTGAATGTCTCTCTGGGTACCGGTGGTCTCTGATTCCTCTGCACCTTTTGGTTTACAATCATTCTCTCCAATGCATTCGTCAATTGCTCTAGACCATCTAGTCCTTCCCTTTGGGGGACTCCCAGTCGTTCCGCGCTGCGAGTGCGTCTGGCCATGATTGTGCCTTGTTAGTTCTCTTTGTGGGTTGATTAGAACCCACCGCTGCCACCAGTGTAAAGGTTTGGCCCCGGTAGCTGAGCCAGCCTTACTTGCCTAACAAGCCGGTGCAATCTGAACACTGGGCCTTCCCCTCGTTGGCCTGCCTGGCACACCTAGTGGTCTGATCAGGCCGCGGCTGGTTGCCCTCAGTTCAGGCTCACTTGGAATACTAGCACGACCTGCTCTCTGAGACCCTATCTTGGCTAGTCTAGGTCTCGGCTAGCTTACTGTAGGGCCTGATCTCCAATGCTATCGCATTTCTGATCAAGTCCGGTCGTAATGCAGCCAACCCCTAATCTTCTTTAGGTATCTCCTAAGCAGTTCGTACTTGAAGCCAGATCAGTTCCGGCAGAATTATCCTTACTAAGCCAACCATGCAGGCATAAACGTGATCAGTTCGTAAGAATAAATGTAGTCTATTTAATATATATATAATCAGCACATATGCAATACAGCGTTAAACAGCCTCGAGTTCACAAGTAAAAATCCTAATGAGTTGGCCTGTGCCTTCTTCTTATATACGGTTTCACTCCGCCCACTTACATAATGATTATGTAACACCAAATGCGTTGTGGCAGGCCTGTGAGGCAGGCCTAGATAATAACATATAAGGGTATGCTGGCAGGCCTGAGAGGCAGGCCCAAAACACAGTATTATATAATAGGGTATAAAAGAAGCACACACAAGAGTATTACATAACAAGATATAAAGGAAGCACACCTAAAGTCATAACAAAGAATATCGGTGTCTAAAGCTAAGAGCATGGTTAGCGTTTGTTCAGTTCTCCACAATATGCCGCCTCCATGGCCATTTCAGATAAGTTGCTAGCTGATATTCAATCGGCTGCTCTTACAACGGACCTACACCCTGATGATGAGGAAATTGACTGGCATATGAAACCTCTTCATGGTGCTTACCACCAACAAATATCCAAGGTTGGCGATCTTCACCAGACGTATATGTGGCTGAACAGAGGAAACCTAACGGCCAATACAGAGTTGCAAATCATGACAGCCCAAGAGCAAAGGCTCCCAACAAGGCAACTCCAAACAAAAACCTTTCACACTAGAGATGATCCTAGATGCAGAGTGTGCAAAGATGCACATGAGACCATCCAACACATCATCAGTGGATGCAAGCAGCTAGCAGGAAACGCATACACTGAGCGGCATAATCTTGTCGCAGGTTTTGTGTATAGAAGTATATGTGATGAGTATGGCCTTAATAAACCACAACACTGGTGGGAAGCTCCTGGTAAGGTGAATGAAAATGACCGCGCTAAGATCTTATGGGACTTCTACATCCGAACTGACAAGCATGTCCTAGCAAACCAACCGGATATAGTGGTGGTAGACAAGGAGAAAAAGAAGGCTACTATAATATATATAGCAGTACCCAATGACTACAATATAGCCAGCAAAGAAAAAGAAAAGGTAGAGAAATATCTCCCTCTTGAAGAACAAGTTGAAATAGAATGTAAGAACAACTGTAATCCCAGTAGTCATTGGGGCACTGGGCGCAATAACAGCGTCGCATAAAATGTAGCTTGCCCAAATACCAACAGCAATCAACTCAGGTGAGTTGCAAAAAAGTGCGCTGTTGGGAACAGCTAAGATCTTGAGGCGAGTGCTCAAACTGCCAGGTCTCTGGTAGGAGACCCGAGTTAGAGCAGAATTTACCATCCATACGGGGTATTCGGAGGTAGGAAGCAATTTTTTTTAAATATATATGATTGTATAAATATATATATTTGTATATATATATACATATATATATATAATATATATAGTATATGCATATATATATAATATATATATATATACATATACATATATATATATATATATATACATGTATATATATATATATATACATGTATATATATATATATATATATATATATATTGAAATGTATCCTACTTGCAACTAAAATCAGAGTGCTCAACATAGGATGCTGAAAGATAAGTTAACTATTTAATTTTCCAATTTATACTTGTATATAAATAGAATAATTTAAAAGAAGATAAGAATTTTTACTATTATATTTACACTACTAATAGTTTCGTGTTGAAAAACACTCATCAGGTAACAGATAAGCTGTGCTTATACGATCAAGCATTCAAAGTTCTGTTTGAAGGTATTTATTGTAGATCTTATGCTTTGAGCAAAGGATATTATTAGCAAATCGGTAGGCACTGGATAGATATTTTTGAGGTTTTCTGAAGCCTGTGAATAGTATTTCTATCTGGCTGTGAGCTTGTGCAAGGTAGGTGAATAAATTTAATCCCATATTGAATAAATTTAATCACATTTTCAGGTAAAAATGGCAGCTGCCAGTTTACTGACACAAAATTTCAAGTTGTGTCCACCAGTGCTTTTCATATATGTTACACTTTATTAAAAGGTGATTTTGTCAACAAGGCAATAAATAATGCATGTTTGTTTTTGAGACATTCTGTATTTGGTAAAAACTTTGCCTCTCATATTAATAGCCAAGCACACAATCTTATCTGATTAAATTTTAATCTACATTAAGTAGCTAGAGTTAGAACTGTATATTGGTGTAAAAGGAAGTAATTAATGCAGTAAGCTATAATAAATGCAATATGGCAATATGTGTATTAATTTATGTACTCCGTACAAACCAACATGCTGTAAACTAACACCTTATCAACCTTCCCAGTAAACTATTTTAAAACATTTTGTTTATATACATGTACATACTTTGACAACAAATCAGTGACTTAATGTGCTGTAACAAATGAGTCTGATATCAGTGAAAAATGATGAATAGGTTTAACACACCATATTATCAAAACACAATTTTTGCTACTTACAGCGACTCATAAAGTCAATGGAGAGCAGTATTTGTAAATTGTGTTCTATGCTTGCTTTTTACAAAACTCATTGTTGTAAACAATGAATTTACCAAAATTCTAAGAGAAGTTTACCAAAATAATTTTGAAACCAAATCTTTAAAAAGTCCTTTGAAAATGTTTTTGACAACCAAGTTAAAAGATCCACACAAAAAAACACAAAGATTCAGATCCAGGTCCGCCATTTTGTGATTGTATATATAGGGGATTCTACTGGTAAATGGTTTTTTCATGTGTTGATTTGTTTCTTTTCAGTGTTGTGGAAAGAATGACAATGTCTTTTGTTGTTGAAGGAATGACAAAACATGTTGTGGAAGGAATGACAATAGTTCAACATGCTGCAGGTAAATATATCTTTTCATATGCTTTGGGGTTTTAGAAGCTTGAAAGCAAATAGTTGGGCATTGAAAGTGTGATAAACACGTTTTAGATAACCAACAAAATTTACTAAGTCCTTAGAGAAAAGAAAGATTGTGAGAACCAGTTAATAGCTAAAATCTACATATACAACAATAGCTGGATTTTACTTGGACAACAGTCATTTTGTCTAAGGTGAGCCGCTTGCTAAATTACAAAACTAAAATGTGGATGGTTGCAAGTGTTGGCATTGAATAGGGCAACAGTTAAGAAATAGTAAAATATTTAATTTGCATTGTAGACAGACCAGGGATCCTGAATTTATAACACTATTTTCAGTCTCCAATTAAACCAGAGTAAGGTATAAATCTTGTCAGTCACTAAATACTAACTGGTCGGGATTTGGATGTTTAAACATTCAAAGTAGTTTGACTGTTGAATTTTGTGATTTACCAGTCTTAGTTCTACAAAATTTATTAAAAGAATTTTTTAACTTTCAGCTTGCTTCAAAAATAAGTTAAATATTTATGTTGACCAAACTAAAATTTCTGAATTTTTGTGAATCATAAATTACATATGATTACAATGAATATGAATAATTTTTAAATAATCAACAGTTGGCATATTAAATGTCAACACTTTCCAGAGAGTAATGATTCAGTTATACATGTTTTTTGACAAAGTAAAATACTTCTAATAGGGTCATCAACTGTGCAGCAACAAACTCTACGGCTCGGGCTGTGCATTTCTGAAAGTTACCATAGAAGCCTATGTGGGAATATTTGACATCCGATTTGGTGCTTTTCAGACTGGCCAAAACAATGACCATTGCAGGTGTGAAGGTAACTTTTCTTACACATTTTGCTTATTTAGAGGCTTTTGACAATGCCTCAGTCAATATCAGTATTGATTAGGAACAGCCTAGTTTTGCAAGGGCAAGAACTTGCATTGTTCCCAAAGAAAGTCGCTTTTTTAAGCCTGATGTGATTGGAACGGAACAGTTAAGTAAATAGTGAAAGAGATGTTTATCTTTCTTTAATCATAGAAGCTTCTGGCTTTGTGATTCTATGCAATAAATCAGCCATTGTAAAAGCATGGACAATTCTATGGTATTTATAGGGAATAGGTGGTTGTATTTTAGACTTTGCTTGCCTAATGAGCATAAAAGTCCAATACAATGATTGCATCTTGTTTAATTAGTGTAATATTTGATTGAATGTTTTGCGAGTTATTCAGAAAAGAGTTAATCATATCTAATAAGCTCAACGAATGTTGCTTTCATCCAAACATTTCTTGTTTTGTTATACTACTTTGTATAAAAAGATTGTATAATAAGCTGCAGTTGTGAGGTGTCTGCTGTTTGCTGTAACTTGTTTTGTTGCCAATAAACTTGAGCATTCAATAAAGCAAAGTTTAAATTTTTGCATATTCAGAAAATCCATGGTAGAGCACATGTTCATTCTACATTGTTCTTTCACTGTAAAAAAGCAAAGGTCAATAGATCATAGGGTAGTCAACCGAAGATTTTGAGGAATTTTATAGTAAAACCTATTGACAAAACACTGGGAATAATTTTTTAATACTTGGCATCGTAACCAATCAGATAACGCATATAAATGCCTAAACTACTCCGCTTACCACTATTAACATCAAACTATCCATGTGACGGATTAGTATTGAAAAATACAATAGAACCTGAGCCAGGCCATCATTTGGGTATAGTCCACTGGGCCTGTCGTTAATATTGTTCTATGGAACAAGTCACCTGAACAAGCTTTTGGTCTTAATGCACCTGGTCATTATTCCATACTATCCAGCTGGATTATTTCTAGCGAGAATAAACAGTGATAGAATTTACAAAGGCTGAATATGCATATTTAATAAAATTACCTATGTTTTAGCTCACTCGCCTTCCAAAAGTTTTTAAACTAAAAGGGACATGACCTGGTCTTATGTTGTGTAACGAAAGACATCACCTATTATAGATACTAAAAATTTACAATTACAAGACTTATTTGATGTTTTATAATTTTTCCAAAGTCTCACCAGAAGCTTGCTTCTTTATTTCTTCTTTCTGTTGTGTAACAGCTGACTCTAATTCTTCAACTCTCCATCTTGCCATTGTAAATTCTGTGAAAAAAAGGGGTGAACAATTATTATTACATCAAATGCTTCATACTAGTTTTAAAACTCACATGGTTTAGCCATTGAAGGTGTTAAATCCAGCAAGATCACTAATATATAATGCCCTGATACATCAGAGAAATGTAAAATTCTAGCATCTAAAATTATTCAACGAGTAATTGGTCAACTTGATAAGCAAGTAGCTGATATGTTGTAATAATTATTGACAAATCAGCAACACACTGAGGAGGTGTAAATACATGAGTTAGAATAATGTCTTCTTATAGTGATCATGATTAGATGACATCTGTCAAGTTAACTCAAAATAACCTTTCTCTTTCCTAATGCAGGCTTTTATTCATTGAGATACATGTATGTATAAAAAGCAGTACTTTATAAAGTTTGCCAAGTTCTTTATAAACAGAAAAAGTGGGTGTGATATAGCTTGCCAAATACTGAAACTAAAACTCAATATGCAGCCACATAAAGTTCCTGTGTTGGCTCTAAATATTGTTTGAAGTTGGTTTCCTTAACTCGGTGAGGGCAAAAGAGAAGGCAGTAAGCTTACACTTTAAATACTTTGGGCAGTGCAGTAAATAGTAAGAGTTTTAGAAAATGTGCGTATTTAGTTAAAATAAATGTTTAGACATGATTTCAGAAACATTTCCTCATTAGTTTATCTGACATCTATTGTTGCTTGTTAAGAATGCACATGAGTGAGTGATAAGTTTACCTCTTTGTAAATATCCATGTAAAATAATTTGACAAGGCAGGAAAATACTGGCATAAACTTAAGTTCACAAATTAACGTTGATGATTGTATACATCTAAATTGGTCCTTCAACTTAGTTCTCATATATTGTCAGTTGATGAACCTTCTGGGTTTGCATAGTGCCTTCGAGATTTACTTAATGACAAACAAAAAACCAAGTTGAAGATTGAGCTCCTAATTACACTCATTGATGAAACGCTTACATTGCACAGCAAATGCTGTTAATTCATTTTCCTTGTGTCGTTTCAAATTTTGCATTTTGGTCTACATCAGTTGAGTGAGAGATGATTGCTAGTTGATCTTTATTATTTCGAATCAAATTTGTTTATTTTCAATACATGCTGGCTGTATCCATGGTTATCTTTCAAGCAATGATATCGTTTAAGTTTGACGTTAAAAGCCACTTCTAGGCTTATATTTAGAACTTATTGGTAGGGTAATTATTTTTTATCCTTCGATCATTTGATAAATTTGAAGTAGGTTCCTACCGGATTCTGATCATAATTAACCAGTAGTATGTTTTTTAGAACAATACAAAACAATAAAAATAACTTCAGCAGCATCAAAGGTATAGGAATTTTTTGATGATCCATGTTATAATACCTCTATTTAACAATACTTCAATAAAAGTGCTAAAACTTTCCAATACAAATTTTCTGACTTTTATGCAACTGAAGTTATTGCTCAATAGTAAACCTATTTGTCAACATGATGCATCAAGCAGTAGTGTCAGTGTGAGAAACAATTATTCTTACAAGTCAGCAATGTATTTTCTCGGCGTGTGTAGCCAGACCATTAGTCATTATTGCAAGTTACTATAGTGAGTAGTAGTGAAGTTGATAAATGACAACCGTAAAACCACATTAAAGCTTGTTATGTAGAAAGTGATCTATGCATATGTTTGCTACCAAATATCATTACTTGCTTGGTAACCTAAAGTACTATGGTAAAATACTGTCCAAGCAGTCAAAATAACCCGAAACAAAACAGAACATGTAACTAGATAGGTTTTAGAGATCATGGTAACTTAAGTTTGCCGAAGCAACTCAGCTAAAGTAGACTGTGCAGTATATCACTTTTGTGTTGGAAGGTTTGTATAAAGAACTTATTGATGAAGCAATAGCTTGGCTTACTTACATCAAACATTGGGCATGATGCTTTACGTTATAAGATACACAAACTAGTTATTTACTTTGATTTACTACAAAAAAACTTACTGAATTAACAGAATGAAGCTGAAGTTTTACATAAAGTGTGACATTCACCATTACAGCAGAAGCTCAGCCTAACACTCGTCACCTACTCGGCCTGCAAAATCTTAGTTCAGCTGTGCTGAGAAAAGGAGCAACCAGTCTGATCAGAAAAATAATTAGCCAGGCCCTAGCCAGCTCTGAGAAAACCTGCTAGCCTTTAAAAAAAATAAACTGTATTTTATATACATGTATAAAAGGGCTGCCAGCACTGAACGAGCTAGAGCATTGAAAAGTTTCAGTCAGTACTATTGTGTGTGCACATTTTGCATTACATTCTCTTTGAAAATATATTTCACAACTTTTAGGGATCTTTAGCAGAGAAACTTTCTATGCAGTCTAAGCTTTTATAATTACATTTAAGTTAAACATTTTTACTGAAAACTATAAAGTGGTTTCAAATCAAAGATTCATAAATATAAAAGAGTTAAGAAAACTTTTAACTTAAAACACAGTGCTAACACTGTTAATAACTGTTAATGACTAATTTGTGTCCAGCCTAATTTATGACTTGCCAGGATTGCTGCTTAACTGCTACAAATGCAGTTCATTTTCCTTTAAACAGTTGTTAAATAATTACATTTAAAATCTACCCAAAAACTTTTTAAAGTCAATTAAATCCTTGTGCAAATAAAAAAACACATCACTATTTGATAAGATCAGTCATGTATATTTAGTTTGGTGTGTTTACATCAAATGATAGAAATTTAAAATATACATAATTCAGCTTTCCATTGGTCGGTAGTTGGCTGTAATAAAACTTTAACATATCTGATTATTACCTAGTTCCACTTTCAAACTGGAGGAGATATTTTATTATACTTTTTCCCAATCAAGGACTATATGCATTATAAATCATCACAAGTTGAATGCATCAACTAATTTATGTGAAAAGTAATGCAGCAACCAGATGCATTCCGATTAAACTCAATTCAAAATATTAAACAGTAAAGTGTTTGAAAACTCGTGACTCTCTTGTAAAAGTTACAGCTATAAGAAATTTTTGTGTTAAACTTCTTATAAGCTTACGGTTTTTTTTTTACAAAAATTATACCTTGTTCTCTGAAGTATCCATTACTAAGGTCAGGCAGAGGAATAAAATCCTTAATCTTCTTTCCGTTGTTATTTTTAATAGTCAGCAGCTTTTTCTGTTGCTCTTCTGTCACAGATGTCAGCAGTAATTGTACAATTTTGGATTTATTTTTGGTTGCTGCCCAATGTGTTGGTGTATTTCCATCCCTGCGTGTTGTTTCAAGTATCTTAAACCTGTGTTCAAGTGAAAAGTTACCTAGGATGTACATTACCATGACACTGTCATCTTTTCCTGCTGCTTCATCTAAAGCTATATCGCCAGTGTCATCTTTATGCTTCATCACATCATAGAACTGATGAGAAGTGAATCCAGCTAACATACACTTCATGGTTTCTATATCCTTCTGCACTGCTGACTTTACTGCTGGTGTCCAACCATTTGATCCTTTACAAGAGAGCATTACTTCATATCGATCTTTAACACTGGTCTTCTTTAGTACTTCTCTTAACTTCTCTTTCTCTTGATACTTGTCAATGTAGTTGATCATCAGTTGCTTTAGTTCTGTGCTGCTGGTAGCCATGATGAACAAATGTCAGCAATCTGCAAACAGCTAGCAATCAGGTAGACTAGTTGCTAAACACTGTGTGAAGCATGTGCTAAATACTTATAGGTGTAATGGAAACTGCTCCTATATGATTGCTTTACCTCTTGTTTGTATAAGTATTTATATTATTCCTGTACGCTTACCGCTTACAGATCACAATAGTATTACGTTGTATTCAGATTACAATAGTATTCAGCTTTGTTGAATAGTTTTCTATAGACTGTGGTTAAAACTATATAGCTTGTGAGCTTGCGATGGCAAGTAGATAAACATATATGTGTGCTTATTGAAGAACGCCACGCTATGCTTGTACAATCAAACGTTGTAATTTACGTTCACACGCATTTATTGTAGATGTTATGCTTTCAGCATAGGATTTTATTAGAAAATTGGCCAGTTATTGATGGGCGTTTTCGAGGTTTTATGTAACCTGTCAATAATATATATAGTAAGTTGTGAGCTTGCGCCAGGCATGAGAATAAATCTAAGGGCGCGTTTAAGTAGAAATGGCAGCTGCCGGTTTACTTCAAAAATTTTGACGTTGTATCGACAAGTACATGTTATATATGTTATACTTTTAATTATAGAGTTTAATCAATAAGGCATCAACTGGCTGCTTGGTTGCAGCAACAACTAATGTATGCCTGCGTGTTTTTGAACCATTATATAACTAGAAAAAACTTTGCCTTTCTTATCAATAATTAAGCCGATTATTTTATCTAATGAATTTTTATCTACATCGGATCACAAAAATCAGAACTGTATAGTGGTTTAAAACGAACTAAGTAATACAGTATACCATAAAACTTGTAGTATTGCATTATATTTAACAATTGACACGCTTGGTGTCACACATTGTCAACAAACATGTTTTTAATTTTACCAGTGAATGGTATTGTCTTGTGTCGATTGATATCTTTTAGTGTAATTTCACTTGCAATCACAACTTGCAATTACTTCGTGGTTGACAGTAAGGCCACTGCCCCTTTCATAAACAATAAATATCTTTGCAAGTTACTTTTTACTATTTTTGCTCGATACATCATAATTTTTGTAGGAGAAAAAACTTTGTCTTTAAATGCAGTTTTGTTTCTTAACCTTGTGAGCTTTACTACAAAATAATTTTCAGGACAACCCTAGTTGTTTGATGCACCACTCTTTGATATCTGCAGAAATATTGCCCTATATGTCTATTCGCTGATCTTTATATTTAAGATAACAAGTGATCTATGTTATTATCTACATCTAATCCTCATAATCTTTACAATAATAAAAGCAGTGTCTGTCCGTGCTTTCGTTCGTCTGTCCATCTTTATGTACAAAGCCATGTTAAAAATTGCAAAAATAAGGTTGCGCAACACCAAAATCAAACTTGGGTGTCAGAATTGGGTAGTTATTCATGTACTGATTACTACTATAATTTCTAAAAATTGCTACTGATAATCTCTCACATAGCACCGGACTAGAAAGAGCACCAGGTTAAATAAAGTAAGTTATTCATTCAATGAGTTACGAGAAGAATCATGACAGGTGATGAAATGATTTGATGCATTATGTTTGCTTAATTAGAGTAAAAGAAGCTTTCGTTTTGACTTCACTGTATAAACCTGCACAAAAATGAAGGACTTTGCAGAATGAACAAAAATGACTTGTTTTGTAACAACAAAAAAGTTTCGCGGAAGTTAAAGAAAACCATTGAAAAACCTTTGAACCATGGAAAGATCATATTTCCATCATTATTAACATGAAAAAAAGTGTACACAGATTTCCTGACAGTTCTACTCAGCAGTTTAAAGGTCTGTATTTAATTTAAATTATCTATACACACACACACACACACACACACACACACACACACACACACACACACACACACACACACACACACACACACACACACACACACACACACACACACACACACACACACACACACACACACACACACACACACACACACGTGCACACGTGCACACGTACACTCTAAACACAAAATAAATGACATGCAGCCTACCACTCTGACAATGCGCACCACGCAAACCACACGTAAAAAACAGACGCACCACACATACCACACTATGCATGCATTTTAATGGTTATCACAACATTACCTCTTATTTCAGTGCTCATTTTTAAAAGCACCTAAATAATCAGGCATAAAGTCAACAGTTAAAACTTTTAAGGGTAGATGTGAGCAGCAAGATTATTAAGTATGTTGCTTCTAAAAGAAAGATGTGGGGAACACAACTAAAATGAGAAACATATTTCTCAACATTCATTTACATTTTTAACAAATACATGAAAATACAGTTTTAAATACTCGTGAAATAATTTTATTATTTTTATTTTTTGTAATAATGTATTTAATGTAATATATTGTAATTCTAACTACCATATATTTATAGTTTCAGCTTTAAAACACATAATTTTCTTATGAAATGCTTATATTTTACAGCGAGTTTAAAAGTTTACTCATTTTACATCAGTCAGTAGTACTAATCAAACAAAAATCTTGCAGAGGCTTTTTCAGCTAACTTACAGGTACTAGTTTGTATTTGGCTCCAAATCTGTGTATAGATAACCGGGTTTATGTCTAGAAATTATTTGCCAAAATCAGTAGCGTGTGAGAGCAACTCCTAGTGTCAAACTCTAACTTTTTTGAATTAGTTCCGAGTCAACATATTATTAACTTAAAATAATAGCTACATGTAATTCACTGTTTAGACTTTTATCTATATTTTATCATGTTTTCGAGTACTTAGGACCTTGAATTGGGCTGTGATTAACATGGAGTATTTGTGTTAATCACAGTAGTTTTTACTCTTTGATTGACATGAAGTAAAAAAGCAAAATGCTTTAATTATTCAAAAGCAAGCTCTATTTTTCTGAAAAAAATCATATGTTTCTGATTAGCTAATCATTGCATGTCAAATAAATATACCGTTTTTTTCAAGTTTAGTGTGTACAAATCACAATTTGTTTACTAAGTATTATTGGCACAGAGATAGAAAAACAACTCCCAACACTTGTTCTATGAACTACGGTAAGTAACAAGTTTGTACAACTGTATTCTCTACCTTTAAATTTTCAAGAACCATGATTTTTTATCACTACTAGGTTATTACTAATAATATACATGTAGCAGTTATCAGTGTTTGTGTTTTACATATTCTAAGTTTACAACACACCCGTCTTAAGAGGAGATCTGAAGTAACTGCACTAAAAGTTATATTCCTTTCCAAAAATTTAAAAAGAGCCTTGTTGCAATTGGATGAAGGAATATATTCTCACCTTCATATTTATATTTTAGTTACACACTTTAGCTTTATTCAATACTTAGTTTCACTATTCAAGTAGCTGTTCATCATTTTTACTTGATGCCTAAAGTTAGTAGGTTTGACAGTTGAACCCTAATTATTATTATTAATGATTAATAGTTAAATAATAGGTAGCTAATAATTGTTTGATAGTTACCTAACAGTCGCTTATTACCAGTTTTTGTGTTCTACATATCCTATCGTTATAATAAACCCGCTTTGAGAGAAGATTTGAACTGAGTAAGCTATAATTCTACAATTTAGATTATCTGTAATACTTTTATGAAAATTAATGGGAATTAGATAGAGAGATTTTCAGCTGGCTATAGAAGGCTCAGCTACATAATTTAGTTTTATTTTATAAGAAAAACATAGCTTCTCTTGTTTCTCTTTTTCAAAAATTAAATGGTAATGTTTTAGAACAAGTACAGAAAATTACCGTAAAAATGTTTATACAACTTGGACAAAGGTGCTGAGTCTAACTAAATGCTTGAATAGTAAAAAAGACTTTTGTGAGGTTGATTCATTTGATTATCTGTGTCAACGTGTTTTTAGAATTTTGATAAGTTTACTCATATGAATCTTTGTACCAGAGGTTACACAGTCTGAGTCTCAATGTATAGAGAAGTAGATGACTAGAAAAGTAATTTATGTTAGCACTCTATTTTAGGTTATCATAAAATCATTGACCGACATCCCTGCAACTCCATGAATAAATATATTGAAATTTACATATATATATATATATATATATATATATTTGTATATAAATTTATATATACATGTATATAAAATTTAATAATTTAAAGGAAATTAAGAGCTTTGACTAATATATTTACACTACTAAGAGTTTCGTGTTAAAATACACTCATCAGACCATTTTGTAACGCGAAACTATTAGTAGTGTGAAATTAATGGTCAAAATTCTTATCTTCTTTTAAATTATTCTATATGCATTGCCTTTACGGCATTGAGCACTTTTTAGTCAGAAAATTTCCACTAGAGATGTTAGCATATAGAAATTTATATATATAATTTTATATATAGAAATATAAATATAAATATATATATATGTATATATATATATATATATATATATATATATATAAACTATATTAAGAACTGAAAACTTTTAAAACATTTTTAAAAGTTTTCAGTTCTTAATATAGTTTATATAAATGCTCTATTTTAATATTGAGCACTCTCTTCTAGTGAACTGCAACCTTCTTCTTCATCAGTATATATATATATATATATATCTATATATATATATATATATATATATATATATTGTTGAGTGTTGGTGAGTAGGTGCGCCCAGCTATAGCTATTAAAATCCTGGAAATAATAATCTGCAATCTCAAGGACTTGAACTCACGGAGATAGCGACTGCAAGCTTAAAATCCAAGCGCTCCTCAACTAAGTCATACAAACTCAATGATGACGGATTCCCTCATACACACTATAACATATGCTATAAACAGCTAATTATTTCAGCATTTCGCCATCGAAGACAATGATCTTGTTAAAAATATTTTGGAACCAAAGTATATGCCACATAATGCTTTTTCGTCATTTTTTGTTGAGAAAACTTTGCTCCGCCCTACGGTAACAATTTACTTCCAACTTAAAGTTTGCAAATTTGTGTAGGGATCGTATAATGCACGTTATTAAAAAATCAGCGTGATTGAATGCGCCATAGCAAGCTATTATTAACCGTTTTCGGTACACCAGGTATCCATTATCATAAAAACAATTATTGTAAAATGTTAGGAGAAAACTTTGAACCTAGTTAACTTTGTTAATAGCTAACAGAAAAAGTTGTCCAAAGTTTGAAATTTACTCGAATACATGTTAAAACTTTCTTCAAGTATGTGTTTAGTGAACAAGTTCATTTCAGTTAGATTCAACTTTTATGTTACACATCTGCCTCAAAGGTTAAAACTCTCCACAAAGTACCTTGTAATGCTACATTATCTCACGGATCATAATCACAGAATGTACTAAAATTGTTGTAAGTACTTATAGTTGCTTAGGTTAACATAGTATTTTGCTACTGTTTTGACAATGATGGTTTTTACTCAGAAGTGATTGCATTAGATGATGACTATGAGGTTTTTATACCACTCTATGTACATCTATTCCCTATGATATTTTTGTATGCCACCACTGAAACAAACTGAAATCATAATTTGTCAACTAAATAACGTTTTTGTGTTTGTAGAAAAATAGACTATATTTAACCATTATTGGCCAATGGTTCTACATACATTAAAATGCTTTCACATTTTGTTTTATCTTCTATTTTATTTCAACAAAACCCTTTATTTAAGTTATGAAATTTTAAACTTACATTTGTTTAAAAACATTTATGGTTGCTTTATGTATTTTTAAATTAGAAGTTCTGCACAAAACCATTTTCTCATGATAGAAAGTTGTACAGTGACAGTTGTCTGACAAAACTTGAAAACCTTTACAGTTGTTTTTATTTTTTCTTCTAATTTATTTTAGCTATACTTCTCTCATGATATGTAGTTTAAAAGTTAAAAGGGCAATTTTTGTTATATGTTGAATACAACTCAATGTCTGTCCAAAGACCTTTTTACCCAGACAGTGTCGGGTAGCACAGCTAGAATATATACATACATGTATATATATATATATATATATATATATATATATATATATATATATATATATATATATATATATATATAATTGTTTCCTCACCCCGGATACCCCATATGGGTGGTAAATTCTGCTCTAACTCGGGTCTCCTACCAGAGACCTGGGAGTTTGAGCACTCGCCTTAAGATCTTAGCTGTTCCCAATAGCGCACTTTTCTGCAACTCACCTGAGTTGATTGTTGTTGGTATTTGGGCAAGCCACATTTTATGCGTCGGTGTTATTGCGCCCAGTGTCCCAATGACTACTGGGATCACAGTTGTTCTTACATTCCAGCATTTTTCAATCTCTTCTCCAATGTGGCTTGCCCAAATACCAACAACAATCGACTCAGGTGAGTTGCAGAAAAGTGCGCTATTGGGAACAGCTAAGATCTTGAGGCGAGTGCTCAAACTCCTAGGTCTCTGGTAGGAGACCCGAGTTAGGGCAAAATTTACCACCCATACGGGGTATCCGGGGTGAGGAAACAATCTATATATGTATATCTATATATATATATATATATATATATATATATATATCTTGATAGGAAAGATGGCGGTAAGGAACTCAAAAGTGTACAGCAGACAGTGAAAGAGGAGGAGCAAAGCATCAAAGCATATGCAGCCTCCATGGCCATTTCAGATAAGTTGCTAGCTGAATTTCAATCGGCTGCTCTTACAACGGACCTACGCCCTGATGATGAGGAAATTGACTGGCAAACGAAACCTCTTCATGGTGCTTACTACCAACAAATATCTAAGGTTGGCGATCTTCACCAGACATATATGTGGCTGAACAAAGGAAACCAAACGGCCAATACAGAGTCGCTAATCATGGCAACCCAGGAGCAAGTGCTCCCAACAAGGCAACTCCAAACGAAAATCTATCACACTAGAGACGATCCTAGATGCAGACTGTGCAAAGATGCACCTGAGACCATCCAACACATCATCAGTGGATGCAGGCAGCTAGCAGGGAACGCATACACTGAGCGGCATAATCATGTCACAGGTATTGTGTATAGAAGTATATGTGATGAGTATGGCCTTAATAAACCACAACACTGGTGGGAAGCTCCTGGTAAGGTGAATGAAAATGACCGCGCTAAGATCCTCTGAGACTTCTACATCCAAACTGACCAGCATGTCCTAGCAAACCAACCAGATATAGTGGTGGTAGACAAGGAGTACAAGAGAGCTACTATAATAGATATAGCAGTACCCAATGACTACAATATAGCCAGCAAAGAAAAAGAAAAGGTAGAGAAATAGCTCCCTCTTGGAGAAGAAATTTTAAAAATGCTGGAGTGTAAGAACAACTGTAATCCCAGTAGCCATTGGGGCACTGGGCGCAATAACACCGGCGCATAAAATGTAGCTTGCCCAAATACCAACAAAAATCAACTCAGGTGAGTTGCAGAAAAGTTCGCTATTGGGAACAGCTAAGATCTTGAGGCGAGTGCTCAAACTCCCAGGTCTCTGGTAGGAGACCCGAGTTAGAGCAGAATTTACCACCCATACGGGGTATCCGGGGTGAGGAAACAATTTATATATATATATATATCTACTATATAAACGGCAATCGTTGTCTGTCTGTCTATCTATCTATCTGTGTATCTGTCTGTCCGCTTTATAGAGTACCGTACTTTTCGGACTATTAGCCGCTACTTTTATATAAGGGCGTGTCTATTCTGTGTTTTTTTTCACCGCTAGGGCGCATTAACGGGAATCTCCGGTTAGTACACGCCTCTATTATAATACGTAACCTGCTATTCATCGTAGGGATGGACGATAAATACTGATATGCTAATAGTATGAGTTGTCTTCTCGATATATTGAGTCACCAATAACTCCCAAATATGAGCAGTATAACTAAATTATATGGCGGTCTTTCTTTTCGGTTCGATTGTTAGTTAGTAATCTTTTATTTTGCTGATAATAAAATAACAAAAAGCCTCTATTTGCAGGCATATTATCCAATAAAACAGGAACTGTAGAAGAATCCTGAATGCAAGATAGTAGTGAACAATTCATATTTAGTTGGAGATTATTTGTGTAAAAGTTAAAATAAAATTTACATGAGAGGATGATTTCAAATAAGTAATGCAGGATAGCTTATACAAAGATAAATTGATTGATATGTACTATATACAAGGGTTCAGGGCTGAAGAATAGATCCTCTATGAGTATTGATTGTGGCAAGATTGTAACAGATTCGATCGTACGAAGCAAACTTAATTAATATGAGTAAGTAGTAAAATTAAATTAGTAGTAAATATTAGTAGTGAATTAAATAAAATTTACTACTCTTTAAATAAATTAATGAGTAGTAAATTACATCTAATTAATATTTACTGCCAACGTGCACCGGAAAGATCATGTGAACATTTGTTTCTTGCAACCACTAGAAAAACGCTGTTCACTATCTACTATATAAACGGCAATCGTTGTCTATCTGATTGATTGTCCGCCTTATAGAGCGGTCTTTCCTTTTATCGTCGTATGAATTTCGGTCGTACGAAGCAAACTGAATTAGGTAATAGGTGTAGTAACGGTAAATAAATTATAGAGCGGTCTTTCTTTTTCCATCCGGTCGAACGAAGCCAACCGAGTTAATATGAGTACTAATTATCGTAATATCGTAATTTTGTAATATGGACTATTAGCCGCTACTTTTCTCTGACAATTTGAGCCAAGCGGCTTATATAAAGGTGTGGCGATTCTGTTGTTTTTCTTTCACCGCTTCAGCGCATTAACCGAAATCCCCGGTTAGCACGCTTTTTGAACGGCAAATTTTCTGCCGTGTTTAAAAGCACCTTTCCTGAGTTCTGCAGCCTATACAAAGGTGTCTATACAGCTATACAAATGTACTATTCATTAAATAAAATAAATTAACGAGTAGTTATTTACATGCAATTAATATTTACTGCCAACGTGTACCGAGAAGGTCACGTAAATGTTTGTTTCTTGGAGCCACTGGAAAAACGCATTTCTCACCTACTAAATTTCCACATCAAAAAGGTAAGTGTTTCTTATACGATGTTGTATTGTCTATGAATTGCCACATCTCCACTACTTAATAACGTTGGATTTGCCGCTGTTCGTGATAGTGGGTCATGTTCATTTCCTTCAGCAGCCGAGTTACTAATTTTTTTCCAGCTACGAGTAGGCCTACTGTAACTTACTATTACAGAACTTTCACGAGTACTCCGTGCGTTGTGATACGCTATTGTGAAAAGAAAGAGAGCAGCTGCTATCGACTTACTGTCACCCTGCATCAGCCATGACCAGCTATATGTCGCCTGCTCAAAAGTAGGCACACGCCGAAAACTGTTTCTTCATACGCCCGAAAGAAAAACCAAAAATGTTGTCTATCCGCATGTGTTGGTTTGAACTAAGGGAGAGAGAGAGGGAGAGAAAGGGAGAGAGAAGGAGAGCGAAGAGAAGAGGGGGAGAGAGAGAGGGGGGAGAGGGAGAGAAGGGGAGAGAGAGGGAGAGCGAGGAGGAGAGAGGGGGAGAGAGAGAGGGAGAGAAAGAGGGAGAGAGAGAGGGAGAGGGGGAAGAGGGAGGGAGAGAGAGGGGAGAGAGGGGAGAGAGGGAGAGACTGAGAGACGGAGAGAAGCAGAGAGAGAGGGAGAGTGAGGAGGAGAGGGGGGGAGAGAGAGATGGAGAGAGAGGGAGAGAAAGAGGGAGAAGAGGGAGGGAGAGAGGGAAGAGAGGGAGAGAGATGGAGAGAGGGAGAGAGATGGAGAGAGGGAGAGAAGGAGAGAGAGAGGGAGAGCGAGGAGGAGAGGGGGGAGAGAGAGGGGAGAGAGAGGGGAGTGACGGAGAGAGGGAGAGAGAGGGGGAGAGAGAGAGGGAGAGGGGGAAGAGGGAGGGAGGGAGAGGGGAGAGACGGAGAGAGGGAGAGAGGGGAAAGAAGGAGAGAAGGAGAGAGAGAGGGAGAGCAAGGAGGAGAGGGGGGAGAGAAAAAAGGAGAGAAAGAGGGAGGGAGAGAGAGAGAGAGGGGAGAGAGGGGAAAGAGGGAGAGATGGAGAGAGGGAGATGTAACTGCATATTTGGAGTTGTTTTACAGTATGAAAGACAACTCTCAATAAACCTTATGGTGCGCGTGAATCTATTCCTGTAGACGGGTAATGCAGCTAGTATATATATATATATATATATATATATATATATATATATATATATATATATATGTATGTATGTATGTATAATAAACCAACATGTATACCAAACACTGCGATTCATATTTATAGACTGTTTTTTATATTTTTAACCATCCCTGATGTATGCTACATTTCTTAAATTTTTTCAGCTTCCAGCGCTCAAAATTTTACAGTAAAGTGTTCAATGATGTGCATGAAGAGTCTAGTATATACTGAAATACTACATTTATCTGAGTCAAACCAGACATGGCAAACTGGGTTGACAGACAGTGAATGCACTTCTCCTAATCAAGCTAAGAAATATTTATGTTAACCCGTTTAAAAACTTTTCTACAATCTTGTTATACCCAGACAGGTTTGTTGTTTAGAGCTACATCCCCTAGCATCTTTGGTAATAACAGCTGTACATATTTGAGATGGGTAGTTTATGATTTGGTATAGGCTTAAGACTAGTAAGAAGTTATTTGTTAGTGATGCAAGGCGTGCTTCATTATTTTTTGTCAGCCAATCTTCCATGCCCTCACCCTTTTTAATATATTAACATATAGGAGCCAGTTATTTGGAGGTTAAGACAATATTATATTTCTTGGTTGCTTTAAACGTGTGATGCCTTAGTAAAAATCTAAAACTTAGTTTGTTTATTCAAACCTTAGATAAGTAACGGTCAAGAATTTTTGTTTTTTTGGGTTCGCCAAATATCAACTATTTTAATATGGAAAAGAAACAGAATAGTTGAGTACAATCCATTTCAGCCGAGCTTCATTACGACTTACAAGTAATGAATAACGCGGTTTTTCATTTTATCATTATCCTTTTGTTCTTATCTGAAACAGAAGTTAGTTAAAATTCCCTGGTCAATGTATTGCTCACAAAATGTTATAAAAGCTCTCAGAGTAAATGCTAATGCAGCAATTTATTGCAGTCCTGCTGGGAAAAGGGTTCAGTGATAAACCACAAAAACCTTATTTTGCTGTTGGGATAATTTCCCAAATACCAAGTATGGTTTCTACTGTGGTTGTTCATGCTTATAAAATTATACTTTACAAACATTTGTACCAGTTTCTTTAACTTGTTATCAACTTGTTGTTTGACTGACTACTGTTACTGGCTCCTATAATTGCGGTACAAGACACTAGCACGCACTATGAGATAGTACTGCCAGACAAAAGGCTGAGTGATAATACAGAAAATCTATTGCTTTGTGGATAATCTCAACAATATTAAGTGTGATATCTACCGTGATTGTTTCTGCTTTTGAAATTATACTTCGCAAACATTTGTATTTGTGGTTTGCAACTTGTAGTTAAGTTATTGTCTGAATGACTAATTAAACTGGGTTTTGTTGCAGTACAATACACCAGCACACACTCTGAGACGGTTGGCTTTAGTTTAAACATCTACTGCAAAAGTCAAAATAATTAGTGAGCTTATCAAAGTCCCATGACTGATAATCTTTCCACCAAGTACACATATTTCTGGTCACTAAAACAGAAATGCCATGGCTTTCTTTCAAATAGTTTTTTAAAAGTTTATGTGGGTGTTTCACTAAGTCACTCCATCTAGTTTTGTAAAAGGTCTACAAAGGCCTAACCTTACCGCTAATCCACAGTGCAAACTGTTATGTTTTTTGTGTGAGGTAATTACAATATTACAGTTAACTATACTGTATGCGACAATTAGATGAATACAAGGTAAATACCTCAAAGTTTTATATATTGATCTTTCTTTAAAAGTCCCTGGCTAACTGACCTATCAAATAAATAGCAGTCCGGCAGCATCAGCTCCCAGACTTTCTATTTAAGCACAGCTCTGTTATAGAATTTAGAAAGTGAAAAATATTTGGATTATGATCACAGTTTATTATCAAGAGCTGTCTGAGTCTTGTGACTTCAGAGAGCAGCAAAAGTCAAGGTAATCACTTCAAAATGTATCATTCAAAGCAGTCTTATCATTCAGCTCATTTATGTTGCTAAAACTTATTCAACACTCAACCAAGTTATTATTTTAAAAAAACACTGTAGTTTTATTACAAAACATAACAGAGAGAATTATGGAATTTATTTTAGTATAAGTTTAGCTAAAAATAGAAAAGTCTAATCACAAAAATGAAAAAAGTTCTATCTTCGGTACAATCTATACCAAATGATTAAGCACATGTAGCAGTTTCAAAATGAAGCAGCATAAATGTTTTATTATTTACTGAGAAACTATAAATGTTGGTGGAACTGCGGTGAAACAACGTTTTGAAATTGAAAGGTGTTTACTGATGGTCCCAAAAAAACTGTTGAATCATTGTTTGCTTTACCTTACAACCAAACAGTATGAACTGAAACTTTGTTCGTCATAATACTAGTTTATTGTCATGCTCTTGATCTCCTGCGTTTGTTGTAGAGAAACATCTCCTGTTTAACTTATCCATTTTTTCGCAACGATATCTGTGTCTCTCTGCATCTGTGTCATTTTTAAAAAAAGCTGCAGCAAGTAAAAGCAAAATATACAAGCAAAAGCAATATATACCAAACGCGTCAGGATACCCTATTGATTATTAAATTAAAATACCAAATACACCAGCTAGCTGGTGTTTCTTATCAAATGTATTTGGTTATATATGGACAATCAATTTGGTTTTCCAAATTTGTGTTTATTGGTATTTTATAAAAATAATAATTTAAAATAATAAGCTGATGAGACTTCTCTATACCAACATACCTTACTCCAAGTACTGTACCCTCTGGTTTGAGTTCTGAAGTTCTGTAATATAAATAAGCATAAGTATACAAGATAAATTTAAAACCATGCAAGATAAAACCCAAACAATCAAATCTTTATGCAAGTTTAAAATGCAAATTCCAGAGCTGGTCTTTGATACAGCTTCATAAGTATTGAAAAGTCATGTAAGGCTGTTAGAGTTGAATATAGCTGTAAAACTATGCAATGATTTATAAACAATATTGTTTCCAACCAAAATTTTAATTCTAACAAATGTTAGAACTAGTTTTCTAACTAATCATAAAGTAAACAAATGTCGTTGTAAAAGTAACTTCTGTTGAATGTGGCAAAAAACAATAGTTGACAAGGTAAACTTTTTATCTTAAAAAAGCCAATCTAGTTTCACCCCTTGGCTGTTGTCTACATGTATTAGTTTGTCGTCACTCATAGTCGCTTCATTTCTGAAATCTTCTATATCACATTTGTTCTGAAATCACGCATATTATCACAAGTGACAACTTTGGTCTATTATCAAAGCAGGCTAATACGATGTTGATTAAAAATTATTGTATATCAGCTTAGTAATTTGTAAAATTCTTGCTCTCAACTACAGGTTTGTATTCCTTTAAGATACAATGATAGCAGTTTTTATCTAACCAATCAGAAGGTAAGAACTTGTCATTGCTTAAGTCTGTAATTTTAACTCTTTGAACCTGGAAACCCGTATTTAAGCGTTTCGTAAGATGTGTCAGAAACCCTAACAGCCGAAATTTTGGCATTCACATGAATCTGTATACAAAAACTGTTTCAAGTGACCACCAACTCCAATCAAATTGATTTTTGCGCAGGATGTTAGACACAAAATTTTATTTGCATTTGTAACATTTTTCAAATACCTCTATTTACTTCCTTGGTTGTAACAACAAATTGTATTTACAAAACTCACTTAACAAAAATCACGCATAATTCAGTATTTTTGGAGCCTAAATCAATGGTTCATGTACTGAAAATTAGTCAATGATGACTAGAATGTTCAAACACCCAGATGCCAACCAGTTAGCATTTGGTGTTGGGCAGACAACATTTCTACTTTACTCTGGTTTAATTGACATTCAAAAACAGCCTTATAAGTTCAAGAACTTTAGTGTGATTACAATAAAAAAAGAGATTTTACATATGTGACCCAAGCAGTCAGAATGTGCAATCGCGCTAAAACTACATTTTTGAGTGGTTTAAAGCTTTGAAAAAAGCAGATTATGAGGATTATAATGCATTTTAATTTTTCTAAATTGGATTATATATGCCCAGGTTGAACCAGATTTAGTAGAGAAGGTCTCGCGATGAATTAATACTGTTGTTTTGAGTTTAAGCAGAATAAAGTTGACGACTCATGAATTGTAAATCATAGTACAGTCAAACATGGATAACTCGTCCACGGATAGCTCGAACACATGGTTAATTCGAACGGTTTCTTTGGTCCGTTCCCACGTAATGATAAATTGCTATAGATAACTCGAACTCAACACTGTTAATTCGAACTGTTTTTTTGCCCAACGGCTACCGAAACGGCAGTTATCGCTTTAGAAAATCACTTTATTCAAAGCCATAGAGGTAAACCTCATCTTTTCGTAATTCATAAGCGTTGTTATTACCACCATCGGCAAAATAATTTTGTCAACGACTTTTCTAAAGGTTTGGTCAAATTTGATTTATACTGCTACACGATTAATAGCACGGGCTTGCCGGGTCACGCGCGCAAGGATTTTCGCCACGCACATACAAAACAAAAACAACATGTTGTTTTGTATGTGCGTGGCAAAAATCCTTGAGTGCGTGACCCGGCTAGCCCGTGAGGAATAGTTTTCCGACGTTGATTCCGTGTTGAATCAACGTCGGAATGTTGAATGTTTAAAACGTCTTAAAAATTGTCTTTATTAAACGTATACGTTGTCTTAGCTAAAAAAAACTATTCATCGTTTGACCTAAACACAGAATGCGTGTGTACATTCAATAAGTATCCATTCAAAAAGCGTGAGTGATATACAATGTACCGTTAAACCTCGTAAAACTTTTAATTGAACTGCCTCGGAGTGTTGCTCTTAACGAACCCTAGGTAAAGTAAGGGATTTTTCTTTGGTAACTTTTTCTTGAAGTTGCATAAACTTCAAGAAAAATCGGCAAAATTGATCGTGGGTAAAACGCTCAAAAGAAAAAGATGTCTTTTCTTTTGAGCAATTCAACAACGATCAAGTTTTGCCAATGTCAATCTAAAAAAACGTCCTGGCAATAACATCACCTCAAACAACAAACCAATCTCAAGTGATAGAAAAATCTCTATACTTTTTGATAAAAACGTTTTAAACTTTACATTAGAAGCATTTAATTTGAAACAAGCCATTTGTGCTTTTGATTTATATTATAGTTTGCATATGTACATGTATCTACTAATAAATAAGTAAATACATGGACTTGTGACAGTGCTCTGATAACTTGAACGCTCTGATAATTCGAACACTTTTGCTCGGTCCCGTGAAGTTCGAGTTATCCATGTTTGACTGTATTTGTTTACAAATCAAATTGCCATAGCAACTGACCACTTAATCTCAACCTATATTGATGAAACCTGGCATTATACACATTAAAGCCATGAAAGAAATAATGGTTGCATTTTTACTCACATCTGATTGACGGCTGACCACCCAAGAGTCATGGTAAGGTAAACAATATATGTCGCTAAAAGCTCAACGTGCTTAATATTTTCATCAAGAGGGTATGTATCAAACTGGGCCCTTCTCATCAAACTATATTGATATGTCTGCATATATAGTTATGTAGATTATGTGGTTTAATACTCACAGAGTGTAGCACAGAGTACACTGCAAATAATTATTGCAGCACATTGAAAGGGTTTGTTTGTTTTGTTAGTGGCAATTTGTCTCAACACAACCATATCCAATGTTTCCTTCGGTAATCCTTGATACACAGTTCTAATGAGGTTTATTTGTTCAGATAATATAAAACTTGCCCAGTAGTCCCTACATTTGCATCCACTTATTAGTTAGATGTCAACAGCTAGAATAGGAATGTTATCAGCAGTGATAGGCTGATCGTTGTTCTCTGTAATTTGATTTAATTCCGGAAGGATGATCGTTATTACTCTAATTATCGTTAGCAGCCACATTTTGCGTAAGCTGCTGTATTTCTAAGGTTGCCCTATTATAACAATCCTCATCATTGCTTTCACTATGATCTGAGGCAGCTGACTCAGATTTTAAGTAGAAATACTCATCTAGCATCAACTAGCCGCATTTTTTGCGATGGTTTTATTTTGTTCTAGCCTGAAGCATTAAAACAGGAAATAGCCACATACATGCACGCACCCGCAGTTAGAGCCTATATTTATGATTGTGGGTTATGAAAAGTTCCATAGCAACCACCAATATGGGTAGAGTTAAATGGCAACTCTGGCTTTATGATTGGACAGACACAAAAATAAACAATACCATGTGATGATGTAAAAGAGCAGGGTTGAATGCACTATAAACCACTGTTTACTAAAATACTGACGGTGAGTCATATAGCGTATAGTACGCGTAGCGTACTATGTAAGCGTAATAGCGTATAGTACGCGTAGCGAGCTTTTGTGAACAATCCAATTACCGCACGATTGTACATTCTGACAGCTTGGGTCACATATCATTAACTGTTGACTTATTCAATGCCAAAAATTTGCCACCATTAAATCTAGTTCTATAGTTTAGCAAGCGGCTGACCTAGACGGGAATAAGACTATTATTTAGTAAAAGTAACTATGAAGATATATTTAGATACTAGCTGTTGACTAGTTATCACAATCTTTTTTTGGTTTATAAACTATGTAGATGTTCCGGGTTGTCTAAACAGAATTTATCACATTTTGCTAATGCTAAAACATGCTTTTTGCTTTTTCATAAATTTATTTGCACCTTTTTGAGCTATAGCCATATTTTGCCAATGATGCTTTTCATCATAAGCTTGTGATGTTTAGTTTGCCAGACTTAGTTTTACAACATTTACCGGAAAACACTTTGTAACCTATAGCATGCATCAGAAAAAATGATGCTTATATTGATCAAACTAAACTCACTGAGTTTTAGCAAACTAGAAAATTTAAAAGATGCTTAGTTCGTGCATTGTATGAATGCCTATGTGTGAGTATATAGTATGTATAAGAATGTAGGTATGCTTGAGAACGTTCTGACATGATTGTATGTAATAGTATAGACAGTTTAGGATATCAGTATTTTAGCAGAATATTAGCAGAACATATTGGTATGGATATGAACATGTTACTATATGTTGCAATTGGTTTTGGTTATAACTGCCGAATTATGAATCTTTAAAACTGTGCTAATAATTTGTCTCACCGGCAGCTTGTGCCTTTACTTTTTTATCCAAATCCTAAATACTATTTTTTGAACTGTTCAATTCTATAATTAAAAAATGGGATAGACTACAATATCATTAGCACCATTTTTAGATAAATGTGCTAATATGAAAATGAACAGGTTGCTATTCAATTATGTTGTAATTGGAAAGTCAAAAATCATTCGAAGTAAAGTATTTTCTAGCAGCTTGTACTTTCACTTTTATATCTAACTACAGTACTGTGCAGTTCTCTTTGTGCTGCTCAGTTTTAGTATATTAAACAATGCGATATGTTGCAATATCAAGCGCAGTAATTTAGCTAAACGTGTTGAAATAAATAAGAACATGTTACCATCTGCTTGTTTTGTAACTGTTGAGCTTTAGATCTTTCAAGTATAATAATAACTTATTTTACCTGCAGTTTGCTTCTTCTCAAACTCCTGAACACTCTTCTTTGAACTATTCCATTCTGTAATATTAAACAAAGTGATTGATTGAAATAATGTATTAAGTCAATAAAACTGATGTTACTCATTTACTACATGTAAGTGTAACATCCCTTCATTTGTTTTTTGAATTAATCAGAACACTAATTGGCAATCTTAGCCAATAGAGTCAATCTATACATGTTACATATTATTTTGATGATTCGTTATACTGAAGAGACTTTTTTTAACCAGGGCAGTTTTTGGTACTGCGGTTTTCAGAATTGTACTGAAAGACATTTGGGTGCAGACCCCAATGAGATATTATTATTATTGTTATTATTATTTTCATTATCAAAACCTATTACCAACAATTAAAAACAAAATCAATTGTCATCATGGCAAGCTAGCTGTATTCTAGGCTAGCTTATAGGAGATGATGACGACAATTGGTTTTGAAAACAAACATGTACTTATAAACAGATATTTAACTTATTGGGCTGAATTTCTTTCCTATAGTTTACTTTGGGCCACAAGTTCAGAGAATACTTATGTGAGATTATTCTTATTATTACCTTGTAGTAGTTTTTTTGGATCAGAATTCAGCATCGAGAACAACTATCCAAACCGAATGCTACCATAAATATTTGGTGGTCCATGTTACATTACCAGATTCTAATAATGTTTCAAATTACAAAATAATCAGTAAGGATTTCATGAAGTTCTCACAACTGAGATAATTGTTCCATGTCAAACCAAAACTCATAAGACATTAGTCGTCAAGTTGATTGAAAACAATTTGAAAGAGGGAGTTGAGTGGTTACAGAACGGACTGTCCGTCAGCTGGCACTGGTAGTGCAACAGCTGAGACAGCGGGTCCAGCATCTGCACCGTAGAACGAGTTGAGTAGTATATAGAGAGCAGATCTACACACAAAAGTGACGGATCCAGCGGGGGGATAGAAAAAGGGGGTTGTGAATTAAATTGGCTAGGGGTGTAGATTGAATCGTGTGGAGTTGAATGAGATGTTGGGGTTTGGGGGGAAATTGTGGTGTAGAGTAGGGGGTTGAATTCGAGGGGTTACGGATCCGCTCCTGGCGTAATCAGCGGATTATCTGTGGATGAGTCATCCGATTAGCGGGGGATGAGTCATCCGATTAAACGCGGATTATCGCGGGATTAGTCGGGGGAATCGTCGCGGATTATCGGTGGAATAGTGGGGGTGAATATCTGGGACATCGAGGGCTGGATGGTTTTCCGGAGTGGATCTCGCGGATTATCGAGGAGAGCGAGAGATTACCTACCGGATTAGTGAGGGGGTTAATATCTGGGACACCGAGGGGTTGATTTTCCGGAGATTGTTATATATTTGAAACATGGAATATATATGAGAAAGTGTTTATGTGCAAAGTGGAGAATGTTATATATTTGAGAACGTTGAATATATATGAGAAAGTGTTTATGTACAAAGTTATTTTTTTTGAAGATTTGATGTTTTTGTAATGTTGAAGCTCTTGAATGGTTAAGAATTTTAAGGATTTTTATTTTCGGTTTTTTTTTATATATGTTGAATGAAAGATCAGTTTTATTACAAAATTATTCACTTTAAAAGATATATTTATATGTATTATTCATTATTTCCATCATCATTTCGTTTCAATAAAAATAAAATAGTTTATGTTTAACTTGAAATATATGAAATGTACAAGTAGATAAGTCACAATAAAGATAATATAGTATAAATGAAACATTGAGTAATTTCGCGAAATCCATTTTCGCGAAATTCACTTTCGCGAAATACAATTTCGCGAAAGTTGACTATATAATATATATAATGTGTAATTTCGCGAAAGTTGACTATATAATATATATAATGTGTAATTTCGCGAAATTCACTTTCGCGAAATTCAATTTCGCGAAATTGTATTTCGCGAAATTACACATTATATATATTATATAGTCAACTTTCGCGAAATTGAATTTCGCGAAATTACACATTATATACATTATATAGTCAACTTTCGTTGACTATATAATATATATAATGTGTAATTTCGCGAAATTCACTTTCGCAAAATTCAATTTCGCGAAATTGGATTTTGCGAAATTACACATTATATATATTATATAGTCAACTTTCGCGAAATTGATTTTCGCGAAATTACACATTATATATATTATATAGTCAACTTTCGTTGACTATATAATATATATAATGTGTAATTTTGCGAAAGTTGACTATATAATATATATAATGTGTAATTTCGCGAAAGTTGACTATATAATATATATAATGTGTAATTTCGCGAAATTGAATTTCGCGAAATTCACTTTCGCGAAAGTTGACTATATAATATATATAATGTGTAATTTCGCGAAATTCACTTTCGCGAAATTCAATTTCGCGAAAATCTGTTTACTATTTTCGCTTCATTAATTCCTTTGGACACACCCATCATTCTTCAATTCACTATATAAGCGTTGCATAATCTGATGGAATATTCTGCCTCATTAACCATCTCTTGATGCCTACTTATATTTGAGAATTTGGGTCGATCGAGTGTTGATACCATAAGGCTTGTATGCTTCAGCTAGAATTCTGTTAGCCGGCTACTCGCGATTAAGTTCGTTGATTGTCGCTGTTTTCAGGGGCTGTTGTGTGGACAAGCGCCTTGGCATTCGACCTGATTGTTTTCCTAGGTTTACCTATGGAATTCTCCTGTTTGGTTTGGCTTAACCATTCCATAACAGTCTCTCGACCAGTAAATAGATGAAGATGATGAACTAGTAAAGGGGCATACATGGATTAATATGTGGATTATTTTGAGGATAGCTCCAACTCTGTGTGAGTATATCAATATATAAAACTTATATCAAAAAGTAAATAATATTCGGTTGTATTTGTTACCAACTTTATTTCGATATAAAGTATATATGTATATTCAATTGTAAAATATAGAAAAAAAAATTTATGTCAGATCTTCTAGTAATTTAACAATTTGGGAAGTTCCTTGAATATGTACATTGTCAACACCTTCATTTTCTTCGTTATTAAGACTTTTACTAATTTTTTTTCATTCCCATCATATCTATCTAGTATAGTTTTTCGAACTACATGATCTCGTGTATCTGTTTCAGAAATTTTTAGCATAACTGTTAGAAAATCTTCTATTGAACATCCTTCTCTCCAAAATATTGCAAAGAGAAGACAGTAATCTCCACATGTTGTTGAAAGAATTGTTTCCAATAAAACAACCTTTTTGCCAATCAGGTGTAACCAATAAAAATAAAAAAATAATTTTTTTTTTTGTTTTTTTTGTTGAACATTTCCATCAATTCGCGGTAATATAAATACAGACAATCAGACGGTGTATCGACTCATCAATAGGGTTTCACTTTTTCTTTTAATTACAAATCCCACACATCAGCTAGGCCAATCAAATTTTGTTTCCAATGAAACAACCTTGTTGCCAATGACGTGCAACTAAATTTTTGGTTCAACAATTCCATTTCTAATTATTTTTTCAAAAACGGTAAAACCAGACCGTGATCGCCATGACAATAAGAAACACACCGAGTTTGTTCAACGCAAAGAAAAGCGTCAGGAATTTTGTGAGAGTAAGAGTTGCTAAACAATTTTACAGCTATCTTGTGGAGAATTTTGTTCTGAATAAGATACATTTAAAAGTAAAACGATATATGTTTTCATTTTTTGAGATATTGCTAAAATACTAACGGTATATCGGATTTTTTAGAAAATCCGTTTGAATTAACTTGGGCAGAATAATCGTTTGGTCAACAATTAACGTGGTAGCGAAAGAGTTAATATACAAGTGAGCAGTGATTATAAATGTATATATAATAATAAAATGTGAGTAAGATAAAAGCTACTGAAGATACAATAAACAAAGCTAGGATTGTGCTAGTCCATGTTGATATACAAGGGAGCAGTGATTATAAATATATATATATATATATATATAATAAATCATGAGTAAGATAAAAGCTACTGAAGATACAATAATTAAAGCAGGATTGTACTAGTCTATGTTGATGTACAAGTGGGCAATGATTATAAATTTATATATAATAATAAAATTTGAGTGAGATAAAAGCTACTGAAGATACAATAAACAAAGCTAGGACTGTGCTAGTCCATGTTAATATACAAGTGAGCAGTGATTATAAATATATATATAATAATAAAATGAGAGTAAGTAATGTGAGTATATATAATAATACATTTTATTATTATATATATTTATAATCACTGCTCACTTGTATATTAACATGGACTAGCACAGTCCTAGCTTTGTTTATTGTATCTTCAGTAGCTTTTATCTTACTCACATTTTATTATTATATATACATTTATAATCATTGCTCACTTGTACACCAACATAGACTAGTACAATCCTAGTTTTTTGTTTATTGTATCTTCAGTAGCTTTTATCTTACTCACATTTTATTATTATATATATTTATAATCACTGCTCCTTTGTATATCATCATGGACTAGTACAATCCTAGCTTTGTTTGTATCTTCAGTAGCTTTTATCTTACTCACATTTTATTATTATATATACATTTATAATCATTGCTCACTTGTATATCAGCATGGCCTAGCACAATCCTAGTTTTGCTTATTGTATCTTTAGTAGATTTTATCTTACTCACATTTTATTATTATATATACATTTATAATCACTGCTCACTTGTATATTAACATGGCCTAGCACAATCCTAACTTTGTTTATTGTATCTTCAGTAGCTTTTATCTTACTCACATTTTATTATATATACATTTATAATCATTGCTCACTTGTACATCAACAGGGTCTAGCACAATCCTAGCTTTGTTTATTGTATCTTCAGTATCTTTTATCTTACTCACGTTTTATTATTATATATTCATTTATATTCGCTGCTCACTTGTATATTAACATAGACTAGCACAATCCTAGCTCTGTTTATTGTATCTTCAGTAATTTTTATCTTACTCACATTTTATTATTATATATACATTTATAATCACTGCTCACTTGTATATTAACATGGACTAGCACAATCCTAGCTTTGTTTATTCTATCTTGAGTAGCTTTTATCTTACTCACATTTTATTATTATATATACATTTATAATCACTGCTCACTTGTACATTAACATGGACTAGCACAACCCTAGCTTTTATCTTACTCACATTTTATTATTATATATACATTTATAATCATTGCTCACTTGTATATCAACATGGCCTAGCACAATCCTAGTTTTGCTTATTGTATCTTTAGTAGTTTTTATCTTACTCACATTTTAATATTATATATACATTTATAATCACTGCTCACTTGTATATCAACATGGACTAGCACAATCCTAGCTTTGTTTATTGTATCTTCAGTAGCTTTTATCTCACTCACATTTTATTATTATATATACATTTATAATCATTGCTCACTTGTACATCAACATGGTCTAGCACAATCCTAGCTTTGTTTATTGTATCTTCAGTAGCTTTTATCTTACTCACGTTTTATTATTATATATTCATTTATATTCGCTGCTCACTTGTATATTAACATAGACTAGCTCAATCCTAGCTCTGTTTATTGTATCTTCAGTAACTTTTATCTTACTCACATTTTATTATTATATATACATTTATAATCACTGCTCACTTGTATATTAACATGGACTAGCACAACCCTAGCTTTTATCTTACTCACATTTTATTATTATATATACATTTATAATCATTGCTCACTTGTATATCAACATGGCCTAGCACAATCCTAGTTTTGCTTATTGTATCTTTAGTAGTTTTTATCTTACTCACATTTTAATATTATATATACATTTATAATCACTGCTCACTTGTATATTAACACGGCCTAGCACAATCCTAGCTTTTTTTATTGTATCTTCAGTAGCTTTTTATCTTACTCACGTTTTATTATTATATATTCATTTATATTCGCTGCTCACTTGTATATTAACATAGACTAGCTCAATCCTAGCTTTGTTTATTGTATCTTCAGTAACTTTTATCTTACTCACATTTTAATATTATATATACATTTATAATCACTGCTCACTTGTATATTAACACGGCCTAGCACAATCCTAGCTTTGTTTATTGTATCTTCGGTAGCTTTTATCTCACTCACATTTTATTATTATATATACATTTATAATCACTGCTCACTTGTATATTAACATGGACTAGCACAACCCTAGCTTTTATCTTACTCACATTTTATTATTATATATACATTTATAATCATTGCTCACTTGTATATCAACATGGCCTAGCACAATCCTAGTTTTGCTTATTGTATCTTTAGTAGTTTTTATCTTACTCACATTTTAATATTATATATACATTTATAATCACTGCTCACTTGCATATTAACACGGCCTAGCCCAATCCTAGCTTTGTTTATTGTATCTTCAGTAGCTTTTTATCTTACTCACGTTTTATTATTATATATTCATTTATATTTGCTGCTCACTTGTATATTAACATAGACTAGCTCAATCCTAGCTCTGTTTATTGTATCTTCAGTAACTTTTATCTTACTCACATTTTATTATTATATATACATTTATAATCACTGCTCACTTGTATATTAACATGGACTAGCACAATCCTAGCTTTGTTTATTCTATCTTCAGTAGCTTTTTATCTTACTCACATTTTATTATTATATATACATTTATAATCACTGCTCACTTGTACATTAACATGGACTAGCACAACCCTAGCTTTTATCTTACTCACATTTTATTATTATATACAATTATAATCACTGCTCACTTGTATATTAACATAGACTAGCACAATCCTAGCGTTGTTTATTGTATCTTTAGTAGCTTTTATCTTACTCACATTTTATTATTATATATACATTTATAAATCACGGCTCACTTGTACATCAACGCGAAAGTGAATTTCGCGAAATTGGAATTCGCGAAATTACACATTATATATTATATAGTCAAGTTTCGTGAAATCGAATTTCGCGAAGTGAATTTCCCGAAATTGGATTTCGCGAAAATTACATATTATACATTACATAGTCAACTTTCGCGAACTTGAATTTCGCGAAAGTACTACATTATATATATCATATAGTCAACTTTCGCGAAATTACACATTATATATATTATATAGTCAACGAAAGTTGACTATATAATATATATACTGTGGAATTTCGCGAAATTCAATTTCACGAAAGTTGACTATATAATATATATAATATGTAATTTCGCGAAATCCAATTTCGCGAAAGTTGACTATATAATATATATAATGTGTAATTTCGCGAAATTGAATTTCGCGAAATTACACATTGTATATATTATATAGTCAACTTTCGCGAAATTACACATTATATATATTATATAGTCAACGAAAGTTGACTATATAATATATATAATGTGTAATTTCGCGAAATTCAATTTCGCGAAAGTTGACTATATAATATATATAATGTGTAATTTCGCGAAATCCAATTTTGCGAAATTGAATTTTGCGAAAGTGAATTTCGCGAAATTACACATTATATATATTATATAGTCAACGAAAGTTGACTATATAATATATATATTGTGGAATTTCGCGAAATTCAATTTCACGAAAGTTGACTATATAATATATATAATATGTAATTTCGCGAAATCCAATTTCGCGAAAGTTGACTATATAATATATATAATGTGTAATTTCGCGAAATTGAATTTCGCGAAATTACACATTGTATATATTATATAGTCAACTTTCGCGAAATTACACATTATATATATTATATAGTCAACGAAAGTTGACTATATAATATATATAATGTGTAATTTCGCGAAATTCAATTTCGCGAAAGTTGACTATATAATATATATAATGTGTAATTTCGCGAAATCCAATTTCGCGAAATTGAATTTTGCGAAAGTGAATTTCGCGAAATTACACATTATATATATTATATAGTCAACTTTCGCGAAATTACACATTATATATATTATATAGTCAACGAAAGTTGACTATATAATATATATAATGTGTAATTTCGCGAAATTCAATTTCGCGAAAGTTGACTATATAATATATATAATGTGTAATTTCGCGAAATACAATTTCGCGAACTTGAATTTCGCGAAAGTGAATTTCGCGAAATTACACATTATATATATTATATAGTCAACTTTCGCGAAATTACACATTATATATATTATATAGTCAACTTTCGCGAAATTGTATTTCGCGAAATTGAATTTCGCGAAAATGGATTTCGCGAAATTACTCAATGTTTCATTTATACTATATTATCTTTATTGTGACTTATCTACTTGTACATTTCATATATTTCAAGTTAAACATAAACTATTTTATTTTTATTGAAACGAAATGATGATGGAAATAATGAATAATACATATAAATATATCTTTTAAAGTGAATAATTTTGTAATAAAACTGATCTTTCATTCAACGTATATAAAAAAAACCGAAAATAAAAATCCTTAAAATTCTTAACCATTCAAGAGCTTCAACATTACAAAAACATCAAATCTTCAAAAAAAATAACTTTGTACATAAACACTTTCTCATATATATTCAACGTTCTCAAATATATAACATTCTCCACTTTGCACATAAACACTTTCTCATATATATTCCATGTTTCAAATATATAACAATCTCCGGAAAATCAACCCCTCGGTGTCCCAGATATTAACCCCCTCACTAATCCGGTAGGTAATCTCTCGCTCTCCTCGATAATCCGCGAGATCCACTCCGGAAAACCATCCAGCCCGCGATGTCCCAGATATTCACCCCCACTATTCCACCGATAATCGGCGACGATTCGCCCGACTAATCCGCGACGATTCCCCCGACTAATCCCGCGATAATCCGCGTTTAATCGGATGACTCATCCCCTGCTAATCGGATGACTCATCCACAGATAATCCGCCGGTTACGCCAGGAGCGGATCCGTAACCCCTCGAATTCAACCCCCTACTCTACACCACAATTTCCCCCCAAACCCCAACATCTCATTCAACTCCACACGATTCAATCTACACCCCTAGCCAATTTAATTCACAACCCCCTTTTTCTATCCCCCCGCTGGATCCGTCACTTTTGTGTGTAGATCTGCTCTCTATATACTACTGAGTTGGCTTCTAGAGGCAACAAAAAAATGTCATACAGTGCTGATGGTTCTGGCAAAAAGACACATTTGCCGGAACTGTCTTTGCAAGAAACATCAACACTGGAAAAACCAAAAAAGGGCTGCAACAGTAGGGCTAATAACTGGTTGCACCAAAAATCCTAACAACTTTCTTCATGATAAGAGAAAGCTAGTCGGTGCCAACATGACACCAGCTTGAGACGTCATGCCAGGAAGAGCTACCAATTTAAAGAGCAGAAGAAGCAATAGAGAGCTGAGATGGCGGAAGTCCACACCTGGCACACTGGTTTAGATGACAGTAAAAGATACTTCAGCCTTGACATTCCGAATTTGGTACATACATGTAGCTCTAAAGAAACATGACTCCAAGTACTTGAATGATGTGTCAAGCATGACAACATGATTCAAGCAAGACAGAGCCACACCTGTGTTGCCAGAAATGCGCTTGGAGTTGACCTTGAAGGTCATCGGCTGGTGTAACGCCAAAAGCTCATCTAACCAGTTAACTCGATTTGCCTGACACTCTATTGTTTGCACAAAATGACACCGTAATAGCCTACACAGTAACTGTGGTTTCCCCAAGCGAACCTCAAAATGAAGTCTAAGCGCAACCAGTTGCAGTCCAAACCCTACCTTAACCCTATGAACCTTGCTGTCTCTGTCAACGTTTGTCTGTAACCCTATGTCATTTAGCAAACAATCAAAAGGTTTTAAACAATTACTGAATAAATCTTGAGAAGCCTATTTTTAAGCAAAATTGGGCAAAACATTGGCAAAAAATAATTCTGACAACACACAGCAATATCCAACAATTAGAACAAAGTAATCTACAGTTATTTGGGGTAAAACCAAAAATATTCTTACAGTTTTAAAACTTTGTAAAAATATTTCCAGTAGCATTATACTTATTGAAGAAACGTGTATCATTGTTTCATGACTTAAAATAGTGAAAAAAAATCTTGCTGGCAGAATTATTTAATTATTTATTTGCATCATGACCATACACGAATTACCAAAAATTGGGTCTTGTTGCTTTTTGTGATGTCGTTTCAATATAATTTGTTAATATAATGAAGAAAGTAAATAAGCATATATAAAACCAGTTAAAATAAAAGAAAAATATTTTCTCTTATGCCTTGTGCATGAATTAATTTGATTGGTTTACGCTATTACTTACCAACTGAATATTTAAACAAATCCATGCTAATGCGTGTTTGCTGATTGTTATTGTTTCTGACAGTTAAACTCTATGTAATCCCGGATTACAAGTTGTTACAGTTCAAATTGTCAATAACCGCAATGCCAACTCATTGTACGCCTTTAGGTCAGACTTGGAAAACACTACAGAAAACTGCCCTCGCAGATTCAGAGGAGTCTTGATACAATATGCTTGTCATGCAAGGCCAAGGTAATCTAAAGCCAGTCAGTAGGATGGCACAGGACCGGCCCCACATCACCAGTAGCTTCTTCCGTTATCGATACCGCATGCATTATAAACTTGTTGAGCAAATAAGTGTTTGACATGCTATCTAACGGTGCGAAAGGATTTTTGGATAAAGATTACAGCCTTGGTCTCATCGCTGATAAGAACTGGCTAAAATTTATTCAAGTCGTGCACTTGCCTGTAATGTTCCGTGATGTATAGACCGAAGAGACTTTTGTGGTCAGCAATATTAGCAAAGATGTCATTCTAGAAATGCTATTCTTAGGGTCAGGCCAATGTGCCATGTAATTTAAACACAGTGTGATCCCCGTAGACGGTAGCCTAGTGACCTGCATTGACTGATATGGCCAATTGTTCCCCACAAAAGTCTAGGTGATACGAGACATGCTGATGCCAACTGAGATTGAGATGGTGGCTGCGTGTTGAGCGATCACCTTGAACTACTGCCTAATAGGACTGATAGAGGACTGTCTAGGCTGGCCACCATTGGCTTCAATCTTGGAGTGACCTGAGCTAAAAGGAAGCATAGTCACGCTGTGCCTCTACCTCACAGACCAACCCCTACTCCTATGAGCCAGCATCACAGTCAGCGCTTACCCAGAAGTAGATGATCACTAGGTAGATGTCGAAGCAACCATTATTGGCTTGGGCGCAACTTTGGCGAGTGTAACTAAGCCAAAGTTAGGAGTGGTAGTTCACTCAGGAGATTTGTTTGTAGCAGTAAGACAAAACTGCATGAAACCATTTTGTGCAGTAGAGATGTGGGCTTTCGATAGTTTCACAATAACTACCATTTTATTCTATGGCAAGCCAAGCAGTTGGCATGATCGTTTACACACTAACAAGGCTTTTTCAGCACTGACGATAGAGATGGGAGACAAAACTTCATGGTGAAGCTTTCTATCCTACTGAAGGAATTGACTCAGCCCATTTGACAGTCTTGCTACTAATTGAAATTAGGAACGGAGGCTAAAACGAGTGTCAAGTCAAACAACGACTAAAGTGCTCCAATTATGTTAGTCCAAAATAATACTGCAAGTGAAGATTCTTTACCGGCTACTGACTGCTAAATGCCAACATCAAGCAGGACCCTAAAGTCACCTATTTTTAAATCATTTCAGCATCGATGCATTGTATGGCAGCAAATACTTTAGTATACTGGGCCTGGTCAGTGGCTACAGATAAGTAGCCTGAGACACCGATGCACAAGAAAAGTCAGTGCTGGTTACCTCTTCTATTGTTTTTAGGGAAAGCTCTTGCCCTTTAGTTTTACCATTGCACCCAGAACTTTCTAGAAACTGATGTAGTGCAAGCTACATGGCCTGCATGAAAATATGTTGCTGCTCCACTTTGATAACATCATTTTCTTTGCCCACAAATTTGACACTCATCTGTAGGGTTTAGTGAGAGTGAGAGTGAGAGAGAGAGAGAGAGAGAGAGAGAGAGAGAGAGAGAGAGAGAGAGAGAGTTTCAGCATCTGATGAAAACTAGGTTAAAGCTAAAACTGTCCAAGTGTGAGATATTTTGGTACCAGTTATGTTACTTGTGTTTAATGTTGCATCTCTTCTGATCTAAAGAAGATGCACACAGTTCCAAACTAACCGATCATCAAAAGCCTGGCAGTGTGTGGTGAATCGAATACATTTTTGTGTAGTTTGCAAAGAGTAAAAAATATTTGAAAACTTTTTGGGTAGGCAATAAAAACCTGTGGTGTAAAGAAAGAAAAGGTCCTTCCTTAAATAGTTGAGACAACAAAAGTGGAAGCTAATCTCATTAATGACTATGATAGTAAACAACAAAATAAGTCTTTCATTACAGTATCAATAGTGGAAAGTGAACATACAACATTACTCCCCCGATTAGGAGATCAAACTCATTACCTCCCTGACTTGCTAGTAGAGGTGTAAACTTCAGAGATCTGAAAACAAAGGTACTAAAACTCAGGTGGCTCAACAACTGAAACGCACATGACTATTTACAGTCCATAGATGTACATATCCATAGCTGTACAGATGCATAGGTATACAGATCCATAGATCTTGAGATGTTAGAACATTTGTTACCAAATTTCCTGAGGTAACAGCCAGTTGTTCTAATCCAGCCTGCATATCATTGCGGGTTGACCCATGACCACGATGGCTTCTCCCTTGCTTGCTTGGTTTCTGTGGCTCATTATGGTGATCTGCAAAAAATCACAAACAATTTGTTAAAATAAAAAGTTTGACAAACATATTTGGTGGTAAGAAACTGTTAACAATATGCGCATATCTCCGCGGAGACAGTGATACATATAATCATATAATGCTGTAATTATATTATTATAATAATATACAGTAACCCTTACGACTTCACAGAGTTACGTTTTGGATGGTAACTTCGACCAAATAAAAACTAACTTCAAAGCCAGCCATAATTTTAAAACATCAGAAGACTTGAGCTGCTTTTTAAACTTTGCAATTGCTATGCAAGTAAGTGCATACACATGTCCTTCTACATGTGGCATACTTGCATAGTATATGCAAGTGTAAATTCAGTATACCTGTATAGTGTATGCAAGTATATTTGCAGCATACTTGTTACATATTCAAGTATACATGCAACATACTTACATAGTATATGCAAGTGTACATGCAGCATACGTGTATAGTGTATGCAAGTATACATGGAATTGTTCTCATCATCTCTTTATTAAAGATTTGCTCTAGCTATATTTTTATATGGAAGTTTATTTTGGTGAATCATTAAACTTCCTTGGTTTGTCTTCATATTTATATAAATAAATATGTACAAATATTGTCAAAATATATAATATATAATATGTATATATATTTAAACTTTATTTATTAATTAATTATCAAATTATATATAATATGCACAAATGAGGTTCTGTAAATGAAACACTCCAACTACTCACTTTGCTTTTTTTCACAAACTGGATTTAGTTTTGTGTAACACAGCTCGAGTTCATAAGAAACCCAGCCGAGTTTTTTGAACAGCAACCCAAGTTCAACAACTCGGTTTGAGAACATGGAACACGAGACAGTGTAAGGCTCCATAGAGAAACGATCTACAATACTGGTAAAAAAATTCCACTTTATAACTAACGTCAACCAGCTCATTGTAGAGGAAATTTCATAAAACCCGGCTCTGCATTCGGTATTAATGTTTTGTTTTGTGAATATTGTGTCAGTTTCATACATATGTATGAAGTATATGAAGTAAAGTTTTGTTGATTGACTTTAAATTCATATTTTAACTTCAGCCTCAGTATGTTAAGCCAAACAGTGCACTTATGCTTTAGTATAGACTTGAACCTGAGTAGAACATAGAAGAGTATGGACAATCATGTAAACATCGTTTTATGTAAAGCCTCACTTGCGGTGGCAGCGTAAGTTCAGAAAATTTACATACACTTTCATTGAGCTGAGATTTTTTGCACTTTTTGAAGTTTAGAACTAGTATATGTATATATATATATATATATATATATATATATATATAAATATATACAGACATATTATACACATATATATGTCTATATATACACATATATATATATGTATATATATATATATATATATATATACACATATATATACATATATATATATATATACATATATATACATATATATATACATGTATATATATACATATAAATATATGTATATATATATATATACATTGTATGTAGATAGCATTTTTTTTCAAGCTGGTTATTGAACTATTATTGTTAATATTTATTGTGAACTATCTATATATTTATATATATATAGATCACAATTTTTTCAAGCTGATTATTGAACTATTATATATATATATATAAGAGTTCTATATACATAATAGTTTGATACATATATATATATATATATATATATATATATATATATATATATATATATATATATATATATATATATATATATATATATGTATATATAAACTGTTTCCTCACCCCAGATACCCCAAATGGGTGGTACTTTCTGTTCTAACTCGGGAGACCTGGGAGTTTGGGCACTCGCCTCAAGATCTTAGCTGTTCCCAATAGTGCACTTTCCTGCAACTCACCTGAATTGATTGCTGTTGGTATTTGGGCAAGCCCCAATTTATGCGCCGGTTTTATTGTGCCCTGTGCCCCAATGACTACTGGGAATACAGTTGTTCTTACATTCCAGCATTTTTCAATCTCTTCTTCAAGAGAGAGATGTTTCTCTACCTCTTCTTTTTCTTAGCTGGTTATATTGTAGTCATTGGGTACTGTTATATTTATTATAGTAACCCTCCTGTTCTCCTTGTCTACCACCACTATATCTGGTTGGTTTGCTAGGAAATGCTCGTCAGCTCGGATGTAGAACTCCCAGAGGATCACAGCGCGGTCACTTTCATTGACCTTACCAGGAGCTTCCCACCTGTGTTGTTGTTTATTAAGGCCATACTCATCACATAGACTTCTATACACAACACCTGCAACATGATTATGCCGCTCAGTGTATGCCTTTTCTGCTAGCTGCTTGCATCCACTGATGACGTATTGGATGGTCTCAGGTGCATCTTTGCACAGGCTGTATCTAGGGTCGTCTCTAGTGTGATAGATTTTCGTTTGGAATTGCCTTGTTGGATGCACTTGCTCTCGGGTTGCCATGATTAGCGACTCTGTATTGGCTGGTACGTTTCCTTTGTTCAGCCACATATATGTCTGGTGAAGATCACCAACCTTAGATACTTGATGGTGGTAAGCACCATGAAGAGGTTTCGTGTGCCAGTAAAGTTTCTCATCATCAGGGCGTAGGTTCGTTGTAAGAGCAGCTGATTGAAATTCAGGTCGCAACTTATCTGAAGTGGCCATGGAGGCACACATGCTTTGATGTTTTTCTCCCCCTCTTTCACTGTCTGCTGTACACTTTTGAGTCCCATACCGCCATCTTTCCTATCGAGATGCAATCTAGTAGTATCAGATTTTGAGTGGAGTGCTCCATGCAATCAGAAATTTACGAGTTGCTATATCTGTTCCCTTGATGGCTATATATATATATATATATATATATATATATATATATATATATATATATATATACATGTATATATATATATATATATATATATATATATACATATATATATATATATATATATATATATATATATATATATTTGACTATATATATATATAATCAAATTTTTAAGGTACAAACCAAAAAGCTTTGGAATTGAAAAAATGGACATGGATACTAACAGCCACTGCGAAATGATTGTTATTTATGTAATTGTATCATTGTTAGCACCATTTTGTGGTCATATGTTTTTATCACTCCCTGTTATGAGTTTATGAAAATCAAAAAACATGAAAGGGGCAGCTAACTAGCTGTGACTATCAACTACATGTATAGTGTTGTGATCTTATTTCTTACCGTTTTTACATGGTGGCGGTCAAGTGAAGGTCGCGTCTTAATAAATGTGGCTTTCAAATAGAGATTTTAGCTTATATATACTGATATATACAAAAAGACGTACATATTATGTAAGTAAGATTGCCTTATTAAAACAAATCCAATATGAGCATTTCCAAAATCAGTTTTCTTCGAGTTAGTTAGAGCTAGGTCCAACTCTGAACCTGTGGCCACACTGCAGTTTCACTAAATCTTTGTTTGACTATCCCGTAGTCACCTAAAATATATGTATGCTGCTTAGCTCATCAACTTTGTAAAGATTTCACTGCATCATTACATGTATTATAACTGTACGACATTTTCAACGTTTTTTGTTATTAGAAACACAGTGTTGTCATATTACTAGTCCACATTATGTGTTATAATTTCTACCTGCTTAGTAGTGCACACGGATAAAATCCTATTGTCAACCCGTTTCTACGAGATTAACTGCAGAGCTAACAGAACGATTGCCTAATACCTTCGAGTAACTTACCTAAAAAGTACATGTAGTTCTTTAATAAATCTTTACCCAAGGTTTTACGTTTTTTTTAGCTCGCTTAACAATTGTTTCGCTTAACGATCAACAGTGCTGGTTATTAACTCAAACATAAGTATCTCAACAAATGTAATAAATAATTGTTGGATAAAACCCATGCATTATTTTTTATTGATAGCCAAGTTTGCTGCTTCTAGATCAAGAGGTCTTGAGATCAAATCTAGTGTGGTGAGAAAGTTTCACGGTTTGATTTCCACTGTTATACCTGCATGTAGGGTATACTAAACAAAAAGCATTGAGATTCATATTTATAGATTTTCTTATTTGTTTACCGGCTTTAGCGTCAGATGCATTTCTTAGATTAATACAGCTTCAGTGTTAAACATTCTAAAGCAAAATGTTCGACGAAATGCATGAAGAGTCTCATTTTGGCTCACAAACTTAATTTCGTAATGCCAGCCCTGACATACTCTATTTATCTGAATCACAGAAGACAGTTCAAATTGGGTTAACAGAAAGCTAATTCACCTTTTCTAACTAATTTAGAAGATATTTTTGTTAGCACTTTTAAAACTTTTATTCAATAATGTTACAAGCAGACAGGTTTTTGGCTTAGAACAAAAACTTTTAGCTTCTATGGTAAAAATAAAGGTAGCCTAAATATTTGATATTGGTTGTTTATATTTTGAGATAGGTTTATGCCAAATGAGAAGTTCTTAGCTAGTGGCTCAAGGAGTGTGTTATCGGTTTGCTCACACATTCTTCCATGCCTTCACCCTATGTAATACTATTACATTACAAGGTCAGTGTTTGAGGGTTCGGACAGTCTGAAGTACTCGAGTGTTTCAAACACATCTTGGAACAGTATACATTCAAAACTTGATACGTTTACACAAACCTTACATAAGTGCTACCAAGTGTTCGCGTTTTTAGGCTAGCCAAGTGTCAGCAACACTGTTAAGGCAAACAAACATAATGGTTCAGTGTAGTCACTTTCAGCCAAGCTTCGCAAACACTAAACCAGTCATGAAAAACCAGTTTTTTATCTTATCATTACTCTTTTGTTTTTATCTGAAACATAATATAACTAAAATACCCTGGTCAATGTATTGCTCACAAAATGTTATAAATTCATTACAGTGAATGCTATTCAATAGCGTGGTGCAGTACCGCTAGACTAATGATTCCTTGCTAATCTTAAAAAATCTTCTACTGTTCCTTGGGTGATATTTCTAATATCAAGTGTAATATCTACTGTAGCTCTTCTTGCTTATAAAATTACACATTACAAATATTTACACTTTTCATTTTCAGCTTGTCCTCAACTTTTTTGTTTGACTGAGTAAGGATACTGGCTCCTGTTGTGGTACAATACGCTAGTACACACTCTGATATGGTGTGTTTTAGCCGAACTATCTGCTGCTAAAGTAATATTAAGTAGTGAACTTATTAAAATCACATGACTGATACCTAATATTTCTATCAAATGTATTTCTTGCCATTACAAAAACCAATTCACAGCCCTTTCTCAAATATTCTCGGAGAGAATTGATTATGCATATTTCACTAAATTGCTACATCTAGCTTGGTAAATGTCAACCAAGGCAAATCCTCACCACTGAACTAAATCTTAATTAATTATGGTTACGAGGCTTATTAAAAAACCCCAGTTAAATATACTGCATGCAACAATGATTGGAAGACAAGTTAAATACTTCACCGTTTTGTATTTTAGTCTTTGTTCAAAAGTTTTTGGTTGACCGAGGTAGCAAATAAAGAGCAGCCACAAACAAACTTACTGTTAAGTTATTTAAACTCAGCTCTGTTGTGAAGTTTAGCTACTGGAAAAATATATAGATTGTGATCACAGATAATGATATGCTTATTATCAACAACGCTCTGAGACTTATGATTTCACTTAACTAAATTCAAGATAATTGCTTGAAATATTTCCTTTAAAGCAGTTTTATTCACACAGTTCTTTAATCACACTGAAACTTACTGATCACTTAACCAAGTAATTGTTTTCAAAAAACTTATAGTTCATTACTAAAAGAATAAAGCGAATCATACAAATTATTATAGATTTATCTTAGCTCAACATGAGAAATCAATCATGAAATTTAAAAAAAATAAACATTGGCCTAGCGTTTACCAAAATATGATGCACATGTAGCAGTTTCATAATGGACCAATGTATACATTATGATACGCAGTGGGAAACGGTAATTGTTACTTAAATTGTTGTGAAAATGTCCTAAAATCTAAAGTTATGACAGTTCTAAAAGAAGCTGTTAATTAACTGATTACTTTATTTTATAATCAAGTGATACAAATTTGTTTTTATAATAATCTTAGTTAATCCTCATGTTCTTGATCTCCTGTGTCTGTAGTAGAGAAACATCTCCTATTGAACTCATCCAGTTCTCTTAATGATCTCTGTGTCTCTCTCTGCATCTCTCTCTGTGTCTCTGTCATTCTTTGAAAAGCTGCAATAGGTACCGGCAATATATATATATATATATATATATATATATATATATATATATATATATATATATATATTGAACTACTTTGAACTACTCAGTTTTGTAATATAAACAATGTGACAGATTACAATATATGTAGCAGTGTGTTAGCCAAACTGGCTGATATAAATATGAACATGTTACCATTTGCTGATGCTTTATCTTGTGAGATCATGATTGTTTGATGTAGTTTATCATCAAATCTTACCTGCAGCTTTGCTTTCACTTTCAAATCCAATTCCTGAGCAGTTTTCTTTTAACTATTCAGTTTTGTAACTCCTGAACAATATTCTTTGAGTTACTCAATTCTGTAAAATATAATAACTTTATAGATTGTAATATCAACGTCGATATGTTACCTAATTTTGTTAATATCAAAATGGACATGTTACTATTTACTTGTACTGTAACTGGTGAACCTCTAACTATTCAATTTGGTTACTATCGTAATGTACCTGCAGCATTTGCCTTCAATTTTTCACCTACATGTAAATTCTAAGCAGCTTTTTTAATTATTCGATTCTGTAATATAAATAATGTGACAGATCACACTATATGTAGCAGTGTGTTATCCAAGCTGGCTGATATAAATGTGAACGTGTTACCATCTGCTGATGCTTTATCTTGTGAGATCATGATTGTTTGATGTAGCTTATCATCAAATCTTACCTGCAGCTTTGCTTTCACTTTCAAATCCAATTCCTGAGCAGTTTTCTTTTCACTATTCAGTTTTGTAATATAAACAATGTGACAGATTACAATATATGTAGCAGTGTGTTAGCCAAACTGGCTGATATAAATATGAACATGTTACCATATGCTGATGCTTCGTCTTGTGAGCTCATGATTGTTTGATGTAGCTTATCATCAAATCTTACCTGCAGCTTGTGCTTTCACTTTCATATCCAATTCCTGAGCATTTTTCTTTGAACTACTCAGTTTTGTAATATAAACAATGTGACAGATTACAATATATGTAGCAGTGTGTTAGCCAAACTGGCTGATATAAATATGAACATGTTACCATTTGCTGATGCTTTATCTTGTGAGCCCATGATTGTTTGATGTAGCTTATCATTAAATCTTACCTGCAGCTTGTGCTTTCACTTTCATATCCAAATCCTTAGCAGTTTTCTTTAAACTTGTCAGCTCTGCAATATAAATAATGTGTTCGATTACCATATCTATAGCAGTATATTAGTTTTAGCTGATTGTATAAAGTTGTACTTGCATGAATATGGGTTAGCTGATTTGTTTTCACCGGAAAGTTTCTGTCGTGGTATGTAAACTAGCAGTCAAAGATATTAACGACCACACTTGCTGTTTCCAAAATAGGATGATTACAGTGTGAGAACTAGAAATCGCATTAGTCTTGACAAAAAGTATTTAAAACTTTCATCAAATTCGGAACAAAATTTCCTTTATTTCTCACTGGAGGTAAAGTGTAATCAGCAATTTAAAGAACAACAAAAAATGGTTAGAATAACTGTTGTCATTACTACCAAAGAATTTAAAGAAATTAGTAGGCTTCTAATGAATGCTGCACACACAGCAAAACACAGCTGACAAGCTATTCAATTGAACAAACAGTTAATATATTTATAATCTTTAGATGTTGTCTACTAGTTTGCTGTTACTCATAGCTGCTTAGATTTTGAAATATTTTATATCATATCCAGAGGTTGACCAAGTGATTCAGGACAAAATAGACCAACAAATGCTATTTTAAACTGAAAACTTGAGATAGTAATTAAATTTCCTACTCAAAAAATAGTGCTGGAAATATATATTTCTTCATTTCACATTTTCACTTAGACTATTTTTTTATGTCAATATGTTTTATCTAAAGCCGTAATATTAGTTCTTCTGAAGTCATAAAGTTTTTTGCTACTTGATCTTGAGGTAAATAGGAGTAACCAAAGTTGGAAACTTAGCAGTGTTGACCCTAAAAGTACAACAGTTGTTTGGAAGAATACTGGGTTAGTTCTAAAGGTTTTAGTTCAATAGTATCATTCTAAAGCCTCAAGTCATTGCTTTCTTATAGAGTATTGGTTCTAGAAAAATGAAATATATATTTCTTCAATTTATCAAAAGTTATCTTGGTCTTCACACATTGCCGCAAGAGATTTCTGGTAGAATTGTGTTTTATAAGTGTCATTTACTACAATTTTTGGCTGGATATGATATGGTAGGAAATAGTATATGGTGAAAAAATAATCATTGTATGCTATGTTTATGGAAGATAGATTCATAATAATGGCTGCTGATGTTTTTCTTCTGCACCGAGTCTATTTTTCTGGTTATATTCATGTCTTCAAACAGTCTTCATCTATATGCACTCTTTTCTTCATTCAGATTTCTATCTTACTCATCTCATACATCTAACTTTACAGATTTACTTTAACTTTCCTTAACAACATTTTGAAACACTTGAGTTATACGATTCTGTATATATAGAAAAACATATTGTTAGTCCGACAAATCACTTGGGCTTTACTTTCAGAACAAATGGTTTGTGATATCATACGTGACTAAAGCACTATTGAAGCATGATATGAACTCCAATTTTTTTTTAAATGATTTCCTCCTACCATAGTTCCCATGAAGTAGAAATATTATTATCCATAAAAAATATAGAGATAAAATATGTTTTAATAATTAAGCAATTTTACAATAGTTTGGTTTTTCAAGGAGATTGACTGCAATAAACCTTTGTTAAAATTAAATTAGAGATTTGAACTTGGTATGAACTGTGGAGTTTACAACTGAACTTTTAGTCTGTTTAATTAATTTATTTTATTATATGTAATATGGATGCTTGCAATAAAATGCTGGCTAGTTCTAGATGCTGTTGACCAAATAAAATAAATATAAAAAAGGTCATCGGCCAGAGACCAACAGAGACGGCTGCTCAGTGCAAAGAGGTTTTGCAAGATCCTATCAACAATGTCTCTGAGATGCCCAACATCTGTTTCAGTGCTTGTCATCATGGCAAAGGCAAAATGATGGCTGGGCCAGGGTCACCTTTCTAGTAGCGTTGCTTATTCAGGGCCTTGGGTGATGCCCCGGTGAAAAACATCTACGCGTAGGTGGGCCTTAGTTGGTCAAGCTAGTAACTTGTAATGCTGCCATTGAGTATGGTCATTTAACGCTTTCCTTAGTACTGAACAGTGTAGCAAAAGCAGTACTTGCAAAAGCAAACAAAATGCTTATGTTTTTTACTCTCGAAACCTACTAGCTCTTAGAAGATTAGATGCAATACAGCATCATAATTTCTAACGAAAGGTTTTTGCAAGCCAAGTGGTGTTTATGAGGAAGTGACAGTTGTATGTAAGACTATTTTGCTAAGCAAGTGGTGATGTCAGTAAAACTGCTGCCATTCAGTTAATATTCCATTGTTTGATTTGTGAGTTGTTCAGCGTTTAGCAGGAGATATCTCAAGTACAAACACCTATTGTTCATAAATACCACATGACTTTTCAGAACATTTCAGCGCAGTATTGCATCCAATTTATCTATGATCGGCCATTCATAGTCAACAGGCTCAATATCTACTAGTTTGAGCTAGCAGTTGTTATTTTTGCGAATTCATCTGTACATAAAGCTGTTGAGCTGCAAATGTGAGGGATCAGCATTTACTGTAACTCTGAATCTGCTTCAATGCTAATAAACTTTCAAAGTTCAAATGTAACAAAGCTTGAATATTTTCATTGTTGAAAAACCAACTATCAGGTCACAAAGTAAATCTACTTTGTTCGTTCCTTATAAAGTACTAATTTTGGTGCCTAATAACTACAGCCACTAAGGTCTCTTGAGTCGTCTAGTGGAATTGATGAGTCTGTAACTCAATTAAGGATATGTTAGGTGAAAGTGAGCTATAACTGCATACATACAACAGGACTAATTTAGCTGAACCGGTCAAGTAATTGGAAGGGTCTCGGCATTTTAACAAACAATGTGAAGTATTTCAATATCTGCATTACCCTGCGTAGCATGTTTACAGGCAGTCTGCGCGCTAGAGTAATCATAGCCCACCCAGAATAAGCTCTGCAAGAACAGCTTTTGGGAATATTCTACTGAGGCCATCTCTGGTCTTGCTCTAACAGCCAGATTTTTGATTCATTTTTGACTCAATTCTAGCAGGGCAAGTCGTTTGTTTGACACTACCAGGCAAGTCGTTGATCCACTTTAGCTGACCCGTTCTAGCCAAAAAAGAATGTGAAAAATTTACAAGTAGTTGCATATGCAACTTTTAAAAAAAATTTATATTTTAGTTCACTTTCTTTCTTAAAGCTTTTAGACTGAACTAGACCATATGTTGTCGTATGTTGTCTAACAAAGCACAGCAACTATTCAACAGCAAAATATAATTTACCAATAAGTGCTTGTGTGGTGTTATCATTCATATTATATAAATGATACCATATGATTTATGGTATCCGTCATAATACTAATTATTCCATTTATCTCTTGACTATTAATGTCCGTTTTACTAGATTTTTTGCTTGCTTAGCAAGAGATGTCTGAAATACCAACACCTATACTTATTTATAATTACCATATGACCTTTCAGAACATTTCAGCACGGTATTGCATCAGATGTTTCTACATAACATGTAGGTACTAAAAGTTCAAAAATGTGAAGACATTTGTGGTTTGTGTAGAGCCTTTGCTGCAGGGTTTAGTTCCTTTCATCAAAAGTGAAAACCCCTGAACCTTTAATTATAATAAGCTAATTATGATTTTCCAGTTTAGTCATGAAACAAAAATGAACACGTGCTCAATGAATATTATGCTAGGGTAAATACTTTTACGAGTTTTAAAGGTCTCAACATTTTTTTATGTTTCTAGTCTGAATAATGGTAAAAGTCTTTGTTCTTCTATTGGTGACATTTTCTGTGTGTTGCCAAAATTTTTTGATAATTTTTGATAGCAAATACCATTGTATCACAAGCAGATTTGAACATATTTAATAATATTTTAAAGACTTTGTATTACTGGAAAAATTTCCCAGAGTTACTGACACACATTGAAAATTATGGCCTGGGTTCAAAAAGCTAAAAGACCACATGCTCAGGAAGATTTCTACTTAGCATCGTGCGAAACTAGAGCTTCCTCTCAGCACAGCTAGTCCGTGCATTGGCATCAATAAAGGTCACATAATAGCCTCACCAGAAGTTTGCATCCATAATCTTTCTACTGAGGAGTCTGCTTTAAATTCTGGCCCGGTTTTAGTAAGGCTGATTATAAAATTGCTTCAAAAAAAAGTTCAGTGAGACCATATTATAGTTATTTTTATTATTTTTTTATTCTTGAACCATTTTTTTGGTTTTCAATGCAAGATAGCAACGTTCCAGGCTTGCTTCAAGGTGATGATGACCATTGGCTTAACAAAAACTAGTAATAAGAAATAGATATTGAACTTCTTTGGCTAAACCATTTTTCTATACTTTAATTTAACCCATGATTTTAGAGTATATTTCCATGTGATTGATTATTTTCCTTTGTAACTCATAGCGTGTTTTAAGCAAAATTCAACTGTAAAAATAACTGTAGTAAGCCAAACTTTACCGTAAATATTCAATGATCAATCACATTATCAGATTCTTATAACATCTCGATTTGGAAAATTTGTAGGTTTCCCATGACTTTCAGACTGAGATCGTTATTCATTGATTGATCTATTGTTTAACGATATTCATCAGTGGTTAGTGTCAATGAACGCAACTACAGAAAATATTTATGCTATTTTGTCAGTTTGTGTAGCCGGACCCTTGGTCATTCTGAGTGCTGCCCAGTCAATCTTGCAACCGATGTCACAATCAGGCCAGCTATTGTCACAAAAAAGAGAGCCATCGTAAGTGAAGAGACATGACCTACAAAGTCAAGCCATCAAAAAGCCTAGTTAAACCATAAAGACCCAAATGAAGTCAACAAAATATAGACATGCCGACAAAATAATTAATGGAGCCCAAAAACTATGAATACGAAGGAAGGACATAATAGAAAGGCACTCTTTCTGTATGCTGTTCATTGTATGCACACATTGTTCACATGTGCCCATAAATAAATAAATATATACCTATAGAAATATATATATATATACCTATACAAATATGTATAAGTATACATACATGTATATATGCATATGTATGTATATATACATATATAATTATATATATGTATATATACATATATATATATACATTCATATGTTTCTGTTCATATTGTGGCATATTTTTGGAAAATAAATATATATATATATATATGTATATATATATATAAATATATATATATATTTACATATACATATATATTTATAGGTATATATATATATACCTATGTATAGGTATATATATATATATATATATATAGGTATATGTAATTCTTTTTTTCCACAACACTATGCAACATAATGAACATACACATAAGAATGTATGTTCACACTGCTGCTCCGTGTATGTGTTCTAGCGGGACAGTAAAGAGAACTGCTAGCTTCCTTTACTTTAGCGGCAGTGGTGGGACTGTGGATCCCAACTCGACTAAAAGTGACAAACCTCCGAATTCTCGAATTGATATTATTTTAGTGATAGTGAAGCACCGGAGTGAGAAATAGTTCAAGCGCCAAATAGTGACAGCATCAGATATGTTGTCTCATGACAACATGTTATGAGCGCGTACCGAGGTACCGACTCTCTCACCGAGCTACTGAAGATAATGATGTTGGTGCAACGAGTTTGCAATGGGTATGTTTATGCAATGATGTTAGCGCTGGGTAACCAGTTCAAATCACCTTAGTACTTGGGTACAAAAGATGTTAGATAATTCAGCAGCAAATATCAAGAGGTGGCTTATGCCAATGAGTAGACTGAAAGTGTCCATTTGCTAGACCTCCATGATGCTGGCCAGGAAAAAACAGGAAACTGCAGCCAAAGCTTTAACTGTACAAGCACTTTTTAATGCGGATTGAGCATATTTTGGTCATTTTTTTAAGCAGCCTTAGTGAAAACTGAGCAACCTTAGGTGAACCGCAGTAACCACTCTCTAAGAGCATGCTGGCTGCCGACATAGCATGCCGGCATAAATAGCAAACCTGGTCTGTGCAACAAACAGGAACTTTCCCATGCCTGTTGGTAGGGTATGTTTAACCCTTTCCGTTCAATCTATGTACAGATTTTGCTATCAGCACACTGACAGCAGTATTACCAAAAATTGAAGAGTTAGCTATCTAAACCATTCTTTTCCAACTTCAACCTGTATCTAATTTTTTTGCTATATATGTTATTTTGCCAACATGTTAACAAATAGTGCTAGGCAAAAAAATTCATTGTATCTTTCTTTGTGCATTGCTACAGCTAGTGAAGCTACAATTGCTACGAAGCTGAAACGATCCTCTACAATGTTCCTTACTTTTACAAAACTATTATTTTCTCTACTATTACATGTAGAGTAAGTCCTGCTACTTTAATTATAGGTGGAATGAAAAAAATCTATATCTGAATCAGCTATAATGTCATCAACATAAGTAATGCTCCGGTTTCTAGCTCGGGAGACATTTACAAAAGGCATAATAGTATCGAAGAGTTCGGAAATCAGAAAGAAAATTTTTTCATTTTCCAGTGGGATTTTCCCAAACAAAGTGTTGAAATTGCTTCGTTATTTTAGGCTAATTGATTAGAGAAATCTTTGGACAACACTATCAATACCATAAAAGTATTAAAGATTGTTGGTTATGTTGTCAACGAATAATAAAGTTAAGGTACTACGCAACTGCTAGGAAAGTCTCAAAAATGCGCATTTGGCAGTCGCCCATTGATTACGCATAAATGTTCCAACGGCAGTGAAAAGGTTAAGGGAGCTGTCCTGCAGCATTGTGAACCATGCTAAATTAAGCAGCACCAACTGCTGACAGGCAGTGACTCTCTGCATTGTAAGTCTAATACAAACACAAAGTTTGAGGGGGACAACCTAACTTTTGCTGAGTCAGATAAACTGCATTTAGAGTTTGGGCGCAACAGTACTGGCTGAAGTCTTCACTAATTTTGCCTGCCAGCGTCGAGTTGACAGTCCTAGATAAATTTGGTAGCTTCTGAACAGCTTCGATTGAATTCATAATTTTTTTTGAAAAAATTATTTAAATTTCTTTTTAATGCAATTGTATAAGGCAGTTTGACAATACAATATGACTATTAGCTTTCACAGAACATCAATAATTATATCAACTATGTATAAATACATTTATTTTGGAAACTAGTTCGGTAATTTAATACCTAGATAAATTTAAACTGAAAATTGCTCGTAAATTTAGTTGTCAATATGAGTTGAAAAACCAATAAATACTTAATGTTAATTTTAATTTGAATTTGAAACAGCAAGTTAAATATTATTCTTTAAAATACTTCTGTAATACACTTAATGACTGGTGGTTGTTAGCAATAGTGTTTTTCATACCTCATTTTTGCTGTCTCTGCGTCTGCTTACAATATGTAAAATAATCTTCTTGCATGCGGGTTTACAAATAAAAAAAGGAGTTACACAATGGAAGTAAGTTTAGAAATTTTCAATTCAAAGCTTTTTAACATATAGTTTTACTTGCATTTGCTACTTTGGTTTTGCTTGAGCTGATAAGCACTGTGTGCTTGTGGGACAAAACGCAGAAGAAAAGGCATCCAAATACAGCTTTAATTTTGATATTACCTTCAGGCACTATGTTGCTGCAACTGTGGACTGGTTAGCATGTACCACGTAGAATTATTACAAATACTTCAAAACATATAACTCATCAACAAACACAAACCAAAAAGTTATTTATGATACAAAAACCTCTCAAAATCTGAGTTGCATGAAAACTTTAGGTATGACTTAGGCTTTAACTTGAACTCTAAGGAATTTCCATTATTTTGAACTATAGAATAATTGGCATCCACTTGAAGGAATGTTGTCCTTTTTTAAAATAGCGGATAATACAACCAACCATTTTTCAGCTATTGCGAATAGGATTATTTTTTAATATTAATGTTGTGGTCTCTATATCAAAGATTATATAAAAATATAGTGAGCCAGGCCTGTGTGCTTATAATTTGGCATGGTCTATATATAGTACCATCAGTTTAATAGCTTTCTCATGGACTGGGCATGAGTACATGGTTTATTCTGCCGGAAAAAAAACTTTCTAGCAGCTTGCCTTTGTACCGTAATAAAAACTTTTATTTGAGATAGCAGAGGTAACTGATCAACCTTCAGTATGTTTAGCCTAAGTTTTGAAGATTGCATTGTAATATTTTCTACAAGTTCAAACAAATAGTTTTATTTTTACTCTAAATTGAAAGCTTAATGATATAGTTGCTGATCTTATTTCCATTTAATATAAACGAGAAGAAAAATTGCTAACAAGGGCTCACCCACATTTCTCCTATTCTGATTATTTGGTACCGAGCCTGAATATTTCTGATAACCATATTTTGATTTTAAAGAACTAGTGTGAGTTTTCTTTGATCAAATTGCAAAAAATAATAATGGTTCTTCTTTTTGATCAGATTCACTAATCTACACAAATATAAATATTGATTTTGTTTTTCAAATGCATACATTTTTGTGTAGAGTTTTCTGCCCATCATCACTAATTTAAGTTAGAAATTCATGGCATGAATTTTTGACATTAATTTGTTCCTTCTTAGTGAACAAAAAAGTCTGTAGCAAAAGAGGTGATTGACGAGACTCATTACCTATTTGTTTTCCAACAGAAGAATTACTTCTTGAAAATTAATGAATTTGCAATAAAAGTCCTCAGATAAATACCTGGATTTGAAAACAAGGCCATGTTTACACTGCATTTTGCAATGAAAATGTCTGGTTATGGACTGAAATAATTGTTTTACGATGAAGCTTGTGTTGACAACATTACATCATAGCCAAATATTGAACTTATTAAATTATGGAAATTAATGGTTTTTGAAATTAGCTGTTTATATATTTGTATTGTCGCTAAGTGTATTTATTCTTGTAGAACAACAGAGGAACAACAGTTCTTTCTATAATTATGGGTTCTTCCCAGCTGGGATTTTGATAAATGACATATTTCCTACCACATGATGAAGCCCTATTGTGAAAAAGTGTTCTATGTCTGTGTTTGCGACTAACTACCATGACCCCTGTTGGATTACTTAAAGCATTATGCAGAAACACTGTCAAAACTGTTGGTGATGAAATCAACAGATGCAAATACTTACTGTGTAGACTGTCTGGACTTTGAGGTTACCACGGAAAAGCTTGCAGAAGCCCCAATTAAACTAGCTTATGCAGTAAACCACAATCACACGGTATGCTGTTGAATTAAACTTGGAAATCTGACTGTGTCACTTATTGATAGAGTCAAGTAATGACTAGTTAACATCAGCCCTTCAGCAACTCACTTTACATTACAAAATGTAAAAAATGTTTATTTTCATGAATCGAAAACAAAACTTTACTGAAATGTAAAAAAAGTGTTTTTTTACAAAGTGCAAGGGGTAAACCAGGGTGGTGGCTGGAGTTGTTAGCTCTGCACGTGCGCATGCTGTCTGCCATTTACTGTGAAACATATTGTGCAAAAATATTTTTTTTATTTTTAGCAAAGGGCTGCTTTTAAAGATAGAAGTAGAGTGTCTTGTGGGATCCTTCATAACATTTTTTACTCCAGTCAAACTTTTACAATTACCGTTAACTTCCCAACTTTTACTGTGATAATCATAAACTACCTGCAATTAGGTTGAAGATTTATAGTCGTAGAAGAGATAAATAAAAACTTGTATTTTAAACATGGTATTATTATTGTTTATATATATTACTTATAAGCAATTTTAGATATAATTATTTATCTTCATTTCAGAAGTGAAGCGCAAAATAAAATTTTAAGAGTAGCCTACTTTGATAATAACTATTTTTGCTTTGAAGTTGAGTTATTACTTTATACTTGGTCAGAATCCCAAACCTAAATACCTTTCAATCAACCACCAGGTAAAATATTAAATACTAAAGCATTTGACAACTAGTTTATCTCATGTACAATTTGCAGCTATGAAAATTTATTTCGTGCTTCAGCAACTTATTAGCTGCGGTACATTTTTCATAAAATCCTACCTTGTTCTCTGAAGTATCCATAAGTAAGGTCAGGCAGTTTAATAAGATCTTTAATTGTCTTTCCTTTGTTACTTTTAATATTCAGCAGCTTTTCCTGTTGATCTGCTGTCACACAGGTTAGCAGTAGCTTTCATGCTTCAGGTTTATTTTTATATGCTGCCCAGTGTGCAGGTGTATATCCCAAGTCAGTTGATGTTTTTAGAATTTCAAACTTGTAAACAAGTGAAAGATTACCTAGGAGGTACATTATCATGGCAGTGTCACCGTTTGCTGCAGCCTCGTGTAAAGCTAAATAGTCTTTATCAAATCTATGCTTCATCTCCTCATAGAACTGCAATGAAGTAAATCCAGCTAACATACACTTCATGCTTTCTATATCCGTCTGTACCGCTGATCTTAGTGCTGGTGTCCAACCATTTGATCCTTTACATGAGAGCAATGCTTCATACCGATTCTTAACACTCGTCTTCTTTAATACTTCTCTCAACTCCTCTATCTATTTATACTTGTCACAAAATATGCTCATTAGTTGCTTCAGTTCTGCGATGTCAGCCATAATGAATATATGTCAATACTCAGCTAACAACTAGCAGTCAGCCAGAATACGTACTAAACACTTCATGATGCGTGTGCTATACTTGTAGGTCTAATGGAGACTGTTCCTATATTGATGCCTTATCTTTTGTTTGTATAAGTATTTTCATTGTCCCCGTACGCTTGTCGGACACAGTAGTCTTATAACGCTGTTATATATGTTTAACTATTGTTATTGCTCTAACATATTATCTTTGCTTGGATAATATTCAATAGGGTGTGATCAATATTTTATAGCCCATGAACATGTGATAAGCAAATGAATAAATTTATATCCGTGCTCATTTAAGTACATCAAACTGTACTTCTACGATCCAACAATGAAAGTTGTTTTCACAGGTATTGATTGTAGGTCTTATGTTTTTAGCATTGAATTTTGGTTATCAAAGTAAAATATATCTCTTTTTGTGGTTTTCTGGAGCCTGTAAGTAATATTTTTATTAAGCTATTAGCTTGTACCAGGCAAGTAAATAAAGCTGTTTACATATTTATGTAAAAATGGCGAGCTGCCTACTAAAAGTCTGCAAAAATATTAAAGTTGTGTCCGCTCATACTTTTTATATATGTTACACCTTTTAGCAAAAATTTTATCAACAAGGCAGTAACCGATGCATGTTAGTTTTGGAGACATTCTATTTTTAGCAAAATTGTTGCTTCTCATATCAGTAAGTCAGCCCATAATCTTATTTAAAAAAAGTTTAATCTACATCATATAGGTAATGTTAGAACTGTAAAGTTGTGTAAAATGATTCACTTTTTACATTAAGCTACAGTTATAATAATTGCAACACTGCAGTATATTTATTAAATGATGTGCTGTGTGTGACATTATGTAAACTATCTTTTTGTAAACTAATATGTTCAGGGCTAAGATGGCCAAATGACCTAGATCCAGATTTCGATCCGCCTTTAGTTATTTTAGGAATTTTATCAATAAATGATATTGTCGTGTATAGATTTGTATTTTCTCGTTTAATTTCATCTGCAACCTCAAATTATAATTTTTTTGTAATTGAAAATTGTTCCACAGCTCTTTGTATAAGTAATATGTATCTTTCTGAGCTATTTCATACTATTTTTTTCTGTTTACACTGTACTTTTGTTCAAAAGAGAAACCTGTCTGTCAACTCTGTCTCTGTCTCTGTCTGTGAACTCTGTGACTCATTTACACTGATAACTGATGAGTGTTATTATTTGTTTAAGGTTCATCATTTTTACTATAATAAAAGCAGGTCTGACTGTCTGTTTGTCTGCCCATCTTTCTTTACAAAGCCATGCTAAAAGCATTGCAAAAACAAAGTTACCGTCGTAGTAATGAAACTTGGGTGTAAAAATCGGGGTAATTTTTCATGTACTGATTACATATGGCAATCTTTCACAGTGCATTGGACTAATGAGAGGGCCAGTTTAAGAGAACAAGATTAAGCATTACATGTGCTACGAAAAGTATCATGGCAGGTCATAAGTATCTTTGGAAGCTTTCTCTTTGACTTGACTGTGTAATCCTGCACAAAAATGAGTCACTTTGTGAAAGAAACAAAAAATATCACTAGTTTTGTAACAACAAAAAAAAGTATTACAAAAGTTATAGAAAACAATTCAAAAACTTCGAAGATTATAAAAAATCATATTTCCAGCAACTTTAACATGATAACAATGGTGTACGTGTATACTTCAAAGCAGTTTTACGCAGCAGTTTAAATGTCTGTATCAAATCTACAAGTTCTGAACATATGCATGGTAATGTGCACACAAATATATGCAAAATTTGTGACATGTCGCATGCCACTCTGATCCTGTGTACCATGCAAACCACATGTACAAAATAGACACACCACTCATAGCAAACTATGCATTAATTTTAATTGTTATCATTACATTACTTCCTATTTTATTATTCACTAGCTGCATTACCCGCCTACAGTAACAGATTCACGGGCAGCATAAGGTTTATTGAGAGTTGGCTTTCATACTGTAAAACAACTCCAAATATGCAGTTACATCTCCCTCTCTCCATCTCTCCTTCTCTCCCTCTCTCCCTCTATCCCCTCTCTCCGTCTCTCCCCTCTCTCTCTCTCCCCTCTCCCTCTCTCCCCTCTCTGTCTTCCCCTCCCTCTTCCCCCTGTCCCTCTCTCCCCTCTCTCTCTCCCCCTCCCTTTTCCCCCTCTCCCTCTCTCTTTCCCTCTCCCCCTCTCTCCCTCTTTCTCTCCCTCTCTCTCTCCCTCTCCCCCTCTCCCTCTCTCTCTCTCCCTCTCTCCCCCCTCTCCCTCTCTCTCCCTTTCTCTCCCTCTCTCTCTCCCCCCTCTCCTCCTCGCTCTCTCCCTCTCCCCCCTTTCCCTCTCTCCCCCCTCTCCCTCTCTCTCCCTTTCTCCCCCCTCTCTCTCCCTTTATCTCCCTCTTTCTCCCTCTCTCTCTCCCTTAGTTCAACGCAACACTTGCGGATAGACAACATTTTTGGTTTTTCTGTCGAGCGTATGAAGAAACAGTTTTCGGCGTGTGCCTACTTTTGAGCAGGCGACGTATAGCTGGTCATGGCTGATGCAGGGTGACATTAAGTCGATAGCAGCTGCTCTCTTTCTTTTCACAATAGCGTATCGCAACCCTCGGAGTACTCGTGAAAGTTCTGTAATAGTAAGTTACAGTAGGCTTACTCGTAGCTGGAAAAAAATTAGTAACTCGGCTGCTGAAGGAAATGAACATGACCCACTATCACGAACAGCGGCAAATTCAACGTTATTAAGTAGTGGAGATGTGGCAATTCATATACAATACAACATCGTATAAGAAACACTTACCTTTTTGATGTGGAAATTTAGTAGGTGAGAAATGTGTTTTTCCAGTGGCTCCAAGAAACAAACGTTTACGTGACCTTCTCGGTACACGTTGGCAGTAAATATTAATTGCATGTAAATAACTACTCGTTAATTTATTTTATTTAATAAATAGTACATTTGTATAGCTGTATAGGCACCTTTGTATAGGCCGCAGAACTCAGGAAGGCGCTTTTTAACACGGCAGAAAATTTGCTGTTTAAAAAGCGTGCTAACCGGGGATTTCGGTTAATGCGCCCGAGCGGTGAAAGAAAAACAACAGAATCGCCACACCTTTATATAAGCCGCTTGGCTCAAATCGTCAGAGAAAAGTAGCGGCTAATAGTCCATATTACGATATTTAGTATTCATATTAGTTCGGTTGGCTTCGTTCGACCGAATGGAAAAAGAAAGACCGCTCTATAATTTATTTACTGTTACTACACATATTAATTCAGTTCGCTTCGTACGACCGAAATTCGTTTGACGATAAAAGGAAAGACCGCTCTATAAGGCGGACACTCAATCAAACAGACAGACAACGATTGCCGTTTATATAGTAGATAGAGAACAGCGTTTTTCTAGTGGTTGCAAGAAACAAATGTTCACATGACCTTCCCGGTACACGTTGGCAGTAAATATTAATTAGATGTAATTTACTACTCATTAATTTATTTAAAGAGTAGTAAATTTTATTTAATTCACTACTAATATTTACTACTAATTTAATTTTACTACTTACTCATATTAATTAAGTTTGCTTCGTACGATCGAATCGAAAAAAAAAGACCGCCATATAATTTATTTATACTGCTAATATTTGGGAGTTATCGGTGACTCAATATATCGAGAAGACAACTCATACTATTAGCAAATCAGTATTTATCGTCCATCCCTACGATGAATAGCAGGTTACGTATTATAATAGAGGCGTGTACTAACCAGAGATTCCCGGTAATGCGCCCTTGCGGTGAAAAAAACCACAGAATAGACACGCCCTTATATAAAAGTAGCGGCTAATAGTCCGAAAAGTACGGTACTCTATAAAGCGGACAGACAGGTACACAGATAGATAGATAGACAGACAGACAACGATTGCCGTTTATATAGTAGATTTTCAAAAGCATGTAGTTTCTAAAATATAGCATCAAACTTTAACCCTTTAAAGGTAAAAAGTGAGCAAGAAGGTTGTTAAATATCTTGCTTCTATGAGTAGGGCGTGGAGAACACAACTTTGAATGAGAAAATTATTTTGCCTCATTTATTTCCATATTTTACTAAGAAAAAACAGTTTTAAATACCTGTGTAGTTGATTTTTTCATTTTTTTCATATAATGATGTATTTATATTGTACATCTATTAAATGTTTGGTTAGGTAATTCTAACTATCTTATATTCATAGTTTTATCCTTGAAACACATAACTTTTGCCATGCAAGGTTTATTTTTTCCAGGGCACTTAAAGGTTTAACCGTCCTAAATCACACAATATTCAAACAAAAATCGTGCAAGTGTTTTTTTCAGAATGCCTGAAGGGATAGTGTATATCTGGCTGCAGCTGAGGGTAGACAATAATATCCATGTTTAGAAATTATTACCCAACATCAGTGGCATGTGAAAGCAACTCCTGATGTAAAACTATGATATAATTGATATAGTTCCGACTCAGTTTATTATTAATTTTAAGCAATATTTAACTCACTGTTTAGAATTTTCATTTATTTTATTGTCACATTTGTTTGATTAATTTTGACCGTGAACTTGGCAGTGAATAACATGGATTATCTATGTTATTCATGCCAAACTTAAAATACACTATAAAGCAGAAGGCAAACAATGCCCTTGTAAGAAAATTTCATGCTATTTTGTTGGCTGATCAATGCATGTCTAATAATGATGGTGTTTTTTTCTAAAATGCAGTTTGTACAAATCCCAATTTGATAACAAATTTGATAATATTCAATAATTTGACAATTCCCACCACCTGTTACATGTACTGTGGTAAGTTACAAGTTTTCACATGTGTATTCTCTGCTCTTCAATTTTCCAATTTGTTTTATTGCAACTATAATATTATTACTAATAAGATAGCGGTTACCATTGTTTGTGTTTTATGTATTCTATGTTTATAGCAAAACCGTCTTAAAATGAGATCTGAAGTATATAAACTATAAGTTATATAATCTCAAGATTTTGGAAAAAGTTTTATTGCAATTGGGTGCAAATAATTTTCTGTTTTATTTCTGTTTTATCATAATCTAACTACAAACTTTGCCTTTATTTCCTACTCAGTTTCACTAATTATGTCGCTGTTCATCCTTGTTACTTTGTGACCTAAATTATTAGAATTAAACGGTAATAGTTATTATTAGTAATTTATAGATAAGAATAGTTAATTATTAGTTACTTATTAGTAATACTATGCCATCACGTCATATAACTGCATTGAAGTAAATCTAGCTAGCATGCACTTCATGATTTATATATCATTCTGTACAATTAGGGTTGCCACAGTTTTTTGACCATTTTTGATCTTTTACACGAGAGCATTGCTTCTTATCGATTTTTAACTCTCGTCTTCTTTAGCACTTCTCTCAACTTCTCATTGTTATCTTTATAATTGTCAAAATACATGCTCATGAGTTGTTTCAGTTTTATGCTTCCAACAGCCATGAGGAAAGTAGGTCAATAATTAGCTAACAGCTAGTAGTCAGGTAGACCATGTACTAAACAGTGTGTGAAGCATGTGCTATACTTGGTGGTGAAATAGAGCCTACTCCAATACGAATGTCTTATTGAATGTTTTTTGTAGGTTTTTGTAACTTTATTGTTCCTGTATAATTATTGAACATAGTAGCATTCGCACATGGTTATGTTGGTTTAATCATTGTTAGTGTGATAATATATCATTTTTATTTAGGCGATAATTTATTGCCTTTGATAAATAATTCTTATGAGCCTTTAAGCTTGCGATAGACAAAGTAAATAAATTTAATTTGGTATGTATATAGCCCATTTACCAAGCTGTAATTCTGTGATCAAGCATTTGAAGTTGCGTTGACAAGTATTTATTGTAGATGTTACACATATAGCGTAGGATTTGATTTGCAAAGTGGAAATTAATGGATAGTTGTATTTGAGGTTCTCTAGAGCTTGTAAATAATATTTCTATTAGGCTGTGAGTTTGTGCGAGGCGATTAAAAAAATCTAAACGCCTATTGAATTACAAAAAACCATAAAGCTGCCAGTTTACTGACAATAAACTTAATCTTAGAACTATAAGTACTTATTGTATACTTACAGATCTTAGCGCGGTTTATATATATATATATATATATTTATTTATTTATATACCACGCTAAGATCTTCTGGCACTTCTACATCCGAACTAATAAGCATATCTTAGCAAACCAAGTAGATATAGTGGTGGTGGACAAGGAGAACAAGAGAGCTACTATAACAGATATAACAGTAACCACTGACTGCAATATAGCCAGCAAAAAGAGAAATATCTCCCTCTTGGAGAAAAATGCTGGGATGTAAGAACCACTGTAATTCCAGTAGCCATTGGTGCACTGGGCACAATAACACTGGCGCATAAAATGTGGCTTGCCAAGATACCGACAGCAATCAACTCAGGTAAGTTGCAAAAAAGTGCGCTATTGGGAACAGCTAAGATCTTGAGGCAAGTGCTCAAACTCTCAGGTCTCTGGTAGGAGACCCGGGTTAGAGCAAAAAGTACAACTCATACGAGTTAACCGGGGTGAGGCAACAATTTTATATATCTATATAAAATGTGACATAGTATATAAACAGCGACATAGTATATATATATATATATAAACTATATTAAGAACTGAAAACTTTTAAAACATTTTACAACTTAAAGTTTCATGGTTGCTACCATTCATCAGGTAAAATTAAAATGGTAGATATGCTATATATATATATATGTATATACATATATGTATATATATATATATGTATATATATATATATATATATATATAAAATTGAGTAAAAATGAAAGTTAAGTTTTAAAACAACTTTATTACTAATAGTTTCATATTGCCATGCAATAATCATCAGATAAAATTGTTAGCACTAAGAACGACTTATATATAGATGGAAATAAAAGCGTAGGTCTTAAAATACCTAAATACACCACTGATACGTAGGATTAAAATTAAAATTAGCAAGCAACACGATTTAAAGCCTCAACAAAGCAGAAGATTAAAAGTTAAGTCTTAAAATTGCTTAAAAGGAATTTGCCAGTATGTCTACATGTTGAAACTAGTTCGCAGCGTTTGTTTAAGGTAGCAATGTTAGGATTGTATATAATATAAAATTTCTCATACAGACATAGGTTGCATCTGCCTGTGGTCTTGTTGTATGATGTAGCTCTTTTGACTATGCTCCACTTGATGTTATATTCTATGCCTTGGTCTTTTAAGGTCCATATGTGCTTACTGAGCTCGGTGCTTGATCTTTTCCCTACATTTCTAAAGGTTGTCATATGATTGTAATAGCGTTGTTTGAATGTGGTGTCAGTCAATCCTATGTAATGTTCGTCCGCGGATTGATCATTGGTGGTGACTGTCGCCTTATATATAATTGACTTGCCTGAGCAAGTCAATTATATATATATGTCATTTAAGAATAGAGCTGCAACTATTTCTGTCATTATTGTTATTATCATTATATCATTATGATTCTTTCGTATTTGGTATAGTTTCTATTTTGCTATCACAGGTTTATACTCTGTTAACAAACCCTAGTCTTAAGTTTCTCAAACATTATCAGATTAGTTATAAGTCATTGTGATTAATTCTAATGTATCAAATTTATTCATTGACTCTGGGGTCAAGTGCATTACTTGGACTTTTACTGTTTGCAGTAACACTTTATTGCAAAACTATTTTAATTGTTTTATAGAATGACTATGAAACATTTACCTTGATTTTTGGTCGACGTTTTGATAAGTAAGTGCCTCACTCATCTGAATCATGCTAGGCATGTCAAATTGGGCAACCGAAATATGATTGTATCTCACCTGTACAAGTTAATAAACAACTCTGATAGAGCTGTCTAATAAACTGCTGCTTTATTGTGGTAGACTAACAGATTTGAGCATTAAAAGCCACATCACCTAACCTCTATGATTAAATAACAATATTTCATTGAGATGGATTGTTTTAAAGTTGAAGAGCCAAGTTCTTAAAGTTGTGCCAGGTACTACTTTCTTGATTAGTCATACGGGTAGTAAGTAGCTGGTTTGCTTAGCCATTCATCCCATCATTACCCTATCTAACAGCTTTAGATAACAAGGCCAGCTGTGTGAGAGTCAAGTTGATAAAAACCACTAGGTTGCTCCAACAATTGTATTCTAGAGCCAAGCTAAAGAATTATTATGCCAATGCAAACATCAGAACAGTGATTGCTTAGCATTTTTATCTTATTTGGCTAGCTAAAAGCTGTAATAAGTAACACTAATATTGGAAAAACACTGAATTAATGAACAGTCATTTATTCAGCTAAGCATTGCAAAACTAATCAAATCATAACCTCTGTCTCTCAACATGCTTATGACTGCCATTCAGTATTAGTATTCAAGTTAAAATTATTTAGAAGAGGTCAATAGTAAGTCCAGTAACTGCTCCTACAACAAAATGTTAGTCCGAAAACCTTTACCTTATAGGTTATATTATGTTTGTGTTATAAGAATTTAACATTAAAAAGACAGTAAAAGACATGTAAGTTACCAATTCTATTTACAGATCCTTTTAAACACACTTCTTCGGCCATACAAAATTGGAAAAATTTGACATTAATATTTATATAGTGGGTTGTACCGCAACTTTCGTATTATTGGTTTGCACAACAGCTTTTTTCCTTTTCGGATCAATCTCATAGGTTTCATAGATTATGATTGCCGTAATTTTATAATAAATTTGATGGGAACGCAAATCTTTCACTGGCGTTTACTGACTACAATTCCCTTGTTTTTTTTCTAAACGGCAAAGTCAATTCTGCAAAGTATAACTGACAAAAAATATTTTATTTGCTTACAATAAAGTAAAACAAAAAAATAGCTTTAGTATAAAAAATTAGAAGTTATAGATCGTAATCTATTTGTATCCAAAGGCCACGGTTGGAATAGAAAAAAACTTTGGGAAAGGCTCCAACTTTTGACATTCGAATAGGTCTGCCGACACTGCAACACTGTAATTTTTCAGTGTATTGGGAACTCTGAAAGTCTCCCATAAAGATCAATGGGTGGTCTGATTAGCGCCATAGTTCTTTATTAACCATAATGCATTGCGCTGACAAACACATTAGTAGAACATCCTTTGACAGAATATTTAGTTTTATATAAATTCCAAAACATGCTAAAACTAAGAAAATCTGTTTTAGCTCACAAATATTACTGGTTCTTTTATAGCTGGTGTTACCAAACTTAATTTAATCTAGAAAAATACTGACAGGCAGCAGTTCAGAAATTCTTGATTGTTTCAAACTCTGCATAATGCTCAAATTTTATGTTTTCTCTACACAGACGCTCGTTGTTTGCTTCAGCTGATGATGACGTTCTCCTAATCAAGTTCCTGGCTCACCACACACAAAAAAGTTGCCCTGATCAATCGACCTAAAGTATTTATGACTCATTGCTCAGCTAGCTATTCTGTATTTTGTCAACAAATCTGATAATCTATGACGACGAACTGAAGTGCCACATCTACATAAATTAGATATATCGCCATGCTCATACCGTTTTTCTCTCACAAGTGTGAGCTGGAAATTGAGATGATATATAATTTTTAACGTAAGACCAAATAAAAAGTTGACAAAAATTTTTCACATAATTTGGAACTTTCGTTACAACATGTACACTTTGTAGGAGCGTCTACTATAGATGCTTAACTTTTAATTCACATATTAATCAATATACTAGAATCATTGTGAATCTTGTGTCCATAAAATGTTGAAGTAGCAAAGGTCTCCCTATAAAGTCACATTTATACTATTTAGGGACAGGTAAAAGCCTCTCACTTAATGCTATCTTGAAACAGAGACCACTTTCAGCAGTACTACATACAGTAAAGCTTTGAAACAGGTTAACAAGTATTACACTGATGTTTACAGTCAGCTAGACTCATATTTTACTAGGAAAGTGTGAGGTGGCATACTGTAGCAAAAACAACAAGTGCAATCTACAAGTTTTGTTAGGGCTAGTACATATCTGTGATATAGATTCATGAATGTAATCATGAACCATAATTATATATCTATATATATGACCAAAATTAAAGTTAATAAACCATGTTTTAATTCTAAAAATCTAATCTTTTAATGACCTATTCAACTACCTATCTAACTTATAAACAGTGAAATGCCCAGAATTTGTGTCATTTGGAAAAGAAGTTCAACCGTAACCTAAAAAATATATGAATAATAACATTTCTTTTGAGCATGTTATATTGGCTCCGCTGCTTCCCTTGTACTATTTTTATAAACACTTGCATATTTGCATGATGGAAAAACTCATTGCGGCTTTTGCTGGGAAACACCTCTGGAGTGTTTCCACAAAGTTTCAAGTTGCTAAGACATCGCGTTCTCATATCACCCGAGGATATGTCAAGGTCTGTCAGGTGCTTCTGGCCATTTGAAAAAAATGTATCATCATGTCTAATAAACCGGAACAGCGTACTTCCATTATATTTTGTGTGAAATTAGGAAAACTAAGTACTCAGACAGTTGAAGTGTTAAATGTTGCTTTTGGACTTATTAAATGTTAATTATTTGAGTTAACAAAGGTTGTAAAACACCGGTCTAGCAACAAACTCAATTTAAGCTTAGCTCGGGTCTAAAATTTCGCAACTGAAAATTATTTAGAACATGATGAAAGTTTATGGTTTGTTCATTACCAACAATGGTTTGAGTCTTATGACTTCATAGAGCAAAACTCAGAATAATTGCTTGAAAAGTAATCATTTGAGCAGTTTATTCATACAGTTGCTTTATGGCACTATAAACTTAATTAACAGGAAATCAATTATTCACTCTCAAAAATCTGTTATTTCTCTACAAAGCAATACAAAGTGAATCAGGAAAAAAGAAAGAAAAACTGCTATAAAATCATAAGAATTTATAAACAGCAAAGATATACGTTATAAATGTAAAAAAATGTATGTCAAGCTTGTACCAGAAGATGAGGCACATATGGCAGTCTCATAATTGATCAATCTACACATTTATCTCTATTGTAGTTAGAAAGTGCAATTGCTTCTTACCTAAACTGTAGTAAAAAATATCTTAAATTAAGAAGGTTTGTACCGATAGTGCCACAACAAACTGTTAAATTAGATATGGTTTCATTTTTTACCAAGTAGAATCTATATTCATTTTGTTTCTCACAACACTAGTTAATCATCATGTTCTTGATCTCCTGTGTCTTCAGTAGAGAAACATCTCTTGTTATACTCATCCATTTCTCTTAATTTTCTCTGTGTCTCTCTCTGCATCTCTTCCTGCATCTCAACAATTCTTTGAAAAGCTGCAATATGTACAAGCAATATTTACAAGTAAAAACAATACATTTATTTACAAAACCAAAAATGTATTCATTTTTATCAAGTTCAATTATATATAAGTACCAAATATACCAGCTAGCTGTTGTTTCTTATCAATTATGCTTGGTTGATTATAGACAGCCCATTCAGTTTTTCCGAATCGTGTTAATTATTATTTTACCAAATTACAATTTAAAATAATAAGTTGATGAAATACTTCTTTATGCCGTCATACCTGATTCCAACTTCAGTACTCTCTGGGTGAAATTCTGAAGTTATGTAAAAGAAATAAACTTCAGTTCAGTTCTCTTATCAATAATAATTGATTGAATATATCCAAAAAAGTTTGTAATTGTTTTAAACGGACTTGCTTCATAATTACTTGATGAACTTTTTGATTTAAATTAATAAGTTAATGAAATACTCTTCAATACCAACATACCTGATTCAAGTTCTTGTACTCTCTGGTTTGATTTTTGAAGTTCTGTAATTGAAAAATGCATAAATCTATAATATACAGTCTAGTTTATAAAACTCAAATTTGCTAATCTTTGTAAAAGTTCATAATGTGAAGTTCAGAGCTGTTCTTTGTTGGAGTTTCATGGGTATTCAAAATTCATTAATGGCTGGTACATTTCAAAATGGCTGTAAACCAATTTCATGATTTGTAAACAACGTTTTTATCCACTGAAGGTTCTTGTTTTTTTGAGATGAAATGGTAGTGCTTGTTTCCGAGTTAACAATAAAGTAACACTGGTCGTTATAAAAGTCAGCGTTTTTAAGTTTGAGACAGATACAGGTAGTTAAGATTCATGATTTTTGTTTAGTTGTTCATGGCGAGATACAGTGAAAATATACGTTAAATAAACTAAACTCAAATTATTAGGGATTTATACTCAATTGCTTTACTTAAAGTTTATCAAAAGTTGACTCTATAATACTAATTACTGTAAACTACTTCGGGGCAAAAAAATCTTAGTAACATAAGTGCATCGACTAAAAATCATTTCTCCCTTAACAATATTTAGACATGAAGGAATGTTTTGTTTGAGCGTGTTAAAATCATGGGCACATATTTTGGCAATTAGCCAATGATGACCAGAGTGTTCAAACAACCGAATACTGATCAGTTAGGGTTTATTGTATGACTGCTAAGATCTCTACTTTACTCTTTTCAGGATGGAAACTGAAAACATTTCAGTGAATTGGAAACCTCTAGTTTAATTTAAAACCTTAATTGTATACTGAGATCTTAGCTATTGACTAGTTCTGACAATATTTTTTGGTTTCTGAAATATGTAGATGTTGTTGGTTGTCTAAACAGAATCTATCACATATTGCTAATGCTCAATCATTCTATTTCAAGTTTCCAAAACCCCTAAATATAGAAGATGCATTTACCTGCAGCTTGTTGAGCTATTGCCATCTCTTCTACAGTATGTTTTGATTCTGACTGTTGCAGTTTTTCATTTGCGAAGCTTAGTTCTGCAACATTTAAAAAATAATACTTTTCAACCTATAGCATGCATAAAAAAAGATAAAGGTTTAGATTGACTAAACCTACTGAGTTTTTGTGAATTAGAAAATTTAATAGAGTTTTAATTCATAAAACAAATCATTGTGTATATGCAAGTATTTGGATGCATATGTATGTGTATTTATGAACGCTAGAAAATATGCAAGTATATTTGTATGTATTGGCAATATCGGTATTATAGAACAATACTAGCAGAAAATACTGGTATAAAAATGAGCATGTTATTATTTGCATATACTGCAAATAAAAAGTTTTCATATTTTAAAATATCCTAATAATTGATCTTACCTGTAGCTTGTGCCTTCACTTTCTTATCCAACTCCTGAACATTCATCTTTGAGCTAATCAATTCTGTAATATAAAACCATGTGATAGACATCAATGTTATAATGGCAGTAGTGTAAGCTAAACCTGTTGATATCAATATGAACAGGTTATTATCTGCTTATTCTGCAAATAATGAGTTTTTATATTTCAAAATATCCTAATAATTTATCTTACCAGCAGCTTTTGCCTTCACTTTCACATCCAATTCCTGAACAGTGTTTTTTGAGCTATTCAATTCTGTAACATAAAACAATGTGATAGATCACAATATTAAAAGCAGTGTGTAAGCTAAACCTCTTGATATAAATATGAACATGTTATTATCTGCTCATAATGCAAATAATGAGTTTTTATATTTCAAAATATCCTAATAATTTATCTTACCAGCAGCTTGTGCCTTCATTTTCACATCCAATTCCTGAACAGTGTTTTTTGAGCTAATCAATTCTGTAACGTAAAACAATGTGATAGATCACAATATTAAAAGCAGTGTGTAAGCTAAACCTGTAGATATAAATATGAACATGTTATTATCTGCTCATACTGCAAATAATGAGTTTTTATCATTCAAAATATCTTAATAATTTATCTTACCTGCAGCTTGTGCCTTCACTTTCACATCCAATTCCTGAACAGTGTTTTTTGAGCTATTCAGTTCTGTAACGTAAAACAATGTGACAGATCACAATATTAAAAGCAGTGTGTAAGCTAAACCTCTTGATATAAATATGAACATGTTATTATCTGCTCATAATGCAAATAATGAGTTTTTATATTTCAAAATATCCTAATAATTTATCTTACCAGCAGCTTGTGCCTTAATTTTCACATCCAATTCCTGAACCGTGTTTTTTGAGCTAATCAATTATGTAATGTAAAACAATGTGATAGATCACAATATTAAAAGCAGTGTGTAAGCTAAACCTGTAGATATAAATATGAACATGTTATTATCTGCTCATACTGCAAATAATGAGTTTTTATCATTCAAAATATCCTAATAATTTATCTTACCTGCAGCTTGTGCCTTCACTTTCACATCCAAATCCTGAACAGTGTTTTTTGAGCTATTCAATTCTGTAACGTAAAACAATGTGACAGATCACAATATTAATGGCAGTGTGTAAGCTGAACCTTTTGATATAAATAGGAACATGTTATTATCAGATGTACTGTAACTGGTGAGTTAATGATCTTTTAAGGTATATTAACAATTTATCTTACCAGCATCTTGTGCCTTCATTTTCACATCCAATTCCTGAACAGTAATTTGTGAGCTATTCAGTTCTGTAACGTTAAACAATGTGATAGATCACAATATTAATATCGGTGTGTTAGCTAAACCTGCTGATATGAGTATGAACATTTTACTATTCGCATATACTGTAACTAGTAAGATAATTACCTTTTAAAGTATATTAATAGCTTATCTTACCTGCAGCTTGTGCCTTAATTTTCAAATCCAATTCCTGAACACTCTTCTTTGAACTACTCAATTCTGGAAAATATAATAACTTGATAGAGTACAATATGAATGGTGCTATATTACCTAAACCCACTGATTTGAATGTGGACACACTATCATTTGTTTATACTGTGCCTGGTAAGTTTACAAATATTTCAAGTAGGTTTCATTTTTGGTTTAACAAAAGCTAAAGCTGTTGACACAAAAATTAAATGCTAATAACGTGTACGATATAAATTTCATCTGATGGTTTTACATTTTTGGTAAAATTCTAAACTTTACATTCAGCGAAGCAGTCAAATTTTTCAAAGACTTTCATTGGCTGGGTTTGCTTTGTCCAAAACATTTTATCAAACTCGGAAAGGACTTATCTTGCTTTCTGTTCCCTAATATGATATATGATTAGTACAAAGTTGTCATCGGTGGCTGACTTTAGTTGGATTGATGTCTGTTAAAACGACCACAAGACTGAAACGAAGCGAGTGAAGTTTTAGTAAAAACTACCCACAAAAGCAAATTGTAGTTGATAAGTTACATGTACTTACTGCATCGACTACACACACAGCTAATCTAGTGGTACTTTTTATCTGCTGTCCACAAGTTTGTTGTCATTCGCCTCTGATTTTTTCAAGAAATATTTTTAATGATATTAACAGGATCAACCGATGCTTCATACAAAATATAAGAATTAAAGGTTTGCTAAGCACAAAATTTTAACTGTTGATTAAAGCTTTTCCTCAAAAATATCATGCGTAAATTATGTTCTAATTTAGTCGATTAAAAGTATTATTGGTATTTAGCTGCACAAACTTGCAATAAAATGATGGTTCAAAGGTGTAACTTGCTACAATGTAAATGTTGAATCTAAGATTATAGAAACTGCTGAATAAAAATTAACAACCATTCTATTCTACTAATTAAATGGTACACATTAAACTTCACAGTGCAGACTAAAACAATACAAATATGTGTACTACTAAATCGTATAACACGTAATAGTAATAGTACTGAACATTATATCATGAGTACCTAAAGTCTAAGGCTGTCATATAACAAATATTATATCATGCATGAATATAAGTAAGAAATAACATGACTACATCAGTAGATGTAGATTTAAAAGTGCAAACAAAAATTTGGAGAAACAAGAAAAAAAACAAGAAAATACTTTGCTTTGATAGGATATGATTGTGTATTCAAAAAAAGTATAGCCGAGAAATTTCACAAGTACTGGATAGAAATTTTTGTTTATCAGAGAAAGTTAGTCATGGTTTCACATTTTGAATTATTTCATATGGTAGCAGTATTTAATACAAGTTTAATTACTTTGAAGTTACTTTCATTGAAATATCTATTCAGTTTTTGTTTTTTATACAACTTGTATAGATTCATCTTGAGTTTGAAGTATTTTAGACTACTTAACTTATTTGATACTCTAAATATAAATAAAATATATATAACATAATATAATATAACAATATACAATTTAAATAGCATTAATGGAGATACAGTAAGGTAATAAAGTTTGGGTTTGAATAAAATAATATGTTTGGTGGTTAACTTCTGTATAAGAAAAAAATGACTTTTTATGAGAACTACTATGTAATCATTTTGCCAAAATTTAGAGATTTAGGTTTTGTATTAGCCTTGATGTTTGGAACCAAACTTTGGTTTTAAATACCATTTTATTGTTTGTAACTTGGATGCTTGCTAAAAAACTGTGCATTATTCAGTCAACGATTTTTGGTTCCACAGGTTAATACGGGTTTTAGTGCCTTTTCGATTCAGCCGAACACTTCAATTCATGCAGCAAAAGATAGTAAAGGAGTTACTCATGTTTCATTATTCAAGGAAGCTTCTGATTTTTTTAGGTGTATTCAATGCAATGCAGCAGCCGTTGGGAAAGTCTAGAAAGTTGTATACTATTTATAATGAATAGTATACAACTATAAGTCACATAAGGTCTTCAAAGTCAAATAGTATTTATTATGAATAGGCGGTTCAATTTGAGACTTTGCTTGTTAAGTGAACGTAAAATCAGTGAAACTGCCGCAGCTCGTTTAATTACAGTAATATTTAATTAGATGATCTGTGAGTTATTCTGTTCATGGGCCAATTTTTGACCATTTGTTCAACTTTTCTTACTTGTATCCTAACACTTTTTGTTTTGTTGAATTAACCTACATAAAAGGCTCTTTAGATGCAAATGTGATGACTCTGTTTTTTGCTTTCACTCTGCTTGTTTCTAACAACCTTTAAAATTTATTTACACAAAGTTTGAATATTGGAATTGTCAGAAAATCGTAAAATAAATCGCAAGTTAATTTTGCAGTATTTGCTCATTATAAACTCAAGCACAGGTTGGTGCCGCAGAAGTGCTGTCACCGAGGCTTCTGATAAAGTTTTAAAGTAGCAACTATTGCCAAATGACAGAAATGTTAAAAAATGCTTGGCATCGGCATAAATCAGAAAATTCGTTTCATTGTATAAATTACCTTGTATACTGTCTTTGCAAGCTATCTGTGTAAGGGAGCAGTTTGAATAGTAAAATAGAGTCTTAGCCAGGCTATCATTTGATTATGTTCTACTATGTCTGTGTTTAATCTCGCTTTACAGCAGCAGTTTTCAGTTTAACTCGGTTAGGGCCGGTTTTGGTCCTAATATACCAGATTATTATTTTGTCAAGTTTAGCTGGCCCCTTTTTGGCCGAAATCAACTGTGATAGAACTTACATGTATAATGGGCTGAATATGAACATTTATTATACGACCTATGATTTCAGTTTACCATCCGTCTGTAACCTTTTTAGACTGAAAGGATTAGGAGTTGCTATAAAGTTGTGTAGCGACAAGAAACAGCTATTACAGATACAGTAATAATAATCTTACAAATAACAGTCTCCTTTGGTATAATAATCTTACAAATAACAGTCTCCTTTGGTGCTTTATAACTTGTGCAAAGTCTTACCAGAAGCCTGTTTCTCTATTTCTTTTTTCTGTTGTGTAACAACTGACTCTAATTCTTCAACTCTCCATCTTGCAGGTCCAAGTTCTGAAAATGAAGCTAATAATTGGATAGATTTAAAATAAATGCTTTATATGAATTCTCAAACTCACAATGTTCATCCACCATGTTTTGTTAAAATCAGCTGGACTGCTAGTAAATAATGACAAGATAAATCCGAAGGAAATCCAATCTTATCCTTTGGTTGTTATTCAAGTAGTAATTAGTAAACCCTCTGATTACGTAGCGTGAATCACAAAAGTGCATTGCAGTGCTTGCTTGGTGTATTAGCTTACCCATTAATCGTTCAAACCTAACAAATTAGTAAGTCCCAATTAATTTCACATTTTATACAAACTTCTGTAACATTACAGTAAAAGTGAGATTATCTGAATATTGTGTAATATTATGAGTATCAGTTATTTCTTGCCTTCCTATATTTGCTTTTACGTATATATATATTTACATTCTCTTATTACGTTTATAAACTTTTATAACTTTTGAAGTTTATAATATAATGTTTTAAAATTTGTTTCATTCTCATTGTTATTTGACATTCGCAATTATCAAGCATTAATTGAATTTAATGTTTCAAGTTTAAAACCTGACAAATTAGTAATTCGCACTTAATTTCACACTTTAAAACAAACGTCAGTAAGATTACTGTAAGAGTAAGATTATCTGTTAGATTATTTGTGAGATTTACTCTAGGCCTACTATCGTGTTATATGACAAGAATCAGTTATTCCTTACTCTTCTGTATTTACATTTATATGTATATATATATATATATATATTTACATTATCCTATCACGCTTATAGTCTTTTTATAATTTTTGAAGTTTATAACATAGGTTTTTAAACTTACTTTTGTTATCATTATATTATTATTTCAGATTTGGATTTTTCAAACATAAGTTGAATATCGTGTTTTAAGTTTCAAGATTATTCATTTTTCTATCACTGTTATTATTACTTATTTAATTTCCAATCTTTATTATTAATAGAGCTGCACAACGATTATAAAAATTAATTGCGATTAATAACTGGTCTGAACCAGTTAATCTTTGGTTAATCTTAGAATTAATCTAGCAAAAACCTGCCTATTCGAAAACAGATAATATAGCTATATATAAATCAATTATATTTGAGACAATTAGTGTTAACAGGATTACATGTTATGTACAATGTACCTAATTTACAATGTATTAACTATTATGAGTATGAAAATAGTCTACGGAAGTCTATAATTAAGCCAGCCAAGAGTTTAGGCAGCACTTTTGTTCAGCCTATTCACATTATTAGAATGAAGAGATGCTCTCTTCGTACATACAGTGGTAGTAGTTATCGTCTCCGACAGCTGGTGATGATTTCTGAGCGGTAGGACAAGAATTAGTTAAATGATATTTTAGTGATGATGTGCTGTGGTGGTAGGTAATTTCTTTCTGGCATATATTGCACTAAACTTTCTTGTTATGCTTCCAACCACATATGAAAATGCGCTACCTAGTACAGAGGACATTTTTCTGCTTTCATGTTCCATTAAAGTGTCAAACTTATATTAATATCATTCTAAGGCTGAAATATGAAATTGTGATTTTTTAGGAATGAAGGTACCTGTATAACTCCCCTTGACAAGTGGTTAAATTGAAACAAAAAATAGGCTGTAAAATATTAAATAATACTGAAATCACTTTTGTTGCTATTACCTAGAAACATGGTCAAACAGCAAACAAGATGGCCTCTTACAACTAAATCAACATGGTGCTTTTGTTTTTGCATTGTATAAATAATTTTTATGTTAGTGATTCACTTCATGTGTTCAAAGTTGAGAGCAAAATAATTATGGTTGCCTCTAATTGGTAAAAAGTGTTGCTTATCATAGTATTTATTTGTTAGCAAATTCAGTGAAACCTGCTATGTTAATGTTATATTGTGGCGGACGCCAGACCACAAATTTATTTCTTATATTTTATATACTTGTATATAATTACTTTCAAATATCGCATGTTGTGTCTGTTTTTATTATGTGTTTTACTTGCATATAATTACTCTTATATATATTTTGTGTATTTTGGTTGTCTTTATTATGTGTCTTATTGCTAATACTTAGTTTAATGCTTATGCTTGTTTAATGCTTATGATTGCTTTTGCTTAGTTTAATTAATTGTTAGTGTAATTAAGCCAACGTTTTAGCGAGTCTATTAGTCATTTATTTTTTTACAGTTTCTTACTAGGTTCTATTAGACAGTTTGGGAAAAATATATGTATATAGAGAGAGTGCTCTCGCAAAGAGAGCAGAGTAGTCACAGCTCCACAACTAATGGAAAATGCTTCGGAATAAAACAAATGGAAAACCATACTCACTTCTCTTACAATTTATGCAATATTATTGCAATCTAGATCATGCCTGAGTAAAAGTCGGCAATTCCTTTACAACATATTAAACAATACAAAGGAATCATGTCATGATTATCACCTCGGTTGAATTTTATTTGAAGATTAATTGGCTCAACTAATTTAGTCGTGTATTTGTATTGATTGCGTTAATCGGTTAATCAACGTGGTCATTGTGCAGCTCTAATTATTAATATTAATTAGTCATCTAACTATTTTCTGCTGACATTGTTCTGATCAAATTTCTAATTCAAAATACTACCATATTCTCTCTTTTTTAATTGATCTGTTACATAATGTATTGTCAGAAGTTACACATTATCTAATGCCTCCAAAGAAAAGAACCTGCAATGAATCATCCGAGGAAGTTCATTCCTTAGCTTAAACTGTGTTGTTAGAGAGAATGACTCTGTCAATTATCCGACAGAATCTTAAACTCTTTACAGCCTGCCAGTGTGCCTCCTCATAATCTTCAACTACAGGTTGGTGCCCCAGTGCTTCTTTGACACTATATTTACCTAAACTTGTTACGGAACAAGAATGATTATCACAAATCTATCACAAAATCTTATTTGTACTCCAAACAGTGATTACTGGAGCTTCGATGAGTGAAAAAGGTTTTATTTCTGGAATACCCCCAATCCAACAATTCTGCTGTTTCAATTTAAAGGTATTCAACTTCCAGTTCGGCATTCATTTGCATTGACTATCAACAAATATCAAGGTCAATTACTAAAAACTGTTGGTATTCACCTCCTAACATTTTGCTTTTCCCATCGACACTATCCCGAGTAGGCAGTAAAAATGGTCTATACATTTTCTCACCATTTGGTCAGACAAAGAACATTGTTTGCCTCCCGTGCGCTTCAACAATGTTTTAGCAATACGCCCTGGCATTTTTCAAGAATATTTTCCACAGCAACCTTTCATTGTTATTATTCATTAGATTTATTCAATATATTTTGATTTTTTTATTTTTCATATCATTTTTTATCAATTCATATATTTTGCAATCATTGTAGTAGAACCAACTTTATTTAGCCATTACTTGCTAATTATTTCATCTTTAAACAATTTTAATGATGTCATATTTTTGTGTAAACTATGTTGATCTGCGCAAACTGCCTTTCTCATAAAATGTTTTAGAGAATTTCAATTTTCATTGTCATGTAATAGACTTCATGTACAAAAGTCAAATCTTTGAGACATTAAATATTGTATACATTTTCGGTAGTTTATGTGCCTACTGGTAAACCTGCCATCTTAAAAATGAATAATGTCCTATTGTCTATCTCTTGTTTGGTGTGGACACGACTTATGTCCACAAATATTAAAAAACTTTTATTTCCTGAGCCACACCGGGTAGTACAGCTAGAATGAGCTACGGTTGTGCTCAAAGATTCCAGAACTTCCCATTAGAATCTTTTATCTGAAAGTCATAATTTCTTGTTCACAATTCAGATTAGTGAACATTCAATTTTTTTTTAACATAAAGTAAGTTTATAGGGCAGTAAAATACCTGTCTAAACTTAAGCTCACAAATGAACACTGATGATGGGTCTAAATAGGATCAACTAGTTGGCTTTTATATATAGCCAGCTAATGCATTCTTGGTATTTAGGTAGTAGCAAACATAAGAGCAGGATCATGTCTACATCAATTGACAAACTGCTTTAATCGCACACTAAATGCTGGCATTTCATTGTCCATTTGTAAGTTCAGAACCAATGTGAGCCACATTTTGTGACTCATGTGGCTTACTGTGGCTCACTCCTGAGCCACAGTGAGCCACATGAGTCATTTTGTGGCTCACTGTGGCTCAGGAAATGTTGAGCCACATTACTTAAGAGAGAACTGAGATATCAGTGTATTGCTGAAGTAGTTTATTATTCTTACTAATATTAGTATCGCTATTATTTTATTACAGAACTGGTTCTTCACAACCCAATGGCTGATATTAGGTAAACCAAAGCCTTCATTCTAAGCCAAAATATTATTTCTTCAATGATTCTTTCTACTGATGAGTCTTTATTTAAATATGGGCAGTTCCTAGTAATGTTGGTTTGTAAATTGTTTTAATAGACAGTTCAATGGCATACCCAGTAAAATATTATTATTATTATGGTTGTTACCATTAGTATTATCACAAACCAAATTTATTGGTATCTATAGCAAGATAGTTGCGGTTCATGCTGGCTCATTGGTGATGACGACAGTTCGGCTTAGAAACAAGAAGCTATGAAAATTAAACAGTAAAAATAACTACACAAACACTAATGCTATCATATGTTTTCAATAATCCATGTTACAATACTGGTTTTTCAATTTTAAAACATTGTGAGTATCTCATGAACTTTACAGAACCAAGATCATTGCTCATTAGTTATTATACTAGTTAATAAAGTGCCTCAGTGAATAGTTTCCGTGTGCGCATACAACATGCACACACTGAAACTACTGCATGTAGCCTCAACGCATGTTGTATGCGCACATTGCTCACATGTACTCATATATGCTTGTGATATATATATAAATTGTCGCTCGGTGTAATTAATCTTGTGTAAATGTAAAATCAACTGACTGTTTCTTTTACATTAGTAGCCATGGTGGGATCTCAGATTTCCATTCCACTAATAAGCGACAGACGTCTAGATGCTTTAGCCAAGAGTGGGCTGAAAAGGTCTCTGAGCAGACTGCCCTGTTCCACTGGCCGTGCAAAAGTTGTCTCACCAAGTCCTACAGCCGAAGCAAAATACCTGCTCAGCCTTATGCGGCAACAAAAAAACCTACGGTGCTAAGGGTGCAGGGATGAAGAAATTGTTTGTTGAAACTATCCTAGCAGGAAATGTCAACACCAGGGAAATGCCAAATGAAAGCAACACTAGGGACAACAACTAGTTGTGCTAAAGCCCTCAACCAGTCTTTCTCTGACAAAATGGAAAAAATTGATGTCATTTTGACTGATATGGTGCCCAACATGTCACTTGCTGAAGATTTTCTGACAGAAGAAACTGCCGCCCTGAAGAGTACGAGAAAGCAGAGACTGCGGAAGTTTGCCCCGTCAAACTGCCTGAGAAAGAAGTGAAAAAGGCTTTATTTGTGGCGTGCTAAAAGTCAGGCAGGCATTGAGCAAACTAGACTCAAATGACTCCAAGGACAAGTAGAAAATGGCAACATGTCCTAAACCAGACCAGGTCACATCAGGATGTGCCGAAGTGCGCTCGGAAAGCCGGTTGACAGCTGTTGGCTGGTGTAACTTTAGAAGACCATTTTAACAGCTAGCCTGATTTGTCTTACGCTCCCGTTCCGGTTCGATCCGACACCTAAAAAGCCTACTCTGAATATGTAGTTTCCTAAATTTATTTTCAAAACCGACTCTAAGGGCAACCCACCAACATGCTGTTGGAAGCCTCTCTTGAAAGCAGTTGAGCCAATTTAACATATGTTCGTCTGTCAGACTCAGCAGACATTTTAGAAGGCTGCTCTCGCAGGTTCAAATACGCTTGGGTTCAAGAAACTTGTCTTACAAGATGTAGGTTGTTTAGAACTGACTTGGGGGGCCAGTGCTGGATCAACCATACCAACCATCTACCTCCTACAAAAAATTGTAAGAGTGACCCATCTACTTTGTGGTTGATACCAGGTGCACTACAAACTTGCTGAGAAATCAAGTACTTGACAAGAACTCTCAAGACATGAAGGACTTGTTGAATAAAAGTTACAGCCACTGTCTAATGCCCAATGGAACCTGGCTGCCATTTTTTGCAGTCTTGCCGTTTCCCATAGAGCTACATGATGTAAAGACCAAATAGGTCTTTTTGGTGAGCCACATCAGCAAGATTGCCATCAGAGGAATGCCATAAGTAGTGGCACACTAATGCGCCAAAGAATTTCAGTAGCCTGTATTCTCAATAGACGGTCACCCACTGCCCTGGATAGGCAAGCATGAGCGTTTCTTGTTCAGTAAAATTTAAGTGGGGCAAAACGGTGGTGTTGACCAAGCAACCACCAGCCAAATAAACACCATTAACTACTGTCTGGTAACAATGATAGGGGTCTACCTAAATTGGCAACTGTTGGCTCCAAGCTTGAACTGTCAAAGACAAAAAAGAAACTAAGTTACATTACACTGTGCCTCAAGGTCATAGGTCAAAGCTTACACCTCCAAGCTGACATTACAGTCAGCACTTAAACAAGAGTTAAAGACCACCAGATGGATGACGAACTACCCCATTTCAGCTTAGGTGTTGCAACTTTAAGTGCAAATACACCAAATGTAGTGAGGCCAACCTGCCAATTCTTTTTTCCACAGTCATACAAAACTGGAAAAACTGGGACAAGCAGAGCAGTTAGCACAATTGTTGACCTATCATTAGCACTTTCACGTTTCATTCAGCACTTGCTATAAAGATGTGAGATGGACCTCTAAAGTGGAGTTTTCTATTTCCCTCAAGAAAGGGCCTGGCTTAATTGACAGCCTTCCCATTAGTTAGAACTGAAAAAAGAGGTGGCGGCCAGAGGCTAAGTCTGAGAGCTGCTGAGGAAATTATCCATCCAGCCGGTTGAAGGTGCCTGGAGCTCTCTGATGATGTTGTTTCAAAAGAGTACTACAGGACACAGAACACAGGGTTCTGCGTTGACAACCTTTCAGTGAATGCCATCATCAAACTGGACACCTACTACCCATCCCAAATTGATTACAGCCTTGATGCATTGCCTTCGGCAAATATTTCTGCACACTTGACCTGGTCGATGGCTACTAATAAGTACCCTTAATCACTAGGCAAGTTAGGAAGGTCTTGGGTAGACACCTCTGTAAGTGGAATGTCTTGCTGTTTAGTTTTATAATTTGGTGAGTGTGCTACATGGTTAGAATTAACAGACATTGCTGCTCCATTTGGATGACACCATTATATATGTCCGTGAGTTTAACATGTTTACAGCAGCTCAAGGAAGAGTTCCAGCATTTGAAGGAAATCGTGCTGAAGCTGAAGCTTTTATAAATGTAAGTTGTTCAAGTCAGAGGTGTATTGCCAAGGCCATGTGCTTAGCTCGAAATGTGTGTCAACTGATCCAGAAAAGATGCGCTCGGAAGTTGTGTCTACTGATCCAAAAAATATGCGAGCAGTCCAAGAATGGCCGAGCCCAAAGGGCTCAAAAAGCCGCATATTTTTTCAGATACAGTAGGCCACTACAGGCAATGTAAAACTAGCTTCACCACCACAGTACAGCATTTGCACAAACAGACTGACAATGACAAGAATTAAACTTGGAGAAAAAAAAAGCAGATTGCTAATGATGAGCTAAAAATCATATGTCTGAGGCCCTTGTACTGGGCTAATGTAATCTGAGCCGACCAGAATTTTTGAATGCCAGTGACGGTCGAGTTGGTGCTACACTCTCACATGTACAGAAACGAAACAAGAGGGTGATTAGCCTATTTAGTAAGACCCTGGCACCTACTGAAAAAGATTACTGTGTAACCCTAAGGAATCTTCTTGCCATGATAAAACTTGTGAAGCATTTTTGGCCGTACCGGTAAGGTCGGCCTTCTCTTTTGTGCACAGACCATGCAGCGCTCGAATGGCTATGTCAGGGGTAGAAGCCTTTAAACCAGATGGTTAGGTGGCTGGTGATCTCAGCCGAGTTCTAGTACCTGCTAGAACACCACACTGGACTCCGCCAAGGTAACGCTGATGAACACAGCTAACTGATGTGTGAGGACTACCGACAGTTCCAGCCAATCAAACTAAAAGACAATGACTCACAAGAAACCTACTATAGAGAGTCACATTTTAATGGGAGACTCAAAGAGAGCTCACTAGCGGTGCAAGGGGTAGCTAAAAACGCATAGGATTTTATCAGTCTCATGGGTCTATTCTTTGCCAGAAAAAATAGGGAGATTGTCCAAAACTCACCAAGGTCACCTTATAATTTTTTTAGCATGGATTGGGTAGTGACCCAAAGAAGTTCTAACAAGTTGCCAATTTGAATGCAAGCAGCGGACTGATGATTGGTGGTCACCATGTACCACGCCATCAATCAAGCGGAGGAACTGACACTTGATTGGCTAGAGCTGGGAGAACAGAAGCTCCGGTTTTTGGACTAATTGAGGCCTGGACAACTTTTTATGGCTAACTTTGGTGGTGCATGGTATGTCCATCAGCGCTTAGAAAATCAACCATTTGGTAGACTTGCACTCTTGCTCCCTTTGGGGTAGATAAATCGATCAGCTCACTGCGAGCAACTCAGTACCAGCGAGAAATGACAGACACTGTTATTGACCCATTAAAACCTGTGAGACATGACAAGCAACAAAGCACAGCGGCACAAAACAGCAAGCGGTTGGCATAGACTCTTTGCCAGGCACCCCTTACAAAAGGTAGCCATTAAGTTAATGGAACCAATTCTAGAAGCAATGAAGGGATAATATTTTAAACCTATTGCTCACAGATAACTTCATAAGATGGTAAGATACCATGGCTCTCCCGGAGGCCACGACCCCAGTAGTGGCAAGGACGTTGGATGAATAGATGTTCTGCTGAATTGCCCACAAATCATGAGCAGAGCAGAACCACGTTGCCAGAGCAGAACCACGCTAGCAAGAGAGCATGATTGGAGACAAAGAGCAAGATTGAGCTGTACCAACTCTGGCGAGTGGGAAAGAGTAATATAATAATGTGACGCCGTACTGCCTGCAAGCTAACGGTGTAATTAGACCCAATAACAGGCAGATGGGCGTTTCCCTGGGTGCACTACTGCTTATCCAATGTCCAAAGAATTATAATAAGTTTTTCCTAAGCCGATGAGTGCATACTGAGATACAGTGGACTTGGCCGAGAAGAGACGGCAAACCCGATGATGCTTGGATGAGAGTTGTAACTGCGTGATTAGCAGGACTTCAGCCATTGCCTACATAAGTCCATTCCTCACATGAGTACAAGGTTGAGACACTAAAGAAACGTGAAGAGGTACATGCCAACTTCCAAGAGCAGCAGAAGTCTTCGATGAAACTCCACTGTATACACAAGGAAACTTGATATGGCTCTTTACCAATAGAAAAAATATAAGAGACAACCTTTTTTGAACTGCACCAGGTCATTAAGGTTTAGCTAAACCACACTTGTTTGAAATAGCGCAAAAGTTAGTCTTTCACTCAGAGCCAGAGCAAGCTGATCATATCCATGCTTTTCAAAAAGGCTAGGTTGAACACCAGCTACCTCGAACGAGAACAAACATTAAAGAGGCCAGAGCCAAAAGGCAGAGGGTTCAAACTGTGCTAACAACTAAGTTACAGTGGGCAAAACAAAGCACAGAGGTTACCATCCACCCAGATCTCAGACAAAAACGTGAGGCCTGGCTAAAAAAAACTCTGAAGTTAGCTGGAAGAAGTGCAATGTTCTGGACAGCCAGCCCAACCCGCAAGTATGGCGTAAACTGGGCTTTTCTGCCCTGAGCAAAGAGCACCTAGAGTCACGGGGCAGAATCTTCAACCGACTTTGCTCACTTGGCAGCCATATTTGTATAGAGAGCAGGCTTGTGTAAACAAACATTTGAATTAGGAAAACAGTGACAAAGGAGAGGCAGCAATCTCTGGGATTTAGTGAGCCAAGACTATTTGATTCTTTACCCTTCATTGAGCCGGTTCACTTAGAGACACGGGAATTTTTGCATCACAGCTACAGCTACCGATATACCTTCTAACAAACCTGTCAACATGGCTCAAACATGGCTGTCTTGAAAAAATGTTGAGCCTGTTAGAGTTTATGAAAACATGGAATGACGAGCTTTCGGCAGGCTTGTTAGACTCAGACAAGAAGTCTGCATTTGTATTGTAAAACATAAGCTCAGCAAACTTGGATTAATCGGTGAAACTAGCTAGCAACAGAAAAAAAGAATGTTCTAGCAAAGCTGCCTCTATAGGCAAATCTTTTTACAGAGAGACACTCATATCAAGTCACACCTGGTTGACACTCAGCCTATAGCTAACAAGCCGATACCTGATCAAATTGTTCTTTTCAACGATATGCGGAGCATGCAGCAGAGTGAGCTAACTGAGTCACCCTTCTAAGATTCACAAGGGTTTCAACTGCCTAATAGAAATAAGAGGAGCTGAGTTGGCCGAGCCAGTGCGGACTTAATGTTTACTGAAGAACTGTTGGGTTGCCGTCCTCTGCAAAGATACCGTCTTCAAGGCAACTCATTGACTTGAAGAAATTGCATGCTGAACTAAAAAAAGAGATTATCTCTACAGAATGCTATATCAGTGATAAAATCTGAGATTCGTTTATACCATTAGGTTATAAAAGATCAACACTTGTGACCTGTGTGGCTTCACCAGTAGCAACAGAAAATACCGGCAACACTTTTTCTAGCCAACACTTTATTAACGTAATTGGGAGCAGGTTTTTCGTGACCAGGTCCTGTCACATCAGAGAACACGCAGAGGCTCCTAATGTAAAAGCATTGTGTACACGGTGGACAAAGCCAAATGGCGGTTATGGTGGACAAGAAAAATAGTGAGGTGGCAAGGCACCAAATCCAGGGCTGACTGCCATGCCGATTCTGTGACCAACGTCATTATTAGACGAGTGTTGGTACACCAGGAAACTCAGCAGCAAGTGAGGAGACTTGACTTATCGAATCAAGCCAACAAAAAGTCAAATGAAGCTAACAACGAGCCAAATAGAGCCAACATAAAGCCAAAGTACCAAGACAATATCGGATGGAGACTAACTATAACTCAGGTGAATTCAAAGAGAAGAAAATAATGGGAAGCCATAAATAGCTACAGTCACTTTGCACGATGTTCACTTGATGCACACAGGGTTCACATTTACTCAAATTTATTTCCATGAAATAATTTAAGATCTTATTTTTAAAACCAGTTAGTTGCAGATTTATGAAAGTTTGCAAAATGTAGAAATTATGTGGCAAGTCACTGCATATTCCAAAAGTATGTTTCAATATATTACGTCTAAAGTTTATCCAATGTGTACAGGCGATCAAATTACTCTTCTTGCAAAGTTTTCAAAAAACAAATATACGAATGTCTAAAACTGCTTTATAATTAAAAACCAGTTAGTTCCAGAAATAACTGGTAATGCAAAAAATATGTTTGTTAGTGAAAAAAGGTGAAAATCTGGCTTATTCATTGAAGTCATTTCAATCAAATTGCCAAGCATCACTGTAAATAAACATTTCAGGACTTTTGTTAAACATGATAATACAGAACAACATCAAACATCAGTGTAGATGAATCTTTTTATGGTTAGCAGTCGTTCTGGCTTTCATTTTCTTTAGCAGATCTATGATCTAAAGTTTCCTCATAGAAGCGAATAGTGCCGAAAAAACTGCGGGAACAAATATGGCATGGTGGTTTTTAAAAAAACTCGCATTAAATTTTTTATTCGTTTCGAGAAATAACTATTTATTAATTTAATTTTTGATGCAAGATTTTTCAAGCAAATTTGATAATACAAAGCACAACTTAGTTTTGCCAAAATTAACTATTTATTTCAGTTATTATGTGAATTATCTTAAAAAATGATTTTATCCTATGATGCATAATTTAATTGTATGCACAACTTAACATACAGTCAGAGTCACGAACCAAAAAATATTAAATACTTTTTTCGTTTGTCAAAAGCAGACAATGTTTAATATGTGCTATTTATTTTAAACTAGTTTAATTATTGTTTCCATGAGATAAATGTTTGACATTAGTAAATTTTTTAGATTGAACTAAAAGTTTGGTAGCAAAAGAGTTAATCCAAGAGACTTGCAACTTATTTGTTTCTAACCATTAGGATTATTTGTTGGGCTAAACTGTCGTCACACTAAAGTTTATTGTGGAGATAACTAGGATTTTAAACCAAAGATATTCCTATTAGATTTTATATTGGAAATAACTGATGTTTGCTTTAAAAGATTTGTATCAGGCTAAAGCTTGTGGTCACACTACTCCATCATAGCCAAAATATTGAATTAAAAAAATTATGGAAGTAGCTGGTTTTGGAATTGAACTTTTTATATATGAAAGAAGTTAACCAGCAGTTTACTTCACATTTATTGCCTGTTCTCATCTGTGAATTTGATGAATAACATCCTGCTAACCACATAAAAGGCTGTTGTGTAGGGAGTGATATATAACTAAAATTATAAACTAATTAAACCAACTAAAATTATCCTTATTTGATAAGCTAAAGCGCTATGATGAAACACTGTCAAAACAGCATGGGATGAAGTAAACTGACACATAAACAATTGTATAATTTATGTTGGATTCAGTTTACTCTGTAAACTATGCCTCACAAATACATTTTTTTATTTTTCAACAAGGAGCTAAATTTTAATAAAAAAGTGGAAGGGTTTTCTGTTCTTTCAAAAAAACTTTCAAGTTTTTTTCACAACCAATTTTGCTGTGAAAATCATAAAACAGCTATGTCTCAGCAAAAATGTATACTCATGCAAAAGTTAGGAAAACCTTTATTTTAAACATAGTACAGCGATTGTTAAAAGTGTTGGCGAACAATTTGGAAAATTGGGCGCCAACATGGCGCCCAATTCCAATTGCATTTGCAATTGGGCTGCTCACTAGCAGCCCAATTTGGAAAATTGGGCTCACTAGCAGCTACGAATGTATTTCAACGGTTTTAAAAAGACTTTTAAATGTAATTTTGATCTTCATTTCTGTAGTAAAACCTAAAATAAAATTTTGAGGGTCTTTGATATTACCTATTTTTGCCTTAAAGTTAAGCTAATAGTTTATAATTTGTCAGAATCAAAAAATTAAACGCATTTTTAATCCACCGCCAGTTAAAATTATTAAATATTAAAGCATTTGACAACTAATTTAACTTATATAAATTTTGCAGCTATGAGATATCTTTAGTGTTCTAGAAATTTTTCAGCTTGCTGTATTTTCTTCATAACAATCATACCTTGTTCACAGAAGTATCTATAAGTGGGGTCAGGCAGCGTTATAAGATCATTGATTGTCTCTCCATTACTACTTCTGAGTGTCAACAGCTCTTTCTGTTGCTCTGCTGTCACACAGGTCAGCAGTAGTCTTAATGCTTCAGTTTTCCCTTCTTTTGCTGCCCAATGAGCTGGTGGATGTCCAGAGCGACCTGGTATGTTCAAGATTTCAAACCTGTGCTCAGGTGAAAGATTTCCTAGGAGGTACATTATCATAACAGTGTCACCATTTGCTGCAGCCTCATGTAAAGGTATATCACCATATTTATCCTTATGCTTCATCACCTCATAGAACTGCAACAAAGTAAATCCAGCTAACATACACTTCATGGTTTCTATATCGTTCTGTTCTGCTGATCTTACTGCTGGTGTCCAACCATTTGATCCTTTACAAGAGAGCATTACTTCAAATCGATCTTCAACACTCGTATTCTTTAACACTTCTCTTTGCTTCTTCTGGTTCTCTGTAGGCTTGTCACAATAATTACTCATCAGTTGCTTTAGTTCTGTGCTGTTGGCAGCCATGATGAAGTTAGGTCAACAATCAGCTAACAGCTAGCTGTCAGGTAGTACATGTATTAAACAATGCATGAAGCGTAAAGCGTGTGCAATACTAATAGGTGTAACAAAGACTGTTCCTATATGAATGTATTATAGATATCTTGTTTGTGTAAGTATTTCTATTGTTCCTGTGTATTTATTGATTACAATAACCTTATCACATGGTTATGCTTGTTTAATCATTGTTATTGATCTAACATATCAGTTTTATCTAAGTAATATTGTATAATCTGTATATAATAATTCCAATGAGCCCGTTAACTTGCAATTGGCAAGTAAATAAATTTAATTAGGTGCATATTTAGAAATACCAAGCTGTGATTCTGCAATCAAAAATTTGACGTGGTGTTCACATATCTTTATTGCAGACATTATACTTTTAGCATAGAATGTTTTTAGCAAAGTGGCAAGTCATGAATAGTTGTTTTTTAAGCTTTTTGAAGTTGGTAAATCATATTTCTATTATGCAGAGAGCTTGTGATGCACAAGAAAATAATTCTATATGTGCGCTCATTTAAGAATGCCAAGCTGTACTTTTACAATCCAACATTGGAAATTGTGTTTACAGGTATTTATTGTAAATGTCATACTTTTAGCATTGACTTTTATTAGCGAAGTTGCAAGTAATGGATAGCTGTGTTTGAGGTTTTTTGGAGCCTGTAATTAATATTTCTATCAAGCTGTGAAGTTGTGCCTAGCTAGCAAATTAATTTAATTGCACATGTATATAAAAATGGCAGGTGGTAGTTTACTGACAAAGCCATTAAAGTTGGGTCCACGAGTACTTATTATGCATGTTATACTCTTTAGCATAAGATTCTATCAACAAGGCAGTAACTAGTGCATGCTGGTTTTTGAGACATTCAGTAATTAGCAAAAACGTTGCCTGTCAAATTAGTAACCAAGCCCATAGCGTTATCTAGCTAACCTTTAATCTACATCAGATAGCTACTTTTAAAACTGTATAGTTGCGCAAAGGAAATTAATTAATACAGTACCCGATTATAAATGCTACCTTTTAATATTTTATTAATTTATGTGTTGTGCATAACATGTTGTAAACTGACATGTTGCAAACAAATACGGCTGGGATTCCACCAGTAAATGATATTTTTGTGGGTTAATTTGTATTTTCTAGTGTAATTTCATTTGCAATCACAATTTGTAATTACTTTGTAATAGACATCTGTGTCACAGCACCTTGGGTAAGTAATATGCATTAATATGTACCTTTGATATCTGCAGGAACACTAACCGATATATCACTTAACTGTTCTTTATATTTAGGATAAGTTATATGTGTTTTTATCTGTTTAAACTTCTTGGTCTTTATTATAATAAGAGCATTGTTGGCTTCTCCATTCAAAAGCATGCTAGGAGCTTTAAAAAAAAGGGCCGCGCAGTAATCAAACCTGGCTCTCAGATTTGAAAGTAAGCGCGCTGCGACTGCACAATTTATACTGCAATACTGAACAAATATAGGTTATGTTGTATGTGCAAATGTTTTAAGAATGCAAAATATGCATTTAACAGACTATAATTAAACGCTGGAGCTGCGCTCTCTGGAAAAGAAATATGCATGTCACTTTATGTACAGTTGCCTTCTGGGTAACACTACACACATATGAACCAGCAAAATTTAAAAAGTTTTCTAGTGCTACAAACAAGAATCAAAGTATTGTGCATATTATTTTTGCTAAAGTCTGTTTTGTTTCTTTTAACTAGGTTTATAAAGAATATGTGAAGCTGTCTATTTGACCTGACTGTGTAAACCTGTGCAGTAATGATTGAATTTGAGAAAGAAACAATAAGTATGACTTATTTTGTAACAACAAAAAGAATTTCTGAGGTGTTATAGAAAACAATTCAAAAAATTTAGAGATTTCGAAAAAATCATAATTCCAGCATTTTTAACATGAAAACAGTAGTATACATATAGATATCAAAAATTTTCAACACAGTAGTGTGTTGTATGGAAATACTTCGAAAACAAGATACCAGCAGGGAATGTAGCCAAACCGCCGTACAAGCATATAATCCGTACAAGCATCGAGACGCCTAAGAGACATCAAAAGATTCTCTAATTTGAAATGTCAGAATTAGAATACATCAATCTTGGAAACTGATGAGTCAACACCGTCAACACCCCCTGTGGGAACCGCCAAAGAATTTGGGAGTAATTATATCTATCCACCCATCACCAAGCACTACCAAAAATAACTGAACTTACCCTCACCCTAAGCCAGTATTTTTCCATGACATATTACGGTGCTGACGGAAACAATACTATGCAATCCTAACAATCCATGTGACGTATCCAAAGACAGTGTTCCTTCCAATGGACTTACTCCTACAACATAGTATATGATACGAACATTATATATACCCGTCCTCAGGCTATCCTAAGTGCCTATAAAAGCTAGCGTTTTTTATTAGCTCAGCCTCTTTTGACAGTGACTCTTGTAGACGTACAAGACGAGCTTAAGAGCACATACAGCTGTTGGCGTAAGAGATTTATGTACTACTTAGCGTTTTTGCTACTTGTCATCTATCTTATATTTTAGAATTTTGCTACTTGTGTATTGGGTTTTGGTTCATAAGAATAAAGTATAATTGATTATCATAATTCACCTTTAACATTCAACATAGCTAGGCTTGCACAAAGATCTGGGTCAAGTTCTTAGCAACCATTACCTAAACATAATAAATCACATTAGCATAGTTTAGATTGAAGTGGAACTTGTAGTCATTAATCATTGATGTTATTGTGCTGTCAAGTAAGTCAAATACTTCGATAACACATATAACAAGTGTAAAGGTCTGTACTAAACCTACATTTGCTGAACCCATACATAATATTGTGCACAAAACATTCTAAGCGCAAAATAAGCAACATGTAACATGCAACTCCGACAATGTGTACCAAGCAAACCAGATGTATACCACACCCATCATACATAGCACCTTATGCATGAACATCCTGTGTGTACTACACTTATGCTATATACCAACTATTTTTGTTATTAAAAACCATTGAAATAGTGGTGTTTCTACTCAAACCTTAAGATGGTTTTTCAAAATATTGACGGTGTGTAAGCGCAACACTTTTAGATATTTTTGAGAAGCATTATTTTGCAAACTACATGTATATACCGAAAGCAACGATAATAATACCTACAGCAGAAATTAACTGTACCAACTACAGAACAGTGGACCAAACATTTTTAACAAATATATTTGAGTGTTTGAAGATCATCAAAGTCATCAGACTTGTACATCTAGTTTTAGTGTCTCGGATTCCTAATTTGGAAATCTTTACAAAAAAGTGTTATTGAGTTTTAATAAGCAAATAAATAATTTTCTTATTAAAGCAGTTTTTAAATAAAAATTCTCTTGATGGCCAAAAAATCTTATAGCTTGTAGAATAAACCAATTTTAACATCAACCATTTTACATGTTACCATTGCATTACTTCCAATTTTAATGCCCCAATTTTAAATGCATATCATTTCTGAAACATACAATTACATTTCAACATTTTAGAAGTAAAAACATACAGTTAGATTTTTACAGTTTAGAAGTAAAAAATGAGCAGCAAGGTTATTAAATATTTGCTTTCAAAATATAGATGTGAAAACACAACTTCACATGAAAAAAATACGGAATATTTTTTTATGTGAAGCTATGTTGTGAATGTTGAAAAAATGTTGTACAACTTTTACAACATTCTTTTACATATTTACCAAAATGGAAGTATTCCAAAATCTCGAATAATTTATTATTTCTAGTTTTGTCTTTATATGAAATAATAGTTTTTTTGTAAATACAATCAATCTTTTGTTAGCCATTTTCAACTATCATAAATTTATAGCTTTTGTTTTAAAACACAGAATTCCGGCATGAAGTGTTTATAACCTACTGATAATTTTAAAGTTTATGTGTTCAAAACCACTCGATATTCAAACACAAATTATGCAGGAGCTTTATTTCATATGCTTGCATGTAGCGGTGTGGTATCTGGCTAGGATCGATGATGATATAATAATCTTGACATTTAGAAACTCTTGGCTAAAACTTGTGGCATGGGAAAGCAACTCCTTATGTCAAAATCTAACCTCATTGAGATATTTGCTAGTCAGCATATTAGTAATTGTAAAAGTAGTAGCTAACTCACTGTTCACACTTTTAATATATTTTATCATATTCTGTACTTAATTATAAACCTTGCATTTAGCTATGATTAACATAAAGTATTAAAATAAAAAGTAAAATGATCTAATTGTTTAAAATGTACCACACTCCTCCTGAGGAGGTTTTATGTGTTAATTATTAACTAGCTATAGCACATATAACAGCTATACTGCTTTTTTTCTCAAATGAAATTTCTACAAATAACCATCTGGTTAACAAGGCTCTCTACGGTAGATATGAAAAGACAATTCCTAAAACCTCCCATATGTACCTCAATGAAGTGTTTAGGCTCATAAACACTTTATCCCTTAATTACATAAACACATATTTATAAAGTGAAAGAACAGAAAAATATTTAACTTTTTTCATATACATACACATACATACAATTAGAAAACATTTTTAAATATTCATGAAGTTATTTGTTTCAGTTTTTTTCTACACAATAATGTTTTTTACTATAAATTTTTAGGTATTTATTTTTAAATATCTTGCATATACACTTTGAACTTTAAGACATATATTTTGGCATGCAATGTTTATGTTTTACAGCAAATTTAAAAGTTCACCAGTATTAAATCACTCAATAAACAAACACAAATTATGCAGGTGCTTTACACAGCCTGCCTGCAGATGTATCTGACTGCAACTGACTGTAGATAATAGTATTCATGTTTAGAAATTATTATTTAATGTCTGTTGCATGAGAGTGCGACTCCTGATGTCAACCTGTAACTTCCATGACATATTTGCTAGTCTACATATTACTATTAGTTGGAGCGGTAGCGAACTCACTGTTAAAACTTATTATCTCTCTTATCATGTTTTGTGATTACTAGTTACCTTGAACTTGGTTGTGATTAACACAGAGTATAGTATTGAAGCCAAAAGTAAAATACTTCAACAATTCGAAAGCTAGCACAGTCATTCAAAAAAGATAGCATATGGTAATGATTGGCTATTAATACCAATTAACTGTTAACTAACTTTTAAAAACAGTTTTAGAGGTAGTTTATTCGCTGCGCTTTCTTAGCACACTTTATTAACTTTGCCAAACTGCCGGAATGCCAAAGTACTTGCGATGCAAAATTTGAGGCATTCCTACTCAAACTCTATTGTAATTGAACATAGAACCAATCAATGTGTTTAAATTTAAGTTTAAATATTATAAACAATTTTCTCGCTGACCTGTCTTTGATGAAATTCTCACTTCACTTGATTTTTTTGCAAAATAGGATACAATAACATAGGTTAATGGTATGTCCTGGACCCACATGCCTGCAACACAGAGAGTTATATAGATACAGTGAAACTATCATGATCATTTAGACAAAAAGGTACAATAAACCAGTGGTTCTGCTTTTATAGAACATTTTCAATGCATCATAAAGATAGGAGGTGAAAGAATCTACAGACAATTATGATGAAACCTTAAATTTGCCTTTTGCTGCAAGAAACTTGAAAATCATGTTTTGTCTAATTTGTAATATTTTGCTTAAACACTCAGTTAAAGCTAAACTAAATACCGAACAAAAAATAATCCTTCCAGTATTGTAGGTTGAATTTCAACTACTTGGAGTTGCACCCTCCATGTAAACATTCCACTGCCAACCAGTGCCAGTTTACCTACACAATTATTTTTTTTACAAAGTCAACCATAGTAATTGAGTATGATATCTTATTGATCGCTCCTCAAAAATATTTGTTGGAAAATATTTTTTAATTTTTCTTATTTGACACCTATGTTTGTTCTTATAAGTGTAGGAGTGATTGTTACTAGTTATTTTATGAGGGTAAGACTAGTTCAGACAGTCTATTGTATTTCATCAGTAGTATTAAAGGATAGAGGGTAGTGCAAACAAAGGGAACAACTGAGTGCCGATTTACACTGTAATACTCTTTGTCTCACTTGTACTCTCAGGGATTAGTTTTGCGATCATATTCACCAAAGACTGGAGAAAAAGTGTATATGTCAAAAAAAAGCAGCTATCAGATGCTGCCAGCAGTGTTCTGAGCATTCATGACTGACAAATAAGGAAAGATCGGAAATTCTTTTGACTGTTTGATATTGTCACTATACTAATTCATTGCCTTGCTAATGGTAACCACAGCTAAATATGTGGTCTATTGTCATTAGTGTCATGAATTTGTGAGCAGTTTCATTTCTGAGACATAGCCCGTCGTTTGCCAGGAGATTGTTCATTGGCCTTTTTTAGTAAAATATGTTTAAATGTTAACTGTTGAGTATATCATACTGATGTTATTTATATCATATGTCGATTAAAAGTAAATTTTTTGTACAAAATTTTTTTATGAGCATTCAACTAGTTTATTTATATATTTGCTTATTTTTATATTTGGGTAGTAGGTTTGATTTGGCTGGTACCTACTTTTGTAATATCCACAACGCCAGGGGGTAGACAAATATTAGACGGGTGGCAAGCTCCTAAGAAGACATATCAAGCATTAGAGTTTTATACCATCTGGAATATCCGAAGGATTTGATTGGTGCACACCAAGTTTATTATGCAAAATTGAAAATCGAAACCATTTTAAACTTTACATCATAAGGAATGTGTGTGTGTGGTTAAAAAATACAGAAACAATAACACAGCTGTAAATGTGTTTAAATGTGACATGATTAGTAATAAATGGCTAGATGAAATCTGTTCTGCTTCCAACAATGGGATAAAATTATTTCATTTATACAAAGGTAATACAAACTCAGAGAATGGAATAAAAATCCTGAGTATATTATTAACATTATTATTATTATCCTGAGAATTATTATTAACAGATGTACATAGAGAAAATGAAGAGGCCTATGTATGAAATAGATTATTGTTGCCATAGAAGCTATTCATAACAGTTTTGAATGCAGCATTACTGGTACGAATGTAAAAATGAGACTTCATAGTTAAATACATCGCTGAATCATAAAATGATGAACAATATTTTTGTCTGGCTGAGCAAAAAAAACAATTTAAACTGTTCATTTGTAAAATTCAAAGAAAAAATATGTAAGATTATAAACAACACATATACCGTAATGAACTTTTGTAATGAGTGCTCATAATGAACTCAACACACGTCTGTTGATGAAAAGAGATTCTGCATGTCAAGGTACTATATCCATATAGCATGCAATAACATGCAAACAAACTTGTGACGATTTTTTAATGAAATTGATAGAAGATAGTTAGTTATAAAAGTAATTACATGTAGCTTTTATTTAAACAAATGAAAAAACTAACGTAAAAAACTGCAAATAAAGAAAACAGGCAGTTTTATTTGAATTCAATGATTGAGGCACACAAGCTGTTTAGTGCATAAGCCGGTTAAGAGAAGCATAGAGTTTAAAATGACTTTTTTTAAACCGGAATGCGGCTCACAGAAAAACTCACATTGCTAATAGGCTTCTCCATTGCGATTGCTATAACTCTGAAGAAAAATATGGCACACCCCAGCAATCAAACTGGGTGCATTCAGATACAGCAATGCACAGTCAAGGGAAGTTGATCGGTAGCTGTAATGAGTATGAGCAACTATCTTACCTTAGCAAGCAAGAGAGTTGCGAGGAGTGGTTGGTTAAATGGTACATGTAGCGCAAGTTGTACCTGCTTAAAACAAACCAAGTTTTCAAGTTCAATCCCATTACCAAATTTATTTTTCATCACTCGATTTGAATTGTTATAATGAATCAAAAGTACAAAAAGGTGAAAAGAAAGAAAAAGCTAAAACACCAAAAACAAACACTGATATTTGTATGTATATATAGATTGAGTGCTCTACGCTAATCTCTTTTATAAACAATAAAAAGGTAGGAAGTGGGTTTTTGAGAAAAAAAGTATTTACAAGAGCGGTTGAAGTAGTTGAGCCACCACTAAAGATAGCCAGCTAACCAAAAAGTTCTTGTCTGAGTACGTTGGACATTGGATAACCGAGCAGGAAAAGTGATAGAGCTTTGCAAGAAAGATTTGTATAGAAAAGAAATGTTTTCCTATAGACATTTAACTAGCTGCACCCCTGTTTTAAACTTGTGTCTGTGTTATAAATATTGTGGTATACACACATATCTCACATAAAAGCCACGAACACTTGCTATTACAAACCCATAAAGACATGGGGTGATAATTAAAGTCCTCAGACTTTCAACCAAACAGAGCCACAGACTTGCCAAAATTTAAGTTTGTTTCACACATAAAAATAAGTCTGAGATATTGATAGTTGAATAAAACTGATCTATACTAGCTTATGAGCAGTATCATACAACATGAGTGTTGCTATATTTATATTTGTAGTTGACTTGATCAATTGGACAGGCTGGACAGTGGATTTCACCTCTGCGTATTTTTTCAGTTTGTTTAATCAACCTTTCCCTGTCAGCAGTTTTTAGTTACAGCTCTGGTGAGCAGCAGTAGAAGACATTTTATTTTACAGTAATAGTCACTGAGCTGAGATAGGTTCGCTTATAGTCAAGTCCCTCTTTGTCTCAATACAGAGTTGAACAGATATTTTAATACTTTATAGTAAGTAATGTGAAGATAATTCTGTCTCTATACAGAAGCTGGTTTTCACCAGAAATTTAAACAATCAGGTTGTTACAGTAAAACTAAATGGAGAAATTTATTGCAGCAAGACAACTCTACTTTTAAATATTGTGATTAGTCTATTCATTTTCTGTCTCTCTTTTGCAAAAAGCCATATAAAATGAGTCTCTTAAACATAGACGTAATTATCCAGCGTTTATTTAGCTAACAACATTAATGGGGACCTGCTATCAAAGTTGTCTTCTCATCAAAAGTTAACTTAGACAAGTAGGGTATAAAATTTTCATGAGTTAGCAGTTTTCCAATAAGACAAACATTGAGATAACTTGTGCTTTTTTAAAAGCAGAAAATCTGAGTTTTTGCCAATAAAAAATTGCGTGGCAGACAAACAAAAGCTACATTTAGTCATTTGCAAGTACCTTGCAAAACACAGAGTGTAGAATTATAGCAGGTGTCATGGTGAGTGCAAAAAAGGTAAGAAGACAATTGATGTTTTTGGTTGAGAATTTTGTTCCTTTCAGATATATTTTGCAGCTATTTAAAAGTAGTCAAAAACACATCAGCATTCAACCTGAGATTTTTCCATTTACATTTGCAAAATGCAAAAAAATGAGTAGACAACTCCATGCTTGGCATCCATTTCTTTCCGAATGCTAAAAAGTTTTTACTGTTTTAAGATATGTCGGTTGCTTAAACTACACAATGTCTGTAAGTTAAATAACTATCAGATACTATGAGAAAACATGGCACATCATGAATGTCAAATTATCCCAATTTTTTTATTGGCGCCTAGTCACTAGTTTTTTCTCCAAAGTAGGTGGCCATTAAATAATACTGATGGACTAGTTCCTCCACAAGCACTTTATTGCAAACAGTTACTATATTTAGATTAAATGTTTACATAATCCTTAGTCAACCAATACTTTATATATTTTACTAACGTATTGCTAGTTCACAATCAACCTTTAGGGGTAGTATGTGAAAACATGTAGTGATACTTTCAAATCATGTAGAGTATACAGAATGGGTTGCATTAGTTAAGTATAGGGTGACTAAAATGAGGTCAATAAAGTGGCCAGTTTACTTGAAGTTAATATGTAGCAGATGTGAGGCTAACCTTGTGGCAATTCAGTTGTCTAACTAATTTTCTAACCGACTTTTTCAAGATTTTAATGCATAGTGACACGTATTCTCAAAGCATGACAGCTGGAAATTTTACTGTTATTATATATTTTTTGTAATATAAAGTTTTGATTCCTCTACATTTGGTATAATGACCACTTTGATATCACAGGGCTACACTGTGTTAACACCTAAATTGCTAACAAAGTGCCACACTGTGTTAACACTTCTAGTGTTATCAAAGTGATATACTGTGTTAACAATTTTAGTGCTAACATAGTGCTATACTGTGTTAGTATATCTAATGTTTACATAGTGTTACACTTTGTTAACACTTGTAGGGCTTTTTACTAATAAAATATGTCATCATCATAACTTATAATGCTTTACGTTCATTCACCAGTTATAACATCGAATGCATTTGTTCGATTTTTTAAATGGCAGGGTTCAACATTTTCTTGCAAATATCTTGTGATTTTCCATGAAATGCGTGAAGAGCCTTATTATAGCTCTTAGGCTCAAATGAAGAATACAAGCTCTGCCACTCTGTGTGTAAATTACGATGCATGTCTAACTTTGTTGACAATAAATGACTAAAACATTCCTACTCAAATCAACAGTCAATTTTGTTGGAACTAGCAAATGCTTTTTGTTTTATTGTGATATTCATAAAGGTTTGAGCATTTAAGACTAGAGCTACGACTATTTCTGTCATTATTGTTATTATCATTATACCATTATGATTCTTTCAAATTTGGTTTAATTTCTATTTTGCTATCACAGCTCTACACTCTGTTAACAACCCTTGTCTTAGGTCTCTCACACATTATCAGATTAGTTATATGTCATTGTGATTAATTATAATGTATTAAATTTATTCAACGAGTCTGATGTCAAGTGCATTCCTTGGACTTTTACTGTTTGCACTAACATTTTATTGCAAAACTATTGTAATTGTTTTATGGAATGGCCATGAAGCATGTACCTTGATTTGTGGACGCCGTTTGGAAAAGTAAGTGCCTTATTCATCTGAATCATGCTAGGCATGTCAAATTGGGCTACCGCAATATGATTTCATCTTGCCTGTACAAGTTAATAAACAATTCTGATTGTGCTGTCTAATAAATTGCTGCTTTATTGTGATAGACTAACAGATTTGAGCCCTAAGAGCCAGAGCACCTAACCTCTATGATTAAATAGCAATATTTCATTGATATGGATTGTTTTAAAGTTTAAGAGTGGCTTGCGCCAGGTAACACTTTCTTGATTAGTTGTGCAGGTAGTAAGTTGCTGGTTTGGTCATCCATTCCCCACACCCTAACCCCATCTAACAGCTTTAGATAACAGGGTCCGCTGTTTGAGAATTAAGATGATAAAAACAACTAAGTGGCTCCAAAAACTGCATGCTAAAACAAGGCTAAATATTAATTATGTTAACAAACATCAGATAAGTGACTGCTTAGGGTTTTATCTTAATTGGCTAGCCAAAAGCCTCAATTAACAACACTGATGTCGGAAACAAACTAAATTATTGAGCACTCATTTATTCAGCTAAGCATTGCAAAACTAATCTAATCATAACCTTTGTCTCTCAACATGCTTATGACCGTTATTCAGTAAATACATTCAAGTTAAAATTATTTATAAGAGTTCAATAATAAGTACAGTAAGTGCTCCTACAACAACAAAGTTTTATTCCGGGAACCTTTACGTTGTAGGTTATATTATGTTTGTGTTATAAAAATACAATGCGAAAAATACATGTAAATTACCGATTCCATTTACAGAACTTTTCAAACACACCCGTTTGGCCATATAAAAATGGAAAAACTTGACATAAATTTTTATCTAGTTGGCTGTACCGTAACTGCCGAATTATTGGTTTGCACAACAACTTTTTTCCTTTTCGGATCAATCTCATAGGTTTCATAGACTATGATTGCCGTAATTTTATAATAAGTTGATGGGAACACATATCTTTCACTGACGTTTACTGACAACGATTTGCTTGTTTTTTTTCTGAATAGCAAAGACAATTCTGCAAAGAATAACTGATAACAAATATTATATACGCTTACAATAAAGTTAAACAAAAAATAGCTTTACTATAAAAAATTAGTACTGATGGATCATAATTTATTTGTATTCAATGGTCATGGTTAGAATGGAAAAAACTTTTGAAAATGCTCCAACTTGTGACATTCGCATTGGTCTGCCGACACTGCAACGCTCTAATTTTTTAGTGTATTGGGAGCTCTGAAAGTCTTCCATAAAAATCAATGGGTGGTCTGATTAGCGTCGTAGTTCTTTATTAACTATTGTAAAGGTTCTGTGCAATCTTCCCTTTTCCTCCACTAGTACAAGGCTTGGTGCGTTAGTTTATACATATATTTCTGCTTAGTCCATAAGTTGTACAAGAATGATCAAGTAACATGCAATGAACATGCCCAGAACAGCTCTGCTCTTCTAGAAAAATGTTCGAGCTTAAATAGCTAGTAAGCAATGCCTTCGTTTTATTTGGCTGGACCTGGCATGGCTCGGCCCGGCACGGCCCGGCTCAGTCTTGACTCAGCACTGCTCTGGCTTGGCTCTGCTTGGCTGGGCTTGGCTGGGCTTGGCTAAATGTAAGGGGACGACATTCGCTATACTATGATGCATTGTGCTGACAAACGCATTAGTAGAACATCCTTTGACAGAATATTTAGATTTATATAAACTCCATAACTTGCTAAAATAGAGAAAATTTGTTTCAACTTACAAAAATTACTGATTATTTTATAGCTGGTCTGAGCCAATTTAATTTAATCTAGCAAAACTAACAGGCAGCCACCCGAAAATTCTTCATTGTTTCAAACTCTGCATAATGTTCAATTGTTACGTTTTCTCTATACAGACGCTCTTTGTTCTCTTCCGCTGATGATGACGTCTTCCTAATCAAATTCCTGGCTCACCACACAATAAAGTTGCTCCAATCAATCAACTTAAAGTATTTATGAGTCATTGCTCAGCTACCTATTCTCTATTTTGTCGACAAATCTGATAATCTATCACGATGAACTGAAGCGTCATGTCTATTATTTAATATAGAATATATATATCGCTATGCCCGTACGGTTTTTTTCTCTCACAAGTGTGAACTGGAACTTGAGGTGATATATTATTTTTAACCTATTGCAAAGCAAAAAGTTCACAAAAAATATTGACATTATTTGGAACTTTTGTTATAAAAAGTACACCTTGTAGGAGTGTCTACTGTAGATGCTTAACTTTTAATTCACAAATTAATCAATATACTAGAATCATTGTTAATCCTGTGTCAATAAAATGTTGAAGTAGCGAAGGTCTAACCTAAAAGCCACATTTATTTTTTTACGGACAGGTAAAAGCCTCTCACTTAATGCTATATTGAAACAGAGACCACTTTCAACAGTACTACGTACAGTAAAGCTTTAAAACAAGTTAAAAAGTATTTGAAGCGTATACGTTGATGTTTACTGTCAGCTGGATTCATCTTTCACTAGGAAGGTTTGAGGTGTCATACGGTAGCAAAAGCGAAAATTACAATCTACAAGTTTTATTAGGGCTAGTACATATCTGTGATATAGATTCATGAATGTAATAATGAACCATAATTATATATCTATATATATGACCAAAATTAAAGTTAATAAACCATGTTTTAATTCTAAAAATCTAATCTTTTAATGACCTATTCAACTACCTATCTAACTTATAAACAGTGAAATGCCCACAATTTATGTCATTTGGAAAAGAAGTTCAACCGTAATCTAAAAAATATATGAATAATAACATTTCTTTTGAGCGTGTTATATTGGCTCCGCTGCTTCCCTTGTACTATTTTTATAAATACGAGGTCTGATCCAAAAGTTTCCGGAATGAAGTTGTTTACACTTGCATATTTGCATGATGGAAAACCTCATTGCGGCGTTTGCTGGGAAACACCTCCGGAGTGTTGCCACAAAGTTTCAAGTTGCTAAGACATCGCGTTCTCATATCAGCCGATGATATGTCAAGGTCTGTCAGGTGCTTCTTGCCATTTGAAAAAAAATTTATCGTCATGTCTAATAAACTGGAACAGCGTATTTCTATTAAATTTTGTGTGAAATTAGGGAAAACAAGTACTCAGACAGTTGAAGTGTTAAATGTTGCTTTTGGACTTATTAACTGTTAGTTATTTGAGTTAACAAAGGTTATAAAAAACCGGTCTAGCAACAAAATCACAATTTAAGCATAGCTCTGGTCTAAAATTTGGCAACTGAAAATTATTTAGAACATGATGAAAGATTATGGTTGGTTCATTACCAACAATTTTTTGAGTCTTATGACTTCATAGAGCAAAACTCAGAATAATTGCTTGAAAAGTAATCATTTGAGCAGTTTATTCATGCAGTTGCTTTATGGCACTATAAACTTAATCAACAGGAAATCAATTATTCACTCTCCAAAATCTGTTATTTCTCTACAAAGCAATATAAAGTGAATCAGGAAAAAAGAAAGAAAAAACTGCTCTAGAATCATCTAAATATATAAACAGCAAGGATATATGTTATAAATGTTAAAATATTTGTCAAGCTTGTACCAGAAGATGAGGCACATCTGGCAGTTTCATAATTGATCAATCTACACATTTATCTCCATTGTAGTTAGAAACTGCAATTGCTACTTACCTAAACTGTAGTAAAAAATATCTTAAATTAAGAAGTTTTGTACCGATGGTGCCACAACAAACTGTTAAATCAGATATGGTTTCATGTTTTAACCAAGTAGAATCAATATTCATTTTGTTTTTCACAACACTAGTTAATCATCATGCTCCTGATCTCGTGTGTCTTCAGTAGAGAAACATCTCCTGTTATACTCATCCATTTCTCTTAATGATCTCTGTGTCTCTTTCTGCATTTCTCTCTGCATCTCAACAATTCTTTGAAAAGCTGCAATATGTACAAGCAGTATTTACAAGTAAAAACAATACATTTATTTACAAAACTCCAAAAGGTATTCATTTTTATCAAGTTCAAATATATATAAGTACCAAATATACCAGCTAGCTGTTGTTTCTTATCAATTATGCTTGGTTGATTATAGACAGCCCATTTAGTATTTCCAAATCGTGTTAATTATTATTCACCAAATTACAATTTAAAATAATAAGTTGATGAAATACTTCTTTATGCCGTCATACCTGATTCCAACTTCTGTATTTTCTGGTTTGAATTCTGAAGTTCGGTAAAAAAATAAACTTCAATTCAGTTCTCTCATCAATAATGGTTGATTGAATATATCCAAAAAAGTTTGTAATTGTTTTTAACCAACTTGCTTCATAATTACTTGATGAACTTTATGATTTATATTAATAAGTTAATAAAATACTCTTCTATACCAACATACCTGATTCAAGTTCTTGTACTCTCTGGTTTGATTTTTGAAGTTCTGTAATTGAAAAATGCATAAATCTATTATATACAGTCTAGTTTATAAAACTCAAATTTGCTAATATTTATAAAAGTTTTTAATGTGAAGTACAGAGCTGCTCTTTGTTACAGTTTCATGAGTATTGAAAATTCATTAATGGCTGGTAGATTTCAAAATAGCTGTAAACCAATTTCAGGATTTGTAAACAATATTCTGATCAACTGAAGGTTTTAGTTTTTTCGAGATGAAATGGTAGTGCTTGTTTTCGAGTTAACAATAAAGTAACACCGGTCATTATAAAAGTCAGCGTTTTTAAGTTTGAGACAGATACAGGGAGTTAAGATTCAAGATTTTTGTTTAGTTGTTTATGACGAGATACAGTGAAAATATACGTTAAATAAACTAGACTCAAATTATTAGGGATTTATACTCAATTGCTTTACTTAAAGTTTATCAAAAGTTGACTCTATAATACTAATTACTGTAAACTACTCTTGGGCAAAAAAATTTAGTAACATAAGTGCATCTACTAAAAATCATTTCTCCCTTAACGATATTTAGACATGAAGGAATGTTTTGTTTGAGCGTGGTAAAATCATGGGCACATGTTTTGGCAATTAGCCAATGATGACCAGAGTGTTCAAACAACCGAATACTGATCAGTTAGAGTTTATTGCATGACTGCTAAGATCTCTACTTTACTCTTGTCAAGATGGAAGCAGAAAATATTTCAACGAATTTAAAACCTCTAGTCTGATTACAATGAAAAGTAAAAGTTTTATCACTCATTAACTGTTAACTTGTTAAACAACAGCAATTGTAACTATCAATAGTTTAGTTTTACCATTTGGTAAGAAGCTGATGTAAGATAACCAGCAAAGATTGTCGGAGTGAAATCAGCTACAGCTGTATATCTTTATAATTTAGCAAACGGCTGACTTTAGATAAAAAGAAGAGTATTGTTTAAGTGAAAGAAACTTTAATTGTATATTGAGATATTAGCTATTGACTAGTTCTGACAATCTTTCTTTGGTTTCTGAACTATTTAGATGGTGTTGGTTGTCTAAACAGAATCTATAACATATTGTTAATGCTCAACCATTATATTTCAAGTTTCTAAAACCCCTAAATATAGGAGAAGGTGCATTTACCTGCAGCTTGTTGAGCTATTGCCATCTCTTTCACAGTATGTTTTGATTCTGACTGTTGCAGTTTTTCATTTGTGAAGCTTAGTTCTACAACATTTAAAAAATAATACTTTTCAACCTATAGCATGCATCAGAAAAAAGATAAATGTTTAGATTGACTAAACCTACTGAATTTTTGTGAATTAGAAAATTTAATAGAGTTTTAATTCATAAAATAAATCAATGTCTATATGTAAGTATTTGGATGCATATGTATGTGTATTTATGAACGCTAAAAAATATGCAAGTATATTTGTATGTATTGGCAATATCGGTATTATAGAACAATACTAGCAGAAAATACTGGTATAAAAATGAGCATGTTATTATTTGCATATACTGCAAATAATAAGTTTTCATATTATAAAATATCCTAATAATTGATCTTACCTGTAGCTTGTGCCTTCACTTTCTTATCCAACTCCTGAACATTCAACGTTGAGCTAATCAATTCTGTAATATAAAACCATGTGATCGACATCAATATTAATGGCAGTAGTGTAAGCTAAACCTGTTGATATAAATATGAACATGTTATTATCTACTTATTCTGCAAATAATGAGTTTTTATCTTTCAAAATATCCTAATAATTTATCTTACCTGCAGCTTGTGCCTTCACTTTCACATCCAATTTCTGAACAGTGTTTTTTGAGCTATTCAATTCTGTAACATAAAACAATGTGATAGATCACAATATTAAAAACAGTGTGTAAGCTAAACCTCTTGATATAAATATGAACATGTTATTATCTACTTATTCTGCAAATAATGAGTTGTTATCTCTCAAAATATCCTAATAATTTATCTTACCAGCAGCTTGTGCCTTCACTTTCACATCCAATTTCTGAACAGTGTTTTTTGAGCTATTCAATTCTGTAACATAAAACAATGTGATAGATCACAATATTATAAGCAGTGTGTAAGCTAAACCTGTTGATATAAATATGAACATGTTATTATCTGCACATACTGCGAATAATGAGTTTCGATCTTTCAAAATAGCCTAGTAATTTATCTTACCTACAACTTGTGCCTTCAATTTCACATCCAATTCCTGAACAGTGTTTTTTAAGCTACTCAGTTCTGTAACGTAAAACAGTGTGACAGATCACAATATTAAAAGCAGTGTGTAAGCTAAACCTGTTGATATCAATATGAACAGGTTATTATCTGCTTATTCTGCAAATAATGAGTTTTTATCTTTCAAAATATCCTAATAATTTATCTTACCTGCAGCTTGTGCCTTCACTTTCACATCGAATTCCTGAACCGTGTTTTTTGAGCTAATCAATTCTGTAACGTAAAACATTGTGATAGATCACAATATTAAAAGCAGTGTGTAAGCTAAACCTGTTGATATAAATATGAACATGTTATTATCTGCTTATTCTGCAAATAATGATTTTTTATATTTCAAAATTTCCTAATAATTTATCTTACCTGCAGCTTGTGCCTTCACTTTCACATCCAATTCCTGAACCGTGTTTTTTGAGCTAATCAATTCTGTAACGTAAAACATTGTGATAGATCACAATATTAAAAGCAGTGTGTAAGCTAAACCTGTTGATATAAATATGAACATGTTATTATCTGCTTATTCTGCAAATAATGATTTTTTATAATTCAAAATTTCCTAATAATTTATCTTACCTGCAGCTTGTGCCTTCACTTTCACATCCAATTCCTGAACCGTGTTTTTTGAGCTAATCAATTCTGTAACGTAAAACAATGTGACAGATCACAATATTAAAAGCAGTGTGTAAGCTAAACCTGTTGATATAAATATGAACATGTTATTATCTGCTTATTCTGCAAATAATGATTTTTTATATTTCAAAATTTCCTAATAATTTATTTTACCCGCAGCTTGTGCCTTCACTTTCACATCCAATGCCTGAACCGTGTTTTTTGAGCTAATCAATTCTGTAACGTAAAACAATGTAATAGATCACAATATTAAAAGCAGTGTGTAAGCTAACCCTGATGATATAAATATGAACATGTTATTATCTGCTCATACTGCGAATAATGAGTTTTGATCTTTCAAAATATCCTAATAATTTATCTTACCTGCAGCTTGTGCCTTTTCTTTCACATCCAATTCCTGAACCGTGTTTTTTGAGCTAATCAACTCTGTAACGTAACACAATGTGATAGATTACAATATTAATGGCAGTGTGTAAGCTAAACCTGTTGATATAAATATGAACATGTTATTATCTGCTCATAATGCAAATAATGAGTTTTTATTTTTCAAAATATCCTAATAATTTATCTTACCAGCAGCTTGTGCCTTCATTTTCACATCCAATGCCTGAACCGTGTTTTTTGCGCTAATCAAATCTGTAACGTAAAACAATGTGATAGATCACAATATTAAAAGCAGTGTGTAAGCTAAACCTGTTGATATAAATATGAACATGTTATTATCTGCTTATTCTGCAAATAATGATTTTTTATAATTCAAAATTTCCTAATAATTTATCTTACCCGCAGCTTGTGCCTTCACTTTCACATCCAATGCCTGAACCGTGTTTTTTGAGCTAATCAATTCTGTAACGTAAAACAATGTAATAGATCACAATATTAAAAGCAGTGTGTAAGCTAACCCTGTTGATATAAATATGAACATGTTATTATCTGCTCATACTGCGAATAATGAGTTTTGATCTTTCAAAATATCCTAATAATTTATCTTACCTGCAGCTTGTGCCTTCACTTTCACATCCAATTCCTGAACAGTGTTTTTTGAGCTAATCAACTCTGTAACGTAACACAATGTGATAGATTACAATATTAAAAGCAGTGTGTAAGCTAAACCTGTTGATATAAATATGAACATGTTATTATCTGCTCATAATGCAAATAATGAGTTTTTATTTTTCAAAATATCCTAAAAATTTATCTTACCAGCAGCTTGTGCCTTCACTTTCACATCCAATGCCTGAACCGTGTTTTTTGCGCTAATCAAATCTGTAACGTAAAACAATGTGATAGATCACAATATTAAAAGCAGTGTGTAAGCTAAACCTGTTGATATAAATATGAACATGTTATTATCTGCTCATACTGCAAATAATGAGTTTTGATCTTTCAAAATATCTTAATAATTTATTTTACCTGCAACTTGCGCCTTCACTTTCACATCCAATTCCTGAACAGTAATTTTTGAGCTATTCAGTTCTGTAATGTAAAACAATGTGATAGATCACAATGTTAATATCGGTGTGTTAGCTAAACCTGCTGATATGAATATGAACATTTTACTATTCGCATATACTGTAAATAGTGAGTTAATTATTTTTAAAGTATATTATTAGCTTATCTTACCTGCAGCTTGTGCCTTAATTTTCATATCCAATTCCTGAACACTCTTTTTTGAGCTACTCAATTCTGGAAAATATAATAACGTGATAGAGTACAATATGAATTGTGCTATATTAACTAAACCCACTGACATGAATATGGACACGCTATCATTTGTTTATACTGTGCCTGGTAAGTTTACAAATATTTCAAGTAGGTTTCTTTTTTGGTTTAACAAAAGCTAAAGCTGTGGACACGAAAATCAAATGCTAATAACGTGTACGATATAAATTTCATCTGATCGTTTTACATTTTTGGTAAAATTCTAAACTTTACATTCAATGAAGCAGTCAAATTTTTCCAAGGCTTTCATTGACTGGGTTTGCTTTGTCCAAAAGATTTTATCAAACTCGGAAAGGACTTATCTTGCTTTCTGTTGCTAATATGATATATAATTAGTACAAAGTTGTCATCGGTGGCTGACTTTAGTTGGATTGATGTCGGTTAAAACTACCACATGCCTGAAACGAAGCGAGTGAAGTTTTAGTAAAAACTACCCACAAAAGCAAATTGTAGTTGATAAGTTACATGTACTTACTGCATCGACTACACACACAGCTAATCTGGTGGTACTTTTTATCTGCTGTCCACAAGTTTGTTGTCATTCGCCTCTGATTTTATCGAGAAATATTTTTAATGATATTAACAGGATCAACCGATGGTTCATACAAAATATAAGAATTTAAGGTTTGCTAAGCACAAAATTTTAACTGTTGATTAAAGCTTTTCCTCAAAAATATCATGCGTAAATTATGTTCTAATTTAGTCGATTAAAAGTATTATTGGTATTTAGCTGCACAAACTTGCAATAAAATTATGGTTTAGAGGTGTAACTTGCTATGATATAAATGTTGAATCTAAGATGATAGAAACTGCTGAATAAAAAAAATAACCATTCTATTCTACTAATTTTATAGTACACATTAAACTTTACAATGCAGACTAAAACAATACACATATGTGTACTACTAAATCGTAATACTGAATATTATAGCATGAGTACCTACAGTCTAAGGCTGTCATATAACAAATATTATATCATGCATGAATATAAGTAAAAAATAACATAACTACATCAGTAGATGTAGATTTAAAAGTGCAAGCAAAAATTTGGAGAACCAAAAAAAAAAACAAGAAAATACTTCGCTTCGATAGGATATGATTGTGTATTCAAAAAAAGTATAGCCGAGAAATTTCACAAGTACTGGATAGAAATTTTTGTTTATCAGAGAAAGTTAGCCATGGTTTCACATTTTGAATTATTTCATATGGTAGCAGTATTTAATACAAGTTTAATTACTTTGAAGTTACTTTCATTGAAATATCTATTCAATTTTTGTTTTTTTTATACAACTTGTATAGATTCATCTTGAGTTTGAAGTATTTTAGACTACTTAACTTATTTGATACTCTAAATATAAATAAAATATATATAACATAATATAATATAACAATATACAATTTAAATAGCATTAATGGAGATACAGTAAGGTAATAAAGTTTGGGTTTGAATAAAATAATATGTTTGGTGGTTAACTTCTGTATAAGAAAAAAAATACTTATTATGAGAACTACTATGTAATCATTTTGCCAAAATTAATTTAGAGATTTAGGTTTTGTATTAGCTTTGATGTTTTGAACCAAACTTTGGTTATAAATACCATTTTATGGTTTGTAACTTGGATGCTTGCTAAAAAACTGTGCATTATTCAGTCAACGATTTTTGGTTCCACAGGTTAATATGGGTTTTAGTGCCGTTTCCATTCAGCCGAACACTTCAATTCATGCGGCGAAAAATAGTAAAGGAGTTACTCATGTTTCGTTATTCAAGGAAGCTTCTGATTTTTTTAGGTGTATTCAATGCAATGCAGCAGCCGTTGGGAAAGTCTAGAAAGTTGTATACTATTTATAATGAATAGTATACAACTATAAGTCACATAAGGTCTTCAAAGTCAAATAGTATTTATTATGAATAGGCGGTTCAATTTGAGACATTTCTTGTTAAGTGAACGTAAAATCAGTGAAACTGACGCAGCTCGTTTAATTACAGTAATATTTAATTAGATGATCTGTGAGTTATTCTGTTCATGGGCCAATTTTTGACAATTTGTTCAACTTTTCTTACTTGTATCCTAACACTTTTTGTTTTGTTGAATTAACCTACATAAAAAGCTCTTTAGATGCAAATGTGATGACTCTGCTTTTTGCTGTTACTCTGCATGTTTCTAACAACCTTTAAAATTAATTTACACAAAGTTTGACTATTGACATTGTCAGAAAATCGTAAAGTAAAGCGCAAGTTAATTTTGCAGTGTTTGCTCATTATAAACTCAAGCACAGGTTGGTGCCGCAGAAGTGCTGTCACCGAGGCTTCTGATGAAGTTTTAAAGTAGCAACTATTGCCAAATGACATAAATGTTAAAAAATGCTTGGCATCGGCATAAATCAGAAAATGCGTTTCATTGTATAAATTACTTTGTATACTGTCTTTGCAAGCTATCTGTGTAAGAGACCAGTTTGACTGGTGTAATGGAGTCTAAGGCAAACTATCATTTGATTATGTTCTACTATGTCTGTGTTTAATTTCGCTTTACAGCAGCAGTTTTCAGTTTAACTCGGTTAGGGCCGGTTTTGGTCCTAATATACCAGATTATTATTTTGTCAAGTTTAGCTGGCCCCTTTTTGGCCGAAATCAACTGTGATAGAACTTATAATGGGCTGAATATGAACATTTATTATACGACCTATAATTTCAGTTTACCATCCGTCTGTAACCTTTCTAGACTGAAAGGCTTAGGAATTGCTATAAAGTTGTGTAGCAACAAGAAGCAGCTATTGCAGAAACATCAATAATAATCTTACAAATAACAGTCTCCTTTGGTGCTTTATAACTTGTGCAAAGTCTTACCAGAAGCCTGTGTCTTTATTTCTTCTTTCTGTTGTGTAACAACTGACTCTAATTTTTCAACTCTCCATCTTGCAGGTCCAAGTTCTGAAAATGAAGCTAATAATTGGATAGATTTAAAATAAATGCTTTATATGAATTCTCAAACTCACAATGTTCATCCACCATGTTTTGTTAAAATCAGCTGGACTGCTAGTAGATAATGACAAGATAAATCTGAAGAAAATCCAATCTTATCCTTTGGTTGTTATTCAAGTAGTAATTAGTAAACCTGATTACGTAGTGTGAATCACCAAAGTGCATTGCAGTGCTCGCTTGGTGTATTAGCTTACCCATTATTCGTTCAAACCTAACAAATTAGTAAGTCCCAATTAATTTCACATTTTATACAAACTTCTGTAACATTACATTAAGAGTAAGATTATCTGAGTATTGTGTAATATTATGAGTATCAGTTATTTCTTGCCCTCCCATATTTGCATTTACGTATACATATATTTACATTCTCTTATTACGTTTATAAACTTTTATAACTTTTGAAGTTTATAATATAAAGTTTTAAAGTTTGTTTTATTCTCATTGTTATTTGAGATTCACAATTATCAAGCATTAATTGAATATAGTGTTTCAAGTTTAAAACCTAACAAATTAGTAATTCGCACCTAATTTCACCCTTTAAAACAAATGTCAGTAAGATTACTGTAAGAGTAAGATTATCTGTTAGATTATTTGTGAGATTTACTCTAGGCCTACTATCGTGTACTATCACAAGAATCAGTTATTCCTTGCTTTTCTATATTTACATTTATATATATATATATATTTGCATTATCTTATAGTCTTTTTATAACTTTTGAAGTTTATAACATAGGTTTTTAAACTCACTTTTGTTATCATTATTATTTCAGATTCGCATTTTTCAAACTTAAGTTGAATATCGAGTTTTAAGTTTAAAGATTATTCATTTTCTATCACTGTTATTATTACTTAGCTAATTTCCAATTTTTCTTATTAATAGAGCTGCACAACGATTATAAAAATTAATCGCGATTAATAACTGGTCTGAACCAGTTAATCTTCGGTTAATCTTAGTATTAATCTAGCAAAAACCTGCCTATTCGAAAACAGATAATACAGCTATATATAAATCAATTATATTTGAGACAACTATTGTTAACAGGATTACATGTTATGTACAATATACCTAATTTACAATGTAATAACTACTATGAGTATAAAAATAGTCTATGAAAGTCTATAATTAAGCCAGCCAAGAGTTGAAGCAGCACAATTTAGCCTATTCACATTATTAGAATGAAGAGATGCCTTCTTCGTACATACAGCGGTAGCAGTTATTGTCTGCGACAGCTGATGATGATTTCTGAGCGGTAGGACGAGAATTAGTTAAATGATATCTTAATGATGATGGCATATATTGCACTTCACTTTCTTGTTATGCTTCCAACCACATATGAAAATGCGCTACCTAGTACAGAGGACATTTTTCTGCTTTCATGTTCCATTAAATTGTCAAACTTATATTACTATCATTCTAAAGCTGAAATATGAAAGTGTGTTTTTTTAGGAATGAAGATACATGTATAACTCACCTTGACAAGTTATTAAATATAAACAAAAAATAGGCTGTAAAATATTAAATAATACAGAAATCACTTTTGTTGCTATTACCTAGAAGCATGTGCAAACAACTAACAACATGGCCGCTTACAACTAGACCGACACGGCACTCGCTTTTTTGCATTGTATAAATAATTTTTATGTTAGTGACTCACTTCATGTGTTCAAAGTTGAGTGCAAAATAATTGTGGTTGTCTCTAATTGGTAAAAAGTGTTGCTTGTCATAGTATTTATTTGTTAGCAAATTCAATGAAACCTGCTATATTAATGTTATATTGTGGCGGATGCCGGGCCACGAATTTATTTCTTATATTTTATATACTCGCATATAATTACTTTTAAATATTGCATGTTGTGTCTGTTTTTATTATGTGTTTTACTTGCATATAATTACTCTTATATATATTTTGCGTATTTTGGTTGTCTTTATTATGTGTCTTATCGGTAATACTTTGTTAGTTTAATTAATTGTTAGTGCAATTAAGCCAACGTTTTAGCGAGTCTATTAATCATTTATTCTTTTACGGTTTTTTACTCGGTTCTGTTAGACAGTTCGGGAAAATTATATGTATGTAAAGAGAATTGTCTCGCAAAGAGAGCAGAGTAGCCACAGCTTCACAATTAATGGAAAATGCTTCGGAATAAAACAAATGAAAAACCATACTCACTTCTCCCACAATTTATGGAATATTATTGCAATCTAGATCATGCCTTAGTAAAAGCCGGCAATTCCTTTACAATATATTAAACAATACAAAGGAATCATGTAATGATTATCACCTCAGTTAAATTTTATTTGAAGATTAATTGGCTCAACTCAGTTAGTCGTGTATTTGTATTGATTGCGTTAATCGTTTAATCGACATGATCATTGTGCAGCTCTAATTATTAATATTAATTAGTCATCTAACTATTTTTTGCAGACATTGTTCTGATCAAATTTTGAATTCAAAATACTACTATATTCTCTCTTTTTAATTGGTCTGTTACATAATGTATTGTCAGAAGTTACACATTATCTGATGCCTCAAGAAAAGAACCTGCAATGAATCATCCAAGAAAGCTCATTCCTTAGCATAAACTGCATTGTTAGAGAGAATGACTCTGTCAATTATCCGACAGAATCTTAAACTCTTTACAGCCTGCCAGTGTGCCTCCTCATAATCTTCAATTCCACGTTGGCACCCCAGTGCTTCTTTGAAACTTTATTTACCTAAACTTGTTATGGAACAAGAATGATCATCACAAATCTATCACAAAATCTTATTTGTACTACAAACAGTGATTACTGGAGCTGCGATGAGTAAAAAAGTTTTTATTTCTGGAATACCCCCAATCCAACAATTGTGCTGTTTCAATTTAAAGGTATTCAACTTCCAGTTTGGCATTCATTTGCATTGACTATCAACAAATCTCAAGGTCAATTACTAAAAACTGTCGGTATTCACCTTCTAATATTTTGCTTTTCACATGGATACTATCCCGAGTAGGCAGAAAAAATGGCCTATACATTTTCTCACCATTCGGTCAGACAAAGAACATTGTTTGCCCTCGTGCGCTTCAGCAAAGTGCTAGCAATATGCCCTGGCATTTTTTAAGAATATCTTTCACAGCAACCTTTCATTGTTATTATTCATTAGATTTATTCAATATATTTTGATTTTTCATATTATTTTTTATCGATTCATATTTTTTGCAATCATTGTAGTAGAACCAACTTTATTTAACCATTACTTGCTAATTATTTCATCTTCAAACAATTTTAATGGTGTCATATTTTTTGTGTAAACTATGTTGATCTGCGCAAACTGCCCTTCTCATAAAATGTTTTAGAGATTTTCAATTTTCATTGTCATGTAATAGACTTCATGTACAAAAGTCAAATCTTTGAGACATTAATATTGTATACATTTTTGGTGGTTTATACGCCTACTGGTGAACCTGCCACCTTAAAAATGGATAATGTCCCATTGTCTATCTCTTGTTTGGTGTGGATATGACTTATGTCCACAAAACTTTAAAAAACTTTTATTTCCTGAGCCACACCGGGTAGTACAGCTAGAATGAGCTGTGGTTGTGCTCAAAGATTCCAGAACTTCCCATTAAAAGATTTTATCTGAAAGCCATCATTTCTTGTTCACAATTCAGATAGGTGAACATTCAATTTTTCTTTATTATTAAGTTATTTTTAGGGCAGTAAAATATCTGGCTAAACTAAAGCTCACAAATGAACATTGATGATGGGTTTAAATAGGATCAACTAGTTGGTTTTTATATACAGCCAGTTAATGCATTCTTGGTATTTAGGTAGTAGCAAACATAAGAGCAGGATCATGTCTACATCCATTGACAAACTGCATTAATCGCACACTATATGCTGGCATTTCATTGTCTATTTGTAAGTTCAGAACCAATGTGAGCCACATTTTGTGACTCATGTGGCTCACTGTGGCTCACTCCTGAGCCACAGTGAGCCACATGAGCCAAATTTTGTGGCTCACTGTGGCTCAGGAAATGCTGAGCCACATTACTTAAAATAAAACTGAGATATCAGTAATTGCTGAAGTAGTTTATTATTCTTACTAATATTATTATCGCTATTATTTTTTTATTACAGAACTAGTTCTTCACAACCCAATGGCTGATATTAGGTAAACCAAAGCCTTCATTCTTAGCCAAAATATTTTTTCTTCAATGATTCTTTCTACTGATGAGTCTTTATTAAAATATGGGCAGTTCCTAGTAATGTTGGTTTATAAATTGTTTTAATAGACAGTTCAATGGCATACCCATTAAGATATTATTATTATTATTATGGTTATTACCATTAGTATTATCACAAACCAAATTTATTGGTATCTATAGCAAGATAGTTGTGGTTCAGGCTGGCTCATTGGTGATGACGACAGTTGGGCTTGGAAACAAGAAGCTATAAAAATTAAACAGTAAAAATAACTACACAAACACTAATGCTATCATATGTTTTCAATAATCCATGTTACAATACTGGTTTTTCAATTTTAAAACATTGTGAGTATCTCATGAACTTTACAGAACCAAGATCATTGCTCATTAGTTATTATCTTAGTTAATAAGGTGCCTCAGTGAATAGTTTCCGTGTGCGCCTACAACATGCACACACTGAAACTACTGCATGTAGCCTCAGCGAATGTTGTATGCGCACATTGCTCACATGTACTCATATACGTTTGTGAAATATAAATATAAATTGTCGCTCGGTGTATTTAATCTTGTAGAAATGTAAAATCAACTGACTGTTTCTTCTACATTAGTAGCCATGGTGGGATCTCAGTTTTCCATTCCACTAAAAAGCGACAGACATCTAGATGCTTTAGCCAAGAGTGGGCTGAAAAGGTCTCGGAGCAGACTGCACTGCTCCACTGGCCATGCAAAAGTTGTCTCAGCAAGTCCTACAGCCGCAGCAAAATACCTGCTCAGCCTTATGCGGCAACAAAAGAACCTACGGTGCTAAAGGTGCAGGGATGAAGAAATTGTTTGTTGAAACTATCCTAGCAGGAAATGTCAACACCAGGGAAATGCCAAATGAAAGCAACACTAGGGACAACAACTAGTTGCGCTAAAGCCCTCAACCAGTCTTTCTCCGACAAAATGGAAAAAATTGCTGTCATTTTGACTGATATGGTGCCCAACATGTCACTTGCTGAGGATGTTCTGACAGAAGAAACTGCCGCCCTGAAGAGTACGAGAAAGCAGAGACTGCGGAAGTTCGCCCCCGTCAAACTGCCTGAGAAAGAAGTGTAAAAGGCTTTATTCGTGGCGTGCTAAAAGTCAGGCAGGCGTTGAGCAAACTAGACTCAAATTACCCCAAGGACAAGTAGAAAATAGCAACATGTCCTAAACCAGACCAGGTCGCATCAGGATGTGCCGCTAGAAGTGCGCTCGGAAAGCCGGTTGACAGCTGTTGGCTGGTGTAACTTTAGAACACCATTTTAACAGCTAGCCTAATTTGTCTTACACTCCCATTCGGGTTCGATCTGACACCTAAAAAGCCTACTCTGAATATGTAGTTTCCTAAATTTATTTTCAAAACTGACTCTAAGGGCAACACACTGACATGCTGTTGGAAGCCTCTCTTGAAAGCGGTTGAGCCAATTTAACATATGTTCGTCTGTCAGACTCAGCAGACATTTTAGAAGGCTGCTCTCGCAAGTTCAAAAACGCTTGGGTTCAAGAAACTTGTCTTACAAGATGTAGGTTGTTTAGAACTGGCTTGGGGGGCCAGTGCTGGATCAACCATACCAACCATCTACTTCCTACAAAAAATTGGAAGAGTGACCCATCTACTTTGTGGTTGATACCATGTGCACTACAAACTTGCTGAGAAGTCAAGTACTTGACAAGAACTCTCAAGACATGAAGGACTTGTTGAATAAAAGTTATAGCCACTGTCTAATGCCCAATGGAACCTGGCTGCCATTTTTTGGAGTCATGCCGTTTTCCATAGGGCTACATGATGTAAAGGCCTAATAGGTCTTTTTGGTGAGCCACATAAGCAAGGTTGCCATCAGAGGAATGCCATAAGTAGTGTCACACTAATGCGCCAAAGAATTTCAGAAGCCTGTATTCTCAGTAGACAATCACCCACTGCCCTGGATAGGCAAGCATGAGCGTTTGTTGCTCAGTAAAATTTAGGTGGGGCAAAACAGTGGTGTTGACCAAGCAACCACCAGCCAAATAACCACCATTAACTACTGTCTGGTAACGAAGATAGAGGTCTGCCTAAATTAGCAACTGTTGGCTCCAAGCTTGAACTGCCTAAGCCAAAAAAGAAACTAAGTTACATTACACTGTGCCTCAAGTTCATAGATCAAGGCTTACACCTCTAAGCTGACATTACAGTCAGCACTTAAACGAGAGTTAAAGACCACCAGATGGATGATGAACTACCCCATTTCAGCTTAGGTGTTGCAACTTTAAGTGCAAATACACCAAATGTAGTGAGGCCAACCTGCCAATTTTTTTCCACAGTCATACAAAACTGGAAAAACTGGGACAAGCAGAGCAGTTAGCACAATTGTTGACCTATCATTAGCACTTTCACGTTTCATTCAGCACTTGCTATGGAGATGTGAGATGGACCTCTAAAGTGGAGTTTTCTGTTTTACTCAAGAAGGGGCCTGGTATAATTGACAGCCTTCCCATTAGTAAGAACTGAAAAAAGAGGCGGTGGTCCGAGGCTAAGTCTGAGAGCTGCTGAGGAAATTACCCATCCAGCCGGTTGAAGGTGCCTGAAGCTCTCTGATGATGTTGTTTCAAAAGAGAACTACAGGACACACAACACCGGGTTCTGCGTTGACTACCTTTCAGTGAATGTCATCATCAAACTGGACACCTACTTCCCAACCCAAATTGATTACAGCCTTGATGCATTGCCTTCAGCAAATATTTCAGCACACTTGACCTGGTCGATGGCTACTAATAAGTACCCTTAATCACTAGGCAAGTTAGAAAGGTCTTAGGTAGACATCTCTGTAAGTAGAATGTCTTGCTGTTTAGTTTTATATTTTGGTGAGTGTGCTACATGATGAGAATTAACAGACGTTGCTGCTCCATTGCTGACACCATTATATTTGTCCGTGAGTTTAGCACGTTTACAGCAGCTCAAGGAAGAGTTCCAACACTTGAACGAAATCGTGCTGAAGCTGAAGCTTTTATAAATGTAAGCTGTTCAAGTCAGAGGTGTATTGCCAAGGCCATGTGTTTAGCTCGAAATGTGTGTCTACTGATCCAGAAAAGATGCGCTCGGAAGTTGTGTCTACTGATCCAAAAAAAGATGCGAGCAGTCCAAGAATGGCCGACCCCAAAGGGCTCAGGAAGCCGCATATTTTTTCAGATACAGTAGGCCACTACAAGCAATGTAAAACTAGCTTCACTACCACAGTACAGCATTTGCACAAACAGACTGACAATGACAAGAATTAAACTTGGAGAAAAAAAAGCAGACGGCTAATGATGACTTAAAAATCATATGTCTGAGGCCCTTGTACTGGGCTAACGTAATCTGAGCCGGCCAGAGGTTTTGAATGCCAGTGATGGTGGAGTTGGTGCTACGCTCTCACATGTACAGAAAGGTACCAAGAAGGTGATTAGGCTATTTAGTAAGACCCTGGCACCTAGTGAAAAAGATTACTGTGTAACCCAAAGAAATCTGCTTGCCATGATAAAACTTGTGAAGCATTTTCGGCCGTACCGGTAAGGTCGGCCTTCTCTTTTGTGCACAGACCATGCAGCGCTCGAATGGCTATGTCAGGGGTAGAAGCCCTCAAACCAAATGGTTAGGTAGCTGGTGATCTCAACCGAGTTCTAGTACATGCTGGAACATCACACTGGACTCCGCCAAGGTAACGCTAATGAACACAGCTAACTGATCTGTGAGGACTACCGACAGTTCCAGCCAATCAAACTAAAAGACAATGACTCACAAGAAACTTACTATAGAGAGTCACATTTTAATGGGAGACTCAAAGAAAGCTCACTAGCCGTGCAAGGGGTAGCTAAAAACGCAAAGGATTTTATCAGTCTCACGGGTCTATTCTTTGCCATAAAAAATAGGGAGATGGTCTAAAACTCCCCAAGGTCACCTTATAATTTTTTTAGCATGGATTGGGTAGTGACCCAAAAAAGTTCCAACAAGTTGCCAATTTGAATGCAAGCAGCGGGCTGAGGATTGGTAGTCACCATGTACCACGCCATCGATCAAGTGGAGGAACTGACACTTGATTGGCTAAAGCTGGGAGAACAGAAGCTCTGGTCTTTGGACTAATTGAGGTCTGGACAAATTTTTATGGCTAACTTTGGTGGTGCATGGTATGTCCATCAGCACTTAGAAAATCAACCATTTGGTAGACTTGCCCTCTTGCTCCCTTCGGGGTAGATAATTCCATCAGTTCACTGCGAGCAACTCAGTACCAGCGAGAAATGACAGACACTGTTAGGGACCCATTAAAACCTGTGAGACATGACAAGCAACAAAGCGCAGCAGCACAAAAACAGCAAGCGGTTAGCATAGACTCTTTGCAAGGCGCTCCTTACAAAAGGTAGCCATTAATTTAATGGGACCAATTCTAGAAGCAATGAAGGAATAATATTTTAAACCTATTGCTCACAGATAACTTCATAAGATGGTAAGATACCATGGCTCTCCCGGAAGCCACGACCCCAGTAGTGGCAAGGGCGTTGGATGAATAGATGTTCTGCTGAATTGCCCAAAAACCATGAGCAGAGCAGAACCATGCCGCCAGAGCAGAACCACGCTAGCAAGAGAGCATGATTTAAGACAAAGAGGAAGATTGAGCTGTACAAACTCTGGCGAGTGGGAAAGAGTAATAGAATAATGTGACGTCCTACTGCCTGCAAGCTAACGGTGTAATTAAACCCAATAACAGGCAGCTGAGCGTTTCCCTGGGAGCACTACTGCTTATCCAATGTCCGAAGGATTATAATGAGTTTTTCCTAAGCCGATGAGTGCATACTGAGGTACAGTGGACTTGGCCGAGAAAAGACGGCAAACCCGATGTTGCTTGGATGAGAGTTGTAGCTGCGTGATTAGCAGGACTTCAGCCATTGCCTACAGAAGTCCATTTCCCACATGAGTACAAGGTTGAGACACTAAAGAAACTTGCAGAGGTACATGCCAACTTCCAAGAGCAGCAGAAGTCTTTGATGAAACTCCACTGTGTACATGGCAACTTGATATGGCTCTTTACCAATAGAAAAAATAGAAGAGACAACCCTTCTTGAACTGCGCCAGGTCATTAAGGTTTAGCTAAACCACACTTGTTTGAAAAAGCGAAAAGGTTAGTCTTTCACTCAGAGCCAGAGTGAGCTGATCATACCCATGCTTTCCAAAAAGGCTAGATTGAACACCGGCAACCTCGAACGAGAACAAACATTAAAGAGCCCAGAGCCAAAAGGCAGAGGATTCAAACTGTGCTAAGAACTAAGTTAGAGTGGGCAAAACAAAGAGCAGAGGTTATGATTCACCCAGAGCTCAGCCAAAAACGTGAGGCCTGGCAAAAAAAATTCTGAAGGTAGCTGGAAGAAGTGCAATGTTCTGGACAGCCAGCCCAAACCGCAAGTACGGCGTAAACTGGGCTTTTCTGCCCTGAGCAAAGAGCACCTGGAATCACGGGGCAGAATCTTCAACTGAATTGGCTCACTTGGCAGCCATATTTGTATAGAGAGCAAGCTTGTGTAAACAAACATTTGAATTAGGAAAACCGTGACAAAGGAGAGGCAGCAATCTCTGGGATTTAGTGAACCAAGACTGTTTGATTCTTTACCCTTCAGTGAGCAGGTTCACTTAGAGACATGGGAATTTCTGCATCACAGCTACAGCTCCCGATATACCTTCTAACAAACCTGTCAAAATGGCTCAAACATGGCTGTCTTGGAAAAATGTTGAGCCTGTTAGAGTTTATGAAAACATGGAATGACTTGGACTTGGACTTGGAATGGCTTGTTAGACTCAGACAAGAAGTCTGCATTTGTATGCTAAAACATAGGCTCAGCAAACTTGGATTAATCAGTGAAACTATCTAGCAACAGAAAAAGAGAATGTTTTAGCTAAGCTGCCTCCATAGGCAAATCTTTTTACACAGAGACACTCATACCAAGTCACACCTGGTTGACACTCAGTCTATGGCTAACAAGCCGAAACCTGCTCAAGTTGTTCTTTTCAATGATATGCGGAGCATCCAGCCAAGTGAGCTAACTGAGACACCTTTCTAAGATTCACCGGGGTTTCAACTGCCTGACGGAAGTAGAGAAAGCTGAGTTGGCCGAGCCAGTGCGGATTTAATGTTTACTGAAGAACTGTTGGGTTGCCGACCTCTGCAAAGATACCATCTTCAAGGCAACTCATTGACTTGAAGAAGTTGCATGCTGAGCTAAAAAAAGAGATTATTTCTACAGAATGCTATATCAGTGATGGAATTTGAGATTCATTTATACCATTAGGTTATAAAAGATCAACACTTGTGACCTGTGTAGCTTCACCATTAGCAACGGAAAATACCGGCAACGCTTTTTCTAGCCAACACTTTAGTGACATAATTGGGAGCAGGTTTTTCGTGACCGGGTCATTTCCCATCAGAGAACACGCTGAGGCGCCAATTGTGAAAGCATTGTGTACGCGGTGGACAAAGCCAAATGGCGGCTATGGTGGACAAGAAAAAGAGTGAGGTGGCAGAGCATCAAATCCAGGGCTGACTGCCATGCCGATTCTGTGACCAACGTCATTATTAGACGAGTGTTGGTACAACAGGAAACTCAGCAGTAAGTAAGGATACTTGACTTAACGAGTCGAGCCAACAAAAAGTCAAATGAAGCCAACAACGAGCCAAATAGAGCCAACATAAAGCCAAAGTACCAAGACAATATTGGGTGGAGACTAACTATAACTCAGGTGAATTCAAAGAGAAGAAAATAATAGGAAGTCATAAATAGCTACAGTCACTTTTATGATGTTCACTTGATGCGCACAGGGTTCACATTTACTAAAATTTATTTCCATGAAATAATTTAAGATCTTATTTTTAAAACCAGTTATTTGCAGATTTATGAAAGTTTGTAAAATGTAGAAATGTTGTGGCAAGTCACTGCATATTCCAAAAGTATGTTTCAATAGATTACATCTAAAGTTTATCTAATGTGTACGTGCCATCAAATTAATCTTCTTGCAAAGTTTTCAAAAAACAAACATACGAATGTCTAAAACTGCTTTATAATTAAAAACCAGTTAGTTCCAGAAATAACTAGTAATGCAAAAATATGTCTGTTAGTGAAAAAAGTGAAAATCTGGCTTATTCATTAAAGTCATTTCAATCAAATTGCCAAGCATCACTGTAAATAAACATTTCAGGACTTTTGGTAAACATGATAATACAGTACAACATCAAACATCAGTGTAGATGAATCTGCTTATGGTTAGCAGTTGTTTTTGCTTTCATTTTTTTTAGCAGATCTATGATCTAAAATTTCCTCATAAAAGCGAATAGTGCCAAAGAAACCGCGGGAACAAATATGGCATGGAAGTTTTTTTAAAAACTCGCATTAAATTTATTATTCGTTTCGAGAAATAACTAATTTTTAATTTAATTTTTGATGCAAGATTTTTCAAGCAAATTGGATAATACAAAGCACAATTTAGTTTTGCCAAAATTAGTTATTTATTTCAGTTATTAAGAGAAATATTTTAAAAAAATAATTTTATCATATGATGCATAATTTAATTGTATGCACAATTTAACATACAATCAGAGTAACGAACCAAAAAATACTAAATACTGTTTTTGTTTGTCAAAAGCAGACAATATTTAATATGTTCTATTTATTTTAAACTAGTTTAATTATTGTTTCCATGAGATAAATGTTTGACATTAGTAAATTTTTCAGATTGAACCAAAATTTCGGTAGCTAAAGAGTTAATCCAAGAGACTTGCAACTTATTTGTTTCTAACCAATAGGATTATTTGTTGGGCTAAACTGTCGTCACACTAAAGTTCATTGTGGAGATAACTAAGATTTTAAGGCAAAACTATTCCTATTAGATTTTATATTGGAAATAAATGATGTTTGCCTAAAAAAATTGTATCAGGCTAAAGCTTGTGGTCACACTACTCCATCATAGCCAAAATATTGAATTAAAAAAATTATGGAAGTAGCTGGTTTTGGAATTGAACTTTTTATATATGAAAGAAGTTAACCAGCAGTTTACTTCACATTTATTGCCTGTTCTCATCTGTGAATTTGATGAATAACATCCTGCTAACCACATAAAAGGCTGTTGTGTAGGGAGTGATATATAACTAAAATTATAAACTAATTAAACCAACTAAAATTATCCTTATTTGATAAGCTAAAGCGCTATGATGAAACACTGTCAAACAGCTGGTGATGAAGTAAACTGACACATAAACAATTGAATAATTTATGTTGGATTCAGTTTGCAAATGCACTTCAAATACATATAAAACTAGAGTTTAAAGCATAACACAGTCATGTTGTATAGTGTTAAAGTGAACTTAGGAAACAAGTCTGAATTAGTGTTAAAGTAAATTCATGACTTATAAACATCAGTCATTCAACACCCCGCTTTACCTCATCAGTTGTACAAAGTATTTATTTAGAAAAATCTAAAACAAAATCATATTGAAAAGGAAATCAAAAGAAATATTTTGGTAAAGTGTGAAGGATAAGCCATGGTGGTGTAAAGTTGTATGTGCACATGCATTTTGCCATACTCTGTAAACTATGCCTCACAAATACATTTTGTTATTTTTCAACCAGGAGCTAAACTTGAATAAAAAAGTAGAAGGGTTTTCTGTTCTTTCAAAAAAACTTTCAAGTTTTTTTCACAACCAGTTTTGCTGTGAAAATCATAAAACAGCTACGTCTCAGCAAAAATGTATACTCATGCAAAAGTTAGGAAAACCTTTATTTTAAACATAGTACAGTGTTTGTTAAAAAGTGTTGGCGCCCAATTTTCCAAATGGGGCGCCAACACGGCGCCCAATTCCAATTGCAATTGGGCTGCTCACTAGCAGCCCAATTGCAATTGGGCTACTAGTGAGCCCAATTTGGAAAATTGGGCTCACTAGCAGCTACGAATGTATTTCAACGGTTTTAAAAAGACTTTTAAATGTAATTTTGATCTTCATTTCTGTAGTAAAACCTAAAATAAAATTTTGAGGGTCTTTTATATTAGGATACCTATTTTTGCCTTAAAGTTAAGCTAATAGTTTATAATTTGTCAGGATCAAAAATTTAAACGCATTTTTAATCTACCGCCAGTTAAAATTACTAAATATTAAAGCATTTGACAACTAATTTAACTTATATAGATTTCGCAGCTATGAGATATCTTTAGTGTTCTAGAAATTTATCAGCTTGCTGTATTTTCTTCATAACAATCATACCCTGTTCACTGAAGTATCTATAAGTGAGGTCAGGCAACGTTATAAGATCTTTGATTGTCTCTCCATCACTACTTCTGAGTGTCAACAGCTCTTCTTGTTGCTCTGCTGTCACACAGGTCAGCAGTAGTCTTAACGCTTCAGTTTTTCCTTTTTTTGCTGCCCAGTGAGCTGGTGTATATCCAGCACGACCTGGTATTTTCAAGATTTCAAACCTGTGTTCAGGTGAAAGATTTCCTAGGAGGTACATTATCATAACAGTGTCACCATTTGCTGCAGTCTCATGTAAAGGTATATCACCATATTTATCTTTATGCGTCATCACCTCATAGAACTGCAATAAAGTAAATCCAGCTAACATACACTTCATGGTTTCTATATCCTTCTCTACTGCTGATCTTACTGCTGGTGTCCAACCATTTGATCCTTTACAAGAAAGCATTGTTTCATATCGATCTTCAACACTCGTCTTCTTTAACACTTCTCTTTGCTTCTCGAGATTCTCTGTAGGCTTGTCACAATAATTACTCATCAGTTGCTTTAGTTCTGTGCTGTTGGCAGCCATGATGAAGTTAGGTCAACAATCAGCTAACAGCTAGCTGTCAGGTAGTACATGTATTAAACAATGCATGAAGCGTAAAGCGTGTGCAATACTAATAGGTGTAACAAAGACTGATCCTATATGAATGTATTATAGATATCTTGTTTGTGTAAGTATTTCTATTGTTCATGTGTATTTATTGATTACAATAACCTTATCACATGGTTATGCTTGTTTAATCATTGTTATTGATCTAACAGATCAGTTTCATCTAAGTAATATTGTATAATCTGTAAATAGTAATTCCTATGAGCCCGTGAACTTGCAATTGGCAAGTAAATAAATCTAATTAGGTGCATATTTAGAAATACCAAGCTGTGATTCTGCAATCAAAAATTTGAAGTGGTGTTCATGACGTGTTCATGAATGTTCGTGACGTTATACTTATAGCATAGAATGTTTTTAGCAAAGTGGCAAGTCATGAATAGTTGTTTTTTAAGCTTTCTGGAGTTGGTAAATAATATTTCAATTATGCTGAGAGCTTGTGATACACAAGAAAATAATTCTATATGTGCGTTCATTCAAGAATGCCAAGCTGTACTTTTACAATCTAACATTGGAAATGGTGTTTACAGGTATTTATTGTAAACGTCATACTTTTAGCATTGACGTTTATTAGCGAAGTTGCAAGTAATGGATAACTGTGTTTGAGGTTTTCTGGAGCCTGTATTTAATATTTCTATCAAGCTGTGAGGTTGTGCCTGGCTAGCGAATTAATTTAATTGCATATTTATATAAAAATGGCAGCTGGTAGTTTACTGACAAAGCCATTAAAGTTGGGTCCACGAGTACTTATTATGCATGTTATACTCTTTAGCATAAGATTCTATCAACAAGCCAGTAACTAGTGCATGCTGGTTTTTGGGACATTCAGTAATTAGGAAAGACGTTGCCTGTCAAATTAGTAACCAAGCCCATAGCGTTATCTAACTAACCTTTAATCTACATCAGATAGCTACTTCTAAAACTGTATAGTTGTGCAAAGGAAATTAATTAATAGGGGTAACGGGGGCACAGTGGGCCGTTTTTTACCTTACTCAAGATTTCCCTGCTCATAGTCGATCAACTAAGTTTAAATTGATAGGAAAGCAAAAGAAATATGTTCTCTAACATATCTGAAAGCCTTCTGGCTCTATGCCAATCCTTGTAAAAAATATTGCGTATTACATAAGATAAAAATTTTGGACCACTGTGCCCCGTGGCTGGGGCACAGTGGTCCATGACACGGGGTACGCTGGACATCACTTATATTCCGTCATAATGTTATCAAATCACTATGATTTTAATGTGATTATTTATCTTTGTGAGTTATATGAAATTTTATTTATTTTTTACTCGATAACAAGCAAGCGTGTGATAAGAAAAACCAATGTATTCAGCTAAATGTCACTCTCTGTGTCTTTTCAAGTACCCGTTTATTCGATCTTCCCCAGCACATTCATTCTCATCCCATCTAGGAGGATAGCTACAATGGTTTTGTTTAGCATAGGCCCGTGCTAACTTTCTTAGTTGTTTCTCTGTCAGCCCTTGATGATGCCTTAAAGCTGTGAGCAGGTATTCTTTCAGTAAAAGTTCTTGATGAACTGTAAAAACTGTTCTATTTGCTTCTTTTTGGAAAAGACTCAACATTATTTATTCCTTTGTCTTTTGCCTTATTTACATAACGAGTCATACTAATTCTCAAGACCTTCAGGTTCTCATCGACCCTGTGCGCTGCTAGGCCTTCCTCAAGCACCATCTTTACGACAGTCCTAATTTCAGCAGCAGGGGTTCCATTTTTATCATGGCCGTCAGCCATTTTCTTATATGTACCACCATCTCTCTCTTTTTTCAATAGCAGTATCAATCTTGATGCCTTTATTTAAAAATAACATATATAAACAAATGCCTTTTAAAACCTGTCTCAAATATGAGGGAAAGTAAGTTTGAGCAACTAAACTTAGTGGGTTGAGGAGATTATTATTGGTACAAATAGTGCTGGAGATCTGAGGGGAAAGCGTTTCAAAGTTAGCCTATTTGTATTTCAGCTTAAAATTGCCTTTTTACTACCCTTGTTTTGGTATAGGAGCATTGAGAATAAAGCGGGGTATAGTGAACCTTGTTCACTGTGCCCCACTTCAAATTGTTCACTGTGCCCCAACCATACCATGTGAGAAAGATTGAGCTGAAATTTTCACAGCTTCCATCCATTGTTTATGTTGAATATTGAAAAAAGAAGAGAACATTTATGCCTATCTTTGTTCACATTAAGATATACATACCTATGACAGTGTAATGTATTTATTCATTTTTAGCTTGCATGTCATACATTACTTTTACCATGAAAAATTACATTTTGCTTACCTGAGCTTTTCCTTTTTTAGCTATCTATTACCAAATAATAAAAGTAAACCCCTGCCATCATTTCCTATGAACTATAACTGGTGTGACAACACTCAACTAATTGTATCTCTGAAAAAAGAAGGGTGTTCACTGTGCCCCTATGTCCACTGTGCCCCCGTTACCCCTACAGTACCCGATTATAAATGCAACCTTTTAATATTTTATTAATTTAGGTGTTGTGCATAACATGTTGTAAACTGACATGTTGCAAACAAATACGGCTGGGATTCCACCAGTAAATGATATTGTCGTGAGTTGATTTGTATTTTCTAGTGTAATTTCATTTGCAATCACAATTTGTAATAACTTTGTAATTGACATCTGTGTCACAGCACCTTGGGTAAGTAATTTGCATTAATATGTACCTTTGATATCTGCAGGAATACTAACCGATATATCACTTGACTGTTCTTTATATTTAGGATAATAAGTTATATGTGTTTTTATCTGTTTAAACTTTTTGGTCTTTATTATAAAAAGAACATTGTTGGCTTCTCCATTCAAAAGCATGCTAGGAGCTTTAAAAAAAAATGAGCCGCGCAGTAATCAAACCTGGCTCTCAGATTTAAAAGTAAGCGCGCTGCGACTGCACAATTTATACTGCAATACTGAACAAATATAGGTTATATTGTATGTGCAAATGTTTTAAAAATGCACAATATGCATTTAACAGACTATAATTAAAGGCTGGAGCTGCGCTCTCGGGAAAAGAAATATGCATGTCACTTTATGTACAGTTGCCTTCCGGGTAACACTGCACACATATGAACCAGCAAAATTTAGAAAGTTTTCTAGAGCTACAAACAAGAATCAAAGTATTGTGCATATTGTTTTTGCTAAACTCTGTTTTGTTTCTTTTAACTAGGTTTATAAAGAATATGTCAAGGTGTCTATTTGACCTGACTGTGTAAACTTGTGCAGTAATGATTGAATTTGAGAAAGAAACAATAAGTATGACTTATTTTGTAACAACAAAAATAAGTTTCGGAGGTGTTATAGAAAACAATTCAAAAAGTTTAGAGATTTCGAAAAAATCATAATTCCAGCATTTTAACATGAAGGCAGTAGTATACATATAGATATCAAAAATTTTCAACACAGTCATGTAAAGGTCTGTACTAAACCTACATTTGCTGAGCCCATACATAATATTGTGCACAAAACATTCTAAGCACAAAATAAGCATTGTGTAACATGCAATTCCGACAATGTGTACCAAGCAAACCAGATGTATACCACACCCATCATATACATGTATAGCACCTTATGCATGAACATCCTGTTTGTACTACACTTATGCTATATACCAACTATTTTTGTCAGTATATATGTTAGCTATATACCATTGAATTAGTTGTGTTTCTACTCAAACCTTAAGATTGTTTTTCAAAATATTGACGGTGTGTAAGCGAAACACTTTTAGATATTTTTGAGAAACATTATTTTGCAAACTACATGTATATACCGAAAGCAACGATAATAATACCTACAGCAGAAATTAACTGTACCAACTACAGAACAGTGGACCAAACATTTTTAACAAATATATTTGAGTGTTTGAGGATCATCAAAGTCATCAGACTTGTACATCTTTTAGTGTCTCGGATTACTAATTTAAAAATCTTTACAAAAAAGTGCTATTGAGTTGTGATGGGCAAATAAATAATTTTCTTATTAGAGCAGTTTTTAAATCAACCTTCGCTTGATGGCCAAAAAATCTTATAGCTTGTAGAATAAACCAATTCTAACATTAACCATTTTAAATGTTACCATTGCATTACTTCCAATTTTAATGCCCCAATTTTAAATGCATATCATTTCTGAAACATACAGTTAGATTTTTACATTTTAGAAGTAAAAAATTGGGCAGCAAGGTTATTAAATATTTGCTTTTAAAATATAGATGTGAAAACACAACTTCACATGAAACAATACGAAATATTTTTTTATGTGAAGCTATGTTGTGAATGTTGAAAAAATGTTGTAAAACTTTTACAACATTCTTTTACATATTTACCAAAATGGAAATATTTCAAAATCTAAAATAATTTATTATTTCTAGTATTGTCTTTATATAAAATAATAGTTTTTTTGTAAATACAATCAATCTTTTGTTAGCCATTTTCAACTATCATAAATTCATAGCTTTTGTTTTAAAACACAGAATTTCGGCATGTAGTGTTTATAACCTACTGGTAATTTTAAAGTTTATGTGTTCAAAACCACTCGTTATTCAAACACAAATCATGCAGGAGCTTTATTTCATATGCTTGCATGTAGCGGTGTGGTATCTGGCTGGGATCGATGATGATATGATAATCTTGACATTTAGAAACTCTTGGCTAAAACTTGTGGCATGGGAGAGCAACTCCTTATGTCAAAATCTAACCTCATTGAGATATTTGCTAGTCAGCATATTAGTAATTGTAAAAGTAGTAGCTAACTCACTGTTCACACTTTTAATATATTTTATCATATTCTGTACTTAATTATAAGCCTTGCATTTAGCTATGATCAACATAAAGTATTACAATAAAAAGTAAAATGATCTAATTGTTTAAAATGTACCACACTCCTCCTGAGGAGATTTTATGCGTTAATTATTAACTAGCTATAGCACATATAACAGCTATCCTGCTTTCTTTCTCAAATGAAGTTTCTACAAATAACCATTTGGTTAACAAGGCTCCCTGCGGTAGATATGAAAAGACAATTCCTAAAACCTTCCATATGTACCTCAATGAAGTGTTTAAGCTCATAAACACTTTATCCCTTAATTACCTAAACACATATTTATGAAGTGAAAGAACAGAAAAATATTTAACTTTTTTCATATACATACACATACATACAATTAGAAAACATTTTTAAATATTCATGAAGTTATTTGTTTCAGTTTTTTTCTACACAATAATGTTTTTTACTATAAATTTTTAGGTATTTGTTTTTAAATTTCTTGCATATACACTTTGAACTTTAAGACATATATTTTGGCATGCAATGTTTATGTTTTACAGCAAATTTAAAGGTTCACACTTTTTAAATCACTCAATAAACAAACACAAATTATGCAGGTGATTTACACAGCATGCCTGCAGATGTATCTGACTGCAGCTGATGGTAGATAATAATATCGATGTTTAGAAAATTTATGTAAAAAATGTGGCATGAGAGAGCAACTCCCGAAGTCGACCTCTCACTTCCACGAGATAGTTGCAAGCTAACATCTTAATGATAGTAGGAGCGGTTGCGAACTCATCGTTAAAATTTCTTTTCTCTGTATCACATTTTTTTATTACTAGTTACCTTGAATTTGACTTTAATTAACACAGAGTATAGTATTGAAGCCAAAAGTAAATTACTGTAACAATTTAAAGGCAAGTAAATCTAGAGAGTTAGCGTGGTAATGATTGGCTAGCATTGATACCAGTTAACTGTTAACTAACTATTGAGAATAACTTTTGAGGTAGTGGTTTGCTGTGCTTTCTTGGCACACTTCATTATCTCTGCCAGGCCACCAGAATGCCTGGGTACTTGTGATGTAAAATTTGAGGCACTCCTTGTCAAGTTATATTGTACTTGAACCTACATGTAAAACCGATCAATGTGTCTAAATTTAAGTATTACACTGTAATTTATACCTTAAAAACTGTTATTTCTCAAATTATGTTGTACTTTGTTGAGATATTGTAAAATTACTTGTAATTCTAAAGGTAAATATAAAGTATTTGAGCTAAGGTGTTTATTTGATAATGGTAAAGCCAAAAAGATATGCAACATGACTACTTGCTACTAAAAGCAGATAATATGAGTCTCTGTTATCATCCGACACAGTCGACTAAAGATTAAAAATAGAAAAAAAGTTTTTACAGTAAGTTAACACATTGTCAATAAACATTTGATAGATATCATCTTTAGACTCATATTTTCTTCTAACACAGCAACAATATTTAGCAGAAGAATAAAGGTGTAAGCAAATACATTACTGAAATATATAAACTATAGTTTAAAAATATACAAATTATTTTTACTTTTAAATTTAGGGATGGAAGAACTGTTTGTGTTGAATTGGAGTGGAACATGACAACAAATAAGAAACACGCTAAAAGTAACCCTTCATCATGTGTATTGAGGAACTTACATGTATAATATAACAACTCTCTTCAATAAACTTATTGAATATAACAAATCTCTGTAGAAATTCTCACTACACTTTTGTTCCTTTGCAACGTAGGAAACTATAACATAGGCTAATGGTATTTCGTGTACCGACATCCCTGCAACACCAAGAGTTATATAGATACGGTGAAACCATCATGATTGTGTAAACAACAAGTTACAATAAACCAGTGGTTCTGCTTTCATAGAAAATTTTGAATGCATCATGAAGATTTTCATAATTCAGGATACTTAAAAAACATGCTTTGTCCATATTTTTAAATAATTTACTTGAACGCTCAGTTAAAGCTAAACTAAATACAGAGCAAAAAATTATCAGCTCAGTATCATAAGTTGGATTTCAATTACTTGGAGTTGCACTTTTGATAAACGTTCCACTGCCAATTTGTTCCAGTTTGCCTACATAACTGTTATTTTTTTACAAAATCAAACTATGATAATTGAGTATGATGGCTTCTTGATAGCTCCCCAAAAGGATAGCAGCAAAAAATGTCACATACACAATTGTGAGAAACCTTCATATGTGCAGTATATAATATTTTACACATTACCATGATTTCAAACTTGCTGCTGTAATATGTCATACAAAATATTGCTATAATGCTTTGGAGTTTGCATGCTGTAGTGAGGTGTGCTCGACCAGATTCAGCTTCATTTTAGCTATGTTTCAATTCAGTATCTGCCTGGTCCCTCTATTCTGCAAAAATATATATGTCTGAATTAATGGTAATAGTTGAGGGTTCATTTTATTAGACCCTGCCATGGTTTGATATGTTCAGAGGTTACTAATATGTCTTAGGGTAGATTTGACTATAAATGAAGTGTTGAATATTAATGCAGTAGCTTCCCCAATAGTATATGTGATAGTGCACTTAGCATGAGGTAGCTTTACAGGTACTTTTTCTCTAACATTTAAAGGCTTGAGGTGAGTATCTCTCGGCTGTGTGAATGGGTTTCTAGCTATCTATAGTACAAAATGACTTAGTAACATGTAGACCTTTTTATCTTTGGGAGTGCCACCATTCTTTCTGAAAGAATTGTGCCAGTGCAACATTTCCTGCAAGGAGCATCCAGTTCAAGCCACGATTCTTTTGACTGTTGGATGTTGTCGCAGTACTAATTTATTACCTTGCTGATGGTAAGCACAGCTAAAGATGTGGTCTATATTCCACATTGCCATGAATCTGTGAACAGTTTCATTTCCGAGACATAGTCCATTGTTTGTCAGGAGTTCATTCATGGGTCCTCCTTTGTTAAAATATGTTTAAATGGTAATTGTTCGGTATATCATAATGATGTTATTTATATCATATGTGTATTGAAAGTAAATTTTTTTTGTGCAAATACCTCTAACGGGCATTCAACTAGTTTGTTTATATATTTGAATATTTTTATATTTGGTGTGTTTGCTTTAGCTGATACCTACTTTGGTAATTTTTACACCTCCAGGAGGCTGAGAAATTTCACAAGGGTGGCAGGCTCCCCAGAAGGCATTTCAACCATCAGAGTATTATACCGTTTGTGATATCCAAAGAATTTGATTGTTGTCCACAAAGTTTATAATATGAAAATGAGAATATAAATTATCTGAAGCTCCATATCAAAAATAATCTGTTTTGCTGTAGTTGAGAAAAATACAGAAAAAAGAAGACAGTGGTGAAGGTGTTTAAGTGTGACATAATCAATAAGAAATTGTTAGATAATGTCTGTTTTACTACAATGATTGTGATAAAAATAGTTCATACAGATATAATTAATTCAAAGTGAGAGAATCAAATAAAAATTATGAATATACTGAATTGTTATTAACAGTGAGTACATATAAAATAGGAATGAGTATGAAAAATATTACCACTGCCCTAGAAGCTATTAATAAAAATTTCGAAGACAGAAATGCTGATACAAACGTAAGCATGAGGTATCGTATTTAAATACATCACTGAAGCGCGTTAAGGTAAACAATGTTTTTTGGCTGGCAAAGCAAAGAGAGAATTTGAATTGCACATTTGTCAAATTCAACGCAAAAATATGTAAAAATATAAACAAAACATATACCATAGTGACCTTTTGTAATGAGCGCTGGTAATGAAAGGAAATTGTGCATGTTAAGGTGTATATAACATGCAATAATATGCATACAAACTTTTGACAAACTTCTAAAAGGAATTGATAAAAGATAGTTAGAAAAGAAATTAGTTTTTATTTGAATAAATAAACAAATAACGTAAAACTGTAAATAATGAAAATAGGCAAAAATTTGTTGATGTTTAATGATTATGGCAAGCACGCTGTTTAGTGTGTAAGCTAGCTAAGATAAGCAAACATTTTAAAAACAGCCTTTTTTAAAACTGGACTGCAGCTCACAGAAAACCGCAGATTGTTAATGAACTAGTCTGTTGTCTTGCTAAAACGTTGTGAAAAAAGATTGCCCACCTCAGCATTTTAACTAGATAAATTCAGATACACAGGTGCGCAGTCATCAGAATATGATCGGTAGCTGCAATTAATATAAGCGCTACACCTTAGCGAGCAAGATGGTTGCAAGGAGTGCTTGGTTGAACCATGAATGTAGTACAATTTGTACGCGCTCTAATTGTTTTGGTTTTCCAAGTACAATCATATTACCGAACTGATTTTTAGTCACTAGATTTAAAACGCTATAACTGAACCAAAAGTGTACAAAAAGGTGGAACGACAAAACAGCTAAAAGACAAAAAAACCAACACTGATTGTTGTATATATAGATTGATGGCTCTAAACTAATCTCTTTTATAAACAATAAATAGGTTGGAAGTGGGTTTTTGAAAAAGGAAACTATTCACAAGTTTCGTTGAGGTAGTCGAGCTACCACCAAGGTTAGCCAGCTTAATGGACTGCCTTGTCTGAGTACGTCGGACATCAGCTAACCAAGCATGAAAAGTGGTGAGCTTAAAGGTTGACTTGCATCAAAATTTGCATTACAGTTATTTAGTATCAAAAAGTTCACCATGACTGACTCTGCTGTGTTGTAGATGCAAAAAATGTGGGAACGTGAATACAAGCTCTTAAATGATCGAAAGGGAGCAGATATTCGCAGCCATCATGAGAACGCCGCAGGTTAGAATTCGTTTATGTTAATGATGTACTCTATGTAGTTATTGTTTTGACACGTGATCTTATCTTATGCTTTGATGTGACAAAGTTCTACTCATCTATCACAGAAAAAAATGCTTGACAAAGCCTTAAATCTTGTTTCAGACATACCAACATCAGTGAGGATAAAACACTAATACTAAAACACCCTAAAAAGATCCTCCTCTTTCACCATGACAATTCTTGGACTAAAAATGATCCTCCAACCTGTTCGACGTCACAATAGGCAGCTTCGATGGTGTGGAGAACTGTGAGCTAGTAGGGTGCATGATTCTATCACAGCTCAGCAAATTATATGGCACTTCCATCAACCTATATAGTGATGATGGTTTGACTATCTTAAATGAAACAACCATAAAAATGAGATTATTAAAAAATAAGAACATATGTAAAATATTTGCTAACTACAATTTAAAGACTACTATCGAAGCCAGTAAAAATAGTAGACTCTCTGGACGTTAATCTAGATATTAACAGTAGCAAATAAAAACTATTCAATAAAGTTAACAATACCCAACAATATGTTAAAGCAAATTATATATATAATGTAGGTCAATAATAATATATGTGTTATGTAAGATATATATTTATATATAGTGTATATGTATACGAGGTCTGATCCAAAAGTTCCCGGAATTGAGTTGTATACTTGTGCATATTCACACGATAGAAAAACCCATTGCAGGGTTGGCTGGGAAACACCTCTGGAGTGTTGTCACAAAATTTCAGGTTGCTATGACAATGTGTTCTCATGTGAGCTAACGATATGTCAAGGTCTGTCCGGGGCTTCGGTATTTAAAAAAAAAATTATCATCATGTCTAATAAACCAGAACAGCGCATTTGCATTAAATTTTGTGTGAAATTAGGAAAAACAAGGATATTACGACCTTTGAAATAAAGTTTTGATCCTTCTTGAAAGCTTCCTTAAAATTGTTGCAAGCGTGCATCCTGAGCTCGTTTTGGTCATCAGTCAGCAAGCTTGGCACGAACTTTGCTGCGACTCGTTTAATTTGTTAAAAAATTGTTTAAATTGTCAGTTAAAACTTTTTGAACAGTTCCAAAGATAAGTCCAGTCTCTCAAAATATCTCTAATCGTTAAACGTCGATCTGGCATGACTAGTGACCTCACACTGTCGATTTACGAGCAGGAATTCTTGCCAACGCTTGTCTGCCAGACCTCGCGTCAATTTCAGTGCTGTCTTTACCTTCACAAAAACGTTTGTACCACTCAAAAATTTGTGTTTTTTATAGACCAGCATTTTCAAAAGCAATAGTTAACATTTTAACTGTTGAGTACTTGTTTTCCCTAATTTCGCACAAAATTTAATGCAAATACGCTGTTCCGATTGATTAGGCATGACGATAAATTTGTTTAAAAAAAAGACGGAAGCACCGGACAGACCTTGACATATCATTAGCTCACATAAGAACGCATTTTCATAGCAACCTGAAATTTTGTGAAAACACTCCAGAGGTGTTTTCCAGCCAACTCTGCAATGGGTTTTTTTATCGTGGAAATATGCACAAGTATACAACTCCATTCCGGGAACTTTTGGATCAGACCTCGTACATATATACACAAACTCTTTATACGGCTTAGTCGATCAAATTTGTAGATATTTTACTACATAATTACATTTATTACCAATGTATCTATAAAACATACATGTTTATTATGTATACATGCATTATAGACATGTGCAAATTCTGATGTTATTGCAAATGCAGTATTGTCATATTGAAAATCCACTCAACGTGATATAATCTCTACTAACATAGTACGGTACCCAGTTAACAAACCTATTGTTAACTCTTTTCAACATTATCAGAGTAAAATGAATACATCATTATTGTTTCTATTCTTTTACATTTATAAATAGAATCATTCAAAATTTTACAGTAAATGGTCTAATGGAAAACATGAAGTGGCTCTTTTATGCCCCTGATCTTGGTCTGATGATCTAAGACATACTTTATTCATATGAACCACACCAGACTTGTCAAACTGGGTTAACAGAAAGTGAATGCACCTTTCCTAGTCAAGTTAGCAGGTATTTCTGTTAACGCTTTTAATAACCTTCCTAAGTTATTGTTACAAACAAACAGGTTTGTAGCTTACAACTAGAAGGTTTACACTTGTAGCTTCTATAGTAAAAAAAACCTAGTATCACTTACATGGGTTATTTAAGATTTGAGAATGGCTTATGACAGTTGAGATATTTTTGATTACTTGTACAAAGTATTTGTTGCTAGCTTACTCAGCCACTCTTTCCCACCCTGATCCTATTTAACAGCTTTTGATAACAGGACCTGTAGTGTGATGGTTAAAACCATATGAAATCATTATTGTGAGTTAAACACATTATGCCACATCAATGATGTAAAACTTAGTGTTTACATAAACCTTAGTTAACTAACTGCCAAGTGTTTTTATTCTTAAGCTTGACCAAATTTTACCAATGCTAATATGGGAGACAAACAAAATAGTGAAGCACCCTCAATTTTTGTCAAGCCTCAGCAGAACTAAACCTGTCATATATATACTGGTTTTTCAACTTATCATCGTTCCTTTTGTCTGAAGTAAGACTTATCAAAATGTCTTGGTCAATGTGGTTTTTACAAACTGCAATGACTTGGTGTGATACTGCCAAACTATTGGTTCAGGGATAATCTTGCAAAAACCTTCTAATGTCGTGTGGGCAATCTCTCAAGTATACTGTATAATATCAACTGTGGCTGTAAGAAGTTTATGCTTCTAGAGTTACACTTTAAAAGCATTTATATTTGTTATTTTTAACTTGTTGTCAACTTATTATTTAGCTGACCAATGATACTTGCTGATGTTGTTGTGCAAGACACTGGCACATTTTCTGAGATAGTTGCTTTCAGTCTAAATAGCTACTGCCAAATTCAACATAGGTTTATTAAAATTTTATCATTGACAAGTTTCTGAAGAATGTACCTATCTGAACTATGTAATAGATACATTTCTTAATGTATCAAAATATCAAAATCGCATGACACATACTCTTGTTACAAAGTGTAAGGCAAACATTAAGGCAAATAAAGTGAGTGGTTAGAATTGGAAAGTAACACAACTGCTAAAAATTAGTTCAGCTAAAGATAAACACGGGAATAATTAAGGTTAGATTATAGGTCTAACTTGTACCAGAAGATGAGGCCCATGTAGCTGTTTTATAATGAAGCAACATAAGTTTTATCTTGCACAGAGAGAAGCTGTAATTTTTATTTACCTAAATTGTAGCAAAAAAATTATGTTAAATTAAGAAGGTGTGTATTGAGAGCACTAGAGCAAAGTAGTAAATAACTGATTGTTTTATTTTGTAATCCAATAATACTAAATTTAATTTCGTGTTCATACTACTAGTTGATCTTCACACTCTTGATCTTCCGTGTCTGTAGTAGAGAAACATCTCCTGTTGAAATAATCCATTTTTCTTAGTGATCTCTCTGTCTGTCTCTGCATCTCTCTCTGCATATCCACAATTTTTTGAAAATCTGCATTAAATAAAACTAGTATGCAGCAGACAGTACAGGTTATTTATTTTTGCTAAAGAAAAACTAGCAGCTGATGTTGAGTGAATTATTATTTATGAATTACCATATGTTGAAAGTTTCAAATTTTACCTGACAAATGTTTCTTATCAAATATGACGGGTAGAGTTTAGACAGGCAAGTTAGTATTTCTAAAAACCTCAGCAGTAAAGACATCCATGTTTTTTTCGTAATTAACAATACATACAACAAATGACAAAAAGTGAAAGATGAAAGTTTAACTAGTGAAAACCGCAAAACACACAAAAAACAATACCTTACCATTGCGTTAGCTTGCCTCAGCAAAAAAAATTGAAACTTCCACTATTGATGCTATGTACTTTTCTAACAGAAAATTGAAATACCACAAACAGATTCCTGTGATTAATCATCATTCATGTAGAAGAAAAATGATAGGTGGAAGATAGTGAAATGGATTATCAAATGAATTGTGCGAATAAATTACCCAATTGCCTTTTTGCAGGCAAATCCGCTAGAAAAAGTATTAAATTTGAAATTAAAACCTGTTTTATTCCACAATAGAATTAATTGATAACAATTCGAATGATGAAGAATAAATCTTTGTGTCTAATCTCATATTGAGTAGGATTACTATTATTTTACAATTTTATAATTGAGTCCCCATATGTCATATCATGTAATTTTGACTAGCGACGTTTTTTTTAATTGAATTTTACTAGAATTCGTGTCATGACACACGTGACCTTCATACAGGTCAATGATGGATTTTCAAAGTTACAATTTGGTATCAAACTTTGGAAATGTAGCTGAAATATCTGATACAATTAAGTTATCAGGGACTTACGCTCAATAGCTTTACTTTAATTGAACTCTATTATACTAATCTTTACAAATCATTTGAGTAGACATAATTCTAGTACCAGCAACAAATCTATTTCAATTCACTTACCTCTTAACAATCATTCAACATAGTGCAGTATTTGGTTAGAGCATGGTTTAATCAATGGCACATGTTTTAAAAATTAGCCACTGGTTACCAAAGTGTTTCAACACCTACATACTAACCAGTTAATTTTCATTTTGTACCGAAAACATGTCTACTTTACTAAAATTACCCATTTTTGCTAATGAGCAATACGTAGATGATGCTGGGTAAATTACATGTAGAATTCATGAATTTAAAAGATCCAACATTCAGCTGGTTGTTTTCTCTTCTCAAAAATGATTTGTAGTTGAATATGGTTATCGCCCTTCAATTTAATATTCTTAAATTGTGCCCAAAAATGTTTTGTATAATTTTTTTTCATCTTAAGTTCATGAGATATTCTTCTATACCAACATACCTATTTCCAACTCCTGTACTCTCTGGTTAGAATTCTGAATTGCTGTAATATAAATATGAGTAAATTAGTATATAAAACACATTTTAGTTTATAAAACCTATACTACAAATACTATTTTATTACTACAAACATTCTGCCTTCTGATGGAAAACATTATTTTTTGTGTTTTTTCCATACGACATCAAAAAAGATATTTCTCACAATTCTAAGTTGACGGTCGATGTGCTGAATTCAACGGAGTAACAAAAATTCTAAAATGCTGTTTGCTAAAATTTTTGCAAAGAATTATTTTTTAGCATTTTTCTGCATTTTTTGTGTTTCATTAATGTTTGATGTTGTGTGAGTGAGATGAAAAGTAGCAAAACGTAAGCGACAGCAAAATCTTTTTTCGCATCGTAGTGATTAATATATTCTTTACTATAAACGTTAATTCATTATATGTGTATAACTATATAACTATGTATATAGCTTTAATCTGTTAGCCATAGATTCCAAGGTTGATAACGACTTTACAGGATGAGGTAAGAATCATAACCATAAGCAAGTCATAACCACTAAATATATTAAACCATAACTGTCATGTACAACTTTTATTGTACTTACTAGGTAAATCAGACATGCTGATTCCAATTTTGTACTCAAAACAAAGATTGATCCACTAACTTTCAGAGTAATGAACGGTTTTTACAGCTTTTTAATATCGGTCTCGAAAACAACATGATCGGCACAACAAGCTCCGCCAATAAATACGTGACGCAACCTAGCTTTTTAGGAACGGAATTTTGGAATGTTTAGACCGATCTAAAATAATAGAGATGGGTGTTTTAAAATTCATTATTAACTAAATTCAGTCTTAAAAAATAATCTCAGTCTTTTATGAAAGGTGAATAAGCTATTTAACATTGCATATTTAAAAATGAGTTCAAAAAAGCGCGATAACAACGCTAGCTTGTGATAAAATCGCCATTTTTTGAGCTCATTTTTCTTGGCGTTAAGCCTATTTAAACATCATGTAACAAGATACGAGCAATTTTAAATAGCTTATCTACCTTTCATAATAGACTGAGATTATTTTACAGGCTGGACTTAGTTAATAACAGATTTTAAGACACCCATCTCTATTATTCTAAATTGGACTAAACATCCCTAACTTCCGTTCCCGAAAAAGCTAAGTTGCATCCCATATTTATGGGAGGAGCGTGTTATGCCAATTATGTTGTTTTTGAGACCAATATTAAAATGCTGTATAACGGCTTTCAATACCTTGAAAGTTATTGGATCAATCTGTATTTTGAGTACAAAATCGGAATCAGCATGTCTGGTTTACTTAGAAAATACGATAAAAGTTGTACTTGGCAGCTACGGTTTAAAATTACTGTAGGTAGTTATAGTTATACTTTCATAGCAAAGTTAAAGCTATGAAAATAACCATAGCTAAAACTACATCAGCTAAAGCTAAAGCTTTTGTTAATATACTATTTTCTCTTTATCCTTTGACATGTACATAACGTACAAAAAATAAATGGTTTATTATCAGGTGTTGTTTGCATTCAATAATTGCTATAGGTTTCTATATCTCTACATACAACATTTTTGCTTTACGTTGTCTACACTCAAATGAATTAATGTCCTATGGCAAATGTCCACTCTACTTATAAACGCTAATGATATGGAATACAGAATCACATATTGTTACAGTTTCATGAGTGATAAAAAGTAATTTAATTCTCACTGGCTTGATGATAGTATAAAATGTGAAAGCTATGAAGATAAGAAACTTTTTTGGTGAATTTGTGTGCTTAATTAAATTTTCTACTAAATTCAATTTGAAAGTTAAAGTTTTGGCTATTTTCATATTAGAATATCTTACAAATTTGGCATACAGGTCAACAGTTCAATTGTCTCAACTAACCACTGCTTCTTTTCCAAATTGATTAGGTGAATATATACATTAATTTTAGGAACTAATCAATGCTGTGTTCATTACTATCTTTTAAGCTTTATAACTCAAACTAAATAGTTTACGAGTCATTGATCTATGCCAACATACCTGATTCTAACTCCTTTAGTCTCTGGTTAGAATCCTGCAGTTCTGCAACATAAATATTCTTTGATGCACTCTAGTTTATGAAACTATAGAGTGAGAGCATACTGATTATTCCTTTAACAAGTTGGTAAAGCGGAACACAGAAATGCAAGTCCATATAGTTTTATGAGCGTAAAAGAGGCATTAAAATTTTGCCGAGTTGGAAATGTTCAAAGGAATGTTTTGTAGAAAATATTTTTTCCTTAACTACAAGCTGTAGTTTTTTTCAAGATACGAGGGTAGACCTTCTATTCTACTTTTTGTTCTTTTCTACTTTTTTATTTTTGTTTATAGCTGATCAGAAAATTAATTTATGTTACTGTTGAAAACATTATGTCTACTTTTAATTTCATCGAGCAAAATTCTAAAGAATTTAAAGTTCTAGTGAATGTGGCAGACAAGAGCAAAGCATAGTTGACCAGCTAATCAACTGAATCAACAGTTAATATATATTTAAGCTTTGGCTGTTGTGTTCTAGTTTGTTGTGACTCATAGCTGCTTAATTTTTGAAAACTTCTATATACAGTTTTAATTAAAACCATGCATATGTTTTCAAATATGGCAGTTTTGGTCTTTTGGTGAGGCAGGTGTATCAAATTGTTACTTTTGTAAAAATATTGCTCTAAACCACAGGTTTGAATTACTGCAAATTGCAATGGTACTATTTCTTTTCTAGCTAGTCAGAAAGTAAATACTTGTTATTATTAAAGTCCATGATTTTAAGTTCATTTACCAAGTTTGATAACTTTGTGACAAGATGCAGCAAATATCCCACAAATAACCTAAATGTAAGTTATCAGTGATTCTTTTTGACTACTTAACTTAAAGATTATCAAACTTGACTCTATAATACTAATTTTTGTAAACTCTCCAGAGCACATAATTTTAGTAACAGATTAGAGAAACGCTGGACTTGCGCAGGCTTTAAAAATCAGCTTATAATAAATGAGAGGTAATGTAGTTGCCTGCCACTTGCCATTAGCCTGGCACAAAACCAATGGCTAATTTGAGTCCTATTACTAATAAGAACTAACTACTTGCTCGCATAGTTAAGAACACATAAAATTACGCTACCACTCTCCATGATGTTGCGATGTAACGGAGAGTGGTAGCGTATTTGCACCCACACACGTAGCAAAATATATCGCCCAAGGAATACATAAAGCTTCAAGATTAAATCTTCTGCGATATGGATTCTTCATTCCAAGATTTTAATAGCTATAGCTGGACATACACAGACACAAACTTTGAGAAACCTATACATACATATATATATTATATACATTGTATATATATATATATATATATATATATATATATATATATATATATATATATATATATATATATATATATATATATATATATATATATATATATATATACAATTTAAATTCAAGATTATTTCAAGATGAGTTGTCAAACACCCATATACTGACATGCTAATATTTGGAGTTTGATCATCAATGTCTACAATACTCTTGTCAAATTATAAACTAAAGACAGTTTAGTTTTTTATAAACTGTAGAACCTTAATCTATTTATAATATAAACTAAATATTTTATAACCCATTTATTGTTGACACAATAAATGCCAACGCTTGTAAAAATTAAAATTATAGTTCCAGAGTTTAACAAGCAGCTAACCTAGATAAGTAAAATATAATTGTCCAAATGTAAGCAACTGGAATTCTTTGCTTGATAAGAGCTTTGGATGAGTTCTCACAATCATTTTTCCTCTATAAACTATGTTAGTTGCATTACTGACCTAAAAAGATTTCATTACATATTTTTAAATCTTAGCTATTCACTTTCAAGTTGCCAAAATCTTCAATTTGTAGGGGATACCCTTACCTGCACTTTGTTGAGTTATGCTCGTCTCTTCCCAATCATGTTTTGACACATGCTGTTGCAGTTTCTGATTTGCCAGCCTTAGTTCTCAGATATTTACAAAAGTATAGTTATATATAGTATAGTATATATTTACAAAAAAATTTAATTTGAACCGCTCAGTTCTGTAACATGATACAATGTGATATATTGCCATATCAATTGCAGAATGTTAGCTAAACCTAGCGGTATGAATATTAACTGGTCATTGTCTACTTGTGTTGAAACTGGAAAACCATAATTATATACAGTAGATTATTTTTCTGGATTTACCTGCCTCTTGAGCCTTCATCTTTAAATTCAAATCCTGAACACTTTTTTTTGCACCCATCAGTTCTGTAATGAAAATAAAGTAATAGTTTACACTATTGACAGCAATAAGTTAATTGAACCTGTTGATATAAGTATTAACTCGTAACCACTATCTACTTAAATTGAAACTGCTGAGTTCCTAAGTATATAAAATAGACTACTGTCATATCGTTCCTACAGCTTGTACCTTCACTTTTATTGTTTTTATCACTTTCATACATTGTGTGTGGTGGTGTGGTGTAGTAATAATATAACACTGGTGGTGGTGTGCCTCTATAATATTCCTTAATCTTACAAAGCTACTACTTTCCCCAGAATCAGAGTCGGTTCTGTCACTTTCATTATCTGAGTATTCAACTAATTTTGAATCAAAATCGACTGTATTGTCATCAACAACAGTTTTAATGTGCCTAAAACGGGAGGTGCTTGCAGCAACCATTATACAACTAAAAATTCGGATCATAAAAACAGTTTTTGTTTGATTTGGAATTTTCATTTTAAAAATTATAGTTTGCTTTGCAAATATAAACTAACTTTTCAAAAAACTATTTCTAAAACGCTCTTTGTGGCGTAGAATTACTAATGATCATTGGTTATGTTCATATTCAGTTGCTGCTCAATCACAGCAAGTTTTGTGAAAATGCATCTACAACAGTTGATAATAAAATTTGCATAGACTTGTTTATGGCAGTGAAAGGTTTAACAATATTTCGGAATACTTATCTTATACTCTTAATGGAGAAAAATATTTTGTTAATTCAACGAATCATTTGCGTTTCACTTTAAAGTACAAAATGTTTATAATGTCTTGTATTGTTACACCAAGGCGGAAAGCATATAAGTTACTGTTAAAGTTTTAATAACAATTTGTTTCTACCAGTTTTATTGAGCAGTAAAAATATTGTATAAACTTTTGTTGAAATAACATAGTGTTTCGATGATTAACCCAAGGTTAAGAAAGAGTTTTTTTTCATAGATATTGGCTGCAATAAAGTTTCATCAAAATTAAATTAGAACTTTGGATTTTATGTGAGGTGTAAGATTTGTTAACAAACTCAATGTTTATTTAAATAGCTCTGTTCACATGTATTGTATGTAACTTTGACACTTATGCGTTAGCTATGTATTAGACAGTCAACTAAGTAGCAAACTCCTACAGATAAGATTACTGCCTCAGCTGTTTTTGACACAAACAAAAATCATTGTAGTAAGAACATCATGGAAAATGTGCTAGCAAATGTATATTTCCTTAGAAAATTTATTTTACACATTGTTTTCAGGTTCAATCAAACTTCCACATTTTCAGGATATTGTTGTTTCAACATGTTACATCTACAGCCTCACTAGTACTTTTTTGCTGTAATTAATTTTTTTGCATTTTGCTCCCGAAGTAAACAACAATAGTCAAAGCCAGACTTTTTAACAAATTAGTAGCTCTGAAAAGAGCTGTTGAGGGAATATTTGGTTGGCTCTACAACCTGTAGCAAAAGCCAATGGTTTATAATGGATTAATTGTATTTATATAAATATGGCTGTTGTATTTGATACATCCTTCACTAAGGAAGCGTGAGGTCAATAAAACTACCGCTACTTGTCTAATCAGTGAAATACATGTATGTATGCATGGTTTGAGAATTATTCTGTACATAGGAAAATCATTGCCAAGAGACTATACCAATTATTATTAACTGCATTACTCTGAACCCATTATCTGTTTTTTGTTAAGATCATTCGTATAAAAGACTCTCAAGCTGCAAAAGTGAAAGGTCTACTTTTTGCTGCCACTTAGCTAAAATGAAATTCAAATTTAGAATCAGTGTAACTTGAAGCTTGAATTACAGCATATTTGGTTAACCAACTAGCAGAAAACGAGTTAAATGTACTTCGTTTTCTCCCTATAAACTGAACCAAAGGTCAGCATCTCAGAGCTGCAATTACTCGAGGTTTTGGAAAATGATAAGCAGTTTAATAAGTCTGTGACTCTTGGTCACATGCATGTAGTAAAAGACTGCAAACCATAGCTGCAACTAAACAATTGTATTTACTCCAATGAGCCGGTCTTCTACAGCAAAATAGCAAATATTGAAGTTTGGTAAAATGAAGTAGTCTGGCCAAACCAGAGGATACTTTATCATCTATAAACTACCCTGTTTAGAAATAAAAAAAATGCTACCTTCTGGTCATATTCTACCAGGACAGTCCTTAGTCTCGCTATATAGAAATATTTCTCGGGCCAACCAATAATATGCAGTTCCCCAAGGATAGCCGACGGCTCTCATATGGGCAGGGTTTGATGATTGCGCTCTGTTGTGATGAACCTGAACACGGCACCCAAACAAACAAATATGCTTAATGAAGCCCCTTGTGAATTTACAGATATTATGAACTTTAGGGGTTATTTTACTTATCTGTTGAACTTATTTGGTTGTCAAATAAATATAGTATCCCAATATTGTCTCCATTATGATCAGTCAGTGGCCATTCACAAGCATTCGTGATATTAGTAGTCGCAATAGTAAAATGGCCCAAATTCGGTTTTATATTTATATTTTGAGTATGAAAACTATACTGCACAGTTTTGCCTGCTGTCTCATTTTATTGGCCAGGTAAAACAATGTGACAAAGATAAAAAAAGTTTGTTATTTTATATTAGGGGTGGCGAAATATTGATCAAAAACTAGAGAAAAAAGGACGTTGTTCAGGTAATTTTAGGTAAATTATATTCAACTTTAAGCATATACTAAGACTTTTACCAATTTCAAAATTAGTAAAAGTAGGTAGTTTGAAGTGTTTTATTTTGCATGAATTCATTATTTTGGTTAGGTATTACCCCTACATTGCAGAAATTCAAAGTTTGCTATTGTGAACCGCGGGGTCTACTCACTGAATGAGCTAATGAAACGATAACAGTGAGTCGTGATTTCCAAAACCTAACCCGGCAACGCGACTGCCCGCGAGAATTATGTTAGCTTCGAAACCCAAGCCAGCCCAATCCCAACAGAGCTCGATCATTGAACCCCGCCCATATGAGAGCCCTTGGCTATTCTTGGGGGGCTGTATATCATTGGTCCAACTCTACTGAAACCACTTTTGGTCAAAGTAAATAGGCCAGTTTTATGTTTTACAGCATGGTCTGTGCACACTATCACACAATGATGAGTTGAGCTCACGCCCATCAGCTTATCAGTTCATGCAATAATGGACTGCTATGATATCATTTGGCGATGAGTGGCCAACGTAATCATTCCTAGCGACAATGCTATAGACTTTCAGCATGTTAAACTTTGACACTGATGATCACACCTGCTAGCATCTTGATTAGCTTTTTGTGGACTGCATCAGATTTAACTTCAACGGTTGTAAAGATCGATGTCACTTCATCTTTGCAAGAATGGCAAAGAATTATACTTGTAATAGATTTTATGCAATCAGATAATTGAAAGATTACCAAAGCACCTATAATATCACAAATGCATTTTTGTCATTTCTTATTGGTTGTTGGTTAGCTGTCACTTACAGCCAATCGCTTATGTTGCTTAAAACTTAGCGTTGGTACAGACGTCAAAACAGTTAATGATTGGTTTTAGCTATAGTGTGCATCTACTTTTACCGGGTCGGTTTCTGGTAGATTCCAGCAAGCCTCTTTTTAGCTAAAGTCAATGGTGTCAGAACTTTCAAAGGGTAGCATATGCACCTTTAACATAATTAGTTATACTTTTATTTGACTCACTGTTTTGATTTTGTTAGATTGAGAAAGACGATATTTTATTTTTGGTTGTGTAACAAAATATGGTTGCTATTAGACATACAACAAAATATAAGCTACACTTAAGTCCATTGGTGTTGTGTAACTGATAAACAGTCTTACCAGAAGCTTGTTTTCTTATTTCTTTTTTCTGCTCAGCAACAACCGACTCTAATTCTTCAACTCTCCATCTTGCAACTCCTCGTTCTGAAAAAATAGGTTATGATAAGGCAGGATTACAAAAAATGCTCTATATTAAGCTCACAAAGTTCAAACATCACTTTCTGGTGTAAACAGCAGGCCATTTGTAGACAATGACACGGCACATTATCAAGATGTCAACTTTTCACATCTACAAAATACTCACATGGTGACTAGTCAAAAAAAGCAAGCCAACTGACATGTAATGATAGTTATTAGGAGATCAACACTCAGTAAGATATTTGCATACATGAAACTATCAATGACATCCTATAGCGTATATGATGGAATGTCATATGCCACATTTACTCAACAGTGTCATTATCCTAGCTTATGATAATTGGTATGCAATCATATATTTACAAAAGTCAGTGCAATTTATATGGTTTGCTGAACTTTGGGTCTCTTTATAAACAGAGGAAGTTGGTGACAAATAACCTGCCACATACTGGAACTTAAACTGAAGCTGTGAACACATAAATGATACATGCTGGTTGAAGTTACTGTTTGTAATCAGCGTCATTTACTCCTTAAGACTGAAAGAAGAGACCATAAGCTTGCTCATTAAATAAATTAGTCAGTACAATTAAAAGTAGGTACCTTAAAATACTCATGTAATTTAACAAACCAAGTTTTGAAAGTGTGATCCCAGAAACTCGTCACCTTTAAATATACCTGAGATTCATAATTGCTTGTTCAGAATGCAAAAAAAGCGAGTATTCACTTTAATTTTTTTATACATGTATATCCATACGTGTATATAAATAGAAAACTGCGTAGCTGCTACAATTGTAGTTCATTTTCTTTGAAATAGCCATTAAACTATGATCTATTATATTTTTATTCTAACCTGTTGTGCAGTTTATCAAATGACTGTGCAAATACAGAAAACACACAACACTATTTTACAACAGTGAGCATATTGTGTCCTTTATCACGTTTAAACCAAATAAATGAAGTGTAAAATTTAATTTAGATCTTTATTGTGTGTATTCAGGCCTGAAAGAAAATTTCAAGTTAGACGGATATTAACTAGTTGTGCCTTAGAATTTCAGTAACTATTTAGCACTTTGTCACAATCAAAGACTAAATGAACTTCTGTTTATCACTCAATGATTGCAGTAACTAAATCAATTAAAAGTTAATGCAATAACCAAATGCATTTCGATTTGTTTCAAATATTACAATTCAAGAATCAGATATCTAGTTTATTTGTGGTAGAAGTTACAGCAAGGACGGGGTTTCTCTGGTTTTGCAACAACATAGCTCAGTGTATTTTTAAAGAGTCTTACCTTGGAAACTGAAGTATTCAAAAGTAAGGTCAGGTAGCGTAATGAGATCTTTGATTGTCTTTCCATCACTACTTGTAAGTGTCAGCAGCTGTTTCCGTTGCTCTGCCGTCACACAGGTCAGCAGTAGCTTTAATGCTTCAGGCTTCTTTTCAACTGCTGCCCAGTGTGCTGGTGTGTACCCGAAGCGACCTGATATTTTTAGGATCTCGAACCTTTGCTCAGGTGTGAGGTTACTAAGGAGATACATAATCATGACTGTGTCGGCATTTTGTGCAGCTCGATGTAAAGGTACATCACCTTCCCCATCTTTAAACTTCATCACGTCGTAAAACTGCCATGAAGTGAATCCAGCCAACATCCATCTCATGGTTTCTATATCCTTTTCCAATGCAGCTTTCAATGCTGGTGTGCAACGATTTGATCCTTCACATGAGAGCATTGCTCTATATCGCTCTTCACTGTTTGCATTCTTTAGTACCTCTATCAACTCCTCTTTCTCTTCATACTTGTCAATGTAACTGCTTATTAATGGCTTTAGTTTTGTAACGTTGGCACCCATAATGAAAGTATGTCAATAATCAGCTAATATCAACCATTCAGGTAAACTATGTACTAAACACTGTGTGAAGTGTGTGCTATGCTTATAGGTGTAATAGAGACTGGTTGTATATGAGTGACTTATCTTTTACTTGGTCTTTTAGTTCAATTGTTTATATATACGTATTGATCAAGATAGTCTTATCATATCATTGTTTGTTTAATGATTGTTACCACTCAAATAGATTATTTATGCTTGAATAATATAGAACTACAAATTCCACTGTCATACAGCCCACGACCAAAGTGATATTGGAAAAAAGAAAGGGTACTGTTGGGTGAGAAATGCAATATTAGCAGTCAAATAACACTGCAGTGCAATAGGATAACTGCAATTGTAGCTGTAATCTACTGGGTGTGGGTGTTATTTTATACAACAAACAGCAATAATGAAAGAAAAGATTATATGTTTATATATCTCCCCCTGCAATAGGAGAAATGCAATTTTGGCCAATATTAGAAGTAAAATGCACTGATATTATTAGAATAACCAATATTATTAATATAGTAATAATATAAAGCCAATGCACAATTTTGTTTACATTTCAGAACGGCATAGCTAACAATATCAAGAAGTGATATTTTTATAGATTTTTAGAAAATCAATTTAAAAAAGTGTTTGGTCATGACAAACAGCAATCATGAAAGGAAAAGATTATTTGTTTATATCTCTTCCCCTGCAAGAGGAGAAATGCAATATTAGAAGTAAAATGCACAGATATTATTAGAATAACCAATATTATTAATATAGTAATACAGTAATAATAGAAAACCAATGAACAATTTTGTTTACATTTAAAAACATCATAGCTAACAATATCAAGAAGTATCAAAAAGAATATCCAAACTTAGTAATAGTAATACAGTAATAATAGAAAACCAATGAACAATTTTGTTTACATTTAAAAACATCATAGCTAACAATATCAAGAAGTATCAAGAAGAATATCCAAACTTATCATTAAATATCGTAATCTCATAAAAATCGTTAAAAAAAACATCATCTTCATTTTCTTTACTTACTCTGTGTTGGACATCAGTTAGAACACGAAAGTACTCAAATGTGTTTGAAATGTCAGTTAATTTGAAATCTGCAAAAATGAAACGATTTCAGTACTCCTACGTTAATCACCGAAAACTTTGGCAATCCGACAATGCTACAGACTGGTGAAAAGTGCACGTTATTTTTTCGTGAAATGCGCACGATTTAATTGTTCTATTCTTTGTTGCTCGGCGTTTCACATTTTGGTTTTATCTTTTATAAAAGTGAGGCTTGGCAAGTTTTAATAACGACTTTCGTCCAAATAAATCTGTCTATTTGTGTATATTCCGATCAGATGGGTACGTTTTAAGATAATAACGACGGTTTACAAAAATTTGGTAACATATTTAAATAGGTTTGTATGTGTTTTGTATTGTTATTATACTTTAACGACTTTACAAAACAATGGTTAAATTTGTTGATGAAACTTTGATACAAGGGTTCGTCTCATTGTTGATGAATAATTTTTGGGAGTTGTGTGCACATGTGAATTTATCATAAACCTCCCAACCAATCGCTTTGTTCTGTTTGGTCGTGGAATAATACATGTATTTCTATTAGCCTGTGAGCATGTTATGGGCAAGTCAAGAAATCTAATTTTATACTAATTGTGTTCCCAGGCATTTACTGTGAATGTTATACTTTTAGCATAAGGCTTAAGCAAGAAAACAGCAGGTAATACATACTTGTTTTGAGGCACTTTGGAGCTAGCAAGAACCTATGCTTCTCACACTAGCAACGAAGCCCATAATCTTAAGTAGCAGGACTGTAACACTGTGGTGGATGCCGGGCCAATGCTTTACACTTCTTATAAATATTTTATTATATGTATTGTCCTTTTTTATTATAGCCTTGTTACTCGTTATGCTATCAATTGTCGTCGTTTCTGTTGTCATATCAACATGTTGTGATAGCGAGCTTGATTATTCACATTGTTAGCCGATGTTCCTACTCAGTTCCGTTAGACAGTACGGGCGATTTTATTGTATATAAGGGAGCAACGCTCACCTAGTAGACAGAGCAAATGGCCGTGCGCTCCTCGGCTAGTGAATTTCCTTCACTACCAAAACATTGAAAGAAATCACACGCAATTTATTTCTGTATGAAATAATCTGGATCGTGCTATTGTAAATTCCTTTACAATACTGACCTTGATAAAATTACAATTTCATGTTTTTAATTATTGTTATCAATCAAACAGATCAGTTTGAGTGTTAAAAATAAATTGGCTAGATTGATTTGCCCGTAAAAATGCGACTCAATATTCTCAATTTACAATCACCTATTTGATGTCACATTTTCTCATGAGGCTCTATCAGCAAAATAGTATAAAGCAAAACTATTTACATTTGTTCCTAAAGCATTTCGGAGAGATAACAACAGATTGCCTTTTAACCTAACAACTCGGAAAATAATATTGCGTGATAAAGTTTTAATTTAATTGAACTGGCGAAAACTTCACAGGTTTGTCAAGTGAAGCGAGTCACGCATTGTTTTATACTGGAGTGATGCAGTATTTACTACTTGATGTCCTGTGCATAATGATAAACAAGTTATTCAGTGTTAGAAAATAGACAATTATTTTATTGTGCTTCTCTCTATCTCCCAGTTTAATTACATCAAAAATTATCCAAGATCAAATACTCTCAATCTTGCTAAATGATACACAAGATCACATGAGAGAAAGTTATGACATCCCACAGTAGCCTTTATTTAACGGGGTTAAAGACAAATATGTGTAAACTTCATATCTCTATAGATTTTTATTAAGAACAATTTTAACTTTTTTAGTATAAGAAAAGCATTTGGCAGCATGAAACAGCAGTCCATTTTTAAATTAAGCAAAGCTGGTACAGCCCACAGGGGTGCTACCAAAATATGCTGTTTTTATCCAGACATAAATTTGCAAGACTTAAAAAAAGTGATCATGCAATACCCAAAAGTTTGCTGTGTGACAGTTGGGATTTGACAATTCAAAATGTCATTACCTTTTAGTCCAACCAACACAGTGAATGTCAACAAATTATCTGTAGCACTAATGCAAACATCAGAACATACAAAAATTTACTTCTTCTTTTTTACATGTTTATTTTTATTTTTGATCACTTTGGAATAATTTATATTTTGTATATGTAGGCTTTTCATAATTGTATATGTGACATATATTGTTTTTTTCTTTTCAAGAATAAAGAGTCAGGTTTTACGCTATGCATTATGTTACAGATGTGGTTGCCTCAAACTTGAGATGATCTTTAAAGAAAGCATTTTTTTTCTCTGTCAGTTGATATGCTGTTTTTTGTGTTAGGCGATCTCATTGCCAAGATATTTGAAGATTAAAATTGAAAAAATCTGATCCGGGTAAAAACGCTCCGGCAAAAAAAAAACATGCCCAGACTTGCCCAAAATGATGTCACGTGTGATATATCTGTGAATATATGTCGTATTCACATCGGGTATTTGCGATATATATGTCTAGTCCTACGCGGCTCTATTGGCATATAATTTATTTTGTATTTGCTCATGTTGGCTAGAATAAAATTTTAAATCCAGCTACAGATACATTGTTACCAATGTCTCAAATGCCTCAAATAAGGAAAATTAAAAACTTGTCATATTAGCTTCTTCTAAATGCTGTGTAAACATCTTAGTACCGACTACCAATTCAACTGGTCAATAGTTATTCTGACAAGCAAACTATGTAGAATAAGGTATTTGTATCGGCACAGTTCCGGCGCTACCCACACTAACAATATACAGCCTCCCTAAAGCTCCGCCAACATTACGCCTGTTGCTTATCCTGGGGTGGGGTTGTATCTCATTGCCCACACCAAAAACTAGTTTTTACGACCGTAAGTAAAATAAGCAAAATGCGTCTTTGAAAAGAATATACGTAGGGATAGAATTTTAAGGATGAGAAATCTGCTGCAAACTGGATTTGAACTCACATTATCTAGTTCTGCGGACATCCGTATACCGTATCCAATTCAGTACAATATTCTGCAAATCATGTTTTGCATTATCTTCAACAATATTATTTTATTATATAATTTTTACAAACAAAAAAATTTTCATCTTGGCATAAAGCTTTTAATAAAAATATTCATCAAGTCGTGGTCACTCACATAGTTTTAGCTGATACAATAAGACAAATTCGTCTACTACAGCAAACTCAAACAATACATCGTGGTTTTTGCAGCATACATTCAAGTCTCTCTTTTCCATTTATGGCAGTTGCCACACTGACAAAGCTGCTTCGGCGGGTGGGATGACATAAACATCCTGTAATCAATAAAACAAATGCAATAAATATATGTCATTCAGAGATATTTCATTCTAATGCGTATCTACTGAAAGCTTTCAAATTGGGAATTACAATGTAAATAGATTTCGAGTGTAATTTTAAAAATGAATAAATGTTTAACAAAGGCATAAGTACGCCAAGCCAATGATTCGAAGCTTTGGTTCTGGAACTTAAAGATTTGCATTAATCAATCGATTGTCTTCGCTTTAAACAAATGAAAAGTGAACATCTAAAGTCAAATCATAAATCTAATTTACTAGGTAAACTGCCACAGAAAATGTGAAGCAAATTTAGCTAGGTGAAACAATAAAAAAATATAGTACGATGATTGGTGATAGCAAAAAGTTATAATTTTATTAATTAGTCCACGTATTAATGAGTACTAAAATATTACTTTTAGTATATTCATCAATCTAAGCCATTGTATTGCTAGATGCTATGGATTAAAAAGAGGCCATCAAGAACTCACTGTACAAACGTATCTCGCACGCGCAGAATATTAAATTTTAGTCTCAAACTGGGAAATATAATCTGAATGTAAACTCAACAGTATATCTATAGGAGACTCAAAGTAAAAGATAAATTTACATCCATTCTCCTACCTTCCTCCGTAGCACTTAAACCACATGATGCCCAGAAAACTCGGAGTCACCTTTGCAGTAACTTCACAGCAATTTTTACAATTCTGTTTTTCGCCAATAAAACATGTCAATCGGGTAATTCATTAAAGCAACAATGTTAATTAATTTAGTAAATATCGATGTTCATGCGATTTAATAATAGAGTTAAATCTCTAAATTTGAGATCACAGACAACGGGTTTTACGAGTGGTAACATTTATTACGACCTATATAAAACTTTTGTGCTGATGATTGGCTAATGAAACGACGTTATATTTATCGCTTGTGGACTCTTTTCAGATAAATCACTAGTTACGTCGTGAACAAAGCACCCACTGGAATGTGAGCTTTTTAAACGATAGCCTCATTCAAACGCATATATGTGACCCATGCAGTCAGAATGTACAATCGTGCTAAACCCACATTTTTGAGTCATTTAAAGATTTAAAATCAGCAAATTCTGAGGATTTTAATGCATTTTAATCTTTTTAAATCGGGTTATTTATGCCCAGGTTATGCAAGATTTAGTAGAGAAGGTCTCATGATGAACTAAAACTGTTGATTTGAGTTTAAGCAGAATAAAGTTGGTGATTCATGAACTGTAAATCATGGTGTTTGTTTACAAATCAAAATGCCATAGCAACCAACCACTTAATCTCAACCTATATTGATGAAACCTGGCATTCTCCATCATAACACCCTAAAAAAGATGATCGTTGCATTTTTATTCCAATTCGATTGACGGTTGACCTCCCAAAGGTCATGGTAAGGTTAACAATATATGTGGCTAAAAGCTTACAGTCCTGGAGATATTCAGCAAAAGGGTATGCTTCAAACTGGGCACTTTTCATCAAGCTATATTGCTATGACTGCATATAATGACAGTCCAATAACTTAGAAAAGAAGTGAATTCAGAATTGTCCACCTATACAGAAGGTCGTGGTAAGGTCAATGAAAAGTGACAACAGAGGGCATCAGGATGCGGAAATATCAACCCAACTCATCAAGTGACCATTCAACCTAAAGCTCTTTTTATGTAGTTTAACACTCACGCAGTGTAAGCACGAGTACGCTGCAGAGATTTATTGTAGTGCATTGTAGGGGTTTGTTTGTTATGCTAGTGGCAATTTGTCCCAACACAACCATATCCAATGTTTCTTTCGGTAATCCTTGTTACACAGTTCTAATGAGGCTTAATTGTTCAGATTACATAAAACTAACTCATAATTCCATACATTTGCACCCAACCCACTTATTAGTTTGATGTCAACAGCTAGAATGGGAATGTTATCAGCACTGATAGGCTGGTCGTTATTCTCTGTAATTTGATTTAATTCATTCGCATTATCGTTAGCAGCCACATATTGCGTAAGCAGCTGTATTTCTAAGGTTGCCTTATTATCACAATCATCATCATTGCTTTCACTATGATCTGAGGCAGCTGACTCAGATTCTAAGTAGAAACACTCATCCCCCACTCATCTAGCATCAACTAGCCGTAATTTTTGCGATGGTTTTATTTTGTTCTAGCCTGAAGCATTAAAACAGGAAATAGCCACATGCATGCGCGCACCCGCAGTTAGAGCCTATATTTATGATCTTGGGTTATGAAAAATTCCATAGCAACCACCGATATGGGTATAGTTAAATGGCAATTCTGGCTTTATGATTGGTCAGACACAAAAATAAACAAGACCACGTGAAAGAGCAGGGTTGAATGCACTATTAGCCACTGTTTATTAAAATAGTGACGGTGAGTCATATAATAGCGTAAAGCACGCTTAGCGCGCTATTGTGAACAATGCGATAACCACACGATTGTACATTCTGACGGCCGGGGTCACATATCTCTGGACAGGATTGGTCTACAAAGCAAAAAATGACATCAAATTGTAGCTGATGTTTTAGCCTTTCATCGGTCTTAACTTCATTAAATCAACTTTTTTGACGCAACCACATCTTCCAGCACAATGTAAAGTAGCCAGAGTTCCTATTGAATAGGTTTAGCTGAGCTGGTTGTGGTGGGCTCTTGTTCTTTTGCAATAAAAACTATGAATTATCATTATTTCTGATTTTGTTTATCCTGTTTATTTTGTTATTATTAAATTCTTGATCAGCAAAAAAAGCCTATATACATGTAGCAAGCGATTAGTCCATTTGATTTTCACGCTTGTGTGTTATGAGACTCCAGTCATGTTAGAGATGACTAATCAAATGCTTGATCGTGGATATGACTGTATTATATATGCATATTGAACGTGCTTTCTATTGCACAACACCTGCAAATAATACACACTGCCCATGCCATGATATACAGAGCTTCATTAATGGTCTTGAACACAACGTTTTCCATAGTCTCAGTACAAGCAAGCCAAAGTAAAAACAACATTATTTATAGAACAGATAACGGAAAAGCTTTTGTTGAGTGACTGGCTGTACATGTATAAGGCCATTGCTCCAATTTGCTCCAATTTGCTTCGTAATTGAGGTCATTGTTCTATTTGCATATTATTAGAAATATTGGAAAGAAATACACTGTGGTAGCAGTAGTATAATACGTGGAGTGCATCGAGCTGGGATTGTAGTAGACTTGATACCCAAAATTGAATACCAGTTTTCAAGTAAACTGTTTCGCATGATGAAATTGTTGAAAGTAGATAAAGTAGGCTAAATATACATCAACTACAACAAATTCCAAATGTATGTCATTCTGAATAAATAGCGCTTCAGTACAACTACTAAAACTATAGACTACATCAAAGGAGTTGATGCAATGAAGATAAAATTTGGTTCTGTGGCCATGATTACTAGAAGCATGTCTAACGGGGTTGATAGTAACTGCTTGCTGTTGTCTTGAAAATGTGTTTGCTTACAAGGTATTGCATATAGTTGCGTGATAAATCTACTGTGATGCCAACACAAAGCATTTCGTATACTACATTATTATGGTCATTTTGTATTTGTTTAGAATGTCTAGTAAAATGAAACTGTCAGTAACTGTGTAGTATCATCCTGAATGGGTTTACAAAACTGTACAATCGAGAATCAATTTCAAAGCACACATCTACAGAGGAATGTTATTTCTCAAGCAAAAAATGCTCTGAAAATACCAATGTCTTTCCTGCACTTTTTGGAAGATTGACATCGTGAAATGGCAGTTTTGGCTACTACATTTTAGGTAGAGTGACCTGCCTACTTAAAGCTGCTATCTACCCCTATCGTTGTAAGTGTTAGCTCCTGTTTTAGCAATTTATATCGGCACAAAGTTAGTCCCACCTGTAAAAATGTACAAACATATTGTGCATATTGAAGATTTATCAACTGATTGAAATCAATTCATTTGATGAGAGTAAAATATATATGACTAAATATTCTGACCATTGAGCTAGATTACTAAAACTATTGCATTGGATATAGAACGGACTGAGTGTAGCCTGACTCTGTAAGTGGTAATCATGAAGTTAAAATCAAGGACAAGTGACAATGCTTCTAAAAACAAATGTGAACATTGATAGGCCAAACATCTACTGACATTGGATTTCTGTTCATTTTAACACAGTTAAGATTTGATAAAGAGTTCAGGTATTGAGTGTGTAATGACTCAATTCTGGTTTTTGGAAATTCACTCTCTGCTAGGCTAAAATAAAGAGCAACCCAGATAACAATGTAAGTCATTGACCGCAAACTTGTTATTACAAGTGTCATAGAAAAGATGTCAGGAGTTAGTGTAAAAACAATGAAATTGATGCCTATGCAGCTTATCAGCGAGCGTTGATCAAATGTCAGCATTGTTGAAATAAGTTACAAAATGAAAAGTGGTAGTTTGCACTTTATTCCAGCTAATTTTTAATCAAATATAATCTGTAAATGTTGACTTAGAGTTTGATTTGCAACAAAGATCACATTACAGTTATTCGGTATTAAAAGGTTCATCATGTCTTACTCTGCAGTGCCCACATTGCAAAATATGTAGAAATGTAAATACAAGCTTATGAAAGCTAAAAAACGAACAGGTAATTGCGGCCATCACAAAAGCGCCATAGGTCAAAATCCTTTTATTGCGGTTACCCAGCTGTTATCACATGAAATTGAAGGTCAATTAAAAGCTCAATAAAAAACGTCTCATAGCACTAGTTTATGACAAACATTATCAAATGTTATCAAATATAGATTTTTGCTACTTTACAGTTTCGTTTCAGCCTGGTCTAATCATCTAGTCGTAATCCGATCATGTGACCAATACTTCCAGCAAAATGGGGCGAACAAATTCTTCAGCATTTTTTGACTATCATAGGTGATCAACAGGCTCCTTGTGTTTATCAGAGAATAATATGCACTCCTTCAAGCTAAGGCTAAAAAATTAAATAAATTTTAATCAAAGGTTTCGAAATATAATTGCTCAAAGTGACAGCATTACAACAATGATGAAATAGACGTGTAAGGACAATAGACATTGTTTTATTGAATGTGTGAAGTATATTTGTGACAAAACTTTGACAAATGAGGGTGCATGAAAGTGTAAACAGAAGCCATTGTGTTCACCTATGTCCCATTTGGGCCGTTTTGAAAAGGGTTTCTATTCTACGAAGTTTTTGTAATGGTTGCGATTAACTGTTCATTTAAAAAACTTATAATCACATTTTCAGGTATTTTGCGCTAAAACACAGCAGGGTAAACCATTGTAAATATTTTGATACAAAACACTGTAATGGGAATGTTGTTGAATTTCAACCTTCAAAGGTTTAAATACAGGGTAGCACGAAATAGCAAACTCAAATTAGGAATGCCAAAAGCAACTTGCCATACTAGAAATAAATTTAAAAATTGAGTATTAAAAATACTAATGATAACGGGTTTCATTATGATTTAACATTGCTACCATCACAAGTAATAATTTTTATGACCTAGTGCATACAATTGCTTTGTTTAACTAAGTGCACTAAGGTAAAAAGTGCAAACATTTAGACTTCGCTCCTAAAATGAGGAATGACCTGAGTAGGCTTAGGATGTTTCAAATTAGTTCAGCATAGTTTGTTTTCTGTATATAGTTTTAAAGGTTTAGGATTACAAACTTTTATGTTCAATGAAATTTGTGCCAGTAACCTGTTTCATCTCAATAAAGTACTCTAAAAATATGACTATTGATAATGTGTCAACTCTACATGTATGTACATAGCAACCCTAACCATATTTGGTAAAAATATTGCTATGATCGGGTAAAATTTAGGCAAGATGAAGCTGTTAAATTTTCAAACAATATGTAAGATCGAATCGATTAACTTGGATATTTTAATGTATTCTTTGCGGTGATTTCTTTTTTTATTTTACCAGAGTATTAATGTCACGTAAACAGTGCGCCCTTGTGTTACAATGGCTGTGGTATGCAATTGTTTGCCCTGCGATGCAGAACACAATGTTTCATTGCCATTCCTATACAAAAAAAATTTTCGCCATGCGATGTCAACCAAATTTTTTCTCAGAATTCCAATTTACCAGTCAGCTGATTTGGCAGTATGCTATTCACCAAAAGCCTTCTAACAACAAATAGAAGAGATATGATGCTCAGTCTCACTCAGTACAGCGTTATTCATTATTAGTTATTGTAAAAACAAAACCGGAAGCAGGTAGGTGATAAAATTTTAGCAAAGAGAAAGTTGAAGTTCAGTAAAGTTGTTGAAAATACATCCTAAAACTTAGCTTTAAGTGTGTTTAGTCCGCTAAATTTATCTAAATTAAATTCAACGTTTATGCTATATGTCTGCCTTGAAAGCAATAACTCCCTATGGTATTTACTGCGCATAAAACATTGTGATGTTACATTTTGTTGCAGATCATAACCATTAAATACATCTGTGGATCTGAATACTATATGCTTAGCTGGATAAACTTGTCTGTCATCCTATAGCGAGGCATATCAAAGTAACTGTCTTTTTTAAACTACAGTATGAAAACCAATAAGGATGAAATGATCAAGAGTATCAGTTTTATAACATTTAAGAAGCTCTCCAGTTTTCCTTTACTTTTGTAAAAACTCAAAAGGCTTACACAATGTGTTGATTAGGAGAAATAATTATGCTAAACAGTATTTGATTTGTTTAGAGAATCGGTAGAGCTAAAATGATGTTCACATACGTAATTACACATATTAAAAGAAGCAAAAGCGTTGACTTTAAAACGTGCCCAAAACTTACATCAGGCTAAAGCGGTTGATACACCATATACCTTGGGCTACCATTAGCACATTAAATATTATGTTAGCAAAATTCTTTCTGATGAAATAACGGATTAATAAATCAAGATGATAGAAGTGCTGAGTAGAATAATAAGAAAGCGGTTAAAATGTGAGCATTTTAGTGAGAACTGCTGCAGCGAATAAACAGTGCCACGCTATTTGCTAGCAACATGTTAACTTTGGTGAGTCTTTCTTACTTACACTCCCCCTTGGCTTCAACATTCTGCATTCTATTATAAATATACAATATATACAATATTTACATATCCACAATGAATGTAATAATTACTACACTAAATATCCTTTGTAGTCACTTTAACTTTCCCAAAACTGGTACCTGCCAGGAAGAAACTAAAATTGATATTGAAAAGTAACTCGCGATGACTTTTGGAAGGTATAGGAAAAAAGCTTTGGAATTTATAGGAAAAAAGTCAGGATACGTTTAGCTGGAGTGTGGTGGCCAAATTTTCAGGTGCAGGTGGCTGTACCCTTATGTATTTGCTGGCGGTAGCAGTAGGATGTTGGATCCCGACACCTGTAAGGTTCAACAGAACTTTGGGTGATTTAACTAAAACTATCCTAGTGACGGTAAGAGATAACTTCAGAGGGAACGAGTGTCCCGAACTAAGACGACTTTCTGATCACGGAAAGCCTTAGCCGTCCTACAGACAGCCCGCTTCCAAGGGTCTGAGAGCTACTCTCGTAAGAGCTGGCATCAGGATGGTCACAAGATGCGCTCAAAGTGTAGATAGAGATGCAGACCGTTTAGCCTTAGTACTGGAAAGGATGAAGATGGAGGCCCAGCCCATGCTCGCCAGTTCAAGTCACTTCAGTATTTCAGTTCAAGATATGTGGACTACTTTATTACCCAGTTCCAGGATATATCTGAGGTCAAGGGATGAACTGAGGGGGCTAGCTTACTCCAGAGAGGCTCTTCGTGAGGAAGCAGTCAACTGGGGACAAGCCGACCGAGTAGAAGCCGACTGAGTAAAAGTTGTCTTTGAGCTTGAGAGCTGGGGTTGGACTCTTCTCTAGGCAGGCTCGGTCTAAACTGACTACCCTGAAGGGAGCAAACACAACTACCCTGCAAAAGCACACAAGTCAAGTAGAACGGCTAGTTCGATTGACGTACCTGCACCCTAATACGCAAACATGGCTACAGAGCTGTTCTGCAGAACACTGACCAACTCCAGATTTTAACGCTACTTATCAAGAGTACCCACACCCATGTTGATCGGTCTACGTTTGGACTCAGAAGCAAGTCCACTTCGGTTCCACTCCGAGTCCTTTGGAGCAAATCTTTTGGAAACAGATCATCTGGCTTTGTCTAGTTGGAAGCACGCTTGCTTCAGACTTGCTCTCTAGGAAGCAAGTCTGCATGACTTGCTTCAACACGGTGGTAACAAGTGAGTAGTGGGTAGTAGTGCATAGTGGGTTTTTTCAATGGGTAGTACGAAGAAATCAGCAGGGCCGGCTTGTACAGTGCCTCCTTTCATGCTGAGCCGACACACCAAAAGCTTGCTCCAAAAGTGTTTTCCCCCAAGGACATGCTCAAAACCGAGTCCAAAAGAGCTTAGGTAGTGCATAGTCAAAAGCCTGCCTTAAAAGCGGCTATAACGACTTATCTTACACCTTCCTTTCAAACTGAGAAGACACCAAAAGCCTGCCCTTGAAGTTTCAGGCGTGTCTGGCTCCAGAGACTTTGCCTTTCAAAGCAATGGTGATACTGAACCAATCAGGGCACAGGCTTTAGATTGATCTCACTCTACCGTGTACTTCCTCAGTGACAAGATAGAGTGGCAATTCATGTTGTTTCTTATTGATATCAGGTGCACTATGAACTCGCTGAGTAAAAGAAATTGACAAGCTTCTTCAAAGAGCAAAGAGATTTCTTGAAGAGAGTGACAGTCATGGTCTCAGGGCCAACGAAACCTGACTGCCACTCTACTGAGTCATATGTTGACCTATACAGCTCAAGAACATCAAAGCTGAGATCTTTGTGGTGAGCCACATCTGTGAAAACGTCATCTTAGGGAAGCCCTGTTTGTTGACCCATAAATTCGCTATGGAGTTTCAGCTGTCTACGGGTTCAATCGACGATCAGCCATAGAACTTTACAGATAGACACAATTGGCTGTTACTTAGCAAGGGGCAAGTGGTGACAGACATGGCGGGACCAGCCAGGAAAAGTTTGGTCTTTCCATGTTGAATCACCATTAGAACTAGTGTTTGTTGGGGCTAATAGAAAGTTGCACAGGGGTCCACTACTGGTTGCAAATTTGAGCCAGCCTAAGCTGAAGAGAAACGTAGGCACTTGGTGCTTGAACCTCATGAGCCAATCTTTATATCTCCAAGCCACCATCACGGTTGGCACATACACAGGCATAGAGGACACCAGGTAGATGAAGTTCCACTCCTCTCCATCTAGGGTCTCGCTACTTGAAGTGCGAAAATGCTGAAGACATGTGTGCCAACCCACCTAGAGTACCTGTTCATGACAGCCAAGAAGTACTGCACGGAGCCCAGGCAAATCAAGCAGCTAAGAAGGTTGCTAACGCACTACTCGAGTACATTCAGCACAGGTGAAAAATACATTACACAAGCCTTTAAAGCAAAGCACTTAATTCAACTAAACTATATCTCAACCTCCACATCAGCTCCGACCAGAGAATTTGAGGCTGAACAACAAGCATCTCCTCAGCAAAAACTAATCGAGCTCACTAGAGGGGCTTGGAGCTCATTGGTGATGTTGGTCTGTAAGATAGACAAGAAATGGCAATTCTGTGCAAACTACCGCCGGGTGAATGTAGTCACCAAACAAGATGCATACCTTTATCATTTGATCTACAACAGCTTTGCCACCTTCTCCAGAAGCAGATTCTGCAGTACACTGGACCTGGTCATTAGCTACTGGCAGGAACCGTTGGATGCTGAGACACAGGTAAAGTCAGCGTTTGCCACCTGCTCTGGCCTGTGGAAATAAGGGGCTTGCCATTCGGAATCACCTCTAAACCAGCAACTTTCCAGAGGTTAATGGAGCCTATTGCACTGTCTGCAATGCAAGACACTGCTGTTATATCTGGATGGGATAATAGTTGTTGATCCAGACTTTAATACACAATTGCACCGACTGTAAGTGTTCCTGTCGTTGTATGCTGCCAAGTTACTCATTTTATGCAGAGCATTGAATTATAATCTATTTCATATGGGTGTAGTTTTTGCATGCCACCTGAATGATTGTTATTAAGATAGTCGGTTAGTTATACTTTAGCAAGCAATGAAGCAACGAAGTAGAACAATAGTTTCTCAAAGCTCCTACTCAACAAAAGCAAAATATTGCACCTGTGAGTGAAAGGAGATGGACTCAAACAAACCAACTCAGTGCAAGCTGTTTCAGCCAAAGGTGTGCTATCTGGGCCATGCAGTTTGCGCTGTGGGCTGGCTACTGATCTTGAAAAAAACAAAGATTGGCTAATCTCGAGGAGTCTCAGAGGGCGGCACAGCTTCTTGAGCATGGTAGGACACTCCTGTCAGTACATTCCAAGCTTTGCTACCAAAGCAATGGATAGCAATGGCAAATGTTACCTATAAAGCCTAGTTCACATTACAATGTTGTTGAACAGTTCTCATTATTTCCCCTTACAACTATAAAGCTAAGATATTATCAATTAAAACAGCTTAAGTGCATAGCTTCTATCTACAACCAGGGAAATAATTTACATAAAAATTCACTAAAGCATAATATTATTTAATTAATTTAAAACCAAAAAAGTTGACAATAAGCAAAGCAAATGTTTTAATTATTATAATATAAGCATGCTCATACATGCAATTGCTCATGTGCGTGTGTGCCTGCATGCATGCACATGCCGCTGCACTCAAGTTTGTGAGGCAAAGATTTCTTTAGATGTTGGTCTAGTGTAATGAGGGTGACTTTTGTGAAAACTTCAGTATCTAATTACCATATGTTAATAAATGTACGTATAAAAAGAAGAAACATTCTAGTTTTTGTATTCCAATTATTAACAAATGTCTGAATTTTATGATTTTATGCACCAAAATCAGCAGTTATAACCTTTAGATAAGAGTTGAGTATCTAAGATCATCACTTAAAAATAAATCGTTCAAAGCTGTTTTATTCAAACATTTTTTGATAATATTAAAATTTACTCCGTGCCTAATCAAGTGATCAACTCTCACAAAAAAACTGTAATTTTAGCACTAAGAATAGAAAAAGGAAGCTTGAAAACTTGAACATAAAACACCTGCTATATAGTTATCTTTGTTAAATATACCAACGGCAAGCACATAACTTATAAAGATTCTATAATTGGTCCAACTTGGACCAGAAACTAAGACATATCTAGAAGTGCCATGCTGACCAACGTGAACATTGTCTTTGGCAGTGAATAACTGTAATTGTTGCTTCTTGAATTGTAGTGAAAAAGAGCCTTAAACTAAGATTATAAGATGGAGGAAAAAAATTGGTAAATAAGTGACTGTTTTATATTATAATTAGGTAATATCAATTTTGGTTTTCTTTTTCACAATTATTGTTAATCATCATGCTATTGATCTCCTGTGTCTGTAGCAGAGAAAAATCTGTGGGAGTCATCAATTTTCCTTAAAGATCTCTACATGTTTCTTTGCATTTCTTTCTGCTCTTCGGTCATTTTTTGAAAAGATGCCAAAAGTACAACCAATATATACAGTGACAGTGATAACCAAATCATATTAGACGCTTATTGAAATAACTAAAATTTCATGTTTAAATTGAAACTATCTGGCTGTTAGAGCAGCTAGATCACTAAAACTATATATTTTCTAACTTCTCATAGTGTCAATAGTATGATGAAACCAGTTATATTAATATCATAATTTACAGAATTTTGTTACTGGGCAACATCTTTATCTACAATATCTGGAAATATTTTGATTACAGTCAATTATTGCACAGTGTCGGGTAGATATCATATTAAAAGAATTTTGAACTACTCTTTGTATAATATGTTGTCCCTGAAAAGGCCATTGGGGTTTTAATGAAGAGTTTTAATATTTTGTTGCGCTATCTTTGCTGGAAATAACCAGCTGACAGCTTCTTAAGAGTCTGAGGATTCTATTGAAATATTAGTTTACTACATTGGGATGAGAAACTAATGTTATAAAATGAAAATATGACATTAAGTCAAAATTAGAACTTTGAACCAGGCGTTCCAACTACTGTTGCCATTACCGTAAAGGTATAAGCAATAAATAAAAAGCAATACAGAATACCTATTTTGCTAGTCAACAGTTGGCAGTTAATGAGCTGCCTCACGTTAAAATTTTAAATATGTCAGCCAGCTGCTGTTTCTTATCAAACATGATTGGTTGATTGTAGACAGTCGATTAGAGTTTTCTAAATCATGCTAAATAAGAATTTATACATTTTATGATTTAAACTGATACGCTGATAAGATACTTCTCTATACCAACATACCTAATTCTAGTTCCTGTACTCTCTGGTTTTAATTCTGAAGTTATGCAATTGAAATATATTTTTTATTATGCAAGATACACTTTACGTGTAGATTACAAAACTCAGCCATACTAATCTTTATACAAGTTTATTATATATAATATAGAGCTGCGCTTTGTTAAAGCTTCATGATAATAAACATTCATTAAAGCTTGTTAGACTCAAGTGGCTTTAAACTACTTCATTGAGTGATAGAAACTGTTGTTACAAACTTATTGTTTTAGATCTTTCAATTTACAAGAGTAGTGCTTAGTTTCTAGCTAATAATAAAGTAAATGCTTGTCTTTACGAAAGTCAGTAATTTCAAGTTCATCTACCAATTTTGATGACTTCGTGACAAGATAAAGCAACCGAATCCCATAAATAAGCCAGATGTAAATTATCAGGAATTCATGTTCAAATGCTTTTCTTAAATATCATCTAGAGTAAAGCTGACTGTATATTACTGAGTTTTGTAAACTACTCCTGTGCACATAATTCTAGTAACAGAAGCACATCTACTTAAAATTTGCTTCTCCCTTATTGATTATACAACATACTGCAGTAGGCCTATTTTATTAACAATTGACAGTTAGCAAAAGACTTGCAGAATGCTCAGTGTTGCATGGGTATTAAAATCAGCTTACGAACATTGACAGGTAATTTAGTTGCCTGTACCTTGCCATTAGTTTGGCACAATGCCAATGGCTATATTGAGTGAGCTGGCAACGCTAAACTTACTAATAAGAGCCAAAAGAGCTAGCATAAAATTACATTGCTGCGTAACGCAAAGTGGTATCCGTGTTTTCACCAACATAGTGACAGATATCTGCCAATGAATTTATCGATTTTGCGTAGCTCAATGGTGTATATTGTAGTATATCATTTGAGGAGCGGGAGGTTCTTTTGGAAGCCGGATGATCAAATACTTTGTGATACAGATTCTTGATTCCAAGATTTTAATAGCTATAGCTAGACAAACAGAATCAAACACACGCAAACTTTGATATTTGTATAGATGAGCAGATTGTTTAAGCATCCATATACTGGCCAGTTATTATTTGGTGCTGGACGATAAAGCACTTGACCCAACTTTTGTCAGATTTTACACCAAAAATAGTTTAGTTAACCTAAGAGCCCTAGTCTCATCACAACAGGAAATAAAGATTCAATGAGTCAATTACTGTTTTTTATTCAATGCCAATTGTTGTAACTAGAGCTGTACGATGATCGCCGATGATTAAACGATTAACGCGACCAATACAAATAAACGATTAACGGAGTTGGGCAAATTAATCTTCAATTGAACTGCAACCGAGGTGATGATCTTGATGTGGTTCCTTGCTTTTGGTACTGTTCAGTGCCATATGTTAGTAATACTAACGTAGCAGGCTACTACCATTTAATTTACTAACAAATAAATATTATGACAAGCAACACTTTTTTACCAATAAATCAAACCACAATTGTTTTGCACTCAACAATGAAAACACATTGAGTCACTAACATTAAACTTGTTTATACAACAAAATGCAAAAGTGCGTACCGATCTAGCTGTAAGCAGTCATGTTGTTAGTTGTTTGAACATGTTTCTAGGTAATAGCAACAAAATTGATTTCAGTATTATTTAACACGTATCTTACAATTTATTTTTGTTAATTTTTAAAAACTTTCTCAAGTAAATTATACATGTATTTTCATTTTTCAAAAAAAATCACAATCATATTTCAGCTTCAGATTATTAGTTATATAAGATTGACACATTAATGGAACATAAAAGCAGAAAAATATTTTCCACCCTAAATAGCGCATTCCTGTAAGTTGTTGGAAGCATAAACAAAAAAACGAAGTGCAGTATATGCCAGAAAGAATTTGCTTACCACCACAGCACATCATCATTAAGATATGTTTTAACTAATTCTCATCCTACCACGCAGAAATCATCACCAGCTGTTGCAGACAACAACTAATACTACTGACTAGCAGCACTACTGTCCCCTGTGAGCGGCTATTCTCTAAAGCAGGCAATATTGTATGTAGGAAAAGGGCATCTCTTTATTCATATAATGTAAATAAGCTGTGCTGCCTCAACTCTTGGCTGACTTAATTATAGACTTTCATAGACAGTTTTCATACTCATAATAATTATTACATTGTAACTTATGTACATTGTACATTTCCTAAATCTTTTACATCATGTTACCAGGTTGACCAAATGAATCTGACATAGACTAATGAAAGGTTTCTCAAACAAAAAAAATAAGATTTAATCAAGCTCACAGATGCTGTGAAAAAGTATATATTTACACATTCCATCTTTTCACTTAGAATATTGCTTTATCCCAATCTGTTACATATAAAGCTTCTCGATTAGTTCTTTTGCAGTCATAAAGTTTGTTGCTATTTGCTATTGAGATAAACAGCCATAACCAAAGCATGAAACTTGAACAAAGTTTTGACTCTGACAACAGCTGTTGGGAAGAATAATGACTTAGTTCTACGGGCGGCAGTTTAAGTCATAGATTTCTAGTAGAGTATTGATCCTTGAGTAATAGAGTATGTACCTCATTGTCTCATCAAAAAAATTTTTGTCTTTATTCATTGCTGCAACAGACCTGCATTAGCAAGTTTTTTTATGATTGTCATTTACTACAATGTTGAGGTTCGATGTGGTATTCCAGCAAAAAGTATACAATGAAATTAATAAACATTGCATGCAGCTGCTTATTTATTACACAATCAACTAATCAGTAATTAACTAATCAACTAACCTGAAACTACAGACAGAAATGTGTACTATCATATGGTATACAATTACTAGATAAAGTCAAAGGATTTCATATAACAAAGATCATACCATGTATGAAAATAAGTATGAAACAACATGATTACATCTGTAGATACAAAACACACTTTCAAGTACTAAAAAGAAAAAAATGAAGAAACCCTGAGAAACTTTTGCATTGATGTTATAAGAAGATAGATTCACTAAAATGATAGCAGAAATATTGCTTCCGCACTGAACTTACTCTTCTGTCTATTTTTAAATCTTCTGTCAATCTTCATCTACTTTTATCTTCATTGTTATTGCTATACTGTTCATCTAATATATCTAATTTTACAGACTCATTTTAACTTGGCTTAACATATCTTAGAATATTCGAATGTAGAAAAGTATCATGTTAGTCTGATGAGTAACTAGGGTTTTACTTTTAGTACAAATTGTTTGTGATGTCATGAACAGCTAAATAACTTTAAAAGTGTGAAAATTGCTCAGCCAAATTTTTAAAGATGGTTGCTTTCAACCAGAGTTTCATTGATTAAAAATCTTATCGATGATAAAAATATAACAATAAAATAACACACAGGTTCAAACAAATTATTGTTTTTATAATTAGACACAGTTTAAGAAAAAAATCTGTTTACAGAAAGATTGACCGCAATAAAAGTTTATTCAAATTAAATTAGGAATTCGAAATAGATATTAATTGTAAGGTATACAACTAAACTTTTTGTTTATTCAAATAAATCATTTTATTGTAAGTAACTTGGATGCTTGCAATAAAACTGCACATTAGACAGTAGATGACTTATGACATCATTAAAAGAAATAATCTCAACTGTTTTTTATAAGAACAAAAATATCGTTATGAAAACATTTTGAAGCCATGCTAACAAATTATATCTTAACAAAAATTTTGGTTTGCGCATTGTACTTACGTTTTATTAGCTTTTTGAAAATTTTCGAACACTGCTCTGTGGCTATGTGTGACATTTAAATTCTCTTTATTAGTTTTTTGGCAATCATCAATTTTTGCTACTTGCTCTTGAAATGAGTGAAAATAACTTATACTAAACTATTGAACAAATAGATGGCCATAAAAAGGGCTGTTGGAAAAGATATTGGCTGGTTCTACATGCAGTAGACCAAATAAAATAATTCTAAAAGAGTCAGTGGCCACTGAGCAACCGAGCCTGCTGCTCCCGCCTGTGAGTCATTGCAAGCTGCTATCAAAATTGTGGTAGAGTTGCCCAACATCTGCTTTACTGTTCCTTTAATAGTAAACCAGTTGCTCATGTTCCTTTAATCAAGGAAACTTATGATTTTGAAGGAGTACATCATTTTGAATGCAATACATCAGCTGCTTAGAAAATCTAGAAAATGTTATTACGCCTTATTATGAATAGGCAGTTGTATTTTAGACTTAGCGTGCTAAGTGAACATAAATTCAATATAACTGCTGCAGCTCAAATAATTGGTGTGATATTTGATTGGATGATTTGTGAGTTATTATGTACATGGGTCAACCATACCTCATAGGTTTAACCTTTGTTACATTTACTGAAACATTTCTTGTTATGTTAAACTCGTGTGTATTAAAGACTCTTAGGCTGTAAGTGTGAGGAGTCTGTTGTTTGCTGTCACTTTGCTTTGTTGAGACTAAAAACTCAATCAGCCATAATAAAATATTTACTCACAAAACCTTGTTGTTCCGTAACAAACCAAAATGAAGTGGATCGTAGGAATAGGAAGAAAATAAAACTGTTATGAAATAATCTTAGTTAAATGCATGAATATCCAGCACATAAATTTTATAACATAAAATATTCATCATAGGTTCAACTTTTACCAGAAGATGAGGCTAGTGTAGGAGTCATATCAACCAACGTAAACATTAGTGTGTGCAGTGAGAAACTATAATTGTTACTTGAACTGTAACGAAAAAAGGTCCAATACTAGATATATGTGTGTAGATAAAGGAAAACAAACTGGGAAATTAGTAATTCTTTCATTTTATAATCGAGCGATATTGATTTTCACTTTGTTTCTCACAACACTAGTTAATCATCATGCTCTTGATCTCCTGTGTCTGTAATAGTAAAACATCTCTTGTTGAACTCATCCATTTCTCTTAATGTCATCCGCATTTCTCTCTGCATCTCTCTTTGTGTTTCTGTCATTCTTTGGAACGCTGCAACAAGTCATTAAATGCTACAAACTACACATTTTGCTATGAGAACTTTGCAGTTGATGTAGGGTAAATTAAAATGCATGAATTAAACTATGTTAAAAGTTTAGATGTGCCAGCTAGCTGTTACCTTTTATCAAAGATGATTGGTTGATAAAAATTGGTTAAAGCCAGTCAATTTTGTATTTTTAAGCCATACTAATTACTATTTTATGAACTTTGTAATTTAGACTAATACATTGATGAAATATTCCTTTATACTAACATACATGTAGCTAATTCCAACTTTGGTTTACTTCAATATACCGTACACAAATTGTTTTATACAACTCGTATATAATAATTTTTATACAAGTTCATATTATAGAATGCCAAACTGCATGTTGTTACAGTTTCATGAATATTGAATAGAGAAGAAAACCTGATCAAATTCATAATGGAGAAAAGCATGCAAATGGAGCACCTTTTTTGTACAACTTCATATTACAGTATACTTTTTAGCAGAGTTTAATAGATTGCTTTGAAATCTTGCAACTCTCATAATAAAAATGTTACCCATATCATATGCTTGTCAAAAGTTTAAATATGCTACATGTAGCTGACTGCTGCCTCTCGTTCAACTTGATTGGTTGAATATCTTTATCAATTTAGTGAGTAAAATAAACTGACTGCATCAAATATTATTTTATGTAGTTGATATATTCTATTGAAGACGTTATGAAATACTTTTCTATACAAACATACCTAGTTCCAACTCTTCTACTCTCTCATTGGAATTTTGAAGTTCTGAAATATAAATATACTTCAATATACCAGACACATTCTGGTTTTTACAACTCAAATATAATAATTGGTATACAAGTCCATATCGTAGAATGCCAAATTGCATGTTGTTATAGTTTTATGAGTATCTAATAGAAAAGAAAACCTGATCAAGTTCATGATAAATTAAAACATGGAAACTGTGCAAATGAAGAACCTGTTTTTGAAACTAGAAATTACTGTATGTTTTCTGGCAAGGTTTAATAGAGAGCTCTGAAACTGGCAACCCTCATAATAATAAATTTTACCTTTATCATATGCATGTCATATGTTTAAATATACTAGACAACTGCTGTCTCTTATTCAACTTGATTGGTAGAATATATCCATTCAATTTAGTGAGTAATATAAATTGACTCCATCAAATATTATTTTCATTGTAATTCTTGAATTGAAAGCAGCTATACTTTTATTATATTAATGTCGTTAGCATGGTGAAAGGAAGGGAACATTACAAAGCATTATGGGAAGGTACTGATGACAAGGTAAAGTAATACTATTCTAAAGCAAAATATACACAGCCATGTATAATGAAAATTCAAAAAAATATTATTGACAATACTCCCCCTTAGTTTTAGAGTTTTCATCGGAGAATACAAATTAATAACAATATAAGATACCACTGACTAACCTACCTAACCAGCCAAATGTCTAACAACCCACGCTACACCTAGCATATCTCTGAGTTTCTCAAATCTATCACGACAAAGTGGTATCATGAAAATGCCAGTCACCATATGATTGGTGCAACAATGTTTAGTTTGAACATGGTTGTTTATGGTTTCCTGGTGTATATAGGGATGCTTAGTGTCTATGTGGTTTTGAGCATTTGCTTGTTTCAGTTTTGTTTGCAATGTTTACAGCAGACAGATTGTGGATGTTGAGTTCGATTTGTTGCATTGGTGTGCTGTCGATGCACAGGTAAAGTTGGCGCAGCCAGGTGGCTTCTATTGTTGCTTCTTGAGCTGCAATGTACTCAGCTTCTGCTGTTGATAAGGCAACAACATTTTGCTGTTTGTTGATCCAGCTAATGGGGCCACCACAACGAATAAACAACACTCTTGAAGTAGAGTGCCGACCCTTATTTTCTCCCCAACTAGCATCAGAGTAGGCGATTGGCTACTGATCTGCTTTGTTGTAACATATGCCAAGATCTGGCGTTGCCTTGAGGTAACGCAGAACTCTTTTCACTGCTGTAAGGTGCGTTTCATTTGGAGCAGTGTTAAATTTAGATAACACTTCCACCGCGTATTGTATGTCTGGACTGGTGGAAGTGACAGCATAGAGAAGACTACTGATTATGGATTGATACAAGGTTTGGTCTACAGGTTTACTTCCATCGTTTCGCACTTGCTTGACACCTGCAGTCATGGGGGTAGCGGCGATTTTGCAGTCCTCCATATTGTATTTCTGCATAATTTGTTGAATGTATTGTCTTTGGTGCAGTTTCAGAGAACTCAGAGTAAATTTGGCTTGAATGCCCAAACAGAACTTAAGCTTTCCCAAGTCCTTCATCTGGAATCGAGCGCTTATGGCCAACTTAATCTCATCTAGAACTGACTGATTGTCACAGATTAAAACTAGGTCATCTACATACACTGCTACAATAAGCTGGATATTATCACGCTGGCGTATATACACACATTGATCTGCGCTTGACTGGGTGAAGCTTATGAGTTTAAGAATCTGGTCAAACACTTGGTTCCAGCACCGTGAAGCTTGTTTGAGTCCGTATAGAGACCGTTGGAACTTACACACAAGGTTTTTTTTACCAGAAAAGATAAATCCTTCAGGTTGTCTCATATAAGTTTCCTCTGAGAGATCACTGTTGAGAAAAGCTGTAACAACATTCACGCGGTGAACATTCATGCCACGGCTTACTCCATATGAAAGCAGGGAACGAAGAGATGATCTCTGAATTACTGAAGCAAAAGTCTCATCATAGTCTACTCTGTGCTGCTGAGCAAAACCCTTTGCGACGAGTCTAGCTTTGTATTTTGCAATGTTACCAAAAGTATCATACGTTCCTTTAAAAACCCACCTGCAACCAATGGATTGTCAATTTGGTAGCAACGTTACCAGCGCCCACATTTTATTTTCCATTTGAGCCTCGTACTCTCTCTGGGCCGATTTTGACAATTCATCAGACTGAGGGCTAAAATGGGCTTCCTTGAATGATTTTGGTTCAATCAGATTGGTTACATAGTTGGCGGCATGTCCTTTGCATGTGCAATCATGTATACCATACCTCATAGGCTCGGTAGAATTGTGAGCACTTCAACGCGGTGCTAATTCAGGTCAGTGATCATGACTTTGGTTAGCTGCTGGTTCGACCTCAACTTGAGGATGGGATTTGTGTGCTCTGCACTGCAGTCATCATATTTCTGTGAAAAACCCAGCTTGGATTCATCAAAAACCCAATCTGCGTGCACAAAAAGCTTCTGGCTTATGGGGTCGGTTAAGCGATATGCTTTGGATCTGAAGCTATATCCGACATGGATCATCGTTTCAGCTTTATCATCCAGTTTCTGCTTCAATTCATCTAGGATATGGGTGTAAGCAATGCAGCCTAAGGTACAAAGATGGTTTAAATCTTGTTTATAGCCATACCACACTCCGTATGGAGTTGTGCACTCCTTGTGAGCACCGGCGAAAACTCGTTTGCATACATATACGGCTGTACTAATGGCTTCGGCTCTAAACGACTTTGGCAGCTCCGGTTCAATGATCATTGCTTGAGCGGCTTCACATATCGTTTGGTTGAATCGTTTTGCTACGTCATTTCATTGGGGTGAGTAACGAGTTGTCAGCTGATGCTGAATACCATGAGAACAAAGCTGTTGTTCAAACTGTTCAGATATATATTCCCCAATCCCTTCAGCACGTAACGCTCTGCTTGTTTGACCAGTTTTATTTGTAACTAAAGCTTCATAGTCCTGAAAAACTGAAAACACATCAGATTTATCTCAAAAGAAATACGCATGTACAAACCTACTGTAATCATCAGTAAATGTGGCAAAATATTTACTGCTACCAATAGACTGATTCTACATGGGGCTGCAAACATCAATATGTATAAGCTCTAATATTCTCTTAGATTTGATATCGCCGGTAGATTTGAACGTTTTACATGCCATTGTACCCTTGAAACATGGCTTGCATTGACCTACTGATACGTTGGATAGATTGGCACCAGCTACTAATGATTCTCGGTTTATTTGATGGATAGTTGACTGATTTAAATGAGCTAGGCCTTTATGCCATTGTGTTACATGATGCCAGACTCGCGCGACGATTGGATGATTCAAGATCTATATAGTATAGTTTACCAACATGTGTGTCCATAGTGTGTGTTTGACCAATATTATCTTTTGCCCAGGCTTTGCTATGACCAAACCGAATGATCATACACTTATCTGTTGTAATCTTTACCGAGAATCCATTTTGCTTCAGCTCAGGTACATGAAGAACATCATAAAAGACGGCTTTTCTGGTCACACGCTTATTTACTCACGCTGTGATGTTTGCATTACCAATAGCTATAGCATCAACGGCACGACGTCTCTATAAGCAATCATCTTTTTTTCCGGTTTGTCTAGTAGTGTGTAGGGCTTGAAGGACGACTTGTTTGGTGTCATATGTCGTGTTGATTCCGAGTCCATCAGCCATTATTGTACAAGATCACTACTGTAGGCAGCTGGGAAATCAGATTCATCACTGTCATGGTTGTCATCAACCTCTGCTACATACTTTGCTCTGTGTGAGTATTGCGGGACACTTCCACGACTCGTTCTCCGTCGATCATAACTTGGTTTAGGTTTCAGACAGTCTCTGATGAGATGCTGAGTAAAATTACAGTTATAACATTCACGTTTGGCGTATTCTCTGTCAGCAGAGAGGGCAGTGTCAGAACCCGCTGAGCGTTTGACGTTACGTGAGACAGCTGTCTTATCAGGTGATTTTGTTCATCACACTTTTGTTCTTCATTCAATAACACGTTTTGCACAAATACAAGAGTGAGGCCTTCACCTCGAGCTTCTAGCGCTGTTACCACGGTGTTGTAACTGTCGGGCAAGCTGCCAAGAAAAGTTTTGATTTGACCCTTTTTTGGAGACTAGAGCTCTGATAGCAGCTAATCTGTCAGTGATGCTTTTCAAGTGTTTTAAATGGGTTTCCATCGATGTTTTCTCTGACATCACCGAACGAAATTAACGTTTTTTGAGAAATAGATGATTGGCCAGCGAGTCATGTTCAAATTGTGATTGTAATTTGTCCCAGGCTGTTTTGGGTGTTACGCATTCGGAAACTAGATATAACACTTAATCACTTACCGATAGAATAATGTTACTGAGGGCTTTAGCGGACTTATATTTATACTCTGCTTTGGCAGAAGCCTCAGCTGTGTTTGCTAGAACAGCGATACTTCCATCTATATAGCCATAAAGGTCTTTAGCTATGAGAAGACACTTCATCTTTAATTTCCATGTTGTATAATTTGTTGGGTCCAGCTTAGATACAGTCCATCTTTCTTCTATGCTGGCAGGTTTTCTGATAATAACTTAAGAAGGGTGTCCTTGGCCCACAACTTATTGTAATTCTTGAATTGAAAGCAGTTATACTTTTATTGTACTAAAGCCGTTAGCATGGTGAAAGCACGGGAACAATACAAAGCATTATGGGTAGGTAATGATGACAAGGTAAACTATGATGATTCTAAAACAAAACACTCAAAGCCATGTTTAAGGAAAATACAAAAACTATTATTGACAATAATTTAATGTAATTTGATATAGTTTACTGAAGAATTGACAAGTTAGTCATCTATACCAACATACCTATTTCCAGCTCCTCAACTCTCTCGTTAGAATTCTGAAGTTCTGTAATAGAAATATACTTCAATATACCAAACACACTTTGTTTCATACAACTCAGATGTAATAATTTTTATACAAGTTCATATTATGGAATGCCAAACTGCATGTTGTTACAGTTTAATGAGTATTGAATAGAAAAAAATACCAACTCAATATTATGATAAATTACAACATGGAAGCTGTGCAAATGAAGAACCTTTTTTTAAACTTCATATTACTGTATGTTATCTGCCAAGGTTTAATAGAGAGCTCTGAAAACTGGCAACTATCATAGTAAAATTTTTCACCCATATCATATGCATGTCATAGGTTTAAATATACTAAATAACTGTTGTCTCTCATTCAACTTGATTAGTTGAATATATCTGTTAATTTAGCGACTAAAATAAACTGACTGTGTCAAAAAATATTTTATGTAGTTTATATATTCTACTAAAAAGTCGATGAGATAAATCTTTATACCAACATACCTAATTCCAACTCCTCTACTCTCTCGGTAGAAGTCTGAATTTTTGTAATAGAAATATACACCAATATACCAGACACACTTTGTTTTATACATCTCATATATAATAAATTTTATGCATTTTTATTATATGAAAAGCTAAAATTCATGTTGATACCCTTTCATGAGAGTTAAATAGAAAAAAAACCGGTTCAAGTTCATGATAAATTAAAACATGGAAACTGTGTGAAAAAAAACTTTTTTAAACTTGATATTACTGCATGTTTTCTGGTGAGGTTTAGGAGAGAGAGCTCTCAAATATGGCAACTCGCATAGTAACAATTATACTCAAATAATATGCATATCAAAAGTTTAAATATGCTAACTAAATGCTGAGTCTTATTCAACTTGATTGGTTGAATATATCTGGTTAATTTTGTGAGTAATACAAACTGAATGGGTCGAATATTATTTCATGTAGTTTATATAATCTACAAGAAAGTTGATGAGATATTCCTTTATACCAACATACCTAATTTTAACTCCTGTAGTCTTTGGTTTGAAACCTGCCGCTCTGTAACAAGAATAAACTTGGATATACAAGATAGGTTTTAGTTTATATAACTAGAGTGTGATAACATATCGTTTATTCTGGTGAATTAGTCAATGATTTGACACTATTAATCAAGCCCATAAATGCATTCTTGACACATGGGGTGGTCACACTTGTATGATAAAAGCTCTAGATAAATTCAAATTAAAAAAATTGTCGCAAATAGTAATAATAATAAATATATGTTTTTATTTATAGAATAGTAAAAGACTAGTTGTTTTTGTTTATCTAAACATCATTTATCACACTCTTTTAATGCCCACTGACTCTTTTTCAAGTATCCAAAATCCCTAAATTATTGGAGATACATTTACCTGCACCTTGTTGAGCTATTGCCATCTCTTCCCGGTCATGCCTTTTATCATGATATTGTATTTTTTGTTTTGTCAGGCTTATTTCTGCAATATTTACAAAATATTACATTGTAACCTACAACATACGTAAGAAAAACAAGATATATTTTTAGATCAATCAAACTAAGCTTACAGAGTTTTAGCAAATCAAAAAATTTCATACTATTTGAGTTCATGAAGTGCATCAATGTCTATATGTCAATACCCAGATGCATATGTATTTGCATGTACGTGTGCTGGAAAACATGCTGATATGATTATATGTAGTAGTAATATGACAGAATATTATAGCAGAATATTAGCATAACATAATGGTATGAATATGAACATGTCGCTATATGTTGCTATTCGCTTATGTTGTAACTGGTGAGTTTATGATTTTTCAAAGTATATTGATAATTTATCTTACCTGCAGCTTGTGCCTTTATTTTCTTATCCAATTCTTGAACACTTTTCTTTGAGCTGTTCAATTCTGTAATAGAGCGATGTGATAGATTACAATAATAGTAGCAATATATTAGCTAAATCTGTTGATATGAATATGAACATGTTAGTATCCGATGATGTACTATTACTCACACATAAGCACATTATAGTAGCATGCTCAGATGTAACATGTAACAGATACATTATTAATATACTATGCTTTCAAAGTTATTTTACTTGCAGCCAGTGCCTTCACTTTCATATCTAATGCCTTAACACTATTTTTGCATTACTCAGTTTCGTAATACAAAATAATGTGGTTGATCTATTAATGTCAACAATATCAATAGCAGTATACTAGCTAAAAATTTTGATGTGAATATAAAAATGTTGCTATGCACGTATAATGTGACTGGTGATTTAAAAATCATCCCAAGCAGACTATTGTCTAATCTTACCTGCAGCTTGTTCCTTCACTTTCCTATCCAATGCCTGAACAATTTTCTTTGAGGTACTCAATTCTGTAAAATATAATAATTTGATAGATTCCTATACCAATGGAAGTATATGGCGTAAACTCACAGATATGAATATAGATATATTACTATAGGTTGATACTTAACGGTTGATTATAAAGTATAGTCATTTAAAGTAGATTTAAATCTTGTCGTATAAACAGCTAAAGTTGTTATTATGACAATACAATGCTAATAACGTGTAAAAATTTCAGCTGATTATTTTACATGGAAAATTTTTTATCGTGGTATTTAAAAAAGCAGTCAAAATGTCAATGCCAAAGGTGGCTACTTATAAAAGATGGATGACTGCATTGTGTCACCATATGGCAAGAGTCTTAACCAACAATATTAGAAATTGTTATCAAATTCAGAATGTAATGATTTTGTTTTCTGTTGCTTGTTATGAAATATATTTGGTACCAAGTTTTCATCGGTGACTGGCTTTGGTTGGATCAATATCTGTCATTACTAACGCATACTTAAAATAGAGTATAATTCTAGTGAATAACTATAGAGGAACAAGCTGAGACTTTTGCTTTGGTAGGATATGTATATGTATTCATAAAAAGGTAGCAGACAATTTTCACAAGCACTAGATAGTATTTTTTGTTAGTCAGAGGAAGTTAGTCATGGATACACATTTTAGAATAAGTAATAAGGTAGCAATGTTTTTACAACTATAATTACTTGGAAATTACATTCATCACAATATCTACACAGTTTTATTCTTTATCTTACATTCCCAGACTCATATTATCTTGACTCTACTATATCTTGAACTAATCAACTTGTTTGGGAGTCTAAATGAAAAACAGAGTTTAAAGTTAATTTAATGAACTACATATTTTGGTGTTTCATTTTAAAGTAAAAATTATTTGTGATCTAATGCTTGGCTAAAGCATTCAAATAGACTTTTAAAGACTAATGCATTCAAAAAACTCAAAACATCAAAATGGCTAAAGTTGCTTTGCAAAAAACTGTTTTTAAATACGGTTTTATTGCATGTAAATTTGCTACTAGCTAGAAAAACTACGCATTTGACAACCAATGAATTAACACTTTCTTGCTAACAAGGTTCCCACCTCGACTGTTTTTTTATGAATACAAAAGTTACCATTGTAAAAATTCTGTGGAAGTTATGCTAGCAAATGTTTTTTTCAAACTTTCGATTTGCATATTGTTTTTACGTTCTATCAGCTTTACCATAATATAAGAATATTTATTTGTTTCAAAATCTCAATCTACAACTTCGCTACTAGTTTTTATGCAATAATTAAGGTTTTACTACCTGTTCTTAAATAAGTAAACAGTAAATATCAGAATCATTAAAAACATTGCTAGCCTCAAATCAGTGGTTTTGGGAGAGTACTGACTTAGTTCTACAAGCTGTAGTCTAAGTAAAAAAAGTTTCAATAGACTCATTAGCTACACAGCAACAGACGCTACTGCTCAGGCTGTGCATTTTTAGAAGTTGCCATGGAAACCGATGTGGAAATATTGAACATCCGATTAGGTGCTTCTCAGCTTGTCCAAGGCAATGGCAGGTGCGACAATCACCTTTTTCCCGATTTTTCTCAGTCAGAAACCTTTAACAACGCTTTGGCCAAGACCGGTTGTGCTTAGGAGCAGCTTTGGATTGCAAGGCCAAGAACTTGCAACGTTCCCAAAAAACAGGGCTCTCAATGCCTCCCGTAATTGAAACTGAACACTTCAATGAAGACAGCACACACAATAGTACAGGATTTGTTTGTTTCTTAAATTAAGGAAGCTTCTGATTTTGTAGGAGTATTTGATGCAATACATCAGCTGTTTGAAAATCTAAAAAGTTGTATGGTATTTATTATGAAGAGGCAGTTGATTTTGAGACTTTATTTGCTAAGTGAGCATAAAATCAATATAACTGCTGCAGCTTATTTGATTAGTTTACTATTTGATTGGATGATTTGTGAGTTATTCTGTACATGAGCCAATCTTTCTTCATAGGTTCAACTTTTGCTACTTTCACTCAAACATTTCTTGTTATGTTAAACTCATTTGTATTAAAAACTCTTAGGCTGTGAATGTGAGGAGTCTGATGTTTGCCGTCACTTTGCTTTGTTGACACTAAAAACTCAATCAGCCGTAATAAAATATTTACTCACAAAACCTTGTTGTTCCGTAACAAACCAAAATGAAGTGGATCGTAGGAATAGGAAGAAAATACAACAGTTATGAACTAATCTTAGTTAAATACATGAATATCCAGCACATAAATTTTTTAACATAAACCTTTCATCGTAGGTTCAACTTTTACCAGAAGATGAGGCTAATGTAGGAGTTTTATCAACCAACGTAAACATTGGTGTTTGCAGTGAGAAACTATAACTGTTACTTGAACTGTTATGAAAAAAGGTCCTACACTATAAATATGTGTGTAGATAAAGCAAAACAAACTGGGAAATAAGAAATTATTTCATTTTATGATCAAGCGATATAGATTTTCATCTTTTTTTCACAGCTATTGTTAAAACTCATGCTCTTGATCTCCTGTGTCTGCAGTAGAAAAACATCTCATGTTAAACTCATTCATTTCTTTTAATTTCCTCCGCATTTCTCTCTGCATCTCGCTTTGTGTTTCTGTCATTTTTTGGAAGGCTGCAACAAGTCATTAAACGCTACAAACTACACGTTTTGCTAAAGAGAGCTTTGCGGTTGATGTAGGGTAAAGTAGGATTCATGAATTAAACTATGTAAAAAGTTTAGATATGCCAGCTAGCTGTTACCTTTTATCAAAGACTAGCTGCATTACCCGCCTACAGGAGCAGATTCGGTTTATTGAGAGTTGTCTTTCATACTGTAAAGCAATTCCAAATATGCAGTCTACTGAAGTTGTTGTCCTGATCAGAGTATGTATGCATATATGCATGTCAATGTTGGGGAGAACAATGGAAATCTGCAATGTGTCTTACAGCTAAATGCGTGTAAAATTTAGTAAATATTCTAGATTCATGTGTCTAGACTCATGAAGGTTTGTATATTTGTTTTTGAGTTTGTACATATATATTAAGTTTGTGAAGGTTTATGTATAGATAGGTACCTGCACGTATATATATGACTGTTAGTATTCATAAACTCTTATACAAAGGTACTTACATACATGCTTGTATACAATGTCAACATATCGCTGGGAATGTATACTTGAATTTTAATGTACACATGTAGTATAGTATCAGTATATTTGTTAAACATGTTGGTATTGATATGAGCACGTCACTATTTACTTTTACTGTATCTGATGAAGACATAATTTTTAAAAGTAGCCAAATATCTTATCATACCTGCAGCTTGTGCTTTCACTCTCATATCCAAATCCTGAGCAGCTTTCTTAAAACTAATCAGTTCTGCAACAGATATAATGTGATAAAATACAATATCTGTACATTATATTAGCTGAAGCTGATGGTATAAAGATGTACAGGTCACTGCATGGATATGGGCTTGCTGATTTTATATAGTGTTAATTTCCTGTCGTGATATTCAAAGTAGCAGTCAAAGATATCAATGACAACATTAGCTGCTTCCAAAATATAAGATGATTGCACTGTTGGAACTAAAAATAGCAAAAGTCTTAGAAGTATTTGAAGTTTTTATTAAATTCGATAAAATAATTTTTTTATTTGTTGCTAAATGTAAAGTACCATCAGAATTTTAAACGGCAAAAGGCTGTGGTTAGATTAACCTCTGTCAATACTAATAAAGACTTTAAAGAAAATGAGGAGAGTTCTAATGAATGCTGCACGCACAGCAAAATTTAGTTAAAAAGCTAATCAACTGAATAAACAGCTAATCTAGTTATAATCTTTGGCTGTTGTCTACTGGTTTGCTGTTACTAAATTACTGGATTACTAGGCAACTAGTTTTTTTAATTGAACTTCAACTGACAGTTGTTTAGTCATTGTAATGATCAATTTAGACATTGTAGGCTGGATTACTAGATTCTTAGACAAACTAGATTATTAGTTTGTTGACTAGTTTGTCTACGGCAGCAAGAAAAATGTTGCTGAAACTTCCATGTTGACGGTCAGTTTGCTGAATACGACCGAATAACAATAAACGCCAAAATGCTATTTGCCAAAATATATTTTGCAATGTAATTAGCAAGGCTGTATGAATGATACTTGTATGGATTTACAGTTTTATAACAATTTGAAAGAATTTGGTCGTCCAAGTGCATTGAAAGTGGAGTTATGAGCTCCGATGCATTGTTGGCCCGACGCACCTTCCAAAATTTTAAATGCGTGACCTCAATGAGCAGTGCCAAATGAATGCCTGACATGGTCACTGAAACTTTGCTACAACTTACATGCAAATTGGCATGGAAATTTGCAAATGGCATTCCAATTGCAAATTAATATGCATTAGAAAGTCTAGACATTTATTTACTGGCAGCCATTTATTTTTTAAAAATTGCATGTAAATATTTCAGTCAAAATTACGATTTGTCGAAGTAATAACCTTTTTATCATAAAATATTGAAAAGAAATACATTTTTAGAAGCAAAAACTCCATGAAAACGTTTCACGAGAAGTCATTGCATGGACTCATACGTTTGAAGCAATTTGCAAATAAATTTGGTAATCTAAGTGCATTGTAAATGGAGTTAAGGGCTCCGATGCATTGTGGGTGCACATCTTTGAAATGCTCATCAAGCCATGCCGATGAGCAGTGCAAGAACGTTGTCCGACATTGCTGCTCAAACTCGGCTATAACTGGCATGAAGCCATGAACGAATATGCATTGTACACCTGAGAAAATTTTTATCAGGCTGAGACTTTTTCCTCCAGTCAGCTTGTGCAGTTTACAGCAAACATTGACTGATTGTATACAAGAAGAATTGAGATATGAGCCTGTATTCACACACATGACGAAGAGACAAAAGACAAAAAGCAACATTTATTACAAGCAGAAACAGCAATTCGTAAACCACTAAAGCGCAGAAAAATATGAGAGCTGAACTATTTGATTAGGTAGGTGCCCTGTAAAGGGCTGTGAGAATACCAATGCGCGACCAATATTAGATAATAACATTTCAGCAAGTGAATGTACAACAGCTAGCAATATAAAACAATGAAACATTTGAAGAAACTAAAATGCAAATTTGCAAATGTTGTGGGTGACTCCTATGTCATTACTCCAGCTTGCTTCCGCTAATCACCCCTGAATACAGTCAACTTGTGCACATAGCCAGAGGCAGCATTAAAAAGAGCAAATAACTTTATTCTAAATCTAGATATTTTAAATGGAATATACTGCCTAAAGCAAAGCCGTCCTTTCCAACCCAGCAAGATTTCATTTATAGACATCAATTTACCAGGGAGCACAACAAAGAATAACCGGTCACATATCTTGGCAAATATATTTCCTAGCTTAAACAGTTCATTTCTAGCAGAGTCTTTAGAACTGTCAGTAAAACGCAAGCTGTTTAAAACCATTAAAAACCTGCTTTTTGAAATAATTATACTAAAGATCGGCAGAGATAATAAAGGATTGATGGACCAGTAAGACAACAGAGTAGGCTTTTTGAGAATACCCATGAGCAAAACTAAACCAAAAACTTACCAAATATCTTTATCATCAAAAGGCCCCCAGGTATCGCCATGTTTTTGAAGACCGTATCTATTCATTTTGTGTACTGTAACATTTATAATGGCCATTTATAATAATCAGAAATATTTACCCGTTTGGAAATTCAAACTTTTTACTCCTGCCAAGCTGTCATCAAAATGCAATTCTTTGGGTTTAAAATCAGGTTCTCTTTGAAATAAGTCATTATACCGGTTTCAACGCCGGCTGTTTCACTCTCATTTTTATAAACCGATTCACTTTGTTGATCTTCTTTTTTACTTCCATTGTCTTCCCCAATTTCTTCTGATCTGAAATCTTCTTTTTACTTTCAAACAAGTTGATGTCTTCGTCCAAACAAATATTTTTTGCAGAGCTCCAACAATCGTGGGTGTTCACACTGACTTGCTTTCAATAAAGAAAGATCGAACCGTTGCTGTGTGTACTCCTTACACATGCGTAATAGGCACTATTTATAACCTCAAGATAATAGTGCAAAACCTATCGTAATTGCTCAAGTTGACAATTTTGAATAGTAATGCAATTTTCTAAATAAATAAAATATTTCAAAAAAGGTTTATCAAAGATTGAATTCTGTTGGGATTTTATGGGGCTTGTACGCTGAGAAAAGTCTCTTATCTCAATATAGTCGGTTTTAGTACCGACAGGGTTGATGCCGTAAAATTACAAATGGTCATTGGTTATGTTGTCACGAATCATTAATATTCAGTTGCTACGCAACCGCAGTAAATTTTGCAAAAATGCGTCTACGGCAGTCGATAATAAAATTTACACAAACTCATATACGACAGTAAAAGACTTAACAATATTTTGGAATACTTAACTTATTTAATACTCTAAATGTAGAAAAATCTTATACTATTTCAACGACTCATTTACGTTTCACTTTTAGTGCAAACTGTTTGTAACATTTTGTATAGTTAAACCATTGTGGAAAGCCTGAAAGTTACTATTAAAAATTTTTTAAATAATTTTTCTTAACAGATTTATTAGGCAACAAACATAATAACTAGCAATCATAAAAAATACAATGAGATAGTAAAACTTTTGTTGAAATAAAATCTAGTTTTAATAATTAAGCCCAGCTTAAAGATGTGGTTGCGTCAAATTTGAGTTGATTTTAAAAGAAAGTATTTTTTGTCTATCAGTTGATATGTTGTTTGTTGTGTTAGGCGATCTCATTGTCAAGATATTTGAAGATTAAAATCGGAAAAAATTGAAAGCAGTAAAAACGCTCAGGTCAAAAAAACATGCCCAGACTTGCCCAAAATGATGTAACGCTTGATACGACCTGTTTCCATCTCTCGTATTCACATCGGCTATTGCGATAAAAGTCTAGTCTTATGCGGCTCTATTGGCATATATTGTGTCTTGTGTTTGCTCATGTTAGCTAGAATAAAATATTAAACCCATCTAATGATGCATTATTACCAATGTCTCAAACCCCTCAAATAAGGGAAATTAAAAACTGGTCATATTAGCTTTCTCTAAATGCTGTGTAAACATCTTTGTACTGACTACCAATTCTAACGGTTTACGGTAAGTATGTCAATCAAACTAAGTAGAATAAGGTCTTTGTATCGACACAGTTTTGTCGCTACCGCACCGGAAACTAGTTACTAAGTAAAATAAGCAAGCTGTGTCTTTGAAAAGAATATGTGGTGAAACCAACTGCATCCCTAAACCTAAACGTCATGTTCATTGTATAGTCAACGTTATCGAGTCATTAATGGTATCAATTTGCAGAAAAAAGTTCACTGATCTCATTTTATTAGTTGATTCAAGTACTAAACAAATGGTCGAGCTATGCAAAAGTATCTGTCAATACAGCTCGATTACACTTCATAAATCCATCTATTAGACCAAATTTCAGCACAGATGTCAACGGGGCTATGATGTATTCAATGTTTTGCAAATCATGTTTTGCATCATCTTTAACAATATTATTTTATTATATAATTTTTACAAACAAAAAAATTTCATCTCGGCATAAAGATTTTATTAAAAATATCCGTCCAAGCCGTGGCCACTCACATAGTTTCAGCTCATGCATTAGGACAAATTCATTTATACCGCAGCAAACTCAAACAAAACATCATGGATTATGCAGCACACATTCAATTCTCTCTTTCCCATTTATGGCAGTTTTCACACAGACAAAGCCGCTTCGCTGGTGGGATCACATAAACATCCTGTAATAAATAAAACAATTGCAATAAATATATGTCATTCATAGATATTTCATGCTAATGCTTATCTACCGAGAGCGTTCAAATTGGGAGTTAGATAGATTGCTAGTGTAATTTTAAAAACGAATAAATGTTTAACATAAGCATAAGTACGCCAAGCCAGCGATTCGAAGCTTTGGTTCTGGAAGTTAAAGATGTATATTGATCAATCGATTTTCTTCACTTTCTACAAGTGAGAAGTGAACATCTAAAGTCTAATCATAAATCTAATTTACTAGCTAAAACTGCCAAAGAAAATTTGAAGGAAATATAGCTAAGTGAAACGATAAAAAATATATCAAACGATGATTGGTGATAGCAAAAAGTCATAACTCTATTAATGCGTAAATGCATTCATGAGTACTAAAATTATTACCTTTACTAAATTCATTAATCTAAGCCATTGTTTTGCTAGATGCTATGGATTAAAAAAAAGCCGTCAATAACTCACTGTGCATTCACATCTCGAACGCGTGCATAGAAAATTACATTATAGCCTCAAACAGGGAAATATAATCTGAATGTAAACACAACTGTATATCTATAGGAGACTCAGAGTAAAAGATAAATTTACCTCCATTCTCCTATCTTCCTCTGTAGCATAATGCTGCTGATGCCTGTCAGCTCTAACTATAAGCTGTCTGTCCTAAACTTTAACCACATGATGCTCAGAAAACTCAGAGTCACCTTCGCAGTAACTGGAAGCATTTTTACAATTTTGGTTGTTTTTCAATAAAATGTGTCGATCGAGTAATTCATTAAACTAATGATGCTAATTAATTTAGTAAATATCGATGTCGATGCGATCTCATAATAGAGTAAAATCCCTGACTGAGATCACAGACAACGTGTTTTACGAGTGATAACATCTATTACAACCTATATAAAATTTTTGGCTGATGATTGGCTAATGAAGCAATCTTATGATTATCACTTGTGGACTCTTTTCAGATGTATTACTTGTTACGTCAAGAATGAAGCACTCGCTCGAATCTGAGCTCTTTAAAAGATGGCCTCATTCAAACGCATATATCTCTAGACAGGAGTAGTCTAGAAAGACAAAAATGACATCAAATTGTAGCTGGCGTTTTCGCCTTTTATCGGTCTTAATTTCCTCAAATTGACCTTTTTGACGCAACCACATCCTTAAGTAAAGGTTTTTAGGTAGAGATTGGTTGCATTGACGTTTCATTAAAACTAAATTTGAAATTTGTATTTTATAAGAGCTGTTGGGCTTGGAAACAAACTTTATGTTTATTTAGCTAACTCAGCTTACATGTGTTGTATGTAACTTGGACACTTATTCAAAAACTGTGTATTAGACAGCCACTTAGGTAGCACCTTCCTACTCACAAGGTTACCGTCTCAACTGTTTTTCATAATAAAAGTTATCGTAATAAGAGCATCATGGAAAATGTGCTAGCAAATGTTTGTTTCCTTAAAAAAATATATTCTGCTGATTGTTCTTAAGGTCAATAAACCTTTCTACACTTTTAGAATATTGCGTCGTTTCAACCTGTTACATCTAAAGCCGCATTAGTACTTTTTTGCTGTAATTAAATTTTTGTTCCTTTCTCTAAAAGTAAACAGCAATATCCAAAGCCAGACTCTTGAGCTAAGTGGTAACCCTAAAAATGGGGTGTTGGTGGATACTTGCTTGGTTCTACAATCTGTAGAAAAAGTCAAAGACTTCTATTAGATTCATTATATTTATAAGGAATAGGTTGTTGTATTTGACACATCCCTAGCTAAGCGAGCATAGGGTCAATAAAACTACAACCACTTGTTTAGTTATTGTAATATTCATGTGTGATTTGTGAATTATTTTGTGCATAGGCTAATCATAGCCAATATATTTCACCTATATCACTGTTAACCAATTAATTATTTTTTTGTTAAAATCATTTGTATAAAAAGCTCTTAAGTTGCAGATGTGAAGAGTCCACTTTCCGCTTTCACTTTGAGAAGACCACGTTAATGCTATTCAACTTTAGAATTAGTTTAAAAAGGAGCTCGAACAACAGCATAGTTGGCAAACCAACTTTAAAATCACAAATGAAATCTACCTCGTTTTTTCCCTATGCACTGAGCCAAAGGTCAGCATCTCAGAGCTGCAATCACCCGAGGTTTTGGAAGATGATAAGCAGTTTAATAAGTCTGTGACTCTCATTCATATGCATGTAGTAAAAGACTGCAAACTATAGCTGCAACTACACAATTGTATTAACTCCAATGAGCCGGTCTTCTACAGTAAAATAATAAATATTGAAGTATGGTAAATTGAAGTGGTTTGGCCAAACCAGAGAATACTTTTCTAAGTATGGATTACCCTGTATAAGCAATAACCAACTACCTGTGTGTTAGAGAAAACACGACCAGTATAGGAAGAATTCAGCACGGCTACCTTTTGGTCATACTCTACCAGGACAGTCTTTAGTTTCGCTCTATCTAAATATTTTTGTACTATTTCTTGGCTGAACTCTACTGGAACCACTTATAGTCTAAATCAACGGGTCAGTTGTTTGTCCTACATTAAAGATACGACCACAGGTGACGATTTTATCATTGGTTCTGACCGAAATTGTGAAATGAACGAAAAACACAGAATTATTTAGCCGAAATTCACAGAATTGACAGAGCTGTGCATGCGCACCGAAATCTTCAACGAAGCGCTTTTAATTTGCTAAACAAATTATTAGTGAGCATTATTCTAGCAGCTTTTGGAATTTATATAGTCCAAAACATTCATTATGACATACAATAAAACTACTAGCGCAACTCAACATAGTACATACAATGCCACTGCCTAAATTGGGCTATTGTTGTTTTTTTGTCGTTTGAACAGCATGGCTACAAATTGTTTCCTTTTTAATAATAACAAATTCTTTTTAGCAGCAAAAGTGCTGTGGTAAAAAAGTTCCCATCTTTAGCGCAATCAAGTCAGTTGCACCATATTTAGTTTGGCAATATTCACGTTAGTATCGCGTTAGTATTTTTCTCGATTGTCTGGGTATGTGTCTTGGACTATATAAATCATGAATAGCCAGCTATACATTGCCAGCTGACAAGACGCTGAGGCAGGGCTGACTAAAAACACTCATCCGCCCTGCCTCACCCCTACTCGATCGTAATAAATGGTTCGGTCCTGCAAGGCTGAGAAGGAGAAGCGACTAGCCTGTTGATGAAAGCAACTGCTCATACAAAATGATTTAATTATGATCTTTTACATTTTTATTTTAAAACTTTTGTACAGACTATCAGATTGCGCAAATACAAAAAAAATGAACAACATTATTTCATAAAACAGTGCGCATATTATTGTTCCTTATTGCGTTTAAACCAAATAAAAGAAGTGTAAAATGTAATTTAGATCTTTATTGTTGTGGTCAGCCTGAAAGAAATATTTAAGGTAGACAGATATTAACTAGTTGTGCTTTAGAATTTCAGTAAATATTTTATACTTTGTCACAATCAGGCTAAATGCATTTCAGTTCATCACTAGTTAATTGCAGTAACTAATTCAAAAAAAGTTGAAGCACTAATTAAATGCATTTAGATTTGACTCTGGTTGAATTATTACAATTAAACCATTTGATAACTAGTTTGTTTATGGTAGAGGTTGCAGCTGATATGACGGCTTTCTGTGTCTTTGCAACAACATAGCTCACTATATTTTTTCAAAAATTTTACCTTGTTCACTGAAGTACCCATAAAAGAGGTCAGGCAGCGTAATGAGATCCTCAATTGTCTTTCCATTGCTACTTGTAAGTTTCAACAGCTGTTTCCGTTGCTGTGCTGTCACACAAGTCAGCAGTAGCTTTAATGCTTCAGGTTTCTTTTTAACTGCTGCCCAGTGAGCTGGTGTGTACCCGAAGCGCCCTGATATTTTCAGGATCTCGAACCTTTGCTCAGGTGTGAGGTTACTTAGGAGATACATAATCATGACCGTGTCAGCATTTTCTGCAGCTCGATGTAAAGGTATATCACCTTCACCATCTTCAAACTTCATCACGTCGTAAAACTGACATGAAGTGAATCCAGCCAACATACACCTCATGGTTTCTATATCCTTCTTTGATGCAGCCTTCAATGCTGGTGTGCAACGATTTGATCCTTCACATGAGAGCATAACTTTATATCGCTCTTCAACACTTGCATTCTTTAGGACCTCTATCAACTCCTCTTTCTCTTCATACTTGTCAATGTAACTGCTCATTAGTGGCTTTAGTCTTGTGACGTTGGCGCCCATAATGAATGTAAGTCAATAATCAGTTAAAATCTAGCAGTCACGCAGACTATATACTAAACACTGTGTGAAGCGTGTGCAATACTTTATTCTAAATGAGCTAATCCATTAACGTGGTAATCATTGTTACCGCTGGAATGAATTAGCTTTGCTTATATAGTAGTCTATAGCCTGTAAATAATATTTTATTAGCCTGTGAGCATGAGAGAGGCAAGCCAACAAATATAACTTTATTATAATCATGTGAGAATGCCAAGTTGTTATTGTGTGATGATACATTTGAAGTATTGTTCACAGGAGTTTACAGTAGATCTTATACTTTTTAGCATGAGGCTCTAGCACCAAAGCAACAAGTAATGCATACTTGTTTCGAAGCACTCTGAAGTTAGCAAGAAGCAATGCCTCTCATCTTATTAATAAAGCCCATAATTTTAGGGAGGTGTCGTAATACTGTCATTTATCATATTACATTTTTATGCCTGTGTAATCATTGCTAACACTCCAACAGGTTAGTTTTATTTAAATATTATTCTATTGCTTGTGGATAATATTTCTAATAGCCTCTAAGCTTGTGAAAGGTAGATCTATGAATTTAATTGTACATATGCATGTAAGAATGCCAATCAAGGCTCTCATTTTGCAATCACCTATTTTGTGTAATCTTTATCATGAGGCTTTATCAGCAAGATATTATACAGGAAAATTATGTATACTTGTTCCTAAAACATTTTGGAGTCATACAGACAAGTTATCCTTTATAAAGGGTAACTTGCCTTTATGACTCCAAAATATAGGCTAACAACTTGGAAGATAATATTACCTGATAAAGCTTCAATTTACGTTGAACAGCTATAGTGGGAACTTCATTGCTGTCCCAAGGAAAGCAAGTAATGCATTATTTTATATTATAGCAATAAAAGTATATTTACTGCTTAATGTATTTTGCATAAACAAGTTAACCAGTTTAAGATGAAATACAATATAATTATATTAGGTGTTTATTTCTATATTTCAGTGTAATTAGATTGAAAACGGTGCAAAAGCTAATACTTTCAATGCTGTTGAATGGTAGAGACACAAGATCACATGAGAGAAAGTTATGACTTCCCACTGTAGCCCTTATTTAACAGGGCTAGAGACTGAATATGTGTAAATTTTAGATCTCTATCAGTTTTTATTGAAAACAATGGTAATTTTTTTATCAATATGTGAAAAGCATTTGGAAATATAAAACGACAGTCCATTTTTAATTAAACATAGCTGATGTAGCCCAAAGTAATTCTAATAAAATATGCTGTTTTTATCCTGAATAAATTTGAAAGACTCTAAAAAATGATCATGCAATATGCAAAAGTGTGGGGTGAGACAATTGGACTTTGACAATTCAAATTAGTAATACTTTTTAGTCCAACCAACGCAGTGAATGTCAACGAGTTATCTGTAGCACTAATGCAAATGTTGTGTGAAGGTTGGTAATATGAATGGCAGACGTCAGAACATACAAACATCTATTTCTCTTTTTCAATTGTTTATTTTTATTTTGGATCAATGTAGAATAATTTATATTGTATATATATATATATATATATATATATATATATATATATATATATATATATATATATATATATATATTTAGACTTTTCACAATTGTATATGCAACGTTTATCGCTTCTTTCTTTTCCAGAATAAAGAGTCAGGCTTTACGCTATGCATTAAGTTAAGCACAATGTAAAGTAGCCAGTGTTCCTATTGAATAGGTTGATTCGAGCTGGTTGTTGTGTGCTTTTGTTCTTTGGGAATACAAACTGTGTATTATCACTCATTTTGAGTTTGCTTCATCTGTCAAACTATTTCCACAACTTAGCATTTGTAAAGGTTACTCATTTTTCTGAATTAGCGAAGAGCCAAAAGGATCTGAACAATAGCAGTCAGTTTTTTTTGTTTTCAGTGAAGAAAATTGGAGTTAGTTCCAACGCTTAAAGGAGTCACTGATTTGCCAAAGTTGCTTCTTAGGCCAGTTAGTAGTCTGTCAGCAATTAAAGCTGAAGTAAAAAGTCATTTTGAGACATTAGTTTTTATTACTGTTTATCTCTATCTATCTATCTGTTTATCTCTGTTTATATATATTATTATTTTTATTATTTTTATTACTTCATGCAGAGCATTTAGCATGGACTCTTTTACACCATAGAAACTACTCAAAAGTTTGGTATCATTAGAAAATTAATCAGTTGATGCTTTTTAAATTGACATCAGAAAGCTGGTTGTTCTTGTGGGTCAAACGACTAACTGCGGAACTTGTGATAAGGTGTGCATTTTAGTTCTGTCTGCCGGGTGATGTTGCAAAGCAGCTTATATCTACTGTCAATGTTGATAAGCTTGATTTAGGTGAGTTGGTCAGTTAAGTGTGTGCAATGCTTACGTTTAGAGAAGGCAATGATACTCTGGTCTGTTTAAGTGCTAAGCAGGGGAAATCCCTTCAAGGCTTTTGTGTGTTCAAGATATGATAATGTTGCTCGTGATTGTAGCCATAACAAACAGATAGATAGGTCTGTTCGTATTAGCAGTCAGCGTGTCAGACGATGTTATGGATGTATTTCTCCTGAGCATTTGGCTAGTAGGTGTCTAAGCAAAGCAGAAAATGGCAATGTAGCAGTATCTGCATTGAATTCTCAGCTCGCAGCACAACAACAGAGGTGCAACTACTCGCAACAAAATTTATCTCAATCGTATTTCCTGTTGATCTTTGGTTGATACAGTTTGTCAGCACACAGTAGTGACATCAGAAGATGTTGACACCTCTGGTGCTAAACATAACTCTGTGCCATGTACTTTAACAATGATGAATGGTGAAACTACAGTTTGTGAATGTGAAGTTGAACTGCTTATACAGACATGGAGTGACTATGTGAAATTGCGATGCTTTGTGTCACCATCATTGGTTTGTGGGTTCTTAGCTATAGTGGGTAAGAATGCAGTGAAAGGTTTAGAAAGTGTTTCAGTAAGTCAGTTGAGTATTCTTTAATATGGAAGCATTAATCAAAATGTGCAAACTTTATTTGTTGTGACTGCTGGTTTACCTTTGAGTTCCAACTTGGATGTTGATGACGCTGATTTTAATGCATGTTTTGATGGCAAGTATTAAAATGTTTTTGGAAGTAGAAAAAGGGGAGCCTGCTCTGACAAATCATTGTAGCAAGTATGAGATTAGCAGTGGGTGTAAGTCAGATTATGAGAAGGATGTTGAATCATAAACTGAGTTTAGCTAGTTATTTGAGTATGACAAGCCAAGAGATGGGGAGGTTAAAAAAGGTACACTGATGATAGCTGCTTTCTAGCCAAATAAGGAGAGGAAACTCAGGTCTATTATAGACTAGCGTGAGGAGTTTAATCAGAAAATGCTTGGTGAGTGGTGTAGACTTGATTCAAACTGTTGTGTGCTCAATTTAAGGAAGGTGGGTTTGCAGCGATATATTAATGATGAGCTTATTAGAAAGCTCTATGTAGCGACAAGAGAATGGGTTTTACCCTAGATGTTTCTTCAAAGAGCTTGTCAAAAATATCAGTAAGGTGGTGTGAATAGATTTTAAGGATGCAGAGGGCATGGACCACTATGTAGATGGTATCAATGTAGATGAAGATAATGTGTCTTTTGTTAGTGTTAGGTGATAAAGTGTCTGTTGTTAGTGTTAGGCGATAAGGTGTCTGTTGCAAGTGAACCAGAGCAAATCAGTAATTCTCAAGTGCTTGGTGATTGTGAGAAAAAAAACTACATAATTCACTAGTCTTGGTCATGACAAAAACATCGGTGATATTTGCTTGACTTTGATGAAGTGTGAGTTGTTTTCTGTCAGTGTTTGCCTCACAAAGCAGTACCAGCGGGTGGATGATTGCAAGTAGCATCTATTCGCATAAAAATGCAGACTATGGATTCTGATCGAGATGGCCACATCCCTTATTGTGTCAAACTATGCTTTTTGAAACGAAGGTATTACAGAGAAAGAGATATCCCGTCAGTGGTGGGTGGTCTGCTCCTAATGAGAAGGAAGGTGTTATATGGTGCGATGCGAGCAGTCCTTCCAATGGCGTTACAGTATAGGTGAATGGTCAAGTTGTTTAGAATGGTTGTTGGTTGAGATACTAATAGTGAAAGGTTAAGAAAGGGAATCACAAAAATCAGAACTGGAGGCAGTAGTCACAGATTTTATATGTCGTATCAAGTGGAACTTGAACACAATAAGAGTCATGACTGATTCAGCAACTGTATTTGAGTAGGTAAACTTTGTGATTCATGACAATAAGCTCCTAAAATTGGGTGGTTAAGGTGAAATGTTGACTAAACAAGGGCTTAGAATGTCATCTGAAATTTCTAATTATGAGTTGTCTGTAGAAGTTAGACTAGTCAAGTCCGAGCAAAATGTACCTGATGAGTCCACAAGGGTTTCTAGGAAGGGGCTCAAGCCAGAGCTGTCAACTCTCTCAGATTTTGAAGGACCACCGTCCCTAAATTGAGATCACCTTCCTGCAAAAACAAAACCTCCCGGTAAACTCCCGAATTTCTGTTTTGTGCTCTAAGATAAAATACCGAGCAATTTATTTATCAGTCGCTACAACATTAATGCGATGTGCGTAATCTAATGTTAACGAAAGACTCGCTCTATCGCCAAAGACACTTTTTTATGGCTTCGGGCATAGAAGTATCGTTCGATAAGTTTATGGCCTTTGAACTAGGCACTTGAACATTTCAGAACAGTTGTTTTTGTATACTTATGCGCCACCTAGGTCCAAGCAAAGATTTATATGTATAGAGCCCTTTGGTTGGGCGTTTCCTACAGCCTTGACATTTTCTTGTTTTTAAGTCGCGAAATACGATCCACCATTCAGTCATGTCCAAAAAAGTCAAGTACACATCAAAATTTAAACCGGAATGGAACAAAACCTACAACTTGAAACATCAAGGAGCATCAGCTACCTCATCTCAAATCAGTGCAGACTCAAATGTAGAGATGATATGGCATCCCTGTCTAATTACCAAATTCATTTACAGTAAACTTTTGAGAGTTTTCTGTTTACGTTATGTTCATCACCATGGATATGATACAATGTTTTTTTTGCATTACTGAAATGTACAGCATTAGGTTCGTGAAAGTTGCCCGTGATTTGTTTTTGTATTTTTGTGATTCACTTAAGCATAGATTTAGAGCTGAAATACAATACAATGTTAACCTGCCAGGTCCCCATTTAAAAACTTTTTTGCTAGCGCTTTGGAGGCTTTAAAGGCTGATTTATCCCACATTTGCATAGCACCAGGTTGACAGGTCTGGCTCAAGCCTCCAGTTGTGGTTCTTTTGGCTGGCTAGATCAGTTCATATTTGTTAAAAGCTCTATGTGGTCTGCACAATACTCATCACCTGAGGGTGAAGTGAGCATTTATCTTTCTAGATTGAATTGTGGTAATGCAGTGCTAAAAGACGATGTGGTTAGAGTAGTGAGTAAATGTGAGGTGTGTAGATGAGTCAGTGCGGCGCTGATGAGAATGGAGAATGGTGAGCCGTCTAAAGGTGTGAAATGGTCAAAGTTAGCATCAGACATTACTCTTCATGGTAGGGTAAAATATCTGACACTGGTGGCGTGCGGACCTACATGTAGTCGGCTTTACTTATCGTGACAAATGAGAAGCAAGACTACAGAAACTGCTATCAAGTTTTTTCGAACAGATATTTTACAAAAGAGGATCCCCAAAAGACTCTTTGACAGACAAAGAACCATGATTTAGAAATGAAACTTTTCCCAACTTTGTGGCAAATTAGAATATAGACCACATCTTCAGCTTTGTTTACCCTCAGCAGGTGACTAGCATAGCAGAGCAGCAACATCAAACAATCAAAAGAGTGATGGCTCAAACTGATGGCTCTGTGCAGGACATGTTGTACTGGCAAAATACTTTTACAAAAAATGGTATTACTAGTCCAGATGAATCAGTATACAGATACAGAAGCCATTCACTCGCAGATGTAGCCTAAGACTTATTCAGACAGCAGATAGATATTCACCTCAAGTCGTTCAATTTGGGAGGCAAAGCATTTTACAAGCTGCATAATGCAAAGTACATTACCACATGGTTTATCACGGAAGTTACTGCATTAATATCCATCTCTTCAGTTATGGTCGACTCTGCTCCAAAGCAACTTTAGTGACCTAATGATATACCACACCATGGCAGGGTCTAGAAAAAACGATTCCTCTACTAGCATCATCTATTAAGAAAGAAATGTTTTGGAAGATGAAAAGTACAACATGATTATTGAGCTGAATAATTGTGACAATAAGAGTGATGCTGAGCCTGATCTAGCACACCTGACCAGAGCACGCAAAACCTCAGAGCGATATGGCAATAACCTATATGATATATGACAGAACGGATTTTAAAATAATGTGGACGTGTAGAATATTTTATATTACACACATGAAAGCTTTTCACAATTGTATATATGGCATTTATGGCTTTTTGCTTTTCCCTTATACATGGTCAGGCTTGACACTATGCATTATGTTACACACAATGTAAAGTAGGACGCCTTAGTTTTGAATATGCTGAGTTGAGCTGGTTGTTCTGTGCACTTTCTCTTTTACAATAGAAACTTTGAATCATCAATCATTCTGATCTTACTTCATTATAAAAATCAAGAAAAAAGCCTATAATATAGCGAGCGATAATTCCATTTGATATTTACACTTGTGCGTGTTATGAGACTCCAGTCACGTTAGAGATGACTAATCAAATGCTTGGACGTGGATATGATTATATCCTCTGTGTACACTGTACATGCTTTGTATTGCATAACACCTGCAAATAATACACACTGTCCATGCCATGATATACAGAGCTTCAGTAATGGTCTTGAACACAATGTTTTTAATAGCCTCAGTACAAGCAAGTCAGAGTAAAAAATGACATTAATAATAGAACATAAAGCGGAACAGCTTTTATTGAGTGACTGGTGGTCATGAGGACATTACTCCAGTCTACTTACTCAAATCTCCATTGTTGTATTTGCACATTATTGTATCTGAAGGAAATACACTATGGTAGCGGTAGTATAATATGTAGAGTACATCGAGTTGGGATTGTAGTTGACTTATTAGCCAAAAATAAATACCAGTTCGTAAGTAAACTTCCTCGCATGGTGAAATAGTTGTAAGTAGATAAAGTAGGCTAAATATGCATCAAGCATAGAAAATTCCAAATGTATGTCATTATGAACAAATAGAGCTCCATTACAACAACTACTATGATTATAGAATACATCAAGGAACTGATGAACTGAAAATAAAATTAGCTACTTTTGCCCTGATTACTAGGAGCATGTCCAACATGGTTGATAGTAGATGCTTGATGTTGTCGTGGGAATGTATTTGCTTACAAGGTAATGCCTAAATTTGCGTGATAAAGTTATTGTGATGCCAGCACAACGCATGCTGTATACTACATTATTATAGCCATTTTGTATTTATCTAGAATATTTAGTAGAATGGAACTGTCAATAACTGTTTCTTATCATCTTGAGTGGTTTTAAAAAACTATACAATTGAGAAATACAAAGTAAACATCTACAGCGGAATGTTATATTCCAAGCTAAAATGCCGTGAAAATGCAGATGTCTCTTTTGCACTCTTTTGGAGGAATGACATCGTGACAAGGCAGTTTTGGCTACCACATTTCAGGTAGAGTGGCCTGCCTACTTAAAACTGTTACCCATTTTTATTAATGTAAGAGTTAGCTCATGTTTTAGACAACTACATGTATATCAGCACAAATTTAGTCCTATATGCAAAACCATACATACATCTTGTGCAGAGCAATCATATTTTATACATCACATTGTCAAATAGAGATGGTGTCGTACAAACTCCCTCAATATGCACAAGAAAACAAAATAGCTTTAACAATTAATAGATTTGGTCACTATCAGATTCTTGAAGCGCAGAGCCGTAGATTGAGATGAACTGTAGTATATATATATATATATACTATTTAGTATATTCTCATATTAAACTTGAAGAAATCAAATAAGTTGAAGTAGATTTAACCACTGATTGAAATCAATTTGTTTAACCAGAGTAAAATATAATTGACTAGATTGTCTGACCATCGAGCTAGATTCCCAAAATCATTCAGACGGATATAGCTTTGAGTGAGTGTACCCTGACTCTGTAAGTGGTGATCATGAAGTTAAAATCTAGGGCAAGAGTCAAGGCTTCTAAAAACAAATGTGAACATTGCTAGGCCAAACATCCGCTGACATCGGTTTTCTGTTTATTCTAACACAGGTGAGATTTGATAAAAAAAATCAAATATCAACTGTGTAATGACTCATTTCTGATTTTTGGACATTCACTCTCTGCTAGGCTAAAATAAAGGGCCACCCAGATAACAGTGTAAGCCAGGGGTTCCCAACCTTTTTTAGCCTAGGTACCCCTTGGGAGCCATATGGCAAAAAATGTACCCCTTTGGAAAACACAGTTCAATCAAGGGTATTATTGGTTCAACTTCAGTAATATGGCAGGTGTGCATTATTAAAATGTGTCACTTAAACAGGTAAAGGAAGGTAGTATGGTATGAAATTGCTATTTAATAAAATAATTAAAAATTTGCCTGTCATACAGCCCACGGCCAAAGTGATAATGGAAAAAAGAAAGGGAACTGCCGGTTGAAAAATGCAATATTAGCAGTCAAATGGCACTGTAATGTACTGGGTGTTATTATGTACAACAAACAGCAATAATGAAAGGAAAAGATTATATGTTTATATCTCTCCCCTGCAATAAGAGAAGTGCAATACTAGAAGTAAAATAGCAAGCTGCTGTGTAATATACCCAGTTTGAAAGTTGGTTGTGTTGAATGTAGAATGGTTTTGACAGCAATCTGTAACAGAAAGCAAGCACTAGCATTCACGCGAGCCTGGAAGTTTTGTGCAAACTGGAGCAAAATAAAAAAATGTTCTTGTCATAAAGGGGCATTGTAGTTTGGCCCTAGCTTGTGCATAAGTTGTAGAGAAATTTGGCTAATGGTCTAGATAATTTAATGAAACCTTCGGTAATTGGACAAAAACATAGGCTGATAAACTGTGTACCACATTTTCGTACCTGTAAATCGGTCTACGCCTCAAACGGTCTACATTTATCACAGGAACCTTTGGCAATTGAACAATGCCAAAGACTGGTGAAATGTGCACGCTTTTTTTATGAAATGCGTACGGCTTTATGGTTCTACTATCTGTTGCACTGCTTTATCGGCGTTTTGTTGGCCAGTCTTAATTTTGATTCAATTGGCTTGTCAGGTTTTAATGATGTTTTTAGGCCAAATTAATCATTTCAGTTGTGTATAATCCGATCAGATGGGTAAGTTTTAGGATATTGTCGACACTTTTCAAAGTCTTGGTAACATATTTAAATAGGTTTATATGTGTTTTGTATCATTATTATACTTAAACGACTCCACAGAAAAATTGTTAAATTTTGTGATGGGATTTTAGTACAAGGGTTTGGGTATGGCCGTTGAGGGATACTTTTCGGGAGTTGTGTGCACATATACATTTATCATAACGCTCCCAAACACTCGCTTCGCTCGTGTTTGGTCATGGGATAAGCATTGTACTATTCATGCCTAAGTTTCTTTGAATGGCAAAACTAATTGGCTTTAAAATGATAACAATAATAGCTCTATAGCAATGGTTTCAGCAAAGTTATTAATAATTAAAGCCAACCCAACCAGTAAATTATTAGGTTTATAACTTGTATTGTACCCCCTAGATTTCTAAAATGTACCCCCAGGTGTACTTGTACCCCAGGTTGGAAACCCCTGGTGTAAGCCATTGAGCACAAACTTGTTACTACAAGTCTTATGGATAACATGTCAGGAGTTAGTGTGAGAACACTGAAATGAATGCTTACGCAGCATATCAGTAAACACTGATCTAGTGTTAGCTTTGTTGAAATAAATTACAAAATGAAAAATCGTAGCAGTTTCTTTATTTCAGCCAATGTTGAATTAAATACAATCTATAAATGTTGATTTAAAGGTATAAAAATAGGGTAACACAAACTCAAATTTGAACCCCATAAGCAACCTGCCATGGGAATAAATTTGAGTATCAAAACTACCAGGAATAATTGGTTTCATTCTGATTTAACATTGTTACAATCACAAGTAAAATCAATTTTATGATCTAGCATTCTAGAGCATACATTTGCCTAGTGTAACTAAGTGCAGACAACTGCCTAGTGTAACTAAGTGCATACAGCTGCCTAGTGTAACTAGGTGCAGACGATTGCCTAGTGTAACTAAGTGCAGACAATTGCCTAGTGTAACTAAGTAGAGACAATTGCCTAGCGTAACTAAGTGCAGATAACTGCCTAGTGCAACTAAGTGCAGACAATTGCCTAGTGTAACTAAGTAGAGACAACTGCCTAGCGTAACTAAGTGCAGACGATTGCCTAGTGTAACTAAGTGCAGACAATTGCCTAGTGTAACTAAGTAGAGACAACTGCCTAGCGTAACTAAGTGCAGACGATTGCCTAGTGTAACTAAGTGCAGACAATTGCCTAGTGTAACTAAGTAGAGACAACTGCCTAGCGTAACTAAGTGCAGACGATTGCCTAGTGTAACTAAGTGCACTAAGGGAAAAAGTAGAAACAATTGGACTTAGCTCAAAGATGAGAAATGACCTAAATAGGCTTGGGATCTTTCAAATTATTTCAGCATAGTTTTTTCTCTGTATATAGTTTTAAAGGTTTAGGATTACAAACTTTTATGTTCAATGAAGTGTGTGTCAGTAACCTGTTTCATCTCAATAAAGTACTCTAAAAATATGACTATTGATAATGTGTCTACTATATGTACATAGAAGCCCTAGTCATAGTTGGTAAAAATGTTGTTATGATTTGGAAAAAATTTTGGCAAGTTGAGGCTATTAAATTGTCATGCAATATATACCCTGAGTTGAATAACTTGGATATTTTAGTGTATTCTTTGAGATAATTTTTTTATGTTACCAGAGTATCAATGTCATGTAAACAGTGTGTTACGATGACTGTGTTATACAATTCTTTCTGCCCTGCTGTGTAGAACTTGATGTTTTATTGCCCTCTCCATTTGAAATTGTTTTCACCATTCAATTTCAACCAATTTTTTTTCTCAGCATTCAAATTTGGCAGCCAGCTGATAACGCTGGCATAACAAATATGCCAGCAATGTATTTGCCTAGTTTCCTTCAACAAGGGATGAAAGAGATATGATGCTCGATCTCACTTAGTTCAGCATTATTCGTAGTTAGTTACTGTGAATACGAAACTGGAAGCACCCAATAGGTGATAACATTTCAACATTGAAAAAATTGAAATTTAGTAAAATTGTTAAAAATACATTAAAAAATATAGCTTTTAGTATGTGTTTATTAAGCTAAATTTATTTAAAATATACACCTGCCTTGAAGGTAAAAACTCGCTACAGTAAGTACTGTGCGTAGTACATTGTAATGTTACATTTTATTGCAGATCATAACCACTAAATTTACTGTAACGATAGTTACCAAAGTTACCATATTATTTTGCTACTAATTTTTAATACGTACAGTACGTATATAACATATTAATTGTTTTTATCAGGTGATGTTTGCATTAGATATTTACTCTGGATTGTTATACCCTTTGTACAAAATCTTTGCTTTATGATAGCAACACTGGAACAAATTAAAATCGTATGGCGAGGCTCCACTATAACTCAAAAGCCGTTCTATTTGTGGCTAGATGACTTATATTTCAGCTAAAAGAAAAGACTTTAACTGTGTGCTGATTGTTTTGATACGTTGTTAGGTTTTAACTCTTTCACTACTGTGCTAATTACGCTATTCTGACCAAATTTATTCGAATGGATTTTCAAAAATCAATATTTCGCTATTATTTATGCAATATCTCGATAATCAATGCATATATTGTTTTACTATAAAATGCATCTTATTTGCAACATAATTCTCTTGAAGATAAGTATAAAGTTGTTTGATGAATCCCCCTATTGCAAAATTGTTAATGCTTCCTTTGCATTAAAAGAACGCAGCGAATTTTTTATTGCCATGACGATAGCGATCTGGTTTTCCCGATTTGAAAAAAATAATTAGAAGCGGATTTGCTTAGCAAAAAGATTTTTGATTACCTAGGATAACCCCAGGACACTTATATTTCGCTAGCATTTAGTCTCGTGAGTAGCATACAGAGTAAAATTTCGTTGCAACTTAATTTCGCAGCTCTGATGAGTGCGAAAATATAGTGATGTGAAAATAAATGCAGTGGAGCAAACATCATTAGATTATTCAGGTCTAGTTCACTGGTACGACATGTTTTTCAATTTGGGACTACCGTACTTTTCGGACTATAAACCGCACCTCTATATAAGCTGCATCTGCTTTATTTTCCAAAAAACGATAATAAAACAATACATAAGCCGCACCTTTGTATAGGCCGCAGAACTAAGGACTGTGCTTTTTAACATGGCAGCAACTTTGCCGTTTAAAACGGAACAGTGCAGAACGGCACAGTTTCGTATTATCCGACGCTTTTTAATTTAGTGTCTAACAGGACAGTACCGTAAGGCATTGTTTCATTTTTTTTCACCGCTAGAGCGCACTAATTGGAGATTCCTGTTAGTGCGCCCTAGCGGTGAAAGAAAAAGCCACAGATTAGCCGCACCCTTATATAAGCTGCATGGCTCAAATCATCAGAAACAAGTAGCGGCTAATAGTCTGAAAAGTACGGTAGTTTGTATTTGTGAACCGCAGGTAGAAATGTGCAGGTGAAATCAATAATGCAATTTGATTGCTTGCCGCCATTTGTTTCCTGGACTATCAATGACGTCAACATCCCTGCCGCAGTGACTGATGTGGTACCAATATTAGAATTCAAGTATTTATAGCACGCGGTGCCCGGTGGCCATGGCTCCTGGTTGTTATTGCTTTTGGTTGGTAATAAAATTCATCACCACAATAATTATTATTCAATTTTATGACTTTCCCTACCAGACTGTCATTCTCATTAGTTACAAATTCAATGACTAAACTAATATCATCATCTTCCTCATTTGTCTAGGCTTTTCCAAAAAAACTTATTATCTTAATTGGTTTTGCCATGCTGCTCAGTCGGTGTATTAGCTATAATGAGTTTAGCAAAAATTGTCCAATGAGCCAACCACACACGAAATTGCCTGCATTTCTAATATGACGATATTATTGTGAATATCAATGAACAAAGCCATTTAATTTCGCGTTTTTGCTCGTTCGTTATGATAGTTTAGTTTCGCTCATGAACCTTTCGCGAGAGGATGTTGCCGCAAAAATGCGAAAGTTAGGTGCCGCGAATACATAAGTGTCCTAGGTAGTTGCATTTGGTTGGCAGCAAAGTTGTTTCATTGGAAACAAAATTTGATTGGTCTAGCCCAGTGGTTCCCAACCTTTTTTTTGCTTTTACCCCTTTGCAAAATTTTCAAATACAAATTTTCCCCCTTGGAAAATGTGGAGTGTGAACCTATACTATATTGTATTCACTGAACGGGCTACACAGATACATATATGTAGGTCAGCAGCATATATACATGTATTTATTTGCTAAATAACTGAGAGTAGCATATATAGTAATAAATCATGTCAACCTTATTATTATTCCGTTTACTCAACAGGTGTGGGGTAAGATTATAAATTTTAATGAGACCGCTCCTGCTGATGCCTCTTTGCAAGTTTACACAAATCAGGCTTCGTTTTTTTATAATGCACATCTCAAGTCGCTCTCAAGGTCAAGTCAATTTCTTTTCTCATTTTTATGGTGCGGCATTGATGAAAATCCTACTTCGTGTAGGTAGGTACAGCTAAATGGCATCAGAATCTTTATTGCTTTTTCAGCAATAAGTGGAGAAATGTTTCTTGCTGAGAGCTAAAACTAGTCAATAGACATTGATCTGAAATCATTTTTAGTGCAGAAATGTTAACCAACTCAACAAACTCCTATTGTAGCTCGTCTGGAATTTTTTCAACTGTGCGTTGAAATGAATTTCGTGTGATGTTGAGCATCTTCTTTTTTTCTGAAGGTAGCTCAGGGGAGTAGCATCCAAATTCTGTTATGAGATCAGACAGGTGTTTAATAATGGTTGCCACTAGACTACCAGGAGCAGGTTTTGTCTTCCAATAATTCACTGAGTGTGGGAAAGGATACCGTGTTCCCAGTGCAGGTTGTGTATGCCACAGTACCAGCTTTGCTTTGAAAGCACCAATGCTGTCATGAAAGGCAAGGAAATGATGATTGCTCGTATGATGAGGATTGCTCGTAATGCTCGTAATGATGATTGCTTGTAACTTCAAGTTCAACTTGCTTAGTGAGGCAAATGTATCAACCAGGTATACAGTCTCAAATACATAGTTATCAGCTTTCATGGCTGCTAAAAATTCATGCTGACCTTCACCTTCACGAAATTAATTTCATAACCTCGGATGTAGCTCAAAGAGCCTACCTAACATGTTTCCCTTGGACAACCACCTCACTTCAGTATGAAATAACAAAGTTGTAAACATGACATCACTTTCAGAACGTAGTGCTGAGAACAATCAAGTATTTAGTGCTGATGCTTTCATGTAATTGACAACTTTTATGTTCACATCCAAGTTTGATTTCAACACTTGTGGAAGAGTTTTTGATGCCAATGCTTACCAGTGAATGAAGCAATGCACTCTTTTTCTATATCAGGGTTCTTCTGCTTGATTTGTTTTACAAAGCCTGGTCTACATCCTAACATACATTGTAGCAGGTACTCCATCAGTGCATACACTTATTGACTTCTTCCAACCTAACTTGGCCTTTTCAAGGAAATTTTCAACTATTTTCAACACATCTCTTGCTGAAGTTGTTCTAAGCAAGGGCTGACAAAACAGAAACTCCTCTTCAATGGGTGTGTCATGCACGTATCTACCATACACCAATAGCTGGGAAATACTGGCAACATCAGTTGACTCATCAAGTTTTATGGCCCAAAATGGGGATGCTTTAATCTTAGCAACTACTTTCTCTTCAATATTTGCTGCAATATCATCAATGCATCGTTTCACAGTGTTGTTGGATGGTGGGAGGTCTTGAAATTTTTGTCCAGCTGGCTTTTCAAGTACTAATGATGGGCAGTCTAGCATACATTGCTTGATCAGGGTCTCTCCTATTGTATGTGGCTTTTTACACTGAGCAATATGGTAAGAAACAGCGTATGAAGCTGTCATAAGTGCATTACTATGAGCATAGAGATCTCCGCTTGCATCAAGTCTACTTCTCTTTACGTGCCGCTTTTTGGACTAAAATTAATCCCGGTTTTTCTCAGCTATTGTGGGGTGAATATTTTGCGAGTGTTGCTTCAGCTGAAAGGGTTTCATGGAGTCATTTGAGAAAGTTTTCAGGCATATCACACATTGCGGAAGCCGAAGATTGTATTTCATAAGATACGAAAACCCATAAACCAAGTAACTCTCAGTGTAGGTTCGTTTCTTCGCCTTTGACATCTTGCACTAATTAAGAGTTGTAAAAATAAAGCAGCGGCTGAAAAATATTATAAACGACTTAGTACCTGTTTGTACAATAATAATCATCTGTGACTGTATTTATATTTTTTATTTGATCTACTACTATAGATGCATGATTATGTGACTTATTTGCAGAAAAGCAAGTAAGACAACATGAGTGATAATAGGAAACAATAATGTGAGCATATATGTAATCATAGTTGTACAAAGAATCTTACATTTTTTTTCTTTTACATGTGGTGCAGTAGTTGATAAGTAAGTATATCCTTGTGTCAAATACATGTGCACGATGAGCAGCACAATGCCAAACTAAGCCTTAGTTTGACCTTAGTTACTAAAGTCATTAACTAAGGTCAAGTTGGCTTATTGGAATTTTTCTAAATTGTTGGCAAAGATTATTACATTTACAGTACCTACATGCAGCCTGTATTACAATGAATGTACAGTAAAAGGTATTTGGTCTACTACCCCCAGCCAGAATATACATGTAATAGAAAAGGAATGAGAACAGAAAACACCTCTAGGATTTTGTTAAGGCTTAAAAGCGCGTTCGCAAAATGCGAAATTATAAAAACTAAAATTCCCCCCTTTAAAATGCCAAATTCCCCCCTGAGGGGGAATTCTCCCCAGGTTGGGAACCATTGGTCTAGCCAATGTGTAGGCTTTGTGATAAAAAGAAAATTGAAACCCTATTGATAAGTCAATTTATCAGCTTACGGTAGCGAGAGAGATTAACCGACAGCTGATTTTTCGCGATACAAAAAGCCTTTGAAAAAATAAACCACAATCAGAAATAGTGTGTTTTATTTTTAACCACATTAAAAAAATTCAAAGCATAAAAAATTTTGAAAATATGTATGCCAGTTTTGTAGTGATGAACATGTACTTTGGGGTGTAGCACTTACAGTTTTAACCATATCGGTAACATTGCTTGTAAAAATATACATGCGATAATTCAGAAATTTGGTGAACGAATTGCCAATGTTCTACTTAGTAAAATTTTTTCAACAGAGTGTGCCAAATAAAAAATTATCTCTGCTAAACTGTAAACTATACGATATTAACTACCGAAAAACTTCCATTTGAATGCCATGGCGCTTTTTCAACCTTCCCCTATTATAGTGGCGGTCATATAGAAATGGTGTTCAAATAAAGGTTGGCATTGTATTTTTCAAATGGCTTGTCATAATTTTGAAAAAATAAATTTAACTCTTCCATGAGCAATGAAAATGTTGCCTATATTTGACACTTTCCTTCGAGCGAAGCTACATTAACTATTTTAGAAGCAAAAAATCTGCCAACTTATTCCCAACTTGTTGTTTAACCTATAAATAAAGTTTGATAGCTATTGCTATATATACATATGAATATTATAGCCTGTGCCCATATATGCAATTTGTTGGAGCAATCCATGTGAAGGCATATTTTCATTTTATAACTACATTTAGAAATTTTGCATAGAAGCTCAATGTATTCATTGATATGCTCACTGCTGTTTGCAGTCAATCTGGTTCTTAACTTGTAATAGAAGAAGAGTTATGAGCGTTGATCCATTTTAAGCCGAGTTAAGATAACCGCCATAATGCTATCAAATAATATATATAAGTATAATATACATATAATAATCTATCATATGTTACAATAATTATATATTCAAAAGCAAGGGACATAAACAAATCATACTTATAATACCTGCGTAAACAAAATTAACCTTTTGAAACAAAAACATTTGCATCGTTTGCCCGGCCAGTTGGGTTTGACTGTTGCTTTAGTTTAGAACCATTTCATCTTATTCTGGCTGTTCAACATTTCCCATCTTGTCTTCTGACCTCAACTTTCTTCTGCTCTGCTGAACTACCTGTATTTCACAGTAAAGTCCAAGAATTTTTTTAGCGGAGCAAAACCTTTATGCAATGCCGTTTAGATGTTTTCACGCAAATAATGAGAAACAGCGTGTAACATAAAATACGTAGTAGTAAATTCTAGAGGAAATAAAAAATTCACAAATGGAAGCTTGTATGACCTTACAATTCCATAACTCTTAGAGTAATAGCCCAAGTTTTAACAACCATACTTATATACTTTTGTGGAGAGTGCAACTGTTCCTATCACTATTGACGTCAATATTTGAACAACTGCAGCCGAATTTATCATATCACAGTATTTGGTAACCACTAGTTGCTTATCAGGAGTAAACAACTCTATGTTGTTGGTCAGATGAACCATTTTGTCATTGTTCTATTTAAATACTTTTTATCATCTTAGAAGCTTTTGAGTGTTCGCTGAAGAAATCCTGATTTAAGTCATGATTCAAGATTATAACAGTTCTGTCAACTGAATGTAACATCACAAATACAGTCTGCTCTCGGCTTACGATGAACCTGTTATGATTTTTAGCCCTACCATGTAGAACACAATGATTTTTCAAAAATGTAAACCATATGAAATATTTTTGCGATACATTATCGACCAAAATTTCTCTTAAAGTTCAAGTTTGGCGGTCATTAGGCTGAATAGGTCGGAATAACCAATATGCTATTCTCCGAAATCCCACCTATAATGCATAACTCGACGTTATTCATTACCGGTATAAGTTATAGCAAAAACGAAACTGTAGACAGAAAAGTTATAAAATTTTAGCCTATGGCAAAGTTGAAGTTTGGTTTTGTAAAATACATATGAAAACGTTGCTTTCAGTATGTATTTAGTAAGCTAACTTCCTTTGAGTTATATTAAAAGTTTATGTTGTATGCTCGCCTCGAAGGTAAGACTTCTCTATGGTACGTACTGCACAATGTCACGTTACATTTTATTGTAGATCATAACCACTACATACACTATAGTTACTGTAAGTAACTATAGTTACTGAGGTTAACATATTATTTTGTTACTAGTTTTTCATATGTACAGTACATATTGTAGTAAATTGGCAAGAAAATTACGAACAAGACTTTCCGCCACTAAAGCGAAAGAACAACTCGTTATCAGATAGTGGTGGCCCTGAAAAGGGCCAGAGGGGTGTAGGAGCAGTTTATAGTTCTATGTGCACTGGGGAGTCCAGCAGCCCTAGAGGATTCGTGTCACTGAAGCACGGGGAAGCCTCCGGAGGTGGCATTTTGGGGCGAGTCACAACAGACTCCACAGATCGGCGAGGTGTAGGAGCCTGGTCCCATGACGGTCGCCATCTGGGTCTCTTGGACTCCCTAGAGTGAGGTCTGTAGGCTTGCACTGGGAGAGGCTCGGGTCGCCGTTTGTGGAGGCGCAGAGCCCAGCTATCCCTCCCTTCGGTTTGGGTGCCGACAGACCTCCGATGGAAGGAGTCTTTATGTGCAGCTAACTTCTGCCAATGGTCAAAATAACAGTCACACAAAGCACACCTGTGTACATGCATGTGTTCATGCCGGCGGAGTGCGCGTGGCTTGTCGGTAGAGAAGTCCCAATGCTTGCAATTGAGTGCCAATGTTGGATGGTGCCTAACAGTGATTAACCTGGGCTTATATATGTAATCGAATAATTTAGATTGTGACGTAAGCCAACGGTTACCAGCGCCCAAAGCGCTCGCTAGGATGAGAACAGGCTTGGCTACGCCCGCTACATGGATTATAAGGCAACCGCTTTCTTCGACTCCCAAGCAGAAAATCTCCTAAAAGTAGACTAAGAAAATTTGTTGATTGTTTGTTGTACTACTAACTCTTTTTCTCTATTAACTAAGGCATTACAAAAATGTTGCCGAATTTTTATGTCTTGTATTTACTTGTAAATAGCAATTGTTCTTGTAAAAATTTGCTGCCTTTTTGACCTACAAAGTTCATCTGCCTGTATCCACCAATGATATGCTGTTTTTGGATCTGCGAGCTTATAAACAGTTGCTTGTGCATTTGAAGAGCAGTGTAGATTTGGCTAGCTTGGTGTGACATACTACAACATTATAATAAAATTATTCAAGTACAGCACATCTTCTTTTATATCTTAGACAGCTTGGCTTAATAGTGGCGCTGGCATATACATAGTCTGTTATCGGCTATAGTATATAGAGTCTGTATTATCGGCTCTTGTGGGAGTTGCGCTGGTATATATACAGTCTGTTATCGGCTGTACTATATATAGAGTCTGTATTATCGGCTCTTTTACTGGATTTGCGCTGGTATTTACATAGTCTGCTTTCGGCTATAGTATATAGAGTCTGTATTATCAGCTCTTGTTGGAGTTGCGCTGGTATATATACAGTCTGCTATCGGCTGTAATATATGGAGTCAGATTTACTGGCTCTTGTTAGGGGTTGCATTGTAATATCCAGTCAGCTATCGGCTGTGTGATAGCGAGTCGGTATCGACGGCTTTTAAGCTGGTAGTGCCAGTAATATAGTTAAACTGACGGGGGCTAAGCTACCACATTCAAGACTCAGCTCCTGCTAGGCCTGGTTCGGGGGTTGCCCTGATTTTACTTCAGTATACAAAAGTTCGATGATTTTTTTCCACAGGATGTTTGCATTAGATATTTACTACGGCTTTCTATACCACTCTATGCAATATCTTTGCCTTACGATGGTCACACTACAACGAATTAAAAACAGTATGACGAGAGTCCACTGTATATAGGCAGCAGAAGATAACATTATACCCACACTTACAGGCCCTGACAGCTACTTTTCAAACTGATTCACAGGTGGCACGAGTCTTTTCAACATTTTAAATTATGAAGTACAGATAATCGATAAAAATAAAGATATGCATATAAACTGGGCTTCACTGCAGCCCATTTACCGACACGATATTGTTTATACAAACGATGTAACACTTGAATAGCTGAAGTCTCATGGCATAGTTGTGCCCCGTTTGCTCATTATTGTACTCAGACGACTTGCATTAAATGAAACTGATAGCTTTTTCTTTCCTACACAGTTGAAATGTGGTACTAATTGTTTAGCACTTTGTAGCAGAGATAAAGCTCATTGGTATACATCAAGTTGAAACAGTGTGCTAGCATGCCATGTATTTGCATGTAAAATCATATTGGCAGTCACTTATTCCAATAAAATGCTTTAGAAAATGAGGATGGTTGGCTGATAGAGATAAACTGGGCTTCACTGCAGCCCATTTACAGGAAACGTGTGGTGAATCATAAGACAGACTCCTTTGGAAGAAGTGATAGTTATGACATTTGACGATGGCTCTGTATTTGACTGAATTATGTCTCATTATCGACTCGTATCTCGCGATCGACCTGCTCTATGCATAATACGCATATCTGTTGATGCAAGAATCATGTACGTCATGTCAAAAGAAATGTGCAAAATTGAACTGTAGCTTAAAATATGTATTTCTTAAAATAAATAGGTGACATATGATATAAATTATTCTGTTTGACTTGTGTGAGTATAAAATGACAAGCTTACACCAAACTACAATAAAAATGAAATCTGGTACAAATGGTCAAATTTCTAAAAAGACTATACAAAGCAGCTGTTAATGAGGTGATATGGTTGTTACAATTCTACAATAGTTGACTAAGTGAACAAAACGTGACGCACAGCTAGCTTTAGACAACATTTCCTGTGCAATAAGCTTAACAAGACAATGATTATTATAAACAAATTCATGATATATATCACTGAATCAATCTTTGCTAGCGGCAACAGAAGAAAGTTTGTATAGCTGATAATCTTCCTTGGCATACATGCAATTAATTCTCCTGCAGTAGAGTATAAGCAAGACTTTTAATGGTCTCCAAGACTTATTGTAACTTTTTGACATTGGAGTCAAGGTAAGATTTCTAATGGCCCGACTTCATGTGTTTCAAATTGAGCATTTTTTTCGACTCATCGGCCACTATCACTAAGACATCGTTGGTGTTTATTTGAACGATACGATCGGGGAAGCGTTGAAGCTCTGTTATATGAGATGGTTGTAGGAGTGGCCGTGCTCTGAGGTTTTCTTGAAGAACCAAGTCGTGTAGGACTTGGGCTAGAACTGGGGGATCTGAAGACTAGATGCTTAGCTGGAGAAATTTGTCTGTCATCCTACAGCGAAACATATCAAAGTAAGCATCTTTTTTAAACTATGAAGACCAATAAATATGAAACGCTCAAGAGAATCCAGCTTTATAACAATTAAGAATGTTCCTCAATTTTCCTTCACTTCTGTAAAGACTTGAATGGCTTACGTTGTGTCAACTAGGAAAATAATTCTACTAAACAGGATTTAACTCGTTCAGAGAATTGGTATAGCTAAAGCGACGTTTTACATACATAATTTCACATATTATACCATATTAAAAAAAGCAAAAGCTTGGCTTTAAAACGTGCCCAAAACTTACATTAGGCTAAAGCAGTTGCTACACCATAAACCTTGGACTAGCATTAGCGCATTAAACATTGTGTTAGCCAATTTCTTTCGGATGAAATAACCGATTAATAAATCAAACTGATTGAAGTGTTGAGTAGAATAATAAGAAAGTGGTTAAAACGTGAGCAATATAGTGAAAACTGCAGCAGCGAATAAACAGTGTCACACTATTTGTTAGCAATATGTTAACTCTGGTGAGTCTTTCCTACTTACACTCCCCCTTGGCTTCAACATGCCGCATTCTATTATAAATATACAATATACACGATATTTACATTGTTCACAAGGAATGTAATAATTACTAGACTAAATATCCTTTGTAGTCACTGTAACTTTCCCAAAACCTGTACCTGGCAGGGAGAACCTAAATGTAGTATGGAAAAATAACACCTGACGACTGGCTAGCTTTGGAATGTATAGGAAATAAGTCAGGATATGTTGAGAGGAAGTGTGGTGACCGATTGCCCAAGTGCCGGTGACTGTACCCCTATATATTTGCTACAAAATATATACTCATTTGCCTTGTACTCAAGGATCTGATTCTTGACGATCTACCAGCTCAAAGTCTACCAGCGCCAAAATTACTAGCTGCAACGCTACCAGCTCAACACTACCAGCTCCAACACTAACAGTAGACAGTGCCACGAGAGTAAACATGAGCTGCTTAGTTGGAGCTAAGAGAAGTTAGTTGCATGGTCATTTATGGTGAAATAACATCTAGATGAAAATACACATATATTTCCATCAACATAATTATGACAACTGATTCGTAATCCTACTAGTATTTAAGTAGTTACCAACCTCTGGTATTTCACAAGCTGTATTGTTGCTAACACTGCTGCGTTGACTTCGGCGTTTCATACTCGAACGGGAAAATGACCTTGTGAATTGGGATGGAGATGTGTCAGGATTTTCTATTCCATATGGAGGGAGAGAGGCGGTGGATATGTCAAGGTCGCTGCAGTATAAGTATATAAGTACAGAGCTTAAAAATCCGAAGTCACATGAAACAAAAACATATTAGGGGTTGTTTACAGTGATAAGAAAGTGAGCGGTAAGAGGGAAAACTTAAATAGCTTTCAAAAGTCAAGCGAAGACTCAAGCAAACTTCTTGCCACCCTTTGAACACATGCTATTACAAACCAGACTCTGTACTTGTACTACAATAGTTTATTATTAAGAGTTAGTCAAGGTTGCCAGTGAAACTCACACCAACCTTTGAACACGCTTACGTTATTATAAACAAAGCACATGAACACTGGTAATGTGTCAGTTTATTTAATAATAAATTTGCTATGAATCTACACAACACCGTATAATGCTCATGCTACAAGTCTCAGCGGCTTAATTATTGATACAACAATTCGACACACCGATGACCCAAATTATTTGTCCATTAAAATCAATGGCAAACGGTAATCTAAAACTGGTTTGGCTAAGTCAGACATGAAAGAGTAGTCAAGTGCGCAAATCACACCACGCATAAGAAGCAAATCTCTACGATGCTGTACATGCAAGTGAAATGCCTTTACATGCAGCTGTGGGAAAGTTTGAGAGAATTGTTTAACTTGCAGGATCTCATAGAGACTGACATGTGGGAAATAATTAAGCTCAGGTTAAAAATTTATTTATAACACACCTTTTAGTGAGATAATGATAAAGAAATCTTCAAGACACATCTATTAGTTTCAAAAAAAAATCTATAGCTAGTCCATGCTAATATATGGTACAGCGCGAGCTTACCTTGACTGCTCTGTATAATGGATACTGTTCGTAAACTCCGCCTCTTCTAGCTTTAGTTCTAAGGCTTCTACATTTAAACTTAATCTGTGATTTTCTTTTTTTTCCTGAACAGCTTTGCGCGTAATTTTATGATATTTTTCAGCAGTCTCCTTTTCCTAAAAGTGAGCAGATAAAATATCATTAAATATTGTTCCTAGATACAATTACCATATAATAACAGTTAGTTTTCAATTATAATCTCAACCGGACACCGAGAACTCGTATGTACGCTGATACAGATGAGAATATTTGAGGAATGTAGCTAAACAATTTAAACACAATCTTACAAAATTCAATTCCATTCCTAGGCACAAATAAAAAGAAAATATCTGAATGAGCATTACGCAAAAAATCGGAAAAATCAAAGTTTTAATTTTCAATTTGTCTAAAGAGAGGCCTGATAGTGCCTTCAGAGGATAGGATGTATAAGCCGATAAGTATAAATCCCCAACCAGCTAATACGGAACGTAGAATAATGCTGCAGATTTGGTTTGACAAATGATTAGTATTGTCACCCTTCATTACAAGCCAAGGCAAATCACAGGTGAAATTTTAACAATTTGGCAAAGTGTATGATGACCAAAAATTTCATCATCTTTTGAAGAAGACGGATGAAATTTATTTTACCCACTATTTAAATTATATTCACTATTTACTATTATACTTAAACAGCCATGTTTTGAATGTTCAACTGATTTAAAATATAGAAACAGCCCATTTACAGCAATTTTTAGCTAAAAGCAATCAAAAGAAGATTTTTCAAATAGGGCTAAAGCTAAGAGCTAAATATTACTAAGTAGGTGAGTCAAGGGGAGGCAAACTTAAATTTGTTTCAGGCACGAGTGAAGTATGAAGTTAAAGAGTTGTCATTTTTTTATGTTGCACATTTAATGGCTGAAGATGGAGCAGGACGACTACACAGTAGCATTTAATGGCTCAAGATGGAACAGGGTGACTACACAGTAGCATTTAATGGCTCAAGATGGAGCAGGACGACTACAGTAGCATTTAACGGCATCCATAATCTTAAATATGTACTTGCACAACACTTTTTGATAAATTTCATCATTACGCTTCTTTATTTTGTTGGAATTACGCATCTAGAGACGTTATAATCACACTTTTGCTTGATTAGAGTATTTTATTCACAATCAAATTTTATTGATTTTAATCTTAAAACATTCTGGTAAACAGATGACCTAAACATCAAAAAAATTCACAAATGATAAAAAACTGATACTTTCTGATAAAATCTACAACAATGTTTGTGTAATCATGTTTAACACGAGCTGATCAGTCAAAACAGATGAGATCTTTATGTGATAAATAGAGTATTTCTTACAAAACTAGCATGGAAAGCTCCCACCTTAGTTGATACTATGTCAAGTAGAGCCTGAAGATTCTCTAGCCTCTGCTCCGTATCGTATAGCTTTTTCTCTAGATCCGGTATCGTCTCTACCTGAACATAGAATTACTGCTATTACCACAATTAAAAGATTGAAACATTGCTAATGTCATAAGACAACTCCTAAATAAGTATGAATGTATAGGTGAATGTATGCGAGCTATAAACCACTATGTTCAATAAATCCTTGATTTAGCAAGTTAATGTTGTGAACTGAGGCTATACGTATCTCCAACCAATCATCAATATTAGTAGCTTGAGCTGCCATGAATGACTATCACTGTTATTCACAATTACAGCTAATCCAATAATTACATTTTTGTAAAATGTTGTTTTCTGTAATCAAAGGTCAAGGTTTATGGCTATTCTAAAATCTGGTGAGAATACATAACAGTCCCCCCTGCCTAGGCTACCGCTGCAGTACCACTATATGTAAACATTCTGTATCAAACTACACTGAAAACAGAGTCTAGGCCTTCGACGAGTGCCAGCAGTTCTCACGACAACCAAGTTACCTTCTGTTTGTAAACATTGTTATCTGATCGCAGGTCTCTGATCTCACGTGACTTGAGCTCGACAACAGCTTTGAGGCTTTCAATTTCCTGAGGAAGCAGTGCGTACGGCTGCAAGGCTACCTAAAAACCACACAGATGAGTAGGCCTAGGAATTATTATGCATCGGGCCAAAAAGGAAAATGGATGCATAAACGGGGTTTCTTGCAGAGTAACACAAATTGTTACTCCTACAATATAACTTAGATTTGAATAACTCGACCATAACCTACAAGATGCTACATACAGCCTAACATAAACAGAGATAACTACTACAATATGTATAATATAAATAGTATATATCATATAAACAATATAGATAACATAAATAATATAAACAATATAGTATAAATAATATATATATTAAATATATAGAAATAGCTATTATAGTCTAACATACAGAAATAAATATTATAAAATAACAAAGAGAGATAAACATTATATTATAGATTTATAACATATACAAGGATAGCTATTATGGTATAAAATATGCAGAGATATTAAGTACTATAGTACAGCATATACATACATAACTATTATAGTTATACAACCTATATAATGATAACTAGTTATAAATTAATGGTATAAAATATGAAGATAGACCAAAAATATAGCATATAAAGGGTTAGCCAAAATTTAAATTTGGGTTATTACACGCAGGCTGGGACGAGCCAGATAGGGTGATGGAAGATTACTACTGATGAAGCGCAGGAGTATTAAAAATTAAAGGCGTTTTCTGACAAGCCAATCCTTTTCACAAGAGAAGCCTTTAAAGAAAGATGGCAAGTCAGGTGTTAACACCTGTGACAATAAACTAGAACTTTCTTATTTGGAAAATTGGCTACTGGAATGTCATGTATTTTTTTTAAATAATTGACACTAAGCAATATTTATTGTTTTACATAAACGTCTGAGCAGTAGATTTTAACCTGAGTTTCAATCAGACTTTGGGGAGTTAAAAGTTACGTTTTATACCTAACTCATATTTTAGGTGAAGACACGCCCTGATGAGCTGATGCTTGTTGCAGGTGGTCAAACTTCATTGCTTAAACAATCTGTTCAGCAAGGAATTCGAGTACTCACTAGTCGACTTGTGACAGTTGTTATGGTATGCCATGCAATCCTTTTTACATACTAACATGTGGAGCATATGCATCCATACAGTACCTACTTGAGGATTTATCAGTGTTTAGCAATGGCAAGTTAGACAACTCCAATTTAGCACTGGCAAAGCTGAAGCTGGCTAGAGATGAAAATACAAGAGCAAAGCTTCATGGAGTGCGGACAAAGAGAAACATATTCACTAAAAAAGATGAGGAGAATGGGATAATACAGACTAATGGATGGTTGATGAATAATATCCACTGATTCCATCTGTTTCTTCTTTTTTTTCATATGACATATAATTTCTTAGCCTGCTACATGCCTCATTTGAACTTGCAAAACTTTGCTTCCACAATGGGATCTGCATGATCCAAGTGTGTTTTTTGCATTTACTTTTTCATTGATCCTTTTGTTGCGTAAAGCATCCGAAATGCTAGAATGCTCACAAAAGAAACTCCCCATCTTTTAAATTAATAGGTTTTGAGCATGAGAAGACAGCACCTAATATTTTTAAAAACTAGATTTTTTCACTTGACGGCTGATAGGGCAAAGCAGATCATCCTAGATAGGTAATTTGCACCAACAGTTCATGTTATTCCAAATTATCACTGCTAAATTCAATAGGCTGTTATTCACTTATACTTTGAAAAGTCCCTGTGGCAAAAAATCATTCTGACAAAGAAGCTTTCTGCAGCTGATAGAGTTATATTATCAATAGGATACAGGAATAGTACTGCAAACCCAAATTATTTAGATACAAATGCCATGTTAATGGAATACTGAAAACTGAGAGTATTCACTATGGTTTTCACGATAAGCCTGAGAAACACACATCTGAGAATATTTATTACCAGCTGAATTCAACTATTAATGGAAGACTGAAAAGACAAAACACCGTAAAACTTTTATTTGAATGCCACCTCTGTTTGAACATCACCTCTAGAAGAACGCCACTATTAATAGAAGGTTGAAAAATACAACGCCACCTTTTAATTGAACGACACCTCTATTAGACCACCACTTTAACAGTCTTTGATCTTTACAAACTCATATTAGCAAGTGATCAGTAGAAAAATGACCAAAAAACTACTAATAATGACTAATAATTACATCAAGAACAAACAATTTTTCTATTGTTGCTGTAATGGTTGCCAGGGTTTTAGTGATGGTGTACCTGAGAAGATCAATCACCACAATCATCAGAACTACACACTGATTCGAAGTCACTAAGGTCTAAATCCGATCCATTATCTTACGATTCTTTCATAATGTGGTTTACAATCTAATCTGAAGGCTTTAAAGTGTTTTGATGAGCAATGAGAATACTGTTCAGGAACCCGCATGACAATGAAAGCGACACCATAGCAATAATTAATAACTGTATCCGGCTAATATATTTTACTCAAAGCAGTTCCTTGTTTAACTCAGTTTTATACTTTGAGGTATATAAAAACCGATTTAGCAAACATGTTGAGGCTGATACCATTAATGTCGCTCTGTCTAAAGGAGAGTGCAAAATATACACAGCATTAGCATGGCCTCATCCGTGAAAGAGTTAAATTGATCTTAAAATTGTGACCAGCTAGTCGAAAAATACAGCGCCACCCTCTATCTTAACGTCCCCTCGAATAAAATGCCGCTATAGGGAAAGGGTTGATAAAAATACGGCATCATGACATTCAAATAATGGTTTTACGGTACTTGCCCTGCGAGTATTGTTAAATCAGTTAAAGTATTGTTACATTGTTAAAGCAGTTTCTCATTTAATTAAACCTTAGTTACATGCCATATATGGCTGACACGTTTAAGCTGGCTATAAGGCATGGCATCGAGCAGTCACAAATGAGTGGAGCCATCAGCAAACATGCAAAGATAGCTGGACGTTACAATCATTGCAAACTGCTGAATTGAAAATCATCATTAAAACCGTTGTTTCAGATTTAAACAATTTCAGGATTGCAAGTAATCCTGAAGCAAGTTGCAAGTATACTTTATTCTTCTCTAACCCACTTTCAGTTATTTATTACTGTTATGAAGTAGTGAGGTGTACTATATATTTTTACTATGTTATAATTATTTGACGAAAGAGTCAAGATGTATTCGCTCTATGGGGCAAACTCTAGCTATGGTTGGATGGCTACTGCAAGATATGCCAGCTGTGTCGGCACATGCTTCATCGTGCAAACACAACCTCAACTTATCAAGCGGTGTGGAATTGCACAAGCTTTGAATTTTCAAGACTCAATTAGTTCCATTTGAGAGAAAGCTTCCTAGTATTATGTTGTTAACTCTGTTGTATTACCTATTATTAACTTTTTGAAAGAAAATGTAGTACTGATGATCATCAAAGATACATGAAAATCAATAAGATAGACATAACATAGAACAATAAGATCTGGTATAACAAAAAATAGACCAATAAGATCTGGTATAACATAACATAGACCAATAAGATCTGGTCTCCAAGAGAACAAGCTTGTTGCTAATGATATTGACTAATTAGCAGGCCTCTCACTAGCGGTGCACTGATTATCAAACAGAAAGTTCACTGCAGAAAAAGCACGAACAAAAAGAATACCGCAATCGTTTATGCTGTAGAAGCTTCTAACATTCTTAGCCATTGGGACTCCAGTAACAATATCGAATGATTCTGACTCTTTTAGTACATGTATCTCACGAGAAAAATTGTAATATTAACCGAATATTATGGCGACAGTCAAAATATGACTATCAAAATCGCAGGCAAAATTTTGCTGGTGAAATTAGTAAAATTCATAGTTTTTAAATGAATTTAATTTGAGTTTTTTTTTTCAATTTCCTTATAAATTATCTTCTTTTCAATAACCTGTCTCTTAAATTAAGTTGATATCTTCATTATTTCTCAAGTTATTACAAAATTAGTGAAGTTATGTCAACATTTGTGTAAATATAAAAACGTCGGGCAGAGCTAGAAATGAATTAGGTAGCAAAAGAGTTAAGGGAGTACATCCATGGACAGCATTGCAAGGAGAGCTCAACCCTTCAGTATGACACCAGCCAGCTACAACATAGTACTCACACAGGTGAACACTACCTTCACCAAACATTATACCTGTAGCTTGTGCTCCACGTTCTTATGCAAGGCTTCTGTTGCCTCATCATATTTTTTCTTCCAACTGCAGCACTCCAATTTGAGACCCTCAATTTCCCTCTGTAATACAAACTATCATTTATTGAAAGCTGTTTTATAACCATCCATCACACTATTACAACAGTGAATGTTGCTAACACAAATAAATCAGTATAATTAGGCATCCTGATATCAGAAGGGACGGCTAGCCTCACATGTGTTGTGCTGCCACCAACTGATTTAAGTGATAGAGTGCAAATGAAAATCACATGATTTTCACAACTGTTTTTATACATGATGCATTGAAATGAGCTAAAAATACATGAAGAATGATCAAGAAAAGTAAAAAAATCTATTTCAAAACAGAGCTGAGCTCTGTTATTTAGTTTACACCATGGTGAAACGTGTCTTTCAGCTGAACTGTTAAGGCGCTATCGACTTCACGAAGGTAAATTAGAATGTCATTGGATTGATAAATATGTTAGGATGCTATAACCAAGAATCTTGAGTGGTTTAAAACAGCGAATAGCTATTAGACTAAAAAGCATCTCTTTACCAAGTATACCAGGTGCCAGAGTTGTGAAACGTAGACCTACTTTTTGGCAAAAAGAGGGACAATCTGTAGCATATCAATCCTTACAATGAAGTGTGAAATAAGGATAAATCTACACAAGTTTATGTAGACTTTATCAGAAAGTATCAACATTTTTTTTTATCATTTGTGAGCATTTTTGAGGTTTGAGGTGATCTGATCACAAAATTGTTTTAAAATCGACAAAGCTTTATTGCGGATAAAACACTCGGTAAAAAATACTGTACTGAAATGAAATCACTAGTTGCTAACGTTGATATTGGTTAATACATTCAAGTTGCAGTTAGGTTCAAGTTCCTGTTACGTGTCTTTATTCTGCCTGTCTCTGTGCAACCATAGATGTCATAACCACACTTTCACTTGATCTGAGCGTTTTACCTGCGATCAAGTTTTGCCAATTGTAATCTTGAAACATTTTGGCAGTCAAACCACTTCAAACATCAAAAACAATCAACAATGATAGAAAAAAATACCGATTTTTCATGATACAATTTCTGATAAAATCTACTAAAATTCTGCATAAGTTCATTTTTAAAGCAATAAAATGGAGACTAATTTTAATTTTAAAATATGTCAGATCTCAGACCAATCGAACTGAAGGAAACACATGTGACTATTTGGCATCAACAGCAAAAAAACTTGACATTCCCAGACTTTTTTGCCTTGTGTAACGGATCCAGGCTTCAGAACTCATACATCCCAAAGATAATAAACACACATATGCTGACAATAATTTGATAATGGTAATGGGAAATCTAGCACAGGTGTCATGACCTTGACATGACCGATACCAACACTTATTGATCTACTTTCTTACTTGGCACATGATTCAGAAGCATTGGTGTATTGAAAGCATTGGTGTATTGTATCTACACTAAGTTTTGGCTATGTATTTCATTGGAGCGTGTAGCCAGGCCTCTACGACGCAGCTCTCTCACAGAGCATTCACCCTATTTTAAACTTAGAATAATGGATCCAAAAATGGCAAAGCACAGGTAACAACAGTTGAACACTTGGGTAGGGTCCCATCTTACACACTGTATCTATAAGCTAATCTAATAAAGAAACTTAACATGTCAATACTGAATAAATCAAGAAAGTTACTAAGAAATTTCAAACCTCTAGCAGTCTCGTGACAATCGTTATCAAAAAGTGAAAAGTACTCGTGACTACAACCCCAACAGGCTTATGATCAGCCTATGTCCTTAACTTACCGCAAGCTTGTCCTTTTGTTGTTTATGATCAGCTTGGAGTGAGTCAATTTCCTGGGCATAAGCGCTAGCCAAATCTTCTCTCAGCCTCTCACACTCCAGCAGATGTCGAGCTTTCTCCTTCTCCCGCTCTGCTGTCAGCTGTGCTAAGACAGCCTGTGAAACAGGGAGAGAACTTTAAAAGTCTGAAACTCGTTCAGCGAGCTCATGCGGAACGATAGCGCTAGACATCTATCACAAATTCCTCCCATGTGAGATGCATTTCGGTTGGTGGTTTTTTCCCCCAGAATGCAATTGTATGGCTGGTAGTTTTTCGTATCAATGTCCACCAACGTACATCAACAATATTTTACTACTTTGTTACAATTGAAACATCAAAACGAACACTGAATTATTAATAGATTTAATAAGAGCACACCCAGTTCTGTACGACACAACACACAAAAATTACAAAGAAAACCAGTTGAAACCAACATTTGGGAATCAATCGTTGCGCAGGTTAACCATATTGAGAATGGTAAATATTTATTATATTGAAAATAAAAACTACTATAAAATAAATTATATATAAAAGTTGTAAAATATTACTGTTAAAAATACAAGAATCGTTGTTTTCTTATGTCTTGTAGTGTACAATCCGTGAATAGGCCTAATAACAACGGCGGAAATTGTTTACGTCGTTGCCTAAAGGCGCCATATTGATTTGAATTTATTAACAATTCCGAATAAACTAATGATACAGAATTCAATAGGCAGTTTGTGAGCGTGCCCGCGTTACCATTTGCTGGTGAATCGTTCAAGTATGTTTAGGCACATTCCAGCGATATCTCCCCGCTCCTTACATTGCACGCGATAAAATCGCCACGTGTGTTTGCACCTTCACAAAGTAAAGAGTAATATTTACTCTTTCATTATTCAACTTTGATTATATTTCATACGTATAGTCGTACTACTGTTTGTATTTCACAGAGCTTACAATTTATTACCTGCTGAACATAAAAAATTTATATTGCATATCAATTTATTATCACTTATATTTCATTTCATAGCTGTTTGTACTACAGGTTTCATCATGTTCCTCTATTATATTCTACTACTAAATATCTGTTCTAATAAAGATAAATCAAAACGTAGTCAAACCTGTTTTATAATATTTCATTGGTCAACGCGCACATTCACACATCTAAAGGCGTAAAAACTCTACAAGCCATATCCTAAAAGTGCTGCTGATGTGGCTCACAACTGACATAAACAACAAAGACAACTGTAAATAGAACAAAATGAAATGAGCTGTTCCGGTGTAAAGGAAAATCAATTCCATAAATTGTTTATCTAAAACTGTTCATGACTTTCAAGCCAAACATAAAACATATTTATAACTTATGACTTCAAATTGATACTAGTTTGAGCTGAGACTCACTCGTTTTTCCTCCTCGTGATTTTTAGTGAGCAACTCTGTGTCGGTCTGGTAGCTCAGTAGCTCCTGCTCATGGGACTCAGTCATCAGGCTTGACCTCTCATTAGACTTAGCTACAAACGAGAATCAGAATGGTAAACTATTCTAATAATAATTATAGTTTTTAAAGAGTTGAGAAGTGGCATTCGCTGTCTACATACTTTAAATTGTCCCAATCTTAGTCTAAGGTGTCATACCATCCTGAGAGCTCAATATGTTCCCAAACATCACATTGGCAAATGTGACTAGTGAACCCTTAGTAGAAAAATGACAAATACCTAATGATAATTTGCTGAAACAAAATAGTGTGTTAAATTCTATGCTTTCTGTGGTACAACCAGCTGAACCCAACAAATAGTACAAAGCTAAAAACCAACTTGTTATAATCTGCTGACACCAACGGGGTACTCAGTGCCTAATGTTACCGATAACTCAACTAATTGCTATAATATCTTTATAGGACTCCCTTAAGCCGTGGTCACACGATGGCCGAACCGACTTAGGTTTAGTTTGGAGGTTGTTTTACTTCGGTTCAGCTAAGACACATGTCACATGGCATCCGAAGTCACTACGCTTCCTAGAAACCATACGCATGGAGACAGGACCCTGTTTCATTGGTAGTTTTTATGTATGTGAGCTAAATATTTCTATTGTAAACAAAAAACTTTGAGAAACAACTATTAATTTTAATTACGCAGCAGATTTATCAAAACATCGTTGTGCTGCTCAAAATAAATCACTTGATACAAAGATTTTGCCAACCCTTCCCATCAACAAAATTATATTTTTTATTGACATATGAATGTTTTTCTATGCTGAGTACATAACAAACAAAAACAGTCTTTATCATAGTACTATGGTTTTACATAAATAAATCAGTCAACGATACTTCATCAGGATGAGTATGACACATTACTTCTATTCTACACGAAAGAAAACCACAACCATTATCTTACATTTATGCAAAACTTAAGTGCAACATCTTACATTTATGCAACACAATTACCAGTCCGGGTGAGCCTTGTCGTAAATTGCTTCATGTTGTTTATTTAACGAAATAAAAGTATCATCCAATTTCTTTTTTAACTTTCCTCCCACGCACATAAGGAGAAATGAGACGCATGCTCGCTAGAATTTTAACCAGCCTATAAGAGCAAGGGTTCAGACACGAAATTTCGAGCAGGACCGAAATGGTTCGTTTCGGCCAGAAATGTCTTCGGCCGAACAGTTTACAACTGACAGCGATGTCGTTTTGCGCCAATTAGTTCGTTTCGGCTCTCGTGTGACCACCCCTTTAGCCTTCTATATGATGTAATAGTGTACTATAGCTCCTGGACAATGCCCAAGATACAAAAAAGCTTTTTCAAAAAAACAAAATTATTTGTTTCAGCTAACAAGTCAAGGTTTTGTTGACCGCAAATCATGGCTACACATACTGACGAAATGCGTCTTTTGCATAGCCAACGCGTTGGCAACGCTTTGTCGATGTGTCGTTTCGAAACAAACTTGTTGATCTAAGTCGATATTGATGAGAATGATACTACAGTGATTGGCTATAAAAGTTTCATTTTGGCCTAGTTTACATTAGAGATTTGCCCCCCCTGGGAATCAAGTGTTAAACTGGACGTAAAAGTAAGCCCTGGCTGTTGCGCGATTTCAAAGCTTCATTCTCAACGTTAACAGAATGAAATACACCAATCGGGCTATTAGTGAGAACAAAGCCGTTCAACATTGTAAATCTTGTGCTATAAACTCCGTCAACTGACCTAGCTCCTCACGAGTGCTGTCTATTAATCCTACAAGGTGCTGTGTCACAACTCCGAGTCCTTCAACTGCCCTGCAAGCTGTAAAAAGCTCCTGCTTCAGACCTTTGGCATACTTGTCTTTTTCATCAGCTAGCCTCAGCACTTCTTGCAACTCCTCTTCCAGAGGCTTTATAGCCTTTGGTTTAGCTTTGTCTTCAGTAACTGAAAATGAAATAGAGTATGAAAGTTGATTAGACTAACACTTTAACTGGTTGTTTGATAGCTGGTTACAATTAGTGAATTGGTTGCTGAAGGCTGGTTGAAAATACATGTATATAGCCGGTCAAAACTACATGTATATAGCCGTATTTCACTGTTGTCTTTTCGGCAACTGTTTGTCGAGACGGCAACATGAACACACTATATGGATGTTGCATATGGCACTGTAAACCAACGGTATCGATAAAGCAACACAAATACGTCGATAAAGCTTCCAGCTGTCAGACTTTCCTGATAGTTCGCCAAGCATCCATGACAGCCTATGTAACCTGCATCTCTTCGGCCATGTTGACTGGCCATCATAGATTGCTTGGTCTATATTTTTTCATGACATTTGCTGCGGGACTAATAATTCATCGTTTTCACGCGTGACCACACTGCACATACAATTGAGAAAATCATCTCGCAAACTATTTGCTGATGGAAATTCAGATAGATTTGTGATAATGCGAACATTTTCATCACAGGTGATCATCGAAGCATTGTTTGATTAACACTGAGATACGGTGATACAGTGTGAACCAGCCTTAAGGCAGGGGAGCCAACAATTAAAAAATTTTTATATGGGGCAAACAACTCTTGGATTTTAATTGAGCAACTGGAAAGACAGGAAGGCTTGTCAGTATCCTTCAATCATTATAATGTAGGACTACCATTTAAGGACTTCCTTTTGCTTCTGCAAATCTGAAGGTGCTTTGAGTCATGACTATGAATGAAAGGCAGCAAATGAGTGTCAGGAAACTGCCTTATAAACAGCACAGACATTTGCAACTTTTTCCCATACTTAAACTCCAGGCTCTCCCATTCCCATGCAGTATGAATTGCTTACTAGAAGTGAACTTGAAGATATTTTTATTTCACTCAAAACACACCCAATCCATATAAAGTGGCATGTGAGTCTTTGTAAAACCTAGAGTCCACATTAAAAAGACTAATAAATGTTTCAGGGAAAAACCCACCAATGAATGACAAACAACACAACACTGAACTTAATTGTGTAAATGTATGACTAAGCTCTATAATGACGACATTTTACTACATGCAGTTTCCCTTGTTGGTCAAAATCACAGCATGATGAGGGCGCAAGTAAAAACTTTCATGAAGCGGGTGCTCTACACCTAAACTAAAAGCTGAAAGTTAAATATCTATATTGAGTAACAGGTGCAAACATGGCTGCCACCTAGCTGTATGTAGAAGCTATTTTAATTCTCTATGGGAAGAGGATAATCAAGGTAAGAGTAGTATCATGAAACCATAGAGCCAATGAGTAGCTGGTGAAATCAAAGTTGTGTACTTGGCAGAAGAGTGTTACAACCAAACTGTAAAGCACTTCACTATCAGAGAATCCATGAAAGAGCTTACTTTTTGTTATGTAGCTAAACCAACTATCGACAAAGTACGTCAAAGATGTTCACTCTTCATACAGGGCTATTGAGAAAGGCAAAACATCAATATGACAAAGGCTCAGGTTCTAAACAATGGGGTTACCACCTCCTGTTTTTTTTCCTTTTTTTTTATCTGCAGATATTTATATGCTAAATTAACCATCCATAACCCGATGGTGATCAAAATATTTGAACGCTATCCACCCTGTTACAATAATTAGGTTTCATGTCAGCAACTTTCTTATGTTGTACGTTATTTTGAAAGTCCAGTACAGTTGGTATTTAACTTATATACTCTGTTGTGAATATATTTAAAAAAATACAGTGGTGTGCACATTTATTGGCCAAAAAACTTTGAGCCAAGCCATGTCAGCTGTGCCAAAACTATGGTGAGAAAAGAATAAAAAAGTCATTGATTGAATGCATATAATAATAACTGAGTAAGGAAAAAGGCATCAGGTCCTGTTTGATCGTAGATGTAGCCTACAACTATTGGCTGACAGCTGATTACTTGATATTCATTTAATTAGCGATAGTATGTACCCACTGAACAACTTGCACCTCGAAATTGAACATCGTTATTGGCCTTTCAGATGCCAAAAAAAGCGAAGAATAAAGCCACAACAACCCACATTATGCTGAAACATAGACTACCTAGTTAATCCTTTGGGACTGCATGTTGCCACTTGACATGCAGAAACTAGAAAGTATTCATGAGCCGTACTGTATTCATGAGAGGATGTAACACATGTAACAGTGATTGTCATAATGAGTCATAATATAGCCATAGCGATGCATCCCAAACAAAGGAAAAGGATGAAATTACAGTTTGCAGCTGTATTGATGATGGGACCGGATGAATGATGCACATATCCTTTACAGATATATGATTTTATATTAACAATATAAAAGATATAATTCGCAGATTAACGATATAATTCACAGATAACCATTATTTACTTCATAATACAAATAATAGTTTGATCATTCAACCGCCAATTATTTCATGGGAACAAACATGTTGCCTTTAACTCTCTTCTTCCCGTACATATAAAGCTAACTATTCCCCATTTTCAAGTGCAAGTTACAACATGTGACGTAAAAGAAATTCAGCAGCAGTAGTAGTAACCTTTGGCCGATTCAAAAACTGCACAACTTGACACGGTACGGATGAGAAGCTTACACAAGCGAAGCTAAACAAATTGCACCGAATAATTTTAACTTCACCGTTTTGCCTGGATTAATCGTGAAAACCCAAAAACCGGGTCTCACATGGGGTACGTGCCCCACATGGTTCAAAGTTGTAGTCGTTACAATTAGTATTCAAAACATTTACATTGTAAACTGCATATGTGTTGCTTGTGGTTATGCTTGCATTATTATTTCAACTGTTTGTGACATGCTGCACATCTACGAAAACTCGTGAATTGATCAAACTAGTTTTTAGGGTCTCATGTAGGCCTAACAAAAGTATAAATAGCGCATACAATATAGCCTTACACGATCAATGCATACTAGAGAAGCTTATGCCATCCAAGAGACTTTTCCATAATTGATCTTGCTAGACTTGGAATGTTTTTAGATTCCTATGTCTGTGAAAAAGTTAGGAGCTATCTATCAATGGTTTCGAGTATGAGCTGATAAGTTGAATGTCGTGTCTACAAATTTGGAGTTATACTCTACATGTCAGCCGAATGGTATGTAATCGACACAGTAACTACTAAATCAAACGGTGAACTGAAAATGAATCCAAAACAAAACCTTACGCACTAACTAAAAACACACTCGCTATACGATAGGACCAATATTGCCAGAAATGGCATTAGTAACCAGGTGGCACAATAACTACAAAAAACTGATCCAATGCAATTGAGGTCACTATGACTAGGTTGTGGCCGACTTGTAATTTTTCTGTAACCATGAGGGAAGTGCAAGATGAACAAAAAGGTCATACTTCTTACCAACACTCTCTTACATGTAGAAACTCTAAAAGCATCCTTAGCATGCTGTGTATGAATGTTGTATTCACATATAGAATGTCAGGTATGTAACAGTTTGGTATGTTGTGCCATGATTGTGACAAGAGAAATTTCTTGCTTTAGGCTATTAAGAATGGGTGAACCTATGGTGATTATTTCCGGCGTGAACGGATAGTGCTTCACTAATCTCAAGGTTAGGCAGCCGGTTTATCAATGACCGAATGCCAAATCTTACATGTAATAGAGATACCCAACATTTCGTGTAAGAAGAGATCAATGTATCTTATGTGGATGGCTCAAGTTTGAGAGTGGTTGGAGTCATGTAGGGATTTTCTAATTAGTAGTACAGCCTAAGGATGCATAAAACCATGGTAAAGGTCTTCAACTAACATCTGTACCTAAGACCTAACCCTGTAGGAAGCTGTAATAATTCAAAGCATAAGCCCATTATCCAGCCCAGGGTATAAAAACAACAAAAACACTTCATACTAAATTAATAAACTTTCAATCATACAAAAATGCCTTCAATTTCGCAAATTATTATTTGCAAATATGTTGGACAGAGTGCTATAGCCTGGATGTGAGATTATTGCAGACATTTGTAGTGTTTTGTGTGCTGTAATAATGGCTGTATACAACTAGAAACGCTGTAAATGAAAGATAGACACTATTTTGATGAGTGCTGCTTTTTTAGAATTTATCAAAAATATCAGTCCAAGACAATGACAGCAAAATTACCCAAGTGAATATAAAACTTGACTAAGCATTCACTGTACTCCAACCAGATGTTCCATTAAAATTTAATCAAATAATAAACTACATCGTAATCTTTTTCGATAAATAATTTATATTTGTAGAAAGACCACTGGTAGTGCAAGGTAGCCACAAATCTCATCTACAGCCTTGCGATACGAAATTAGCATGTTAATATAAGTGAACATATGGAAGGATGCGGATAAAATTCTAGCTAATGACACCGAGTAGGCTATCATTTAGTAGCCACCTCCAACTCCATAAAAGCAGCACCGCACAGATTTGAGGATAAAACTACAAAGCAAACTAATAAATAGTGGACTTATGTGCTAAAATATATGCTCCTATCATACAATCACTTTCAAATTAGTGATAAAGACCAAAGACTCCTGAATTCACCCTTAGATCTCTGCAGCATATTTCAGCATTAGTTCAACATTATGCCAGCAGCAATCCTGATAGTTTTAGCCTGAGGTTTGGCTGACCTACTGAAAATTAGGCTACACTAGCTTGGCATGTCAGAGGTCTTAGCATTTTATCCCTCTGATTTTATACCAATTGGGAATATCTGTTAAAATGTACAGATACTACTCATCAGTGACAAAACACATCTCTGTATTGACACTTTAACCACCCCTTTTACATTCTTAAAAGCTATCAAGCCCAAGTAAGCATTTACTATGAAGTCTGCAAGAAATACCTTTGCTTACTAATGCCAAAAAAGAAACTTGTGTGTACAAAACATTGGTTTAAGATCATGCCTTATTGCGGTACTATTTATAGCCAGTTTTCCTACAAACGGATAACTGGCTGGTTGTACTTAATATTTTATACGTTTTTGAGCAATCAATAATATTAAAAAAACTTATAAAAGCTTAAAAAGTTCTTCATGAATGCCAAACTTTTTGGACGAATAGCGCGGCCAACAGGGTATGGCAATACCTAACTGAGAAAGAATATTGGTTAGACTAGAATAAAGTTATTTTATCAAAACCTACTTGTCAGAATGCAGGTCAATGAAAGAAATAGCACAAATAGCAATACCACTAAATTTCAAAACTGTAAAATCGTTCCATCAGCCCAGCTCAATTCAAATTTGAAAGAGCTTTCAGTTGACACACTCCATGGCGCGCCATGACAAACCTCATCTAATTTTCAGCTTACAACATGAAAAACCTTTTAACGAATCCAGCAAATGTGACAAAGTATAGCTGTGCTGTGATGACAGCTAAACAACCATGTTATAGTCCTTCCAAATAAGCTACATGCAAAGTAGTACAGTGAGACTCATCTCAAGGCCCTAGCAATGTTTTACAAACCTTTAGTGGATAGGGGTTTAGACTTCAGTGGAAGAACATTGCTGGATATGACATCAGGAGGAGGGCCTCCACTGTTTCGGCTATGCGCCCCATCCCCGTTGCTTGTCAATGATAGCTGTGTTGTTGGTAGCTTTGGTGTTTTCAACTTGCTTTCAGCTACAGATTTAAAATATATGGTTACTGTGGTAGTCGTTATTCTTCTAGGCATTGTCCCCTTTCAACGCTAAACTGATAAGATGCTTTCTGATGAAAGAGGAGTAATAGATCTCTTCTACAGACAATATCCAGAATGCTATCAGTGATGTAATTTCCGTTTAATTACTACATTTCCAGTTGAATGGATGCCGAGCGGAGCCATGCAATCTGAGCATCCGACGGTACTTCGTTTGTCTACAAGTCAGCGGGTGATTGACAGCAATCAATAATCCTTGACTGAAGATAATCCTACAGTCCTATTTGGAGATGCAGATGCAAGCTATTGACGCTCTGATCCAGTACGTATTAGAAAGTAACAAGGCAATTTAGCAATGTATAACGCTTCATTGAACAGGCTATAAACTGGTCTTTTTTGTATTGCATCGAGAGAGCAGAGAGATGTGGATACAGGTGTCACAAAGCCTTTTTCTTCTGTGCTGTCTCATGCATGAATGATCATACTCAACGCATTACAATCAGCTATTATAGGTTATACCTTTTTCTAAGAGTCCTAGTAAAAATATTCATTTGAACTTGCTAGCATTAGTGACAGCAGATCAGCTGACTTTTAAACGCCTTAAAATTTGCAATGAAATATATGGGTATTATCAAAGTGAAAACCGGATGCAGTTTCTCTACACGTATCTTAAAGAGATAAGTTCAACACTACGACACGAGATAGTTATACACTAGTGTAACAAGCTACAAATTTTTGAGCTTCAATGTTGTGGTTTTGATCGTAGGAATGAGGACGAATTTACATGATAAGCAGGAGTGGTGGCACCACTCGCAATTATCCGTAGCTGATGAGTTCACGCGCTACGAAGAAATTGTCGTACAACTCCGCGTTTCATATAATAGTCTTTCGCGCTTTTATCTACAACGGGGCGCATAATTTATATCGCGGCTGGCACTCCTAAAACGCGACTAAGGTCAAACGTCAAAGCGTGTAAAAAATTTTCCTTTAAATTTCGGAGTTAATATTTTTTATTAAGAAGATATTTTTAAAATACGTGCAATAAAAACAGAGATGCTGTAAAATTGTCACTGATGAAAACGATCAAAATCCAACATCCAATCGCAAAGACTTGTGCAATAACACGAATATCGATGTTTACACGATACGCAGTACCTCGTTGTCGCTACGATGTTTTCAAAAATACCCCCTTGAAGCGGAGGTTTGAATCGCTTCAACGAGTTAAAGATTCAACTCTTTGAACCATTTACATGCTACGAAGATGAAAAATACGACAAAACTTCATAGCATGTAACTCTAGTGATTGCAAGACAGGATACATGATAAACATCCACTCAGTCTTATGCATATCTATGAACTTGGAGTCACCTTTCATTCAATTCATTAAAACATATGCATAGAGCAACAACATTTTTGCAGAGAGGAGGCAGGCAGAAAGTTATCTTGCCCTCAAAACATTATAATATGAGAAGATGTATCTATAAAGACCTTGAGCTGTGGCTTTTTTATGATGAACAATCACCTTGTGCTCATTCACTGTCTTCCAATGTGATAACATTGATTATCACATGCCCTCATATATATCAATAAAGACAAAAACTACAGTAAATCTACTAAAATCTTCATGGGACTGTGTCTGGTATTAGACAATATCAAATGTGCTTCTGTTCTTTGCTTAGAAAAACTGAAAACACCTAAAAAAGGTTAAAATCTATTTTCTGTCTACTAGGAAAGCCTGAAAGTTTCATCAAATAATTCATCGATCAGGAAGTTACATTCAAAATAAAACACACTATTTAGCAAATATTGTGAAAACAGGCTATTAAAATAACTGCTAAACTTCTTTTTTGTTGTAGAAACACTATTACCTATTAAATAATAATGTACACACCATAATATCTAGCGTGTAGGCCGCAAACTCGACACCAAGTTCAAGCTTAAAAATCATGATGACGTATAGGAAAATATTTATAAAGTAGTAAAATACTAGTAATCCTATTTAACATGGGATGGATCAAACACAATGTATCATTTTTCACCATTCAATATGCCATGACAATGATCCTGGTCAAGAATGTTCTTTCCAGAATTCAATGCTTCTTGTAGTGTCTGCTTATGAGCTCACACTTAGATAATCCATTGGATGCATCCACCTTTTTTGTCCAACCATAGTTCTTCTTGTGCACGTATGTGAATTCCATTCCTGACGGAAACCTTCCTTGCAACTTTGGTTTTCCTTTAAATATGTATTACCACAGGCGGCTGTTTCGTTCCATTAACGAAACATCCAATAGGATGGTGTAGTGTTGTTTTGCATGTCCTCTGATCTTCCCACAACTGTCTTCTCTTGTACTTTTGTTGATTGTTGTATTGCTGACAACATCGAAAAAATGGGTGTTCTGATGATGATTTAGTTGATTATTAAACGCCATTTCCTCAGCCACACATCACTTGCCTCTGATGCCACCTGAAAGCGATTTGATCTGGGAAAAGAAGTCGACTTAAACGGCAGCTACATGCCGAAACCACAACTTTAAATCAAACTTATAGACCTTGCCCTACATGGCATTTCCACTTGCATGCCGAAATATGGGGTATGTATCAGGGACTTCTCTGGGTAACCTATGGTGATAAACTATTAGATTCAATATTAGGCATATATAGAATATGTTATCACTACGGTAGCTGCTCCTGCAATGTAAATTGTCCATTCCGAAAACGTTTACATTGTGGCGATTTTACGTTATCCGAACGGTAAAACAAGTGTAAATTGCCTAATCCGTTCCAAGATTGTCCCAAACTCATCCCTTTGGCCCTTTGATTAGGAAAAACTAACTTAAATTTGTGATTTAATGACTGTACGGTAGCTGCAGTATATTTGGTTTGCATCAACAACTTATTTTTTGTCTTATCACTTTTACTTGGTTTAAAGTTCCTAATTATGACAATTCTATGTTAGGTGAAGAAAAATGCACACCTTTAATGTTAATTTAAATCGATTTTTTTCTTTCTTCCTCTAGATAAAAAGCTCTATGCTGAAAAAAAAGTTAAATATTGTACATGTCTAAAATAAAGTAAAACAAAAATAAATATTTACTATCATAAGAGTGGTGTCTGTCTAGTCACCAGTTTTCGGTAACCAAGGATTGAGGTAAGGATAAAAAAACTGATTTCAAAGAGGCTCCAATTTGTGACATTTAGATTGGTAGATCGCCACTGAAACACTTGTACTAATCGACAGCCCTCAACTATTTGAGAATAATTGTCTAGCCACCTACTTATTCTTTTTTACTTTACAGGCGCATGTGATGATCGTGCATGGCACGCTGGATTGCGAGGGTACTACAATATATATCATAGAGCTTTCTCTACCAAGTGCAGCAAGAGAGAAAACAATAAATTCAAGGCTAATTAGGGGACTCTTGTTATTCAAAAATGAATCTGAGAGCTTGCATTGACTTCTTTTTTTACGTTGTATGGGATTTCTTACATAATACGGAGCAAGAACAACATAAATTCTTCATTTAAGTGAAATTGACAGAGAATGTCTACTGTACTTAGCTTCATTACTAATATTTGTATATTAATATATATGTATGTGTATATATAGCATACCGATAAATTTAATGTAGGAATATAGGTGTCACTTTTTTGGTCTTTTTTGAACAATCTTTCGAAAAGTTCTGAAATCCCAGTGAGCTGACCATATACCTCAGTCTGAATTGAAATCCTTAAATTCAATAAGGAAAATGCATCTTTATAAAACTGTTATTCCTTCTACGCTTGACCACAGCTTTGTACTTCGATTATTTCAGATTATGCTAGAACAATTACTTGCCTTTCGAAATGATTTAAAGGTTAAATGACTGTGACTAAGTCTTAATCTTCAATGTTCAATCATGCTTGCTTAAATTAGCCAGACCCCTTTGCAGCGACTTGTTTGAAACTAAATCTGACAAAGCAAGCAGGCAAAAGGACCACTCCTTCCAACAGTAAACAAGCAATACATGTCAAAGAATCAGGGTGAGACAAAGATAGAAGTTGAATATGTATGAATACATAGTAATAACAATAAAACAAAACAATACTGATATGAAAGCTGCCAAACACACCGCCGTGGAACAACAACTCAACCTCCTAGAATAACAATTAAGATTAAAGCAATGAGTTGCATGTGGTGAGGGCTTATCAAAAACAATTGAAGTGCCAGTCTAAAGACACACCTTCAGAATTGTTAAGAAATGTGCTTTTTTATATTGGTGGGTATATATCCCTCAGAGGAAAATGGCTCTCATTGATTGGGGATATGCAATACACAAATGTTTATGCCCGTGCACAGCAACTAGCTTGTGAGTTATCCTCTCAATGCCCTTTCCAAAGATAATTTATAGGAGCATTGACTACTATATGGTACAAGTGAACTTGGCATTGTGAGAGATCGTAATGAGTAATCACTATTACTGAAAGCACTATTAGAAAACACTGCATTATTGAATAATAATAAATGCACGCTTAGCGCGTGCAATCGCGAAAAGGATATACAGTACAGTGGAACCTAGGTTCTTGACCATAATCCATTCTAGAAGATTGTTCGAAAACTAAGTTTTTCGAGATCTGAAACAATTTTTTCCACTAGAATTAAAGTATGTAAATTTTAACGTGCCAAGTCGAGAAAACAACTTCGGTAAATAATTTTTTAACATTTCACAATATAGGGCCTAAACTGTACCGTATACTGCACACTATGAATAGAAACGGGTAGATATAGATCATGTTTAACTTTAATAAAAGATGCTATATCTATGATGTTTTAAAAAAAACCAAAAAGTAAAAATGCCGTATGTTTTGCTTTCAAAACATCGAAAATGTTAAAAGTTAAGATACAATGCAAAAAATTGCAGAAATTGATAATGAAACAGCAGAAAGTGCAGTAGATCAGTTACATAGAAAATCGTGTGAAAAAGAAAATATAAATAGCAATGGGACGTTTACTTCACATCTTTGAAGGAGAAACCTTCACCAAAGCAATTTAGGCTAACTTGAATGGAAGAGTTGTCTCCCTAGCAAATCTCTTTGGTAGATGAAATGTTGTCTCAGATGGTTCCTTCTTTTTTGTAAATAATTTATCAAGTGTAACTTGGTTCTCCCTTTGTTAACAAATGTTTTTATGCTGTTTCCGGAGCTGTTACGAATGTCTAATTCCAATGCATATGTTTCGGTTTGGTTGAGAACCAAATTTATGTTTGAGATCCGAAAAAAACAAATCTCAAATTTTTTGGTCGAAAGCTGAGTTGGTCGAGAACCAAAGCGTATTGAGAACCGAGGTCCACTGTATATGGTAAGAGCGCTGGATGTGATAAAAATGGCTAAGCCTTAAGGTTACGCGCGCGTAATTGTAGATTTACAATATGAATGTCGTAAGTTCAAATCTTGTACAAAAGTAATTTTTCGTCGCTAAAACTATATCGCTGTAATTGAACAGACAACCAACCAACGATAGACAAACAAACACTGATATTTATATATATTACCACTTGGGTACACTGTGATTTGTGAGAACCTAGCCCGACAAAGCTTATTATCACTAGAGGTGTATGCTTTTTCTGACATCATTTATAAAAAAGATCAGCATAGCTTGAAGCGATTGCTAGAGTATTCCATGATTATAGGCTGTTGTAACTGACTGCTTCCGGCATAATAAGTGCGTATGTATGTTAGCCAAGGTTGAAATGTAGCTCTTATAATCCTTCACTGATTGTTCTCAAATAGGTATCCTGTGAGATGCCTAATATTAAAAGAATCGTGGAGAAGATAACTTAAGGTTTCTGGTTGTGTGAAAGCAACAGAGATTGCTCCTCTTGCCATCTAAGTTAATGTATGGCTATCTTTCTGCACACCCCTTCCCCTGGAGACCAACGCATAACTAATGTAAAAGCCGTTTCATTACAAAGTTTACAGTGTCCTGAGGATGGTGTTACCAGTGTTGACAGAGCGAATAAACATTTGTTTTGGTTTCTACCTACTGAGGAGTCTTAAAAAGACATCAATTAACGGCAACCATAAAACAAAGGCAAAAATTGTCAAACGATTTCAAACAACTATCTCGGGGAGAACTATATCTGTTCAGCAACAGATGACAATTCAAAAACTAGATTATATACATATGATGTTTCATGATATTGAATCCACTAGTAGACTCAAGTAACATACCTTTATTTTTTCCTTTGGAAGTGGGAGGAGGTAGTAAAGATGCCCGAGGCTTCTTAAACTCTACAAAATAATTTATAAGTTTATTTACAACCGTATAAAGCGACATTACATAAGCAGGAAGAATAGAAAGCTCCAGACTCACGTCTCTGTCCCATAGTTGGGCGGAATGATCCGCATTTGAAACAAGCTGAAATAGTGAATGCAAGCGAAAAAGTTTTGGTTGCTAAGAAACCAGACTTGACCAGTGCCAAGGATAAGACACGCCGTAGAAAGCTGACACACAGGAAGTGAGTTAGAAGGTCACCAGGTATGAAGCAAATGAAACCTATGTAAAAGATTGGTATAGTTGACTGTCTATAGACATGCAAGACAGCTTTAACCACATTAGACCAAAGCAAAGATGCACTGAGAGTTCACAAAAATTCTAATATGACAGTAAAACTACAAATCTGAAGAAGTATAGGTTGATATTTATAATTATTTACTAATGGGGCAGTGAATTCAAACTCCATTCTCTCAAAGGAAATTTCCCTAGGCCATACACGCAAATGTCATTACAATATCAAAAAAATTTAACGTCTAATAATACATTAAAGGCTCAAATAAAATTTGCTCTTATTACAGACTAATTAGTTTGCTACCAGCGCTAAGTACAATAATTGAAAAAAGCTGTGAATAAACAAATTATGGAATACCTTAGGAGTAATTTACTGCTTAACGATGGGCAATATGGTTTTGAGAGAAAGCGCAGCACCAAGGATGCAATAATTAAATTGACTAATAATGTTTTACAACTCTTAAACGATGGTAAATGTGTTCTTGGCATCTTTCTAGATTTTAGTAAAGCCTTTGACACAACAGATTATAACATACTGTATTCAAACTCCACAATCTTAATTTTGACATCACCATAATTTACTGGATCAAAAGCTATCTAACCGAATTTGCACTACACACTATTATTGGTAACACTTTATCTTCGACACTAGATTTAACATGTGGTGTACCTCAAGGTTCCATCCTTGGTCCAACTCTTGTTTTAAATTTACATAAATGATTTAACACATGTCACAAACTTTCTCACACCTTTGCTCTATGCAGACGACAATGATCTCTTTTTCGAATTCTTTAACATTAACGAGCACATAGATTGTTTAAATAACGAACTTCTCGCTATTCAAAACTGGTGCACTTCTAACAAACTCATCTTAAATGTTGATAAAACTAATTTCATGTTATTAAAAAACCCCAAAATAAATTTCATCTAGCTAACACTCATCCCTTTTTCATTTTTAATAAACCAATTCGTCAGACAGATCACATTAAATTCTTAGGCTTTTTCATTGATTCTAATCTCACTTGGAAAAACACATCGAATATTTACTACAAAAACCGAGACCCTTATCAGGCTCACTCTACTGCACATCTGAATATTTACTCCGCAAACCTCCTGCTTTCATTATACAATTCCATGGTTAAATCCAAACTTTCATATTGCATTGAGGCATGGGTCAATGCATCTCCCACCCATCTTACAAATTTAATAACACTTCAAAGCGCATGATAAGGACCATTCACACAAAACCCGCCTCACTGACACCGAACCTTTCTTCAAATCATCATCCATACTACCTATCAGTTCGCTATATTCATATCGCATTATACCTTTAGCCCATCAATAATTCTATTGTAATTACATCCCTCGCACAATATATCAAACCCGATTCTCAAATTATTGCCTAAATCTCCCACAATCTTCTTCCCGGGCAGGCTATCACAGGGTGGATTTCCAACAGGCAGTTTTTGGAACCGACTCCCTAAATCTATTAAAAGCATAGATAAGGTGGCCAGTTTCAAGAGAGAACTTATGTTGCATCTTTTAACCGGTGAATAACACCTAATTACCCATAAAAATTGACATTGATTACACGATGACGACAAGCCCAACGCCACGACTAGCTATGCTATTACGTATTATGGTCTTCATCACTCTTCCAGCTTTTTTCTTTTGCTCAACTAATTTTGTTGATGAAAATAAATTACAAATCATACAAAAGAATGTGACAATGGATAAGACAAAAACTAAAAAACCTCTCCAGCAATTAATGAAAGCACCTTTTTGCATTTGTGACCAATGACAAATCCAAGCTGGTAATTTTCGGTAATTGATATTCTAGTAAGGAAGGACAAATGTCGGATTACCAAATTTGAATTCATCGCTTTATATCTTCACATTTACACCAAACGAAAAATTTTAATAACTATTAGGCTTTAAAAAATCCATTGAATTCTCAAGCTGCTGACAACTTGGCATTTAACTGGCTATTACATAAAAAGTGACTAGTTTGGCATCGTCATGTATGAAGTATCTAGTTCTGGCAAACCGTATGCAATTACTAGCAGTACGACTGTGATTTTCGATAGCCTATACGTACTATGAACATGTGTAGATAAAGAATCACTTGACACAGTTCACAATAAATATAAATCATGTTAAGCTGCGCAATAACTGGCTCTCAAAAGCAGCTCCATCACTTTAACAGGACTATGCTACATTGTTGCCGATTCTTTCATTGTCTCGAACAGTTGTCTTGCATTAGCAAAATACCAAAGAATTCCAAGACTATAGACTGGTCACTGGCCAACAAAAGGATTAAGGTGCCCAAAAATGGCTAATTAATAAAAATCAGATAAAGGGTAAAATAACAGATCTAGGAAGACATATGACCCATCATCAAATACAGATGTTTGTATTCTGTATATGAGTGTACCGTTCAATGTACCAAGTTAAAATAACGCTTGTAGACAGGATGACAAGCGTGGTGAGATTTTACTACATATGTTTGAGTGGCTGTGCGAATAAGGGAGAGATACTGACACGAGAGCTACACACTGCAGACAGATTTTGTAAACAGGGAAAAAAGCAGGAAGAACCAAATGTTTGGGTAAATGAAGGATTTAGTTTCAGCCCTAGGTTATCTATGATTGATTAGTTCACAAATGTATCATTAGCAGAGTAGGCTACATGTGTTTGCACCAAAACTGTCACTTTAGTTTCAGAAAAACCTTGAAGAAAATGGGTTTAAAATCAAAAACTGAGTTTCCATCTCTGATCAGTTGTTTTGTTGAACCTTCCACAAAAACCATAGAAATAATGATAATTCATCATTTGCTATTCATAGAATTGTGAAAACCATATTTTCAATTTTATAAAATCGCATAAGGCAATTCCTCCCATTGTACAGTCTATAAATATGCGTGCTCAAGTAGGTAACGTTACTAAGACCAACCCATCTTTTGTTAGACAGAAGGCTAGTGAAACAAAAAGAAGTTTTTAATAAATGTTTCATACAACTGGAGCCTAATTAGTTGAACGGAACATATCCATAAATAATGGTGAATACAAGGGCGAACCCAGCTAAAAAACTTGGTATAAAAATTGGATACATAGTGGCCAAGAGCAATTTGATTTGGTTCCACTGGGTTATTGCTTATTGACTGCTTTTACTAACCACTTTCTTACGTTTTTCCTTTAATTATATACCTGTCTATACGAATCCATCTCCATTTGCCCTTCTCCCTTCACCTTATTCTGTCTACTCCCTACTTCCTATTCTGCCTACTCCCTTCTCATTTTACCCTATTCTGTCTACTCCCTTCTCCCGTCACCCTATTCTGTCTACTCACTTCCCCCTTCACCCTATTTTGTCTACTCCCTTCTCCCTTCACCCTATTCTGTCTACTCCCTTCTCCCTTCACCCTATTCTGTCTACTCCCTTCTCCCTTCACCCTATTCTGTCTACTCCCTTCTCCCTTCACCCTATTCTGTCTACTCCCTTCCCCTTCACCCTATTCTGTCTACTCCCTTCTCCCTATTCTGTCTACTCCCTTCCCCTTCACCCTATTCTGTCTACTCCCTTCTCCCTTCACCCTATTCTGTCTACTCCCTTCCCCTTCACCCTATTCTGTCTACTCCCTTCTCCCTTCACCCTATTCTGTCTACTCCCTCTTCACTTCACCCTATTCTGTCTACTCCCTTCTCCCTTCTCCCTATTCTGTCTACTCCCTTCTCCCTTCACCCTATTCTGTCTACTCCCTCTTCACTTCACCCTATTCTGTCTACTCCCTTCTCCCTTCACCCTATTCTGTCTACTCCCTTCTCCCTTCACCCTATTCTGTCTACTCCCTTCCCCTTCACCCTATTCTGTCTACTCCCTCTTCACTTCACCCTATTCTGTCTACTCCCTTCTCCCTTCACCCTATTCTGTCTACTCCCTTCTCCCTTCACCCTATTCTGTCTACTCCCTTCTCCCTTCACCCTATTCTGTCTACTCCCTCTTCACTTCACCCTATTCTGTCTACTCCCTTCTCCCTTCACCCTATTCTGTCTACTCCCTTCTCCCTTCACCCTATTCTGTCTACTCCCTTCCCCTTCACCCTATTCTGTCTACTCCCTCTTCACTTCACCCTATTCTGTCTACTCCCTTCTCCCTTCACCCTATTCTGTCTACTCCCTTCTCCCTTCACCCTATTCTGTCTACTCCCTTCTCCCTTCACCCTATTCTGTCTACTCCCTCTTCACTTTACCCTATTCTGTCTGCACCTTTCTAATCATGGTCTAATCTTTCAGTTACTCATTTTTCCTCACCAACACTGACTGTCTTACCTTGCTTTTGCCCGGCGTTTGAAGAAGGCAGCAGTGTATGCCTTTTTAGTGGTTTCTTTGGTACACTCGACTCTGGAGTCTTCGATGGGCTAGAAGCCTGCAATGAAATTTTCTAGAGTTTAGTAAAAAAAACCGAAGTAATGCTGAGATCTTCTACTGATAGTTGTTCAGTAAAGCTGGGAAAGTAAATAGTCGACAAGACAAATACAGTAAAAACACTATACATGTCTCTGAAGACATAAGGAAATTGCATGATGTTTACAAAGATATGTCTAATGAATTGAAGTTATCAATATTTTGATGTTAGCTTATTACCAAGTCATTTTTGTGTGTAATAGAAGATTCCAAAACACGTGAACTTAGCAAGAATTGGTCAAGACATCCCAAAGGAACAGTGCCATACAAATGAGCAAGCATTATGCAATGACACTCAGAACTTTGAACACAATCTCTAGCTTCGTCCTGAGATCATTATCATTTTTGCACATATTTCAGACTTCTACTTTTTTATTATGGTTTTATCCAAAATTAAACCAGTCATCATTTGTTTACACATGGCCATGAAGTATGATGAAACAGCGTAACCACCAGGTAATAAAGCCACATTCCATCAGCCAGCATTCTATTAGTTTTTATTCCTGAGCCCGTTTAGTTAGTTGATAAACAATTCAGTTACTATACCAAGTGCCTCATAGAATATTGAATCATACACAATAATACCTCAATGGCGCTCTATTTTCCAACCCTTCTTCTATAACAACGTTTTATTAGAGGTACCGTTCAAATAAAGGGTATCGCTGTCATTTTAGACTATTTCATCAGAATTTTGGGAAAATAAATTTCATCTTTTTGCGTGCGAAGCAATACCAATACCAAAAGAAGCGATGCCAGTGTCGCTTTTTTTGCGCTCTCCTGCAGGTGGAGCGACATTAACGCCGTCGGCCTCAACATTTTGGCTAAACCGTTTTTCACGCACTTCGATGTATCAGACCGAGTTAAACAAGGAACTACTTTGAGTGAAATGTATTGCTGTAGCTGAATACAGTTATTAATTATTTTGGTGGTGCTGTTTTCAAAGTTGTGAAGAAAAAAATGCAAGCTTTGGAATTAGAAAACAGACTTCAACACGCCATAACAATGGCTGCTATTACATGTAAGTCAGAGGGCGTTCCTGAAGCATATTCTCATCGTTCATCAAAACGCTTTAAAACCTTCAGGTTAGATTTTAAAACTTGTATTATGGATGAATCTGAAAACATTGGTTCGGATTTCATATCTTAGTGACTTCGAATCAGAGTGTAGTTTTGATAACTGCGATGATTGATTTTCTCAGGTACACTGTCACCAGAATCCTGGTAACTACTACAGCAACTACGAAAGAATTATTTGTTATTGATGTAAACAAGTCATTATTACTACCATTTTGTGGACGGACACTTTTCTACTGATGACTTTTTATTATGAGTTCAGAATGATCAAATAATGTAAAAGTGTTGATCAAACAGAGGTGGCATGACATTTAAAGGTGGTACTGTATTTGCCAACCCTTCTCCTATAATGGTGTTCTATTAGAAGTGGTGTTCATATAAAGGTGACAATCATAAAGGGTTTTACCGTAATTATACAAATGTTACCTTGAATAAATAAAAGATTCTTTTCTTTTTGATTTTGCTGCCAGAAATGACCAATGGTTTGTGATATTATCACAAACGAGTTTGTCATTACGTTCATTATCTGTTAATAGAGCTAATCCACATTTGTTACAGAATCTGTTCACCAAATCTTCAGTAGATTTATCTGATAGCTAAAAATGTTTGTAACATATAATGGTTAAAAGAGGTATTTCATGTATGCGCTGCTAAATGCTTGATATAATTAATAATGTAATTGAAATAATGTAATGATGAACAATAAGTATAATCTTAAGTCAAGGTCACCATGCCATGCAGGTACATAATTGTGAGGGTATGTTTTACAAACATTATGATTACGCCGACACCTCTAAAGGTACAGATTAGTCATCAGAAGGATCGCCAGGTTAGACCATTTGAAATTTTCTGAATAAGAGCTGATCTTCAAATCAACCAGTTTCACATTCGAGTTTATGTCGCAGACGAAAGCATTATATTAGTGAAGAACAAAATAACAGATGCTTAAAGTTAATTTGATAAACAGAAATAAAATGGATGAAAGGATCTTTAATTTTTATATAGTAATAGCAAAATAAATTAGATATGGGGCTCATCATACCAGTCTAATTCAAATTTGATTATTGCATAGGCAAGCCGATACTTCAACTGGTTTGCAGCAATGAATTACCAAAGGCTCTATAAAATCATAGGAGGGGAAGGAAAGAATTACTATAAAATAGACTTGGAAGAATGGTATAGCATAACAAAAAAACTGCTAGACGAACTATCAAATACTTCCTGTTCTTTTAAAAACTTGCCCAACAATTATTTTTTCAAAATTATCTTGCCCAAAGTGCCTTTCTAAAATCACAATCACAATTTTTACGCAGCAATAAGTCAGAATTCAAAGCTTGAGAGATGACAACTCGAAACAAACTTGTCCTTTAATACATAGATTGAGAACTAAACTGTACCTGGCTAGCCTGAGAGACATCACTGGAGATACTCGTTGTTCTTTCTATTGGTTTCCTCAAAGCTGTAAAACAAGATGGTATATTGCGCACATACCAAACGAATAGATCACAAAAACGCATAATAGACACATAAAACACGGAACAATAATACATAGAAACAAGAGACAGTGCGAGTAGACAAGAGCGTGGGAGGCACTTGGTGAACACAAGCGCATTAAAGCGTAAACTCAACGCGAACTATTATTGGATTAGTTGTGAACAGGCAATGCACTCCGTATTAATCATACACACACACAATGCTAAGACAAACCTACTAGAATCATTCATATGTTATAAAAACCACCGATTGTCATTGTTTATTCTGGCCTATGTTTTTAGAAACTGAGTTATCTTCTCCCAGTCATTAACAAACTTTTTTAGTAATGATTGTTCTATTTGACCAAAAATGAAAACTCAAAGATTACAAATGCTCTTAAAATTTGACATATATTACGCATAAAAAGGCCTCTCCAGAGATGTCTTTGTGACGGAGTAGACATGCAGCATGTTGGCTAATGGCAGCATGTTGGTTGTTTCACATATGACAACATATATTATTACAAAGCTTGCAAGAACATGAAAAATCTAGGAATGCAAACAACTTTAGGGATAAGACAAATAAGACCAGGTATACGCATGGCAAGCTGTAAAAATAAAACTCTCACAAGCATTTGTCAACATGACAAGCCTTAAATATTTCCCATTCCATTGTCCGTGTGTAAAATAAATCAACTCTTTTTTCCGCAAGCAAATAAAAACTTCACTACTATTTAGCACTCTCAGCCAAGGCACTTGCATGTGATTAACTATGCGACAGTAAGCGGGAGGAAAGGTGATATACTACTTACTACCTGTGGGATATGGCGACGGATCTGGGTCTATACAACGTCACAACACACGAGTTGAAGTAAAAAGTATAGCTAAAACAGGACTAACCTACAACTTGTCATAGAGCATGTGGCCAAGCTTATATTACTCCAGTGCAGTGTATTTATCAGCTATTCTGTTATTGAACATTAAAAATTAGAATGTGCATGGATGGTCAAAAACAGTCTGCCACATGTTAGTCTTCAGACCAATTATTTTATCAGTTTGACCAAAATGGCAGGTAACAGCGAGTATACCTTTTGAATAGCCTCGGCTAAGCAAATTCAAGTTGCTTTGCACAGCTGAGCATTGATGATTCAAACCACAGAAATCAATACAACTCACACGCAGCATGTCAGAATATGTAATAATGATTTCATCCAATTGTAAAACAGATTGATAGTCTCTACAATATCGCCTAGACTTTGGTATTGATTGTGTTGAAAAGTAACTCCTGGAATCCATGATGGCCAAGAATCATAAAATTAATACCATGATTTTCCACAAAAGTACTCGCTATAATTACATTACCAGATAAACTTGTTATACCACCAGATGGTACTGTATGTATCATCCCTTTTGCAAATAAGTGACATCATTTTTTCTTGTTTTAGTATAATAATGGTTTGTACCAATAGTTATATGCATAGGTATGCATGCTTATATCAATTTTTACAAGACCAAAATAAAACAAACTATCTAAGAAAACGATACGAAGTCAGACAAGAAGTCAGAATATACTATGAAACGTCCGAGTTCACCGAACATCTTAAAGTGAGCAGACACATTAAACCGTAACATATACACCAGAACAAACACAGCTTATCGAAAGGTCATAAGAAAGTTTCCTCGCAAGTAGATCCAAGAACTACAGAAAAATGTCAAGAATATTCAACTGAAACAAACACTAAAATCGGTGGAAGGAATTATTAACAATGAACTACTTTACATCCTAGAATTATGTGCACAATGAACTAGGAGGGAACAACTGCCAATGATGAAGACAAATTTAGCTCTATGCTGTAGACATGGCATCAATACTATAGTTACTAAGTTACAAGTAACCCTTGAAGCAACCTCCGATTGCGATGCTCCAAAGAGGGCCAATTACAGAATAATCTTTTGAGAGCGCTCTACTATCAAGCCGCAAGCGGAGTGCCAATAGTAAGAACAGAAAAGTGTTTGCTATAACTCACTCACGGCTGTGCCCCTCTTTCCGATGGGCAGTTTTATGCAACCAGATATGGTAATGTTACACAATTTACTTTCATGAGGATTTGTTATCAGCAGCTGTTGCGGACCGCGATATTTTACTGATATAATTTGGGGATTAACAAAATAAAGTATGTCCACTTAAACCTACTTGAGGGAAATCGTAAATTGTATTTCTAGTATATCCGTGCAACACTAGGCACACTTTTTACTGTTAGACTGTTGAACACAACATTAAAAATTTTAATCGGTTTGAGGGCCGAGTGGAAACGTTCTCACTCAGCGATAAAACTACAGCTATCCGAAATTCTGTTTGAATATAGCGAGGAGTCTAGATCATACAAACCCTCCTCCCCCTTCCCGCAACGTATGGCATTTAATATAGTTATAGTAAATAGTTTATTACTAATTATCTAGTCTACTCCGGTCAGTCATGTGGTGGGAAGAATGTAATATTGGCTAATTTGGTGAACTGCCAGGGAACTGGTGTTTGGGGTGCCTATTGGCGCTCAATACAACAATTGTAAATAAATGCAATTAACAGAAAGAGAAGTAAAAAAACAAACAAATGACAACGTCAGGAATACAGAAAAGGAGTCACAATATCGTTGTGTAAGTCAAAACCTATTTGAAAAGGTTTACCTGCAGCAGAAAGCTTAGACTGGACCGGTTTAGGAGCTGGCTTTGGTGACTTTGCATTCTTCTCTATCTGTTTGGATATGTCAGCCCACTTGCTCTTCGGTTTACTCTTCTGTATCACCTAAATAGCATCAATGTAACTGAACATCCATCCATCAAGGCCAATCAAATATAAACTATGCTGCTTTTTTACGTTTCTATGCGCATTATGCTCAAGTTCATCTTGGCAATAGCAGCATTCGCTGACATGCAGTAAATCTACAACCAAAATGACAAACGTGATTTTTTCCACAACTTTCGTGTCGGCCTCATTAGATGGCATCTTACCAAAAACTAATCAATCTTCCCAGGGTAATAACTAATGTAACACTCAATATTGAATCAACAAATATGTCACAAAGTATCAGGTTAAAACGGTGGCTACATACAGGTAAAATGCATTGCTTCAAAAGCTAATGTGTTGGCCATGGGTGTGCAACAAATTGAGCTAAGACAAATGCGTTTGTTCATGGCAATAAAAAAGAAGAAAATAATGGCCAAAAGAGTAGATTCACAAGAATACCATTTTATTGATATTATTTGACATACGCTGTAGAACGGCTGTGATAATATGTAACAAAATTAGTTGATTAAATCTATTGTAATCTCAGATTTTTTCTCTTTTATTTCACAACTTTAGATTATTTTGCTTTGAAATACCTAATCTTTATTATCAACATAACATTTTTCTCTTGAGCACGAATACAACAGAGCAAATAGAGGCACAAATTCTATCAGCATCACAGACTGTTGATGATAAATAACATTTAAGTAATACGCTGCCGATCCCTCAGCTATGATAGCAAAAAATCAAAAGAGGAAATCGTTACTTTCACCGAATTAGGATGGTTAGCCATAGCAGATGGCTACAATATGATTTGGCTTCAATTTTGTCAGTATGCGTAGCTATAGAAAAAAGTAGACTTCACCCTTTGAGCTTTATCGTGCTTTTCAACATGTGACAGTATCCCTGAGCAAATTGTCCAACGATAGGAAGTTTTGAAACTTTATCAAATGTATCTAAATATGCTCATAATCCAATGGTATTTGGTAAAACACTAAAAAATCTAGCAACACACAGCAAATGATACCAAATATTAAAAAAAAGTGTTTCACAGTTCTTCGGGTTAAAAACATAAAACTTTGTATGATTTTAAAAAACTTCAAGAAATTTTTACAATAGCACCATATCTATCGAGGACATGTATATCATTGTTTCTTACTTCAAATAATCTGCAAAATTATGGTTAGTAGCATATAATTTTTTCTCTGCATTCCATCAACCTACCAACAAACGAGTTGTATCATTTTTTTGGCGATACCGTCCTAGTAAAATGCTTATTAAAATGAGGGGGAATATAAGAGATTTTTAAAAACGATTAAAATGGATGTAAAATTTCTGGTCTAACGCCTTGTGGTATAGAATTAATTTGATTGGTTTACGATGTTTCTAAAAGACAACATTTGTAAACAGAACTATGGGGATGCAAATATTTTGGTCGTTACGATTTCTGAAATCCTAGCAACGCCGGAATATCGGCTGTCAGGGTTCAAAGGTTAAACTGCCAAATAGTGCATAAACTATTTACAAATGACATCTATAATTGACACACGTTGGTTTTGCATTTATGTTCTTTAAAGACCAGAGCTTTATAGAAGAACGAAAAATTTTCCACAAGGACAGTAGAACTTCCTCAATTAATGTAAAACTATTGAATTTTCTAAGGTAGTGCTAATGATCGCATGTAACAATGCTGAAATTTGTAAATTGATGCTAGTGTACATATGCCTATGGAACGACTGAATTTATAGGTAGAGTTATAGTAAATCAAGCAGAAATAAGCTTTTGCTAATGAATATTGAAGGTTTACTTAGCCATCAGCATACCTTGACGGACATATCAGGCTTTTCAGGAGATTTGTCTTTTTCTTCTGTAATGAAAGAAGTATTACAACTAGCCCAATGAGTTTAGAGTGCGGGTCAAGAGTATACACATACTCTAATTATCACATTCCGATGCAATGAGATTAGCCTGAATCTTAAACAGATGTCGAGTTCTTACGTATGCATAACAGCAGTTTTGTACTGTATTAGTAAACAACTTAACCAATCACGATAATTAAGAGAAAAATGATCGATGCTCTGCTGCCTGCATTCATAGTTCAAGGATGGATGCAATCTTCAAAATCATTGAATCAAATAGAACCAAGGGCTTGTCAATATGGAATGTTCTAGAACTGTTAGAAATAGTGCATCTATTTCATTTTCACATGTTAAATCAATTCTTATTTGCTTTCCTATTCATACAGAAACACTAATAAATTACAATATGTAAATAATGGAAGTGCATAGCAATTCTACAAAAAAGTAATCACAAAATTTGACACGACTGGCAAAATAAAATGTGAAATGAACAGCCTTTTCCAAAAAGTTATGTTTGGCAAATTTTACTGTCTTATCGAGTCTTCAAAGTTTTAATGAAACCAATGGTGATTCAAAATTACGCTTAACAACATTCAAGTAATTGGAAAAAAGCAAAAGCATCAAGAAACGACACAAAAAAATTATTCAAGAATCTACATTATTTGATTTCAAATTTTGTAATGTAGTAACTACGTAGATGCACTTGGAGTGCATTCAGATTTCTTAAGCCTAGTTGAAAGCAGAGACATGGCAGGAATATAAGCGGAAGCATGGATACGTACAAGTAAACGATGTGTCCAAGATATTCATGTATACGAGTTCAAATTCCAAATTATGTGATCCTTTTTCCCAACCTCCAATTGGGGCTTACGACAGCTGCTCATATACGGATTTTATTATGGGAAATATTTTAGCATTTTTAGATAAGATAACCAAATGCTTGCATTGTAATAAACATATTCGGTGGACTTTAAAAATGTTTCTTTGGATTCATTGTAAGGCTCTAATGAACTGTTTCCCTCCTCTATAATAATTGCTAAAAGAGTCATATAGAGTAAGTTTATGACAAACCATAGGGTCATAAATGCTTATCGTGTAGCTGTTCTCGGTTGATATTTGTTTGAAGTTATGTCATGCAAACCCCTATCCCATATGTGTAGGGATTGAAAAAGCCCTCTTAAAGCTATGACATGGCAGTTTCACAACATCCAGCAACAAATTTTTCATGTATCTTGAATCACCTCAAACCAAATTTAGATTTGTCGCTGTTGATCCGTTCTTTACGCGATGACACACTGATGTGGCTGATGAGAAATTCTTCTAGCAGCTTATACCAGTTTATTAAATTGTAAATAGAGTAATCCCTCCTATCTCACAGCGTCAACTCGTGTGGCTTTCCTGTTTGGTGGCGTTCATTCGAATACGTATAACTTTGTTAAATATGATCAATTGTCAGATTTGACGACGAAGTTGGTCATGAATTATACAATGTGGCAATTGAAGGCTACGCCCTCTTGTCATATTCACACACAGGTGACTTCCTTCTCACAAGAACCCGGTTACTCACAAGCACAAAGATTCAGAGTGAAGCAAAAGTGGACTCTCTGGCTTAAAATACCGAGACTGAAATTGAAACCTAAACCGAAAGTCAATATGGAAAACTTCAAATAATCTATTTTGTATTCATGAAACTAACACTTAATGCACAGAGCAGCTTGAAGGGTAGTGAATAGTCTATTAATAAAAAAGGCCCCCAGCAATGAGTTGGTTGATGCCAGTGATTTAAGTAGAACCTCTGCCAACAATAGCTCATGACCAGTTATCAAGTATTGAATGAAATGTGACCACCCAGCTTCCTCAATCTACAGAGCATCGTCAAAAGTGCTTTCCATTAATGTGCTATTCTCATGGTGATTGGCTCAAGAATATTTAGCAATGACTTTAACTCTTTGATTCTCGCGATATTCAAGCTTATCCATTTAGTTCTCGTTAATTTTTTGTGGATTTTAGTATCGTGTATATATATATATATATATATATATATATATATAACATGCTATAGAAAGACACCATATGTACAAGGGCTTGAACTTACGTGTACATGTATATCAGTTGCAAAGATTTAGTGAGCAGAACCATTCTGAAGAACTAACAAAATAATCGCTCACATTTAAAAAAGTAAGATTATATTTAGCAAAAATTCCCATTTTGTAGGTGAATCAGGAATACAAGACCCAGGAAACAGGATGGATTATGGTAGCACCAAAATGGCTTTATAACATTGCTTGTGCAGCTAAAATTAAAATACGTTTTTTGTAATATTCAAGAAGTTTGATAAAAACTTCTAAATTGAGTAGCCATAAATATTGAAGACTTGGAACATAACACTGATCAAACAATATGTGCATACAAGATTAGAAATAATTTGAGCCATTTGGTAGCTAAATTTTACAATTTTATGGTTTCTGCAAACCTAAGCGCATATGGGGGTAGGTCTATGCAAGTGAGTAACCTACTTGGCTTAGCAAACGAGGATGGAAGGAGACTGTCGCGTGGCTTGGTCAGTCTTGTGGGCCTAGCAGACACTGCGGCGGGTAGAGTCTTCCTTCTGTCTGGAATAGCGCTCTTCGTCGATGTATTTGATTTCACAGGTTTAGATTTTACTTTTAACAAACCACTGGATTCTTTTGTCCTGACACCAACTGCCTGGTCAAACTGAATTTGGGCCGACACAGCGTGAGGTGTAGGATCTGTGACCGAGGTCTCACAATCGCTAGTGATGGTTTGAGGGCTTTGATTGCATAATGAGTTTCCTTGCATGGTTAATTTGGTATCTGTAGTGTCAAGGGGCATCTCATCTGCAACAGAACAACATTATAGTAATCTGCTCCTACCAGACCAAGCGAGCAGTTAATAGCACTAAACCAAAGAAATATCGTGAAATCGAAATCAGATGAAGTGGTTTCTATCTGTAACAAGTTTGTTGCGCTAGAGCGCTGGGAGTGTTAGAGGTGTCTTATAGCCAAGGTGCAGGTAATAGCAATGAAGAAAACCAAAGTAATCAATCATCTATGGTAAACAAACCAAGTAAACAGAAGTGTTACAAATGATGACTGTTTACTAAAACAAAATTGAACTGGACCAAAGCAATTTCAGCCTGTTTAGTCTCACATGAACAAATACAGCAGCCACAGCCATAACGTATACCTCCAATAACATAAAATCAGGATAACCTAAAAAATTTATGCAAAGGTTTTGTTTTGTACTACATAAAAATTTCCATATAATGTAAAGTGTGAAGTAGAGGCAACTTCTCAAATTCGATTTAAATCGTTACATATATCTCAACGCACTTGTGAGAAAGAATAACATACATATAGCGTTATATCTATTATATACAACTTGTATGACATTTTAGTTCTTCGTGATAATTAATCAGATGTGTCAACAAAACAGAGAATAGGTAGCCGTGCAATTATTAATAAATACTTGAAGGAGATCAATTGTTGCAGGTGTTACAGCGTCGGTCTACCAATCTGAATGTTTGAGTAGGGAGTATCGTCAAAAGTTATCTTTTATCCCAACCTTAACCCCTGGATTAACGACAACAAATAAGTACACACAGCTCTTTTTATAGTAAAATATATTTTTATTTTGTTCCATTGTAGACAAATAAAATATTTGTTATTAGTTTTACCTTCCAAAATAGACTTTGCTGTCTAGAAAAAATGACCAAATCGTTGTAAATGAACGTCGAATATGTGCGTTCCCCATCAAGCTAAATTGTAAAAGTAGCACTTGCAACCATAGTTCATAAAACCAGTGAAATTGATTACAGAAAGAAAATAAGTTGTCTATAGCAATAAGTTGTCTATAGCAATAAGTTGTCTATAGCAATAAGTTGTCTATAGCAATAAGTTGTCTATAGCAATAAGTTGTCTATAGCAATAAGTTGTCTATAGCAATAAGTTGTCTATAGCAATAAGTTGTCTATAGCAATAAGTTGTCTATAGCAATAAGTTGTCTATGCAAACTAATAATATTACAGTTATGATACAGCCAACAAATTAAAAATTTAAGTTTAGTTTTTTCTTTTTGGACGGCCAAAGGGGTGAGTTTGGAAAAATCTGGGAACGGATTAGGTAATTTACACGTATTTTACTGTTTGTATAACCTAAAATCTTTACAATGTAAACATCCCTGGAATGGATTATTTACGTTGTAGGAGCATCTACTGTAGGTATAATTCTCAACTCTAATGTTGATTTTCCAAAATGGATGCTTTCAGTCAGCATGTTTCCATGACACGGATGATGTGATTTGAACTTATGAGCATGTTGCGTTATACGTGAATTAATGCAAATGCTCTGGTGAAAATATCACGATTTCTATGTCAGAGATCATAGCAGCGCATTTGGAACTGCTCAAATTTAAGAACGACTGAAATGTGGAAATTGTTTAAAACGGAACAGCTTGTGAGGAATTTGATTGCGCATCATTTGCCAGTCCTGTTTCCATCTTTTGCAAGCGTGGAAGATATAAACATTTGCGAGAAACAAGTCGATTGATTTGCGGATTTTTGTCTTCTCTATCATGGAGATGACGTAAACTTGCGAATTTACCACATCATGAAAACATAGTGAGTATCGCACTACAAAAAATGGCAAATCCTGCAGCTCATTGACTATTGCATATCAATGTCTATTTGAATGTCTACAAACTAACGGAGCTCAGGTTTGCTTCAATCATTTACCAATAAAAATCCAAACTAAATCGAAAACCAGGTAATGGCCCTTAAGCAGAGCCTCGCACAAATGCAAGCAGCAAACAAAAGACAATTTTTGTGGACTGATCTTTTGGAATATGCACACAGGTGAAACCAAAGCTGTTGATAGCGTGTGATCATTATTATGGATCATAGCATATGGAAACACGTTCAACCCACTTGCAGAAGTTTATACTGGGGAAAAAAATAACAATATGTGCCAAAGCAAAAAAATAAATGGCGTATTAAAACAAAGGTATTGGAACATAGTGTAGTAAGTACCTATACATCCTACTCACACTCATAAAGATGTGTTATTGTTACCACATTGATTTTTCTATATGAAACCAGCTTGGCATGTGTCACTGAGAATTGTTTTCTGGTATACAACAAGAGAAACTTTTTATGGTATACTCTTGGAGGGCCAGCCTTCTACCACAGGTTAGAATGGCTTATCTCACACAAAAAACTGATTTTATGTGGTTGGCATTGGGTAAGTCCGGTTGTAAGTGAGCATGCCTGGACTAAGATATCAGTCTCAAGTGTAGCCCTAGCTTTTATGAAGGCTGGAAATATCACTGCACAGGCCGGTTACGGCGGCGAGACAGACTCTGATGATCAGAAGGATACGGGTCTGCTTGACGTCAAAAATGCCCAGCTGTGTAAGTTGACACAGGTGTAAAGTTTGAAGTGGATAAAAAATGAAAGATAATGTGAACTTAGTTGCGAGCGTGCGCGCAACTGCGCATTACAACTGTACAAAGGTGTAGTATTTTTGTGCTAAAAGAAAGATCTGAGCATGTCATCAAAGTAGGTCAACTGTAAATGAGGAATTAATTAAAAAAGTGTGCGTATCCTATGTTGTATGTCGGTGCTCTAATTGAACAATGATTTTGTCTTTTTGTTATCCTATAACTGAACATTGTTGAGAGTTATTGTGAATTAGTTGAATAAACTTTGACTTATCCGACAAGTTTTATTCGGCGTATTGCACCTTTTAATCCGAAGTGTCTTATATGTGAACTTATAACTTGGTGCTTCTCATAGCTCGGCAAATACAGTAGTCTGATGAGTATAAATGGGAGTTATCTTCTATAAGTGGGCGTAACTACTCAATCAAGAACGCCAATAATACAATTTTAATATACAGCCAACCACGTATTCTACAAAGTAACCTAAAATAATTAAAATATCTACAAGAATCTCATCTCAAGCTTTTGGAAACGATCAGAACACGCGCATTTATTTACTATCAACAGCCCTGACCCAGCTTGGCCCAGAAGCAAGGGAAGACTGCCGCATATCTCTTAAAAATGCAATTAGAATCTATAATGCCTCAAATGTGCCCCAATCACATAATCCCCTTTGCGTAAGGGATATTAAGGCATCCATGTTACAGGGCACGTTTACTGAGAACTATGGGACACTTTGATAACTAGTCAGGAATGGGAAAAAAGAAGTTTGATAATTAAAAAAAATAAATGTAATTAAGACAAGTCAATACCATAGAAAACCAGCCGAGGCAAGTCGACAAGAAACATCTACCATTTAAAACACGAGTAAGTCAATGTCAACTACATGACCAGCTTCCTATCTACATGTAACGACAATATAAGATTTTGGTAAGTTTTGGCTTGGCCACGGAAGCGCTAGCAGTAACAGTCCTTACAACTATAATCATCTGACACATCAGGTTATAAAACTAATCCAACTCATGTTGAGAGAGCAAAGTAATGCTGATATTTTACCTACCTGTAATGAGGCTGTCAGTGGAGATGACCATGCTGTTCACTCCTTTACTGGTGCTTGACTCATCAACCGACATTTTCATCACTTCACTTCCTGTTGCATGAACATTTAGGTCGTCACTCGCATACGTTTCATTTGAAACATTTTCAAAACTTCTGCTGACGCCTTCATTGGGGCTAGTAGGTGATTGGAAAAAATCTGCACGACAACTGCTCAACAGCATGGAATCAGGATCACAGGCTATACATTGTGTCGAGTTCCCTTCAGTGGCTGAATGTTCGTGCTTTAGCACATTTTCTGGCAGTAAATCATCAAGGACACCATCCTGTCCGATAGTCTTTGAGTCATTCAATGCTGTTTCAAAAACTGGTTTTAGGACCTGTGTGTCTTTTAGCTGGGGCTCCACTGTCTGGGTTAAGTTGAGTACGGATTCAATAGGCTGCGATGAGTTGATAGCTGGTTCCAATGTTTGTGTCGAGTTTAGAGCTGGTGCCAACGTTTGTGTTGAGTTTAGAGCAGGTTCCAATGTTTGTGTCGAATTTAGAGCTGGTTCTAATGTTTGTGTCGAATTTAGAGCTGGTTTTAACGTTTGGGTCAAATTTAGAGCTGGTTTTAACGTTTGGGTCAAATTTAGAGCTGGTTCCAATGTGTGTGTAGAATTTAGAGCAGGTTCCAATGTTTGAGTTGAGTTTAGAGAAGGGTCAAGTGTTTGAGTTGAGTTAAGAGAAGGGTCAAGTGTATGTGTTGAGTTCTGCATGAACTCGGAGGTGTGGGTGGTGTGTAATGCCGGGTCCAAAGTTTGCGTGTCATTCAGTGTGAATCCGACAGACTGGGCAGCATGGCAGTGACCGTGTGACACAATAAAACTGTCATTTGATCTTTGCCGGACTAGATCAACTCTTTCACAAGCTGTAAGACAAATACCATTTAAGAATATATTACAAACAACTTGTAATGAGAACACTTAAGAGACCATATATCTTATAAGCTTCTTTAGACCACCATGTAAATCCTGAGACTCCTCAGCGCACTGAGTACTAAGTATTGATGGCAAATGTTAGTTAATTCACAAGTTACCAAAGAGTTATTTAAAGGTCGTGTAGATCGAACAATTTATGATCAGACTATATTAATCTCTTGTGATTAGAGTCTGCAAAATAAATGTGTTTGTTTGGTAGCGTTGTCGCAATGGGAGATTTAATTGGTCGCTGGTGTGGGTTCAGGCACCAGAATAATTTTTATTCGGCCCTGCTCAAACTAGATTGTAAAAAGAAGTCGTCGACCATGAAGGAATGATTTTAACAAGAAATCTGATTTATTAGGCTAAACATTATTTTCCATCCACTTTAATTAGCAAATCGATTTGGCTGCAGAAACTTTGCCTCAAGGTTTCCACAACACGCCAGAGGTTTATATACAGAAGGCGCTAGAGTTAACAAAAACATTCCTAGAGACATAACTTCCTAATATGCCTACTCAAAAGCTTACAGGTAAGTTCCCAGCAACTGAATACCTTCCGAATATCTGTAGTATTTACATGAAATATTGTATATAAACTACTGCTTTTCCGAAAACTGGACATCAAGGTTTGTCGCAACTCTCTTCCAATTTTTTAGCACACAGCAGAATTTCTTTGTTCAATGTGATACCTTTTAAGACAAAACAATAATCTTATTTTAAAGCACTTCCTAATTGTGTCCCTACTAACTGGCTAACATTTCTTCCTACAAGTATTAAAGTATGTAGTGTTACGCGCTGAGTTTCACGAGGTAGCAATATTTTTCAATAACCTGCGATTGCTGTTGATGTTTGAAGTCATCTGACCGCCAGGATGTTTCAAGTTTAAGATCGACAAAACTTGATTGCAGTTAAACACTCAGAAGAAAGACGTGCCGAAATGATGTCACTAGTTGCTATCGTCGCTATAGTTGATATCAGCTATTGTGTTCAAGTTGCAGTGCTACACGTCTGTGTTCTGCCAGTCTCTTCGCGACTAAAGATGTCATAATCGCACTTCCGTTTGATCTGAGCATTTTAACAACAATTGAGTTTCGCAGAATCTTATCTAGAGACATCCTGCCAGTCAGATCACCTCAAACCAAAAATTTCGCAAATGATAGAAAAATACCGATAATTTCAAATAAAATCTACTAAAATTATGTCCAAGTTCATATTTAATGATGGACTGACAACTTATAACAGCAGTCATCTGCCCAGTAAATATTCCTGGTGATAATTTTGTTTTTGCGAGTTTTTACTACTCAGTCTATTTATAAACTTATAAAATACTCGTTATAATGCCTTATGAGTTACGGTAAAAGCAATAACCTCGGTAGGTTAATTTGTGTCACATTCACGCTTTGGCTAGTCCGCAGCATTGACATAGATTGTGTTTATGATTTTCTAAAAAACCACCTCTGCTTCGCAGCCAAGAGCTTGTCTTGCAGGTGTTTTAAATACATGTAAAAACACACGGAACTTTTAAAAGACAATTTGATGAGATTTTACAAAAACACAGGCAGTCAGAACTGGACACTTGGTAAAAAACCGGACAGATTTAAAACCGAACAGATTTAAAACAGGACAGATTTGTAAAGTAAAAAAGCTGGTAAAATTCAAACCTCGTCGTCCACTTCACTGTGCGGAAACTTAGGAAATGCAAATATAAATAGAAAAATTATTGAACAACATTTAAAAAACTAATTTGGTTGAAAATTCAAGTCATGGACTTACTTGTGTCATTTATTGCCAATATACTGCTGGTGAACTTACTTGTGTCATTTATCGCCAATATACTGCTGGTGCCAGCGCTTGAGAAATCTGCAAGCTCACCTTCTGCAAATATAAATACTGACTGGGAATTGCCTAGAGATAAATTAATTTATCTGAAATTTAGATTACTTTCAAAGATAAACTCACACAAAATTTCAGGTGATTTCATCAAAAAGTATCGACACTTTTCTACCATTTGCGATTGTTTTCGATGTTTGAGGTGGTCCGATTGCCAAGATGTTTCAAGATTAAAATCGATAAAAGCGAAAGTGTGATTATGAGGTCTATAGTTGCAGAGACTGAAAGAATAGAGAGGCATAACGATGCAACTTGAACACAAGAGTCGATATCAACTATCTCAACGATGATGAGCGGTGATGTCATTTCACACGTATTTTGTTTCTGAGCATTTTAAGAGCAGTGAAGTTTTGCTGATTTTAATCTTGAAACATCTTCGCAGTCAGATCCCCTCAAACATCAAAAACAATCACAAAGGATAAAAAATACTGATACTTTCTGATATAATTTACTAAAATTTTGTGTAATTTCATTTTTGTACCATGATCATGCAATTCCGTCTGTCAACAAAATGCTATGCAGCTTTCATGCATAACCAGACTATATAACATGGTTTTCCTATAACAATATTATATGTATTGTAGAATAATTTGATATATGAACCAAGTCTGACAACTAATGGAATTTACGGGTTAGGCCGTTTATTAACCAATAATTCCATACACACTACTACAGGCATCACTGCCATCATAAGCATCACTCACCATCCTGGACCTGTTGCAAAGCTTCTAGGACTTTGGCAGCTTCTCTAGCCATCTCCTCTTCATCAAATGGCATAAAATCCACAAAGATTTCATGGCAGGGAGTGGACATGGTCTGAACTAAAATACAGATGAACTTTAATACTAAGCAGAGCAGCATTGTTTAAGAACATCTCAATTATTGTGACTATTATTTTATTATTAATTAATATTCTGCCTCTAAAACTGAACCAAACTAATGCTAGCCTTTCTAGCAACTCTTGCCAATCAAACAGTACATTTTACTGGAGACTGGTAATGCTTGGGTAACGTATGAAAATCGCATGACTGTAAAAGGGTGGCTGCAAACACGAGCAAAGTGCATCATTTTTTGCAGCCAACGGGTAGGCGAAAGATACATCGTTCAACAAAGCGTAACTGATCGTGGCACTGATGTTCTACATCAGTAAAATCAAGCCAATGTATTTTTTGAGGTGGGCTGAAATAGGTAATCCTAATGACCATAACATCGATTTTATTTTATTCATTTTAGAACAGAAAACTGAAATTGCGCAGCTTTATTCCTTGAGCATAAGTATGACAGTGCAAATAACAGTGAAATACTATTTTGATCACAGATTAATAGTGATATATACATGAATATTAACGGTGACATATATTGATAATAAATAAGCTCAATATACTTCAATAACGGTAATGGAAAATCCACAGAAATGTGACCAAAATGTGTATACCGCATTAGTAGAATTTTTTGAAACCATACTGGTTCTGGCACGCAGGCTGAGGACAGAAGTTCAAGGCTAATTTCAACAAATAGCATAGATCCGCATTCAAAATTTTCCTATGCAGAATGCTATGCGTATTTCAAATGGCATAACCGCTCATACCGCCTCAAAATTCGATGCATCTTGCGTAGCTTAATTGGTAAGATATTTACCTGGTGAACGGAAAGTTCCAAGATCAATTCCAGCACGAAGCGGATATTTCATTCCAACAATTTAATAGCTATAGCTGGACACACTGAAATACGGACAGACACAAACTTGGAGAATTATATGTATAGTTGTGCCTTCCATATACTTACCACTCCTTTGCCTGTACGCTTCGACAGTAGGTGTGCAGGCTGCAGATTCACTACTAATTCCAGTAGAAGGGGAGGATACAGAAACTCTTTTGGCGGCGTGAGTGCTCCTAGATATGCCTCCACCGATTGAAGTTCCTGGTGAATTTAATTTCTCACCTATTTGAGGATATAAAATAATTACAAATTACTACATCATAATATAGATTTAGAACAGTTTCTGCTCACTGTAAATAGCAAAGCCATCAGAGTTCCAGAGAAAATATGCAAAATAAATCTTCGATGTGAACTAAATATGTATCAAAAGGCCATACAGACTGATTTACTATTTAAATGGGAATGTCTTGAACTGCTGCAACTTTTCTTTAGCGTATTTAAATAAGACAGGCTTTAAATTTATTCAGCAGTCATACAATGAGATCTGTTGGCTAATAGCAGCCATTGATATGAAGGGATACAATGAGACTGATATGCCAAAGCGGCAAAGAAAATATGAAGCCATTGAAAAGAAAGGCTTTGCAATTATATTAAAACAGCTTGACAAGGAAGCATTAAGTCTAAACTGCCTTTCATCTCACAGCAGATAAATAGTTCCTGTAGTTTTCATTGCCGTTTGATAAGAAAACTACCTTAAAACTTTCTATTGAAATATTTACAAATTTATATTTTAGCTACCGTAAAGTCTTCATTTGAATGCAGTGGGGCTGTACTTTTCAACCCTTTCCTCAGAGTGGCGCTTTATTAAAGGTGGCAATCAAATAAAGGATGGCAATTTATTTTTCAATTACCATGTCAGAATATTGAGAAGATAAATTTAACCATTGCACAGGCAAATCGGCTGTTGCCTATATTTTTCACCTTCCTTCCCGAAGGTTGTTTTAGAACCTCCTTCAGGAAAGGAGGTCCTAGAACCCTGTAGAATCTCATTCAGGGTTCTACATTACCCCTTTTAAATGTAAGAAATTTGCTAAATTAAATATACTTTAAACTTGTCATAGAATAACACATAAATAAAACGCCACATAAATATGTACATATAAGCTGATACATATTTCTACCAATTGATATCAATTGCTTGCAGTTAACCTACGATGATCATATAGCTTGTGCTGCAATTTGCTGGAGCTTTCAAGTTTTTTATTCATAGTAAATTTGAGGGCATATTTTCATTTTATAACTTTATTTAACAAGGCTGCATAAAAGCTCATTGCACTCATTGATATGTTTGCTAGGGTTTGCAGCCAAAACTGGCTTTTCATGTGCAATAGACAAAGAGTTGCGAGCATTGATGCATGGTAAGCGAAGTTTAGTTTACCGCAATGATGTTAGCAAATAATATGTTATAAACCTACAAATTTCTAAGTTATGTAATAATAATAATCTATCAAATGATACAAAAATATATATTCAAGAGCAAGTGACATAAAAAACCATAATTATACAACAGAAACAAAAAATAACATTTTAAAACCAAAATTAACATGTTTAAAACAAAAATATTGACATTGTTTGTTTGACCAGTGGCGTTCCGATTGTAGTTTGTTTGGAGTCATTTCACATTCTTCTGGTTGTTTATTACCTTCCCATATATTCTGACCTCCACTGATTTTTTGCACAGCTAAGCTAGTCGATATTAGCATCCAAAAATTTTGTTGCAGAGCAAAACCTTTACGTGATGCCCATTCGAATACATGTGAACATTTAAATAAATAAAGAGAGACCGCATGTAATCAAAATAGCCTCAGAATTTTAAAATAAAAATACGTAGTAGCAGTTTCCATCGTGAATGCCAGAACGTGTTCCAAGGATCAAGACACGTTAAAAAAGGAACTACTATTAGCCTGATACACTTACTAATTATTGCTATGGTAATGCATTCAAAGTTTTAAGGGAAACCGTAAAAACTTAGAGTTGGAAAACGAACTTGGATACAAACAAAAACAACGAACGAATTAATTGTTATTGATGTAATTGAGTGATTATTTGTACCCTTTTGTGTTCTGTTTTTCTACTGATCACATTCTGTTATGGGTCCGTATTTTGTAAAGATCAAGGATGACAAATGGTGGCGGTCAATTACAAGTGGCACTCAAATAGAAGTGGCTTCCCCCCCTTCTTCCATAGTAGCGAGCAAATAGATGTGACGTTCCAATTAAGGCGACATTCAAATACAGGTTTTACAGTATGTAGTTATGCCTCTAAAATTTTACTAAAAAGAATCAATTTCTGACATAACAAAATTTTAGAGGTTATACAAATGAAAAACTAATTTTGTTAATAGACATAGTTTAAACCTAAGTCAAGTAGTGTAAATTATGTGAGGGATTTAGTGTTCGCTAAGCTACGAAGGCCTTAACCAGTCTAAACGCACCCTTGTACTGTTTATCGTAATGCGTAGCAGTCATCTATCGAACTTAAGAATCCATGGTTTTGCTGTCACTTACTTACTTTTCACAAAATTTCCCATGTGGAATACTGAACTGAGAGAAATTGGTCATAATGTCTCTTTCAAACGTCGTGAAAATGTTTCCGACAAATAGTATTTCGGGGTCTCCGTTATTTCGACATAGGTAGTGAACACACCGACAGCCAAATCTGAACTCGGGCAAAATTGTTGTTGAATTCATATGTTGAAATAAGATTCGTATGGCGAGGTAGAAAAATCAACATGTTGCATAAATTTGGTAAGGTAAAAAAATTGTATAACAAGGTAATCCTATCCTGAGGGTGCACTGTAGAGTTATTTATTTTAATGAGACCTACACCGTGACTGGTTGGCACTCACTAACAATATTGCTCTATGCTGTGGCAAGTCCTGTGTAAAGTATCAAGTGATATTCCCAGAAAAAAACTGTTCATTTTAACATATAACTTGTCAGACCTGCATACAGATAGGGACCTTCAAATTGAGTTTGGCAGCTGGCATGAAACTACGAATGTACAGACATGGTAGTATCTACTAGGCGATAGCTAATTTAATCCTATATTACTTAGGAGTTACAAATTACAGGAGTCTGGATACGACAGGATGTGCGAAAGTGACAGGATAGACCAGCCGCAAATGCGAAATCAATAAAAGCATAAAACTTACAGACAGAAAGGATGGCGGCTATTTGTCAGACAAAAGCAGCAAATGTATATGAGTGTGCAGGTCTTACTGAAACTACCTACAAAGGATTTTAATAAAGAGAAACAAAGGTGATGGGTGTTGAGAATTGTCCTACAGATAATACCTATACTAAGTTGTCTTACATCTATAACATAAGTTTTATAATAAATGATATTTCAAGCTTTTATACCTAGTTAAGTTTATAAAAATGTAAACCATAGTCGGTATGTCGAGGATAGTTTAATATGACCTCAAAGTCAGTAGTAAACTAGTCTTCAACAAAAACACACGCTGGAATTCTGATGATCGGCCAGGTAGCAAAGCCTCTCACAATTGCAAAACAGTTGAGAAAATTAAACAACCGACACCACATGTCTGGTGCATGTGTTTTAGTTGGATCTGAACCTCAGGACTACCATACAGCCAAACCTCAACTTCAGTTCTCCGAACATATAGTTTATTTAATATATATATGACTTAAAATTTGAGCAAGTATTTGTGTCGAGATAAAAAGCATTTCATTTAAACGACATCCAAAATTTTCAAAAACATTTTCACAGTAAAAAATTTTCTGAGTCACTTATTATTTTTTATCAAGCTACACATGTGAATAGCTTTCCTTTAGATTAAAATTATTAGTACATGATTGGTCTGGGTGGCCACTAGGCAATAAAAAGAATGTACTTTAATGAACAGCAGTACGCTAAACAATATCCCAGGTAGTTATACCTCCCTGAAAAAACATGGCTTTTTCTAGCTTGTTTATGACCTACAGTATGAAAATGACAAAATTACAAACAAGATACAAGATATATATCGTTGTATATTCATATCGTTATATATATATATATAATAGATAAGTAGTCAGGCCTACTGCTAACAGCACTCTACGCTCTAAAAAGTGCGGAGTGTTATAACTAACTAGAGTGTGGAATAGGTTAATTTTACTTATCTTTCTTCCAGATTGATATTTTATTCTGGGGTCACCCAAAACCAGTGACCCCAGAATAAAACATTAATCTGGAAGAAAGATAAGTAAAATTAACCTATTCCACACTCTAGTTATATATATATATATATATATATATATACATATATATTATCTTCTATATATAGTTATATAGACATATAAATATATATATTTATATATATACAGTTGAAGACCTCAACGGAAGAGCGATCAATGTCACATTTTCTCAAAATAATAGGTTTATTTTCCATTAGATAGTTTTGGCCACGAAGTTTAGTCTCTGTGACAAACTTAGCAAAAATGATCCAGGTCTAGGGATATCCCTACTTAAAATAAACTACCTCTTTGCAAAACTGATCAATGTCCTAGTTTTTAAACTTTAAAATGGCTATATCTCGTGTTTGAGCATTGTGATATTGATCGTTTTTCCGTTGAGGTCTTCAGATGTATATATATATATAAATAAATATATCGTTGTATATATATAGTTATATACAACTAGGCGATTTTCACGATAGAAATTGTTTGTGGCAGCTACATTGTTTCCAGCTTTGCACCTGTCAGGCCGGAATTCACCACGCGATGAGTGCCAAGCGTGAAACAGCGTTGTAGTTGCCACAAGAAGTTTTAGTCCTAATAACCGGCTGGTTTTAATATACTCAACTTGTAGGGTTCAAGGTTCTCTTTGTAATTTGATTTGAAACAACCCAAACATATAAATATCTATATGAATAGTGCGCTATAATGTACCGTTATAAGTTGATAATACAAGCTATATTATTTCAAATGCACTGTTTCAATATAAAATCTTAAAGTTCTAGTGAAGGCATTATGCAAGAGCAAGCGTGCAATGCCTATGGATAGATTTACAAGCATTTATGTAATGGAATATGATATTGATCCAAAACAGAGTTGAAAGACAGATGTACTACCTCATCCTAATTTTAATACTCGTGCTATAGTAAAGGTTCAAGCCCAGCCACATACGTACTATGGTAATGTTTGTCCAGAGGGATAGCAATTATCACATATTTTGAAACGAGGAACAACAACTGTGCGAGAGTCCGGAGACACAATAGTGAAGGTTCAAGCCCAGCCACATACTATGGCAAACCACAGCGGTAGCTCACTTGGTTATCATTAATCATGAAGATATCATGCTGGTGAGTCATCCAAGCATTCATCTATTTCTTTGATGTATTCTCTCAAGTCAAGCTTAAAGAATATTCAAGCCTAGTTCATTGTCTAATACTGATACACTATATGCTCATACTAGGTAACTAGGATGACGTGATCTCCTCAGTTTGAATATCTGTGTGAATGATTCAGCAAGCAAGTTGAAGGGAGAGCTATCTAATGGCTAACACATGACTGTTTCAGGACACCTGCATACAGTACAGTACATCATTTAAATCCTTAGATGATCATCCGGATGGAGCAAACATGCCGATGCGTTATACGCAACAGAAAATATTTAACTAATATGCTTCTGCTAACTAAATATTGGCCAATAAAAAAGGGACTAAAGCTCTAATGCTCTACAACCATTTTTACGTTTGATAGACAAGATTCTCACATGGCTGGTTTCGGGTCTGCGATAAAGTCTTAAAAACATAAAACATGCCCTGCCTTAGCATAATAAGCAAAAGTGTTGCCAACAAACGCGAAACAACACTCTATGCTGATACTAATGGAACCATGTGTTGCATATGTCGGCAGTATTATTAATGCTGACACCAATCATAGGCTGGTTCATTTTAGTAGCTATCCAGCTAAATAACTAACAAACAAAAATTAATATGCAGAAAAACAATTCTACGCAGGATGTGACGCTTACGCAATGAAAATAGTAAGGTTGACTAACATGCATTTTAACGCCTGGTTAACATCACCTGGTTAACATCGGTAGCTGTTCAACTATAAAAGAGCTATAAAACAAATAGGCATGTTTGATTAAGCTAAACATTGCAGTCTCTAGCATACATCGTCCACACGAATGGCAACCAGTGTAAGCCGAGTCTTACTTCAGACAAACACAGTCGTAAGGTCAATTGACAATTTTTAATAAGCGTTGGCATCGATTGTATCTTGTTTGTGTGAACAATTAATCTGCCATTATAAGTCTGTTCGTAACGAATCAGTCTTTGCCTAATGTCATCAAGTCATTGGTCAGCTGGTCCAAACAACATCAAGCAATTAACTATATGCAGCATTAAATGACCTTAGTTATATGTGAACTCGTGGCCAAGTACGGCATATCTTGTTATAAGAAATATCCCAGTTATAAGAAAAATGATCCTTAAATTGGTCTGAGATATGGTGATTTCACTTAACAGGATGGAGTTATCAGATTGTTTCTCTGAACATGGCCAAACAGGACGTTGAGAAAAAATAGCGAAATTAGTAGAGAAACTAGTAGAAATGGTTGTAATCAGAAGTGATCATAAAATAATACTAATATCATGGAATATGTGAAACGTAGTAGAAAGCGAACTTTCTCTGCTAGTGGTCGTTCGAATGTTAGAAATGGCTCAGAGCAGACTAGCTACTCTACTGGAACTTTAAGGGAACAGATGTTTAGCCAGTGACAACACAATGCTTTAGTAGATAACAGGGTTGGAAAAAACACGGTTTTTTTTATGAAAAAAACGAAAAAAAAACAGGTTTTTTGGTTTAAACCAGTTTTTATGGTTTAAACCGGTTTTTGCAATTGTAGGTCTAATTAACATCACTTACTATAGCTGCATGATTGAGTATTGAACATACATATGTGGAATCATCTGTTAAAGATGGTACTGTGGGAGTTGTTATGGGAAAAAAGAGAAAAAACATGGAAATTTCAGAATGAGTATAAATCAAACGTGATCATGTAATACAGAGCAGAAATCTTATCACATGAGGTGAATATTTTACATACAGCTCTATGTATAAGTAGGAACTTTAATCCCAGTGATTAGTCGTGTGATAGTGTAGAGCAGAGCATAATGCATTGTGAGTGTTTGGAGCAGTGGCAGATGACTCAACTTCTATCACCTGAATATTAGCATCACTGTCTAAATTTGTGTTTTCAGCTTGACATTTTGCTATGGGAGCTTTAAGCCTATCTGCGTGACCTCGCGTTACGACAGCACACCTATTACGTTTTGCCTTAAAACCTTTGCCTTTCAAAACAAAACAAACTTGATAAACTGAATTCTAACAATCCAACTACTTTGGCTTGTGCCCAATAAATGAAATATTAGTTTGCAAACTTAAAGTTTTTGCCCAAAAGGATTTTATTGTTTTAATTTCTAATTATAAGTAGGCCTAATCATTTCTCACTGGCCAGACTTGAGAAAGTATTCATTCATTATTAGAGACGATGATTGGATTAGTATATTTTACATGTTTTTTATATTTCATCGGTAAAGAGATTATCATATCACTTGATAAAACATTTCGAAAATTAAATTTACTAATTCATTGTTGTGCTAGGATTTCATGTAGGTTCAACTTGAGCTCTGCCATCAATTTACTACTGTGTCCTAAATAAACTTCCACAGCTGATAATTACATATAATTGCATTTCTACCGCACATGAACCACTAAAAGCTTAAAATATTATGTTTTTCACAAAAAATAATGAAAAAACCAAAAAAACATAAAAACCGGTTTTTTCGGGCTGGTTTAAACCACTCGGTTTAAACCACTCAGTTTAAACCAAGCCAACCCTGGTAGATAAGCATGCAAATTTAGCTTGCTGATATTTTTCTATTGACACTTTTTGGCTATAGAATGACTTATGAAGAAAATGCTCAAGGTAATCTCTAATCATTACTGCTCAATTTTTATCAGACACAAGAATTATAACTATGGTAGGCTTGTCATTTCTGATTACATTTTAAAATACTTCAAGTGTGTTTATTGTGCGCAAATTTAGTTAATGATATAGGCTACTAGAAATGAAAAACATTGAAAGAAAAACGCTATCACATCGAGGTTGTACTGATACCACTTCAGATAGGTATCAGTGATTACATGACAGCGCCTGCATCAATAGGAAGCATCAGCCTGTGAAGGCATACCTTAGCCAACCTAGTACAGATGTATGGCTAATTACTCACCGTTTTCTGACAAGTTGGAATTTGAACACGTAATCCAGAGAAACTGAATGCAATATGGATAGTTTTGCAATAAAAGTTTTTATGATGATGATCATGAACTGCAAACTGCAGTCGAGTATCAGAGGACAGCGACTGATGGAGAAATGGCAGCATTAGGAACAGGATAAACAGCCACTCTTATATTGTTAGTCCAGTCAGCACGACGGAGCATTAAAATAGAATAACCCTATTGATACTAAGTGGAATCAATACTCTTGTACTCTATCTGCTGAAGGCTTAGCGAATGTCTCTAACCATGCTTGTAATAACACAGCTCAGACATCAATAACTCTCGCATCAGCATGATTAGTTGTCCGCCGGCCTGGCTAGTCAATACTGACAATAGCGCCCGCAGAGTTTTCACAACAGTTTGCTCATTATTGAAGATTTTTTAGTACGTGAAATATTTCATGAGCTGTTAACTGGTTGATAAATGTAGAGCTAGGAACCACCGGCAGGCTCAGAACAAAAGATGTGACATCGAACTAATTTTATGCCAATAATTGATAAAAAACTGACAGCTTCACTCAAAGAATAAACGGCAAGCCTGACCTCGATTATCTATCACAATCTGTTCCAAAAAAACATTTGAAAATCGATTTGTTCAAACTGCTAAACGATCTTTGCTATTACAAATAATGAAAATAATATTAATTGGTTGCAAAACTAGAAAATGCCTTTTTAAGCATTTTCACCGATTTTCTTCTAACATAAACTGTTTATTGTGAAGCTGGTAAACTACATTGAATATTTAATTTATACTCTTATTGATAGAGTAGGTTAATCTAGGTAATATAATGCCCTATTTGTAGTTGCTTTGTATTGGAGCCATTCTACCTCAAACTTTGTTTAAAGTAAAAATGTATTGAAATACGTTTTACTACTTGCGCTAGCTTTACTTGGCATGATTATGATGTCAATACACTACAAAAAACAGTCATTGGCATCTCAAAAACAAACCCTAAGGTGGTTACATTCCAAGGATGAATACTAACTAATCATAATGAGAGAGCATCAACCTGTAAACAATCCATCTCTCTGGCTTTACCAGGCTATTTCAGTCATGTTTGAATTCCAACTGTTTTATGTTTGCTCGGCATCTGAAGGAAAGCATCTGACACTTTCTGTTTGAACTCTGGTTCACTTAAGATATGAAATATTAAAAAACTGGGACTGCACAATGAGTCTGTGGATCGAAATCAAAATTTTGAATGAAAATAGTTGTACCCTTTATGCAAATGATATGCAAGTAGTCATATTTTAGTGAATTTAAAATGATAGTTTACAAAGCTGGGAAGTTAACACAGCTTCAAGTGAATGGCACTGCCAAAACGTGAACAGCATGACAGCTCAAATATGTTTCCTAAACTGTCAGTCACTTAAAAAAGGCGTCGAGGTGCCTATTGAAATGAACAACCATTCCATATTTACACATAGCAGCATAGCCTGACAACTGCATGTTTAATCTCTTAGTCATAACCCAAATAAGAAATGTATCTGTATTCTTTCTGCATATATACGAATTTTGCAAACTTTCAACCTGTAACTTAGTAGTTGAAGAAAAAGACCTTAATAGTAGCAGGGATACCTAGAGCATCTAACTCAGCAAGCATGTGCTTGCTATCAGGGTCAGCTACTACTACGGTATGGGGTATTGTGTTAACGTATTGGGTCCGACCATAAATAACTAGCCAGTATTAATCAAGAAAAAACGGGCATGGCTGAAGAAAGTTAGTAAGCTTTTAGGCCTAAAAGAATTGATGGAACAATGTTAAATGAGGAATGTATTCTCTAAAATAGCAAAACCCTTTTCTAAGGCTACTGCAATGATTTTAGAATAACATGGTGTGACTTATGGTGTTACACTGTTGGCTGAAATGTACTAGTTATTCACTGAGCAAACTTTCTATCGCTTCTATTAAATGAAATAAGTCATTGAAAGTTAGCAATTACTAGCATTGAATGACTTAGTAATTTGAAGCTAGTCCAAACTATTCACGTGGAGAGATATGCACATGGGCTGATCTTGATTGACAGAGGAATTCGGAGAATCTCATTAAATATTCTATATATTATTTATAACTACTGTTATCCCCTCAACATAACCATTAATAAAGTCGCTAGTAAACGTTCAACTACAACCAACAAACTTTTGGAAGGGAAGTTATCAAGAATTATGCTAAGGAAGAATCATATAAGTTGTTTTTGTGGCATACTATCACAATCAGTTTTATATTGTTGATTGAAGAGCTGGCTTGGCTTATTGGCTTATGGCTACCAATTACACAATAGTGTTCATTGCGATGAAAGACATGTTCTTTTTTGGTGAAATTAGACAAACTTTAGAGTTTTGGGGCAATAATGAAAACCTATGAATATGTGCATCACTGCTAGCTAGGCTCAAAATTAACAGGAAATCATAAAATTCTGTAAACCAGCTTTTTTTAAACTTGTTGATTTTCTTGAATACAGTTGATCTTGCTAAAAATCAGCTGATACTCAATGTCATATGCCTATACAGATTATCAGCTCACCTCTGACAAATGAAGTGTAATATTTGTGTAGAAAATTAGCATAAAAATTTTTAAAACTCTTAAATATCACAAAATCATGCAAATGATGGGAAAAAGAAAAAAAACTTGGATCGAACTTATTTTTATAGACTTGTATTAGAATTGTTCAAAATGTTTTTGAAAACCTTTTGAACATGAACATGTGTTTATTTAAAACCTATGACTTAGTTGGGCATGGAAATGGTGATAGGAGATAAGTAAACAACTATGCCTAGCCATACACTAACGATGCAGCGATTAACATGGACCTTATCTAGCCACACTACTTCCCTCAAAACATAACTTCCACAATTTCACATAGCTACTTATCACAAATAATTACAGCTTTAGCATTATGCAATAAGCATTAAATTATTGTATTCAGAGAAGCCAAAATGTAAGCCCCAATTATCTTAGCTATGAAAAGACTCGTCACTCTCATGCATCTGTCAAGTGTTAAGTGGATAGAGAATGTTCAGTATTGAGTGATAGCGCCCCTAACTCTTTTAACAATTCAGGCTTCTGCCAACTTGGATAGAAGCTTAGTCAATGACTTATGCATATGTCCACTACAAATAGTCCCTAAATTGAAACGTAACAACAAAAAGTATCAAATGCTCAATTGAGTAGATGCGAAAAATGCAAGAGCCTGTAATGGCAACATAAACTATGCCATGTAGCCATAAAAATCAATAACTTTAATCCAACAGGAAACAAACAGCTCAAGTAATTTCCTTTGAATGCAAATTTTGGCAGAGCGGTAGACACTGGTCGCCTTACGATCTAGACTAACTGCCATCGATAGGCAACGAGATTGCAACAAATGTTAGCTGCAGCTGGAAATTTTCGAGGTTGCTACAGTTGCTTGAGTAATTGGACAAATGCCAGGCTCCTATCGATCCTAAGACTTGAGACTGAAGCACACTGGAGACGAAACCGAGTATCCAAGAAACGCTCAGACTAGCAAATGCATTGCAAATGACACTTGGCGAAGAACATTGATAGCATCAGACAAGAGCAAACTCATTTGATCTTGTCATAGAAATCAATTTATTCTGATGCTAGTAATATAAATTGTATTCATGTTCAAGGGTCTTATCCAGAAAATAATCATTATTCAGAATGGAACCGTATTATGCTAAAATGACCCAGTTTCTATTACAAAACAAACTAATCTATTTTGGTGCCCTGCAACTCATTTTTAAATTTATCAATCATCAATCTGTTAGCTAATCATCACAAATCAACAGGCGTAAATATTAAGCACGAGTATCAGCTGAAGCCCAACAGAAAGGACAAGTGTAATAGTACAAGTTGGCTTATTAGAACATGCATCAAAGCTCTAACAACTTCTATATACCAAGTTCTTGAACTTGAAAAAGGGATCTAAAATATCACCTGTTTCTACGCACTGTTTGAATCATATACGGAGTTGATAGGAATACTAACCATGATATGATAACTGTCAGATAATGTTTGATGAGATTTACGATAGGTGAATAAATTTGCAATCAATCTACCTGTAATTTCAGATGATCGACGGGTAATCCACAGAAATAAATATCCACAAGGCGTCTCACAAGGCTGCTAGCTGCAATCTGGCACTGTTGTGTATTGTAAAGTAATGTGTATTATACTCCAGACAGCTGCATTACATTATGATGATAAACTTATTACTCTACCTACAACTCCTCTATAATAGGCCTTGAGGTCAAAAGGTCAGGCAAATGGAGTATTGCCATAAATCGCAGCTGAATCTGTAAAAACGAGTTTTAATAAATCTTACTATAATACTAGTATGCTGAACATGGAATAACATTGTTGTTACATCGCAACAGAAATGTAAACAAATTTACTGAACCTTTTGTGCAAATATTTTGATTTCACTCAAACTTCAAACAAACTGATTCATAAATAATTGAAAGCAATAGCAGCCAAGAAATACACTGGATTCCCTTAAGCTAGGCCACAATATCACAATAGGCAGATTCTCAATAGTTTGTTCACAAATATCTACTGAGGCCAAATCGAGTAAGAATACAGGCGCAGCGCAATGTTGGGGAGTTACACTACATCGGAATGCTATGGTTCTCAATAAAGTGATTTTTGCAAGCAGCAACAAGAACTTACAGCTACAGCTGGATGTTGTATAATAAATAGCTTAAGCGTTTGGGTAGAGATAACAATACTGACATCTGCACTCGGCAATAATAATTAAACAAATTAGTTGGAGCACTGAAGCAATTTTTTAAACAGATGCTCTTCAACGGAAAGAAGAGGCTCTAGCCAGGCTAATTGTTATTATAAGGGAATGCATCAAATGATCAAACCCTTTGGGAGGCTCACACAGTTTTGTTATCTAAATGTAAACTGTTTACCCTAGTTGAATTCAGAAGACAAGGCACATATGCTCGTCTATCAACTATACTGCAACCATGAAATAATATACTTATTGTCCATCTGGCTATTAGAGACCAGTTTGGTAAATACAATGAAATGCAGGGTTAACAATTTATGGCAGGTATTACAAAAATAAACTGAGCTAAATGCCTAAAATATTTGTACCGATATAATTCGAAACTATATTTTGAAACAACCTCAAAAGTTTAAACGCTTGCAACACAACCAGTGTATTGGGTTGGAAATCTTTGAGGGATTTACCTTATCTTAAATATCTATTTCTCTATTGAAAGGTAAAACAGTCAAATCTGATAAATAATGCATAAAACCCGTGCAAAGTTACTTTTTCAAGCTTTGTTATGATAGAACTTCAGATCAATGTATTTTTAGACATCTAACGACTGATCAAATGTCAACATGTTCAAAATCACTACAGGTTTTTGTTTCACAGGACCAACTCTATATAAGGACGCTTTGAATAAATATTATTGATGATATTATGGAAAAGTTGGCAACCAAGTCCATATCAAACACGGAATTATAAATTGTAAGCTTTTCATCGTTACTTCGAAAACACGCAAATGAAAGTGTAGTCTCCATCATACATCGGCTTGAAGGTGGAATGGTTACAGAGATACGCCCCCAACTCTGATAGCTTGAGGGCACATAGAATGATGTTAGTAACATGTTATTTATAGGAAAATGTCGCAGGTTTCAAGCGCCTGAAAATCAAACAACATTCATAATGCAGAAGAAGCAAATACATGTCATTTTAGCACCCATGGACCTTTTTCAGTTAAACCAGAAACACAATTTAATCAAATACCCGTTCAGTAAAGTTTCAACGAAACTTGGTAACTAAATGGCATGCATGAAACTTAAAGATTCAATTCTCACCTATCAAACGAGAAAGACTCGTAACACAACTGAAGGTTTTATGGTAACAGAAACGCAAAGACTTAATATTGTTGTAATCAACATAATTGATCTCCAGTTACAGTAGAGGTGTATTTATCAGATCAGGTGACTGAATATCACAACAAAAGTTCTACTAAGTAAACCTTGACCCAACGCGATAAAGTAAACAAAATCTACTCTGAAGAAAGTCTTAACACAGTCAACTATTGTTCATATGAGAGGCAGTTCTATCGTTGGATAAACCAGACTTTGGTGTGATATTTCGCGAGACCTGGTTTGGCCAATCTGATCATTGCAAGCCTTTGCATACCATATGTAATTTATTGAAACTAAGATTGTATGCCCAGTAGGCTACCACGGTTCAAGTTAGTAAGTGATTAGGTGAGCACATCTAAATCAATAAAGTTGCTGGCTGCTACTTTTTTTGTATCACAGTTTGGAACAAACATTTCTCTCTTGTTTGCTATTGACAATGTATTCAACTATCGACTAAAAAATTCCCATAAGGTCTTACTAGACATAATCTATGTTAAGCGTAGAGCTAATATCTTTCATCGACAAAGTTCTCTTAAACCTTGGATGACTTTTATAGTTTCCTTGCATGCAAAATAGGATTCCTGGATGGATTTGCAGACTAGTCTTTCCAAACTAGAAACAAACAGACCTTGAATTATACAGTTGACCTTTGCCATGAGAGATTAATTCATTCCGGAATTGGCTTCCTAAGCTAAAAGTGCCGTATAGAGGGATGTAAAAACCCATAGTATTTATCTAATGCAAATACCCCTGAAAAAAAAATCATTTTATATACCGTATGTACATATTAGAAATTAGTTACAAAATAGTATACTATCCTTAGTAACTATATTTACCTACAGTAGTGATTATGATCCACAATAAAATTTTTATCTATATAAAATTACTTCTTTCTTTAATGTTGCTATCAATCTTAGGATCCATGGCTAAAGAATTAAAGTTATATGTGTTGTTATATACAGTCAAACTCGGATAACTCGCCCTCGGTTAGCTCGAACACACGGTCAACTCGAACGGATTTTTAGGTCGGTTCCCACACAATGATAAATTGCTTTAGCTAACTCGAACTTAACATCATTGACTCTAACAGAGTTTTGCCAAACGGCTACCAAGACGGCTGTTATTAATGTTAGTTAATGTTAATGTCATAAAGGTTAGGCGGTCTTTAGCCGTTTTATCTCCGAGCATCGGCTTCTCCTCATGGCTAATGTAGGTCTTCTCTGGCATTTTCTTCCAAAAAAGATCCGTTTCGTCGACATTGAAGATCTGCTTAGCCGAATAACTTGGGAGAATCGCTTGGCAGCCTCTTTGTCCGCAGATGCTGCCTCTCCAGACACGGACACATTGTGGAGATTAGCCCTCTTATTGAAACGGGAAAGCCACCCGTGGCTAGCAGAAAACGTTTCTTCAGAAGCACTTTCCCCAGCCTTAGCCTTGACATCCTCAAAGATAGATTTGCCTTCTCCTGAGTGAGCAGAAGGCTCAGAGGAAAACGCCGCCGCTGCTGATCCTCAAGCCAAATTGTGAGAAGTTTCTCCATCACTTCGATGATTTCCCCTTTTTTTGCCAATGATCGTCGATTGCATCGGCACTGTACCTTTCACGCGTTCCATTATACGATCTTTCTGTTTATAAATGGTACCGACGGTCCATCGATTCAAGTTGTATGCCCGTGCAACACTCACCATTTCCTCACCCGCATCATGTTCGTAAGTACCGTTGTTCGTAACTCGAATGTTCGTAAGTAGGGGAGCGTCTGTATGCAGCGTACTAATTTATATATCTTCAGCGTATATGCATCATCAGTTTATAGCTAAAAGTGTTCTCCTAAAGAGGTGGCTCAAATGCATTATCGGCACATAGATTGTCTATGGGGTTCTATAAGATAATAATGTGGCGTGGAACATTACCCTTTAATAATAATTGAGTTGGGCTTCAACGATGAATGTGTTTATCATAAATTTTAACTGCAGGTTAGGTTATTAGCAAAAGTAAGAAGCATTTCTGTACCAGCTTGTAAATTGCATCTTGTAAATTGCATTTTGTAAATTGATCACTAAGGTGAAATGCGTTTTTCAATCATATCCTTGTTACGCTTTTTGAGCTACATTTATATAAGTTAAAATTTTATAGAAAGCACGAATATGTTAGAAAGCTACAGCATGAGTGGTTTGAAGCAGCAATTTGTTTAGTATTCAATGAAATCAAACAAATGCTTCCTAAACCCTTAAGGGAAGAATTAAATATATTAATTTAGCTTGAACTATCTGTTAATGACAGAATTATTTTAATTAACCAATGAAGTTCCATTTGCAATGATATTTTCGTTGAGTATTAGTTATTTTCTTTGTTGCAAAAGGGCTATCGTAATACTAGGCTTATCTTGATCAGTAACTTTTTAAAGCAGAAAGGCCCTTTTTTCAATACCAGAACTGTCCAAAGGTTCAAGTGCATGTGATGAAAAAGAGCTCCGAATAAACACGAACGTGGACTGATGTCATTGCACATTTACATCTCACACTTAAGTGCCTGCATCAATACCAAGAATCCAGCTGTACAGCCAATGTTTAAATCAACCGAAAATACGCTGCTAGTACACACTGACATTGCAACTGAGGGAACATATTATTGTGTTGCTTTGGCTACTTAGCAACGAGATATCTTCTGTGTTTGCATAAGTGCTCGGTACACAATGAACTCCAGTGGGGGACTGCATAGTATATCAATGATATGCTGTGCAATTAACACTACCAGTTGACAAAATGCTCTAAGTGGTTGCAGAGTCTGACACTTAAAATTGGTCATGGCACGTGTCTACTCTGTGGAGTGTTTATAAAATGGCACAGCCATTGACAAAGTGATGGGCCTCAACAGCTGACTTATCGACGACAACATAAATGAATGACAGATAAAAGAAGTGTTGAAAAATATTAAGTGTGACACTAACTTAAGATATCCACTTGTCACCAGCACAAGTGATTAATCAACATAAACTTAATTAGTTTTGTTTGCTGATCAAACACCATAGCAGAAGATAATTTCAAGCGCTTGCCAATCCATTGCCAATTCATTGCGTATAAAGAGAACTTGCTAACTTTTAGTTACTTGCTAATGGTGAGAACGTAAATTTCCAGTTAATCGAATGCTACTGAAACAAAGGCCCGATTGACACGCTGTACACGACACAAATTTTATCAGCAAAAAATCCAATGCATTCGTTTATGAGCAAAAATAGAGCCATGAATATGAATTGTAGCAGCGCAGATAAACAGAGATTGGACTGTTTGGTACAATTTGAGAGATTAATCTTGGTGAAAAGATATTACCCTAGGACACTTATGTATTCGCGGCATCTAACTTTCGCGTTTTCGCGGTGTCATCCTCTCGCGAAAGTTTCATGTGCGAAACTAAACTATCATAATAAAGGAGCGAAAAAGCGAAACTAAATAGCTTTGTTCATTGATACTGTAGAATGGATTTTATAACGACATTTATTTTAACGTTTTTAACGACCACTATAGCATCGTTAAAATATAAACCAACAAAATAATTTGACTATCAAAATTTATTACGTTATTATTTTGCAATTAATTATGATTATTTTCCCATTAAGAATGATTTATAATGATAGGAATTTGATGTCAATGCACACGAATTAGTAGAATATCGTTTGCTGGGGACATCAATCAATGCAGTGAGCACCGTGTGTTGAAAGAAAATAAGACACATGCACTGACACTCGGAGTACTACACAAGCAGCATGGCTCTGGAAAGGTTTGGATTCACCACTGACACCTCTTCAATAACTTGTAATTTTTTTAGATTTGTTTTGTTTTAAGTGATGTGACTGACGAGACGTTTTAAAATTAAAATAGGCAAAACATGACCGCAGTTAAAATGCTCAGAAAAAGACATCTTTTTCTTTTGAGCGTTTTAACAAAGATAAATTTTGTGGATTTTATTCTAAGTTCATTCGGAGGCTTTTACATTTTCGATGGGACATGGCCAAGCGGGTGTTTGATAAAACTTAATCTTCTGCAAACATTTATAAAAGTCGTTAACAAAAATATTTTGCCTCTGATGATGATAATAATGATGCCTAAGAACTACTAGAAGTTGATGTTTGTCTCTATGGCTTGGAATGAAGTGATATTCCACAGCGATAAAAACCGCGTCCATGGCCGTTGGGCAAATAACTTTTCGAATTAATGATGTTGAGGTCGAGTTATCTGAAGGAATTTATCATTGCGTTGGAACTGACCAAACAAATCCGTTTGAGTTTACCTTGTGTTTGAGATGAAATGTTACATTTTATCTGAGGGCGAGTTATCCGAGTTGGACTGCACTTACCGTAAAAAATTCCCAAAAAGTTGGGGCGGCTCAGCCGGCCAGCTAGCTGCCCCAGTGAAAACGGGCCTGTTGATAGTCCAAGAAACAAATGGCAGCAAGCGATCAAATTGCATTATCGACCTTGCCCACACCATTCTACCTGCGGTTCACAATTACAAACTAGTCGCAAATTGAATTTTTTTTTATCGGTGAACCGAACCTGAGGAATCTAATTATGTTTGTTCCACTGCATTTATTTTCACATCACTATATTTTCGCACTCATCAGAGCTGCGAAATTAAGTTGCTCCGAAATTTTAGTCTGCGAGCTACTCACGAAACTAAATACTAGCGAAATATAAGTGTCCTAGGGTACCTAAGAAAGAAATTCGACCCTAGAAGATCAGCTCGGCTGATCCAAAGAACCGCCAGCAATAAGTATGGCAGAAAATTTGTGGCCGTGGGAGAAGATTTATTGATATGTGAAAAGCTCTGATAAACAATAAAACAAAGATAATTAACATACACAAATTCTAATGTATACAATATATGCTAGTAACCTTTACATTGTTCGACCATCACTGCTATTAATAGTTACCACTTTCACATTTACCAATGCGCAGAATGAGATGTCATAATTGAAATTAAAAAGGTTGATATCATGAAATATCATGGAATAAATAGTAAAGACCACAACTTTGCATTTTGCTACGATCAATCCATTAGCAGATTGATCGGACTGTGTCCATGGACGGACTGACAGATTACACTTGCCAAGACCTAAAATATGATGCTTGTATTATTAGTTGTTCTTCCCAGATGATGACGATAAAAAAGGAGCAGAGTTGTGTAGATATTGCCCATCTATACCACCAGTAAATACAATATGTTGTACTACTGATAAAATGGCAAAACAGTTAAGCTATTTCACCTCGTAGAGATATTATAGTGGCTGGCCATTATGGTACAATTAGTCAGAAAGCTGTTATAATGAGCTTATTAGCTGTGAAAAACATTCATTTAAGTGACAGAGACAACAGAACTCGTCCAATACTGCGTCCAATACTGCGCCAAGGCAATGTTAAGATGTCGTGCTAGCATTATACAAAATTAACCCTTTGAACCCTAATTGTCAGTTTTCCGGCATTGTGTAAGGTATGTCAGAATCCCTAAAGGCCGGAATGCCGGCATTCACATGGCTCTGTTTACAAAAGCTGTTTCCAAGTAATAACATAAACCAATCAAATTCATTTTTGCACAGGAACAGAAATTTCCCTTCCATTTGCAACAGTTTTCAAATATCTTTATCTACTTCCTTCGTTATAATAACAAATTTTGTCAGAACAATATCGTGAAAAAGTTGGTACGACTCATTCATTAGTAGGTCATAAATGATTGTGATGCAAATAAAGAATTTTATGATACTAACTGTAATTTTCCAGTATATTTTGAGTCATGAAATGATGATGAACATGTGCTCGATGGATATAATACTAATGTGAAAGCTTTTACGAGTTTTAAAAATACTACGAGCTTTTATAGTTTTAGCCTGAATTATGATGAAGTACTGTTTATTTTTCTGTTTGATGACATTTGCTGTGGGTTGACGTTGACTGACTTTTTACTAGTATTTTACCAAATACCATTGTACTATGAACATATTTATATATATGTAGAAAATTTTTTAAAAACTTCAGATCGTTGGACAAATTGCCTAGAGTTACTGAAACGCATTGACTGAACAGCCAGGGTTCGGAGGGTTAAAAGGAATACATGTAGTTACAACTAGTATCTTTGTGGAATAGAACTGACAGCAGAATAGTGCAGTTGTCAAGCTTTGGTTGGCGTTAAAATGTTACTGAACTGATTCAACATAGTGCTTCCGATATTGTTGGTAAAGTGGAACACAACTCTTGTGAAATGGGTGGCCCTCAAAAGAGTGCCTCCGGGTGATGATGCAGGATAGCGTGAGAAATAATTTATAACGGAAAGCATGGGAGAAGCAACTGTCGTATTGATGGTGCACAACAAAAAATAAACTCCAGACATAAAGAATGTTTATAATATTCAATTTTCGGTTTAAATGTTCAGGTCTAAGGTATCCGACGTTTGCCTTTCTTTGTTTTAGAAAATTTTATTCTACAATTTCGGGGAAAACTTTATTATATTTCTCATGCTTACAACGCGCGCCAATACGATTGCTAGAATTAGAACTTGCCATAGTCAGAGGAAAACGAACTAATCTCATCAATAAAAGATATTTAAGGAGGCAGATACCTAGTGCCCAGCTGAACATTTTTGTCCCGAGTATTGATATCCTATTTTCAACTACTCGCCTCGTGTACCAGTTGATTAAAGTTGTCTTACTTACAAGGGCGACAACTGCGAACTTTGAGTAATACAATTGATAGAGGCTCTCCGAAACTGTATCGGCTCTCCCTTCAACCTAGACTGGTGTGCATGCAGCACGAAAAACTGCCGACAGAATCATAAGCTAAAATTACAAGTTCAATTAAGTGTTGTTTAATGTTGTATTTATATTGTCAAAAGCATTTTAGTTATATCTTGATATTGTGGACCAATCTATGTAACCGCCCTAACCCTACCACCTCTGAATATTTATGAACAACACAAAGTATTTAATTCTCGACATCACATTACGGTCTAGTCAGATAAGACACAAATAGTGTTGTTAAAATCCATGACCATGGCACGTTCCTTTCATAAAGTTGAAATAGCGAAAAATCGGTTTGAAGTTTTACGACAAAAACTATAGCTTTTACAGCAAAAAACAAGTAAATGTTATTAGAAATATATCGCAAAAATTAATTCTGTCATAACAGTAAAAATGTAAGCAATGAAAGCATAAATGTGTCCGATAACTTAAATACAGAGGTGAAGAAATAAGGTATCAGTAAGTGGGTCATGAAAGAGGACGCCTATCAGCAATTCATCTGGAAGTTAATCAAAAAATCCACAACCTGGCACAGCCAGTGCTTCAAGTGGAGTCGGTGAAAATCCGGAAAAATTGCTGGTTCTATGTCGAAGTGGGAATTGGAGCACAAAAACTCATTCATCGTTTTAAAAGTATTACGCATAGTTCAAACGTGTGAGGCGACACCATAGTAGCTAAGATCAGTTTGAATTGGGAAAGAAAACAGGCTATTTAACTGGATTTGAAGAATCTCCGATGAAATTGTTAGTTTTTTTTCAAGACAACTTCCAATCATTGAATTGCAAATCATCAGCAACGCCCTATGAATTGTTGTTCAACATTAACTTTGTCATCTATCAAGTGTTTCATCAAACTTAGAGGAATTCTGGGCATGGAAAAGTTTATAGACGTTCGACACAATGGATGATAACTCCTACCGTTGAACAAGCATCAAGAGTGCACATGACTATGGCAGCAGTTACATTTATGGCATGAAGAAGAATACAGGCATTGAATTAAAAGGCGGTGGTGAAATATTCTACTTCCGTCACCACTGTGTCTTTGTGATCATGCCATATAAATGGGCTAATCCTCTTGGGTGATTTAACAAACAAGACCAAATGCAATCGCTAGCCTTGGTAACTACGTCTGTACAAGCTACCAATACAGGGTGACCAATACATCTGTAGAACCTACCAACACAGGGAACATGTACACCTGCGCTGATCAACTTCTTGAAGTTCATATTACGCTATACATATCATATATATATATATATATATGTCAGCTTCAACATAGGTCAACCTTATCCAATAATAGCCCAACCTCAATTATATTCCATAAACACTGGCATTCTTCCAGTTAGCTTCCTCTCTCATAAAAAGCTGTTTAAAACCGTGACTCATTTTATTTTTTTCTAGCTATATTAAAACTGATATTCAAACTATCTTTCTAATTTTGTTCATCAAGTTTACTTTGTATAGGGTGTACTCGCGATTATAGAGACAACGAACATTGTTGCATAAATTTTTCCTACAAAGAGTATGATAAACGCTTCATTTAGAATTGAAACAATAAAAATATTATCATTTAAGTTTTCATACTATTTTGCATAAAAGTTCAACTTTGGTCTGTGTGTTAGAAAATATGATTGTGGTAAACCCTAAGCAGCGATTTTATGAGTCCGGCCTACCGCATATAGCTAGTATACTGGTGTAATCAAAGCTAAACCACCAACACTTCCAGTAACATATCGTATCAGTCATTCCTGTCTCTTGACTCAACATATTACAACTTGTAGATTTCTTCACATCTGACTCACCAGCTTCCAGAGAAGGAGTTAGGCAAGGTAGGTCAACAGCTGTGCGTAGCGAATCTTGAGCAGAAATATGAGTCTGTGTTCTATTTGGAGTTGGCGCCGCGGCTGCTTCTACACCAAAGGATGCATCGACTTCACTCAAGGCTAACAAACTGTTGGAGTTATCAAACCTTGAATCTAAAACAGGATGCTGATAATCGGAGAGTCGTCTTTTTCGATATGTGTATAACTTCTGTGCATACAACTGACTTCCTACAACAGCAGTGGTCTATTAATATACGGAATATAGCTACAGTAAAATCAAACCAGAGTATCGCATCTACGGTTCACAACTTGTAATAACTTGAGCTTCAATGGAGAAAATCTAACTTCTCAGTCATCGAAAGAGTTGCCTTCCATTAAAAAATTGATGGTAGCACGCAAATTCAAACATGAGCAGCACAACAGTAACTTACATTACGATAGGCTAAAAAATGAGCGTAGAACTTCTGCCTAGTGAAGTGCATCTCAATTGTAGAGCCATCAGTCTGCACTTGATGTGAATCCACTCGCGCATTTAAATGATTTTCACGAGTAAGAAAATTGAGTTTCTGTGCAGTTTGAAAGAATCAAGAAGATACATGTAATACTCCATACACGAGTATTACACGTATAATCAACATGAAGGTTTACAATTTAAGCTTTAGTTTGCAGCAAAAACCTGAGTATTTCATCTAGAATTTTTAAACTCAACTGTTTTATTCAAGAACAGAATAGCACAAAGAAAGAGTTTTGTTGAGATAATTGGTTTTTCTAAAACTGCGTGAACACTAACCTACCGGACTGAAGTAGATCCTATAATGTAAATTCAAGATAACATAAAGAATTTCTGTGAAGTTTTCGCTTCGTCCTACGTTTAAAGATCCATATATGGTAAAGTGTCAAGTGATAAAATTTGATTTGAATGGTAACCTATCTGGTTGTACATGCAAAAGAAAAAATGACATGCGCATAGCATTATTGCTACTTTAAACGAGGTCTGATCCAAAAGTTCCCGGAATGGAGTTGTATACTCGTGCATATTCGCACGATGGAAAAACCCATTGCAGCGTTGGCTGCGAAACACCTCTGGAGTGTTGTCACAAAATTTCAGGTTGCTATGACAACGCGTTCTCATGTGAGCCGACGATATGTCAAGGTCTGTCTGGTGCTTCCGTCGTTTTTTAACAAATTTATCGTCTTGTTTAATCAATCGGAACAGCGTACTTGCATTAAGTTTTGTGCGTAATTAGGGAAAACAAGTACTCAGACAGTTGAAATGTTAACTATTGCTTTTGGAGATACCGGTCTAAAGAAAACACACATTTTTGAGGGGTACAAACGTTTCTGTGAAGGTAGAGACATCACTAAAGATGACGCGAGGTCTGGCAGACCAGCGTCGGCAAGAACCTGCTCGTAAATTGACAGTGTGAGGTCACTAGTCATGCCAGATCGACGTTTAACCATTAGAGATATCTGGAGAGACTGGACTTAGTTTTGGAACTGTTCAAAAAGTTTTAACTGACTATTTAAACATTTTAAACGATTTTTTAACAACTTAAACGAGTCGCAGCAAAGTTCGTGCCAAGCTTGCTAACTCATGACCAAAACGAGCTCAGGATGCACGCTTGCAACGATTTTAAGGAAGCTTTCAGGAATGATCAAAACTTTATTTTAAAGGTCGTATTATCCTTGTTTTCCCTAATTTCACACAAAATTTAATGCAAATGCGCTGTTCTGGTTTATTAGACATGACGATAAAAAAAAATTTTAAAGCGACGGAAGCACCTGACAGACCTTGACATATCGTCGGCTCACATGAAAACACATTGTCATAGCACCTTGAAATTTTGTGACAACACTCCAGAGGTGTTTCCCAGCCAACGCTGCAATGGGTTTTTCCATTGTGCAAATATGCACGAGTATACAACTCCATTCCGAGAACTTCTGGATCAGACCTCGTATACAACTTATTTGACATTCTAGTTAGTTGTGATAGATCGTCAGATGTGTCGAAAAAACAGAGAATATGGTAGCTGCAAAACCCTTCACAAATACTTGAAGACAATCGGTTGGTGCAGGCGTTACAGCGCCGGTCTACCAATCTGAATGTCACGAGTTAGAGTATCGTCAAAAGTTATATTTTATTCTAACCATGACCCCTGGGGACAGATAGACAGTGAACAGGTAGTACCCCTGTTTTTATAGTAAACATATCTTTTGTTTTACTTCATAGTAGAGATATAAAATATTTGTTGTTAGTTTTACTTTCCAGCATAGACTTTGCTGTTTCGAAAAAATAACCAAATCATTGTAAATGAACGCTGAGGATTCGCACCTCTCATCAACTTAGTTTGAAATTACTGTAACCATGATCTATAAAACCAGTGAATTTGATCATAAAAAGGAGAAAAGTTGTCGATGGAAACCCATGATGGTACAGCCCTAAAATTAAAAAATTTAAGTCTTGTTTTTCCTTTTTGTATGGACAAAGTGGTGAGTTTGGGAAGATCTTGGAACGGATTAGGCAATTTAAATATATTTTACTGTTTTTATAAGGAAAAATCCCTAGAACATGAACGTTCCTAGAACAGATTATTTACGTTGTGGGAGAGCCTACTGTACTGCAATTATTTAAGTGAAACCAAGCTTGCTATGCATGAGAAAATGAATCTGTGCATTTGATTTGCTATGATTGATTGTCACGATCAAACAATAGCCCGTGAATTGCAGAAATTCAAACATTTAGTACATTTTAGTCAACAAAAAATAAACGTTACTCAAGTCTGCCCGTTTATCAGCTAGCATACAAAACAGCTTCAATTGTAAACAGCAATTTTTCTAATTTTACATAAGAAGCTGCCTTCTCTGACACAGCTTAGAAAATTGGTAACACAAGGCTGCAACTTATATCTGCTATTCACAAAAACATTATCAACTTATATCTGACTATAATTAACAGAACTACAAAAACGTTGTAGTTCTGTTAATTAAATTTAAATCAAATTACATAAACTTTCCCACAATTGTGAATCCTTTTATGAGTTTGAATGACCGAAATCGGACTCCACAATTATCAATAGAGACAGAAATTAATTAGATTTGAGTAGAACAGCTACCATAATTATGTAACAATCATTAATGCTTTAGAATTTTATCAGTCACAATATAGGTTCCTTGTCTATCAGCTTGGTCTCTGGCGAAGAGAGCAACTGCATCAACATCTGAAACTCTCAGCCAGCTAAGAATGCTTGTACCAATGTGCGTATCAGTGTAATGAGAATATAGCTTAAGTATAAAAAAACGCTAATGATTGTTTAACAAAACAAGATTTTTATATTGTTGTTCAAAAATTGTGTAGAAACTAATTACCTGAACTCCTGTTAAAAGACAGACTAGTAGAACCATCTAGAGATGACCGTGCTATCTGCTGTCTATCCAATTCAACTGTATTAGCGTGGGCTGGTGTACATTGGCTGGTCTCCGATCTTGAGTCTGTATAAAACGAAAGATAGCCTTCTCAACCATATAAATAGTTAAACAAATATCAATTAGAGTACAACAAAGGCTTTCATCTGCTGAGGCACAAAAAACAGATAATCAATTAACATCTATAACCTATATAAATCTCAATATTTGTATGTCATCGAACGTTGTTTGTCTGTCCGGTTATAGCGATAAAGCTTTAGCAGTGACAAATAACCTTTGTACTGGATTTGACCTCGAGACATTCATATCGCAAGACTACTAACAAGCGGGCATAACTAAAAGAATTAGCCATGATGTACTTATCACATCCGTTGCTCTTACTATATTCTGTATATCCTTTCCGTGATTGCACAGGCCAAATGCACACTTTTTATTATTAGTTAATACAGTGCGGCCTCGCGTTACGATGTCTCTATTAGAAAATTTGTTATCACCTCACAATATGGAACACGGTGTTTTTTAGTCCTCACCATAAAAAGTCCAATTTTTCTTCGGCTTTGTTCCGCCATACGATATCAGCAAAACAACTTTTCAAAATTCTAATTTGGCAGTTGGTATACTGATCACGACGAAATAAAGAAAATGCCGATATGCTATTCGCCGAAATCCATCCCAAACGACTGAAAGAGATACGGTGAAAGCTTGCTTTTTATCTCACTTCTGCGTTATTCGCCATGAGTTATAGTGAAAGCAAAACCGAAAACAGATAGGTGATAAAATTTTAGGCTATGTCAAAATTGAAATTTAGTTTAGTAAAAACAACAAAACTTAGCTCGAAAAAGGGTATGTGTTTAGTAAACTAAATTTAGTTTTAAAAGTTAAATTTTAAGGTTGATGTGCAACAAAATTCACATTACAGTTATTCGGTATCAAAAGATTCACCATGTCTTACTCCTTTGTGTTGTACGTGTAAAATATGTGGAAATGTGATTACAAGCTATTTAAAGCTCAAAAACTAACAGTTAATAGCAGCCATCACGCACCCGCCGTGGATGGGAATAAGTTTATTTCCATGACGTAGTCAATCCATTTGGTTATTGTTTTGTCACGTGATGTTCTCACTGAATTGAAAGGCCAATAAAAGGCTCAATATAAAACCTCTCGAAGCATTAGTTTATGACAAACACTTCAGGTTTTACCAAAGAGCTCATATCAAAAATACATGCTCGCCACTTTACAGTTTTGTTTTGGCTTGGAGTAATCATCTAGTCGTAATCTGATCATGCGACCCATACTTCTTGCCAAGCAACACCAATAATTTCTGCAACATTTTTCGATTATCACAGGTGACCAACAGGTTCGTCATATTTGTCAGAGAATGATATGTACTCCTTCGAACAAAGGTTAAAAAATTAAACGAATTTTCACAGTAGGTTATAAGATATCAGTGCTGACATAACTGCATTACAATGATGATGAAATAGACGCAAAAGGACAATAGACATGGTTCTATTGAATGCGTGAAGTATATTTGTGACTATAATTCGACGAATGAGGTTGCATGAAAGTGTAAACGGAAGCCATCTCGTTCATCTACGTCCCATTTGAGCTGTTTTGGAAAGAAATTCTGATCTGCGGCGGTTTCGTGATGGCGGCGATAAACTGTTCATTTTTGAGCTTGTAATCCCATTTCCACATATTTTGCACCTACAACACAGCAGAGTAAGACATGGTGAATATTTTGAGACCAAATAACTGTAATATGAATTTTGTTGCAAGTCAACCTTTAATGTTTATGTTATACATCTGTCTCAAAGGTAAAAACTCTCCACGGTATGCACTCCTTCGTAGTACATTGTAATGTTACATTTTCTTGCAGATCAAAACCACTGAATGCACTAAAGTTACTGTAGTCACTAAGGTTAACAATGCTTATTTTGTAGATTTTAATACATGGGTCGCGGTCACAGAAACCATGATTAAGTCGCAAATCACGAAGTTGAGTTATCCGACTTTAAAGTTGCACTAACTGAATTTATAATATCGGTAACGATTTTTGTAACACGTGCATCTGGACCAATCAAAGAGTGATCTTTCTGAATCTGAAGTCAGTTTAGCCAATAGAAGTCTTTAACACTCGGAAAAACCCTCTTAAAACCGTTGCTATGCTAAACAGGAAGTACTGAAAAATGGCATCCGATAAATATAATCGTTTCTTTTTTGCCGATTTTAAAGATAACTTTGACCTTTTGGACACTTATATGAGTACTTTGGTATTCCAACTGATGTCAAAAGCAGTGAAAGTAAAGGGAATTACGATGCTATTTTCCTAACAATTCTTCAAGATTATTACAATATTTAATTGTAAGAATAATTATCCGATTTTATAAGAATATAATCAGATTCAATTATAAGAATAAATATTCGAATTTACAAGATCAAAGCATATAGTGACCGATGGTGCGCAATATGTTTCTGTTGTTATTTTTCTAATTTATATTTTGTTGATTTGGCTATGCCCAATATCGCGATACTGCCAAGCCGTTTTTAAAATCTGCAGAACTGAGTAATACATTTTCTAATAAATATATACAGTTATTTCTATGACAACCAGCTAAAATCTGTTTAGATTTTTAAATTCAGCATAAATTTTTGATATAAATACAGAAATCTAGATAAATATCACAACTTCTTGATATTGGTTGCTATGACGTTTTGAAATGTAAACAAAATTGTGCATTGGTTTTCGTTTCTCAAACATTAACACCAGTTTTCTCGGAACTATGTTTTCGCACTAATGGTAAACGTGCATTCAGTTTTTTGACCATAAAATCAGTTGTAATTAAGCTACAATCAAAATTTTTTTTCAAACTGAGAATTTTCTCCTTCTGCTAGTTTAGATAACCCTAAATCTTATAATTCCAACTTAACCATGGTTTCTGTGATCATGACACATATGTACAGCACATATATATAATTCCTATGGGTTCCTATTAGCACTCTATTCAACATTTACGCCTTAGGATGCCAACACTGAACATAATTAAAATCATATAATTGTATACCAAAAGATTTTTCATTTAAATCATATCAAAACAGACTTTATTCAGCCATTACTTGCTAATTGTTTCCCATTTAAGGCCTACAGTCAAACACCTTTGCAGTTGTTTTCTTTTTTCTCTTAATTTATTTCAACTGCACAAAACACTTCTCTCTTGATATGAAGTTTGAAAGTTAGAACGGTAATTGTTATTATATATATTAAATAAAAAAGCATTTTCTGTACACATACCTTTTAATTACCTGCGCAATGTCAGGCATTCAGCAGTTTATACTATTTTAAAAATTATTTGACAAGAATAACATCGAACCGGAACAGGTGCATACGTGGGACTTTAGTACACACATTTCGAGCTTGCCATATGCTGTAATGTTTATTACACCATAATGCAGGCTGTAATAAAAATTACAAGCTGGCATTATGCTAGAAAATCGAATTTTGCAATTCACAGGTTTGTGCATTATAAATGTTAATTTATGTGTGGTATTTGTAACATAACATCAATATAAATCATTTAGCATATCATTGATAGTAACTTAAAAACAGCTACATTAAGCGTGTTGTCATTTGTTCAGAATGCGTTGCATTGGCAAGCACATTTCATTGGCTCTTCATAGTTGCACTGAGTGTACTTTCAAACATTATCAGAAATATTGAAATATTATCGAAAGCAAATAATTGTCAAAAATCGTATTCAATAACTAAACTTCATTGTTGATTAAACCTCCTCTTAAAAATAATGTGGATCAGCCCACTAAAGTATCAGTAGTATACAGGTAACTCAAGATTAGTGCCAAAAGACACAAATATGGCTTTGGAGGTAAGTTTTAGGTCAACCTCAACATAACTGAGGTTTTTCACAACGGTAACCAAATCTGCAGCACCACTCATTACAATTTAGATTCCAGTGTAATTTGATCACTTGACTATACCTATAGGTTTACGCAACTCCAAAACGACGGAAATGATGTTTGTTTGGAAAACCAAAGAAAGATCAAAATGACTTTTAGGCCTGAAAGCTTTTTTAATATAGACTTTTGGATGCTCCATGTTACGCATCTCTCATTCTTTTACAATTGCTAACCATCAATTTTCGCAGCGATGTATGCATAAATTCAATACTATTATTTATATATTATTTACTATTCAAACCATTATTAATTTGTTATTTACCCCAGAAGATCATCACATAAGTTCATTTGCGCCGATGCTTATGCTACCGTGAATATAATGATTAGAGTGAGTTCGAAAAACTCAAGGAAAACTGGTTTTCCTTAAGAACTCTGTAATGAAGAATCTTTCCATGAAATATGCTATAAATGGAACTTCTGTCACTTACTCCAAATTCTGAATAATCAAATGTCAGGTTCAGAGATGCAATGGACTTCTTACCCTTCTCAACTCTAAAACTATCCCCGATGCTGTCGCATAATTTACTGCCATCTGAGACATCAAAGGTTTCATTGGCATTGCCATGAGCACCCATAGAATGGTCATCTAAAGGTTTATCAAATGGCTCATGAGTGCTGCTACCACTACGAAGATACTCTAGAGAATCGCCAAACTCGCGCTCAGAGGGGCTCTTTAAATCGTCAGTGTCACCTGGATGTAGCTTGGTAGAACGGTAAAGATTAGGAGTCTTGTGATACGAGCGAGGAGAGAGAGTGCTGTATGCACTAAGGTCACTGGCATCAAAGCTCTCGTAGTTGTCATCTTCAAGTATAGCAGAAAATATGGAGTCAGCAACAAGCATCCAAAAAGTGATTGCAACAAAAACGTAGTTGAGAAATAATTTGATGCTCTCACCAATATTTGCGTTTTTTTTACAATCAAGAAAATTAAGAGAAACAATGATTTTTCGTACCCAAAGACATCTAGAGTAGTTACAAGATACACTTTAAGAGCATGCTTAGAATTCAGCAAACATAAAAATTTAACAAACACAAGCCAGAATGATCGAATAGCAAGTGGCTTTCTCAATGCAGGAAAAAAAATTGACACGGCTTTGTGCGATGTTAAAAAAAAGTTTTGTCAATACCTGCATGCCACGCTTCATTGCCAATAATAACTGAAAAAAATGGCTTATGATCACCATCAGGAGAAAATTATACAAAATGTTGAGCTATATCATTGCAATAACCATAAATATAATAAACCATATATCTATGGTTTATTATCTGTCTACTATATCTATGGCAATAACAAACACGCTATGGCATACTGTAATGACCCCTAACGTCCTAAGTAAAAATATACCTATTGTCAATCCCAAAGTGAGGATTAAAATTCATAACTGCTCTCATTTCGAAATAACTACTCAAACGGAGACCTAGTAATTCGATTAAATGTTCATTCAGGAGGTTGACTATGTTATCTCATATCACCATTCCTGCGAATTCCATGAAGTGTAAAAAGGATTCATTTCACTCAGTGCTGCATGTTTCTATTTTGCTACTACTCACCATTAGTAAAATTCTAACAGCTTCCCACCTAATATTCGGATATCCCAAATCAGCTTATGATTGTCCCATTATGATAACTGCTAAGTTGGCTGAACTTATAAATCAAATTACCACACCCCTTGCTGAACAGTCAGTCTCACCTAGTAAATTAAATGAGCCAGTAGTGCTTCATATTTGAAGTTCCATATATGGAAATTACTATATAGTAATAACGTATTCACTTTTGCTGAGCTTAAAATAGAGACTGAATTTCAATAGCTTTGATTACCTAAGACTTATCTAAAATGTTTCATTAAAATTTCAATTAATACTACCGACCTTTGTATGTCTGGCAGAAATGAGAATGTCTTTGTTTATGTATAAATAGATTTTTGTGTGAGGCCCAGTCCTTAGCCTTGTTCAGAAGCAAATCTTTGGTAAAATGGTAAAAGTGAGCATAATGAAATAAAAATGATATTTTTAAGAATTAGCTACTTGAGCCAGTAGAGATGCATCAATTGCATCTCTACTAGCACAGACCGACATGTTCGTCTCAACATCAACAACGCATTCCCAATGCACAGCTAACATAAAAAATGCATTTCGTCAGTGTGTGTAGCCAAGCCTTCAGACGACCTGCATTGCATATCAGTTAAGAGAGGATTGAATTGCACACGCATTCAATAACACCTACAAACGATCAATATAATTGCATGCAGAACTGGCCATGTCACTTTGACAAAATCAATACCAAAGTCAAGTGACTATCTATAAACAAACAGCAAGCAATCACTGGTCAGTAGCAATATGTAAGTCCCCTGGTACAAGAAAGGCTCTGACCACAGACTTACAAAATTAGGATTAGGCCTACCAGTAAAATTCATACTAACTTATTCACCAAAAATGAACAAGCAACTTTTGAGTTTATGGAAAAAATCATAACGCGCCCTGAGGAAAATCTTTGTTTTCAGTTTTTAACAATATATCTTTTCATGAACCAAATAATGTAAGAATAGTCACAACCGAGCATAAAGCTTGTCCATGTGGTCATCAGGATATAGCAAATTACAGTTTCACATGTTAAAATTACGAACACGCCCTACGTCCAGCAGTATATTTTTCATAGGTTATGTATCGTAATAACAAACCTGAGCCAACTACAGTCAGCTTGTGGGGAGAGACAAAAACACCATGATTGTCCGGACATGAAAAATATCGAACTCCTTGAACCGCCCCATCATTCTTGCCACTACCATCAAAGAGTTCCACTCCACACCATATGCTATCGGCAAACTGGGTGAGCCCATAGTAACGAAGTACACCTTCTTTCTGTCCAGATATAATCACCTAATAGCAATAAAGTGAAGGTAAGATCCAAATATGGCTTTGGAGTGCAGTTGTGAGAATGTGAAAAAGAAATTAAAAAACAAGTGATCGACAAATATATTGTTTATCAACTCAGATATGAAGTGTTTGCTACATCTAAGCGTAAGTCAGCCTATGAGGAATTGTGAACAGTGAGTTGGACAAGAAACATTGAATTACCGTCAAATGGTGACGGACTGTTACAAAATTGGCTCTGTATATTAAACAGTAGCCGCATGACCACCAATCTGAATTTTTTTTAATTATCGCTGTGGAGCGCATGCAAGTGTCGCCACACAATTACTATATATAGAAACTTAGTAATAGGTAGTGTGCATGAAGGCTTCAATCTGCATGTTCCCCTATTACTCTAATGCATTACAACGTAAAACTGAATTAAATTAGTTTGAAAGTTGTAACTCCATCTTAATGCGCTTCTTTTCTATGATCAACATGTTATCAACTAGATGTTCATGACCCGTCCACCCATTCACTCTCAGATAGGCAACATTTTACTTCCTACCAGACGGTTTGATGAATAAAATTAATTATTGTTTTTTGGACCGCCATCGAATCAATGTTTCGATGTCATCGAATATTTTGTTATGACATAAAATAGATCTTGGAACCGGTAACAATACCGTATATGGCCACATTGAATTTAAGCTTCAATTACACCTAGCTGACTCAAAATGGACATCACCGAAGCTGGGTGGTGCATCCCCTAGGCTGCATCTCGCATTCAAAGCTTCTGACATTGGAAATGTTGCTTCAGTTGTCATATGCTGGAGCAAATTTCGCTTGTTTCAGACAAACGTCATTTTTATTATAGTGCATGCAACGGGTAGGCTACTACAAGTATTGGGATAGGTGGCCGCTTTTCGCAGCCATTGTGAATATATATGTATTTTTTACTTTGTTTTAAACATACACAATATTTACATTTGTTTTCTTGCAACATAGACCTTGCTATCTAGCAATAGTGAAAAAACTGATTTAAAACGACATAACAGGCTTGTGCAATTACAATCATGAACCGTAAACCAAGTAAGAGCAATGAGAAAAAAACTGTCAATACAAACCAATAATACTACAGTTACCGTGCAACTATACGATTACTGGAAGTAATCATAGTGGAAGTAACCGTATAACTTTACCACACTAACTTCAAAGGTTAGGTTTAGCTATTTCCTATTTGAAGGGCAAAAAGGGGTGAGCTTGGAGAGTTTTTGGAACAGATTAGACAATGTACATGCATTTAACGGTTCGTATAATGGGAAATCCTACAACGTAAATGTTCTTGAAGCAGATTATTTATGTTTTAAAAAGCATATACTGTATATGACATGTTTTAATTAAATTAGAGTAATCAAGTTTGGCATGTGCATGAATGTTTTTATTGAGTAGTTTTCAAAATTTTTACGATCCCAACAAAGTGAACAAATCATACTTCTTCTTTCACAACATCCATTCAAGTATGCTTAGCCTATCTACATGTACAATGAGCAAAACTTAGTGGGAAAAAAACTTGTTGCTAGGTCAGCCGAAAAGAATAAAAATTAGGAATGCTGATATATCTTCTGTTATCACAAATAGACAAAAATTACTGCTTACAACACTTACGTGAATTAATTCTCTAGATACAGTTGTAATGAAAATACTAACTGAACAATATTGTGAAATCAATACTAGGGTTGACATTAATTTGTCCCGTATATATAAAGTAAATCTTAATCAAGTGATAACACTTGGTCACTGGCTTACGTACTATCCGAGTAAATCATTAAACTGCTGAAAAACTGTACTTTGCGTAATGCTTAGTAAAACTGTTCAAAGTTTTGTCAAAGAATTAATCACCTATAGTAGCCATCACAACTGATGAGCCGAAAAAACATCTGTAATACCAAATATAATAAAAATCAATAGCATAAAAGCAGACTAAAATAAAATTAGAGATAGTCTCGTGCCTTCAGTTTGAAACGCAAGTGATTTGTAATGTAGCCTACAGATAAAAACTCTCAATGTATAAATACTCCATTGAGATTGCTTAAAGATTGACTTGCAACAAAATCTACATTACAGTTATTTGGTTTCAAAAGATTCACCATGTCTTACTCTGCTGTGTTGTAGGTGCAAAATATGTGGAAATGTAATTACAAGCATTTAAAAGATAAAAAACGAACAGTTAATCGCAGCCATCATGAAAATGCTGCAGATTGGAATCCCTAAAAAAAATTCTAGAATGGCTCAAATAGGACATACTTGAACACGATGGCTTCTGTTTACACTTTCATGCAATCCATTCGTCGAAGTATTTTCACAAATATACTTCGCGTATTCAATAAAACCATGTCTATTGTCTTTACGCGTTTATTTCATCATCATTGTTATGATGTCACTTTGAGCACTGATATATCAAAACCTACCGCAAAAATTTGTTAAATTTTTTAACCTTACCTCAAATGAGTGCATATCATCCTCTGATGAACACGACGAGCCTGTTGGTCACTGGCGATAGCCGAAAAAAACTGCGGAACTTGTTCGCGTCATTTGGCAGCAAGTAGGCCTATGGGTAACATGATCAAATTACGATTTGATGATTGGACCAAGCTGAAACTAAACTGTAAAGTAGCGAGCATCTATATTTGATAAGAGCATTTCGGTAGAACCCAAAGTGTTTGTCATAAACTAAAGCTACGAGACGTTTTATATTGAGCCTTTTCTTTCACGTGATAACATCGCGTGTCAAAACAATAACCACAATGTTTGAGTACGTCATCGAAATAAAGAGATTCCAAACTACGGTGTTTTCGTGATGGTTGCAATTAACCGTTCGTTTCGAAGCTTATAAGAGCATGTAATCACATTTCCACAAATTTTTCACCTACATCACAGCAGAGCACAGGTGTCCTTTAGCGGGATATTGCCAAAGCTGAAGCCGGGCCGTAGTCTACACACACAAAAAAACAAAGGTCCACGTAGTTATGAGCAAAAACATAAGTATCCACCCAAATATCTTACCAATCCGATGAGCAGCACACACAAAAACTAAACCAGTCGACAGAGCCATCCATCATGTCAAAATATTCCAAGTTTCAAGTCATGTCTTGCACAACTCACCTTATGGTTTCTCAAAACTTGTACTAAAGTCCCTATTAATTAGAGACTGTCCGATTGCTGTTTTAGAAATGGTCGCCGCTAGCCTAACTCAACGTCCTGATTCAACATCTCACTAACTATCAGGGCATTGCTAAAAAAGGGAACCAAAAAGATCGGGAGCTCTCAGCAATGCCCCGGTAGTTACCGAGATGTTGAATTAGGACGTCAGGCTAGGCTAGCGGCGACCATTTCTAAAACAGCAATCGGACAGTCTCAAATTAATAGGAACTTTGGTACAAGTTTTGAGAAACCATAAGGTGAGTTGGGCAAGACATGACTAGAAACTTGGAATATTTTGACATGATGGGTGGCTCTGTCGATTGGTTTAGTTTTTGTGTGTGCTGCTCATCAGACTGGTGAGATATTTGGGTGGATACTCATGTTTTTGCTCATAACTACGTGGACCTTTGTTGTTTTTTGTGTGTGTAGACTACGGTCCGGCCTCGGCAATATTCCGCTAAAGGACACCTGTGCAGCAGAGTAAGACCTGGTGAACCTGTTGATAACAAATAATTGTAATGTGAATTTGTTGCATGTTTGAATTTTGTGAATGTTGCAAGGAAACATTTAATAAAAATGACTTTGTGAGAATAATATATATGAAGAATTTCCTGGTTAGCGGTATAAAAACAAATTTAAAATAACTATATATTGAATTATCATACCTTAGTCCCTAGAGTGAGTTTAGGTGAGACGGGGGAGGTAGATTGTTGAAGCTGGGACCTACAAGGTGACAGTTTAGGGATCTTTCTTGGGTGGGAAGACATGGCCAGCATAAACAATCTATAAATTAAATGTTGCAATAATTAAAAATTTTATTAAAACATGCAGATATGGCAGATTTAGCATTTTCTTAGTTGATGCACCTGCGTAAGTCAAAAACTCTATTGGTTACACTAATCGATTCAATTTATCATCAATAATCACTAACAACGACGTTTTTCGTCACAGCTAAGGTAAATAATCAGGTTCAGCTGACGCAGTAGATAAAAAATCGGAACCACTTACTTAAATATTCACGTAAGTGGCTGGTTAAACCAGTAACTGTATACCACCTTAGTAATCAAACTTTTGCGTTTTTCGGGTCTATACACATCGATAAAACAAATTTAGTACGATAAACTAATATAATGAATGAAAATACTAACAGTAATTATATACACCGAGCTATAGAAAGACCATGTTAAAAGAAAACTGTCCGCGGAGGCTGTACTCAGTTCCCAAAAGACAATTGAAATAGCAACTTTAGCCGCTGTATAACGCCACTCCGTTTATTGCATTTCTATCCAAATTCATCCAATCAGACAATCGAAACCAGTCGTCGCAGACGGTTTGTGGTACTTGCGCTACATACAATATATAGCTCCATTGAACTAAAAGCCCCTGGAATGGCAGAGGTCATTTGCGAGTACGGAAATCCGGCCGACGCCATGTTCAGTTACCGATAGAGTTAATTTCAATGTGAAAAGGAAATCTAATTTCAAATTTAACAGCTATGGAAGATCACGAATACACCGCTAAGTCAAAGGAACATACTACTGAGATTACTACTAGAAATTTATGTTAGAGGGAGAAGGGTGTAGGTGCACAGTGCTATTGCTATTCCATGAACTGCAAAAACCGCAAGAATGGACTTTCAAAGGAAAGGGCATGACATTTCACAAGTGAGTCACTTCTACTACTAGTTCTATTTCTATTGCTAAAGTCTACGACTACTACTAGTTCTGCTACTACTAGTTAGTACTGCCACTAGTTAGTTCTATTACACTAGTCACTGGGTGAGTGAGAGTCGATCAGTGTCACTACTGAGTGTACGAGTTTGACTGTATTTTGTCAGTAATTAGATAAATTTTTAAGCTAGTGAGTGAAATTTTCTTCCTTCAGAACGAATGTTCTTTATTAATGAAATTTGGAACTTTTTTTATATTAATAATTTGGAACTACAAACCATTAGGTTATTTCTAAATATTTATATTTGAAAAAAATGTTTGTCGTGCCTATAATATTATTTATTGTTGTACCTGGATATAGCTAGCAGTAAGGAGATAAAAGTAAAAATACTATTATTATTACTACTGTTGCTAACCAACTACTACAGTTTCAATTGAATTTTTAGATTTCCAAACAAAGCAACTCAGAACTCTTGTTATTTACAATGGTATCGCAACCGCAGAAGAGTGAATAAGCCTGATCCTTGGGCACTTATCTGCAACGAACATTTCAATGATCCATGTTTTGAAAACAGGTTAAAACGTTCGACTGAAGTCATTTAAAGGTAATATTTTACAAGCACATATTGTCAAGCACAGTGCTGCAAGGTTGTTTAACTTAAAGGTTGACTTGCAACAAAATTCACATTACAGTTATTTGGTATCAAAAGATTCGCCATGTCTTACTCTGTTGTGTTGTAGGTGACAAATATGTGGGAATGTGATTAAAAGCTCGAAAAAGCTCAAAAACGAACAGAAAATCGCAGCCACACGAGACCGCCCTGGTTTGGATTCGTTTTCCAAAACGGCTAAAATGTGACGTATGTGTGCGAAAACGGCTAAAATGTGTGCGAGATAGTTTATGTTTACACTTTCATGCATCCTTATTCGTCGAAATATTTTCACAAATATACTTCACGCTTGCAATAAAAACCATGTCTATTGTTATTACGCGTTTATTTTATCGGCATCGTAATGCTGCAACTTTGAGCAGTGATATCTCAAAACGTAGCATAAAAATATGTTTAATTTTTTAAACTTGGCTTGAACGATTGCATATCATCTTCTGATAAAAATTATGAGCCTTTTGGTCTGCTATGATGGTCGAAAAATGCTGTAGAAACTGTTCGCGCCATATGGCGGGAATTGTAAGTCACATGATCAGATAATGTTAGTTTCAGTTCAAGTTTGATTTATCGCAAATAGCAAACGCGCTTTCTCGTATTAAACTTGTTAATTTCAATTCGTCATAATGTCTAACGCGCCACATCGTGTTTGTGCAGCTGCCAAGCTGAAAAGCACTTTTTTTCTTGGCCAAGAGCAGAGAAAAGACCAAACCTTCACCGGGCGTGGAGCAACTGGGTGAAGCTGGATGTGACAAACTTTATTTATTCGCCTGCTTACTCTTACCTTTATTTTCGCCATTTCAAAGACGACATGTTTTCTAACCTGTTTGCATACTCCACATGTTACCAAAGCACGTGAGTAATTTATTTTATGAACTACTTGTATTAAAAGTAGTAACTCGGGTTATTTTCCAGTATTCTCCTAATACTACTGTATTAATCTATATTTAATATAACAATATTAATGTCATTTAATTGTAATATGATATTAGTATTTTATCTTTTTAATTACGTGTATTATTCTTATTATAATAACAAAACTAATTCATACTGCATATCTATCTGTAAAACGTAATATAATAATCTATAATTGATAAAATAATGTTATAAGTTTCACAATTAATTTCGCCAAATTTCTTAACCCCACTCACTTATAGATATGTTATATAAAATAGTTATTGTCATTTTCTGGTATCATCGTTAATAGCATATTAATATTATTAGATGATTATTATTAGTATTAGATGAAAAGTTTGTGCCAACCACTGAAGACTGGGAAGAGTTTGAGCGCTATGTTGGCCAGCGTCAAACGCTCTCCAATTACATGTAAGATAGAGCTGAACTTAGCCAAACTTGACAAAATATAAAGAATATCCATAGAGTTATTACTCACATTTTTATGTTTACAATATCATGGATTCTGATAAGGTTTTGTAAAATCTGTGCCATGATTGCATGGCTATATATTTATTCTTTTTCTGATCAAGCAAATATGATATAATAACAGGAAATGATGTTGTACAAATCTTATTGCAAGTCAACTATTGTGTTGTGATTTCAGACCCGAATCCTCCTTAAAAGAGAAAAAAATAATAGTAAGTGTGACAGCACTCCAGCGACTATTTCACTGTCACGTCTGTGCCCTTCCCTGCTCATTCACGATGGTGCCAGAAGGCGGATGGGTAGAGTTCAAGGTTACATGTGCCTCCTGTCACCAATCGTACACTTGGGAAACAACTGCCAGGGTGAACAGAGCTCACGCCATCAACCCCCTGCTGGCAGCTGCATCACTCTTTTCTGGCGGATGCCTTACGCAGAACCTCCGTTTTCTGTCGCTCCTGAACATCGCGATACCAAGCCACAGCGTTTGCCTCTACCAACAAAGAGCATACTTACATGGTGTGAATGTTAATATTTACCCATAAACTTGGAAAATGTGAGTAAAAGCTTGGCACACTAATTGAATAACGACATTTGCAAACAATTTTTTTCTTGAAATGAAAATATGTCATCCTTCAAGCGAAATATATTATAATTTAAAATTCTGATTCTTCATCATAATATAGCACAAAAAGGGAAAGAGGATTCTACATTCTTAGACTAATGATAATGATACAAATTAATCTTGTATAATGAAGTTTTACAATATTTTACAGTGTATTGCTGAGCAGAACACCCTGCATAACGAGAGATTGATGGTAGCAATCGATTGGGAGCTTGATTTGGCAGGTGATGGTAGATGCGATAGTCGCATACGGGGCCTACACTATGATGGATCAGAGCTGCGGTTTAATAGTCAGCAGCCATCTTGTCAAGGTAAAACTTTGACAGTTTTTACTTCACAGCCTGACAAAAACCCAAATTTTTTAGTAGTTATCAATACATAAACATGAAGTTGCTGATCTAGCTAAATAATTCATTCAAATAATGTGAAAGTGATTGTTGGCCGTAACTTTCTTTACTTTGCAGTCAACGGAGACCACCAGTTCTAATGCCATGGAGCTGGAAGGCTTCAAGCGATGCCAGTCCGATCTAATTTCCCACGGCCTGAGAGTGAGGTCCATTACAACGGACGTTGTTACAAAGGTTGTGTGCATACCGCAAGCTTGTGTTTTGGCTTATGCCGCAAATTCGTCGCGGTGAGCGGCGGCCTCTACCTGCCTGCTTGGTGTCTATGATTCGGGCTCTTTTCCCACCAACGGATGATGAAGAAGAGTTTGCAGACTATGTGTTCAAGGGCTTCTGCTATGCTAGTCTGCAAACTCTTCTTCATCATCCGTTGGTGGGAAAAGAGCCCGAATCTTAGACACCAAGCAAGCAGGTAGAGGCCGTCGCTCACTGAGACAAATTTGCGGCATAAGACAAAACACAAGATTGCGGTATGCACACCTTTTTCGAGCATTTGGCGATGGCTCTCCAAATGGGAATAGATTATCTACCAAAACAATTATTGAAAAACAATAATTGCTGATCATCAAAATAATCTCGATCTTTATATAATAAAATCACAAAACTAATACACTCTCTACTGTAGTAAGTGTACAGGCCAAATATAACAGTTTTCCTTGTGTTCCACGAGTTCAGAATATGTGTGTTCAACCAATGCATTAAATGTGTAACACAAGAATTGTAGATAATGCTTGACACATTAGCATAGCTTTGGTGTTGTTGGCATTAAATGAAAATCCAACTCACTATGATATCGCAGGTAATCATTCCACCCCAACTCAAGGGGTGCAGGCGCTACAAGTTCATCCACACCAGGATGCATACACAGGCATTCATGCTCCCCGCGGTCATGGAGATGATGCGCAAACTCAGCATCATGGCAGCACAAACATTAAGGAAGAGATGGCATGTCTTGACAGCGCTTGCAGACACACCACTCTGTAGCCGGTGGTATTAGCTCCTAAAGAAATGAACAGATATGTCTGTGCAACCATAGCTAATACATCAGGTCAATGTTATCCAACAGTATATCGGTGCAGCACTAAATTTAAATATTAAAATTGTTAATGTTGTCATTCGAGAAAAATCTGTAATTATTTTTTCGCAATATGAAGCGATAATTATCATGACTAAAATCATATATATATAATAATATTCATTCTATCACTCTCGAGCTAAAACTATTACTACTAGCTAGCTTGGCACATAAGAGCTGGCTAGTGGCGGTGCTTACTTGCTGGGAGGTTTGATTCTGTTGAGGATCTTCTTCAGATAGAGCGTCAGGCTCGAAACACCAGGGTCTTAACTCTTCAGAATTTGACATTTTTTATGATCGCAACTCCGACATGAATTGTCGAACGGAATGGCCAAGCTGAAACTGTAAAGTAGCGAGCATCTATATTTGATACGGGGTCTTAGGTAAAACCCGAAGTGTTTGTCATAAACTATTGCTACAATAAGTTTGATATTGAGCTTTTTATTGGCCTTTCAATTCACGCGAGAACATCACGTGACAAGACAATAACCAAACGGCGCGGATACGTCATCGAAATCAAGAGATCCCAATCTACGGAGGCTTTTTGTATTTGAGCTTTTAAGAGCTTTTAATCACATTTCCACATATTTGGCACCTACCACACAACAGAGTAAGACATGGCGAATCTTTTGATACCAAATAACTGTAATGTGAATTTTGTTGCAAGTCAACCTTTAAAGTAGATAATATTTAGTAGATCTAAAAAAAGTTTAAAAACCTCAAACAGCACGCAAAACAGTGACAGCTGCCACAGCAAGTGCTTATGAATATGTCTGCAGCTTAGCAGTTGTGTGATCTGTTCTCTGTGATTCTTCATCTTCGTTTCTGGGATTTAATGTCCAACGCATAAGTTATGCTGTCCTTTTTATCGTGTGTTAACTGTGTAATAAACAGGCCTAGACAGCAGTGGTCTGGTGACTTGTGATTGGGTTTGTTATGTAATAGACAGTCCTAAGCAGTAGGGGTCTGGTGACTTGTGATTGGGTTTGTTATGTAATAAACAGGCCTAGGCAGCAGGTGGTCTGGTGACTTGTGATTGGGCTCGTTGGAGAGGTCATCACCTTACATCTACCAATGGGGTTTGGGGACACCAGTAATTGCTCTTGCTGACCAGTGGGTGCTCTGACAGACCTAGGCAGTAGGTTTTTTCGTGCCCTGACTAAAGGACTTGTATAGCTGTTTACTCCAGAAGTTCATGCCTACTATATGTACACACGGCAATACCTGGACAATTAAAGGTATGCTACTTTTAATGTAATGTAAAATTCATTTTTGCTAGCATGTTTTTATGGCTGTTATGGACACTTTTTTATCTTTTCTAGTATCGCAAACCACATGTAACATATTCATTTAAACTTTTAGATTTCACGGTGTATTGGTGAATTAAGAGTTGAACAACATGTATGGATTTGTTCGTCGCCAAGAATAAATAAACTCGTTCAATTCATTTACCAAGCAGCAGTGCAATCTCCTTGTTTGGATTAGCCTTGTCGTTACATACGGTATACTGCGCATAAAGTGCACCAAACTTGCCTAGCATCCGCATAATGCTATAGTGAAATCTTTAATTTTCTCTCATAAGGAGTGAAATCATTCGACCTCTTAATTTCTCTCACAAGGAGTGAAATTCTTCGACCTTTCTAGGAGTGACTTCTGTGAACCTAGACGCATATAGGTATAAAGTCAAGAATATCTACAGTCTCACGTTACGAATTTAACACGAAATTGTAGACGTACTAGACGTACAAGGATACACACGTAGTCAAAATTTAGCTGATTAAACAACAATCACAGACAATAGTCGTACAGAGATACATCAAAGGCTACACAGTACCGCGCATCTACAGAGATAGAACCGTACATATTGAAGCAAACATTCACAGTGGAAACTGCAGTTCATCGTCGTAACCACACTGCTATCAACACTCTCGTACATATCGCACAGTAAACAGAGACATCGTTGTATCTACATACCAGAGGACACACAAGAGCTGTTACCCACACATCAGCTACAGCTAAATTGCTACACGTGCAATTTATTACATTTTAATTAAAGTTGAAATCTGTTTACCCAGCAGTCACGTAGGTTTGAGTCATAATTCGTCTTTTGGACTTGTTACGGTTGGTCATAGTTTTTTTTGTTTTTTGTCTCTATATACTGCATTTTCTTTATTAGTTACTCTTGTAACTGGGTAGGACTGTCAGAGCACACCTTGGTTGGGCAGGTTATTGTTTGTGTATCCGCGAGCTCGCGGAGTTGGCGGTGGCACCACCCTCATCCTGTTACTTGTGGGTTGTCTACCTGTTGCTTGGCCTTGGTTTGCCGCAGTTGCTCAAGCTGTCTTCCTTGCAGTAGAACCTTGACCAATTTCCTTACATTGAAGTAAAGTGTAAAAAAGGTAATTATTGATAAGCACGCAATTAATGTATTGACCGTTCCAAAACTTGCTGTGGTTAACTGCACAGAAATATTGTGGTGTAGATGATTAGTAATAGCATAAGGTTGACTCAATAATAAGATTTTGTGCACAATGGCATCCTCGGATGAAGAGTTAATGACATTGCAGTCAAATGTAAATGAAACCCTATCTACAACTGAGCAGAGTAAAGAGGGTAATAGTAGTCATGTAGCTGTGTCTGACAGTGCACATGTGTCTGAGAGCGGAGCACTTAGAAGGCCCAGGCTCGCAAAACTGGCGAGGAGTTCATTCTTTGCACTTATAAAATGTGTTCCGATGTCGCAGCATATTGTTTTAACGGGACCTTGAATGCAAATAAAGGAGCGTAGAGCATTTATCGGAACGTCTGTTGACATTGAATCCAGGAGCGTTATGTGGATAGCCCTAGAATATATGCAAGTCAGAAAGAGATCCCATCTCTTTATTTCTATACGGCGATTCTTAACTGTGTACGGTCTGAAACATTTCATACCTATATGCGTGAAAGGCGAAGTAGGCTCAAACCGGCTTTGGGGCAGCTCTCCTATCTGCTGATGTACTATTGGTGCCCTCATGGCTCTGCAAGGTGCACACGGATGAAAATGGCGTTTAACTAGCTTGTTTGCAGCTGTTATCCAATAGCCTTGAGTTCTTAGAGCCCCTAAGGTCATGGCCTGTCCTTGGTGATACACCTTCTGATGGGCTCGTTCTATTAGCAATTTTGAGACGTGAGCTTTCTCAGGCAATATCAGAGGGTGCTTCTCTTCGAAGCTTAACCCTAAGGATCTCCTAGTTCTCCCACCAATCCTCATCATGCCTTGTTTATCCAGGAATGGGGTCAAACACAGTAATGAGCTTTGCTTGTGCACCGACTGAGAGCTTTCGAGAGCCTTCAGCTCATCTCTATAGTATTCTCTTTGTAATAGCTTGATAACTATCTTCTCTGCTTCCTGCAGTTAAAAAACATCTACGTTTGGTTTTTGCCAATTTCTATTTTTGAGCATTGTTTTAGCCGTGGCGATTGCTCTAATCAGTCTTTTCCATGATTCATGTCGTTCAAAGTTCAGCTTTCTTTCTTCTGGCTGAGCTTTTCTTGTACACAACACCTGTTTGGATCGTTTGATCTCTGGGTCTTCAGGTAGTGTTTCACCTGAATACTCATTGTTTAAGTGGTTCCTTATATCTGGAGCATGCCGAAACTGTGGTCCATACCACCATGCAGACTTTTAGAGGCTAAATAAGCTTGCACCCGAGAAACTAGATCGGCGGGGTTAGCCTTTCCTAGAACATGGTGCCATTGCTCACATTCAGAGTTGCTCCGTGTTGTCTGCACCCTGTTTGCCACAAACACGTGATAGCGGTGTTCACTGTTCTTAATGTAGCCTAAGGCTACAGCAGAATCGGACCAAAAATATTCTTGGTCGATTTTCATATCGAGCTCGGCCTTGACAGTTGCGCTGAGTTTTGCTGCTTCTACAGCTGCCTGCAGCTCTAAACGAGGTATAGTCATCAGCTTCGTGGGAGCAACTCTTCCTTTGGCCATAAGCAGTGTAACATGGACCTTGCTATGTTCATCCACCATTCTCAGAAAGTGCAAGCACCATAACCTTGTAGGCTTGCATCACTAAAGTGATGCAGCTCTGTGTGCATTGCTCTGCCAAGGTTTTTGCTTAAACACATCGGTCGATTTTGACGGTGTCTAGATTGTCTAGCTCATTAACCCATTTTTGCCACTGTTCTTGCAACTGCATGGATACTTATGCGTCCCATTCGCCTTTTTCCTGACAAGCTTTTTGGGAAATAATTTTTCCTTTCGGAGTAAAAGGAGAGAGCAACCCCAAAGGGTCATAAAGCTGCGAGATGGCAGTCAGTATTCCTCTTCTAGTAGGGGCTGTGAAATTCATGTTATTCTTAAACTCTATGATATCGGTCTGTATAGACCATTCTATACCGAGAGTTCTTTCAGTAGGTAGATGCTCATGAAACAGGTTAAGACCCTGTGCTCCCTGTACTACTTAAGAGGGTGGTATAGCAGCCATTACTTTTTGGCTATTGCTTATGAACTTATGAAGTTGCAAGTTACCGCTGTTGCATATGTCAGTTGCTTTGGCAATCAGGTTGACAGCCTCATCTGTTGCATTGACACTAGTGATTCCATCGTCTATGTAGAAGTATTTGATGATAAATCTGCTAGCTGAAGGTTTCTCATGTTCGTGTTGTCTTGCAATGCGCCGCAAGGCCAAGGTTGCGACACCTGGAGACGAGGTGGCTCCAAAGAGATGCCTTGTCATTCTATAGGTACTCACTGATTTCAGATCTGGGTCAATCCAAAGAACCCGTAAATAGTCTCTTATGTGCTTCTGGAACATAAAAGTTGTGGAACATTTTCTCCACATCGCAAGATATCGCTATTGCGTTCTTGCGGAACCGCAAAAGAATGCTCACCAAACTATTCATGTGATCGGGCCCAGTAAGCAACTTGTCATTGAGTGACTCATTTACATATCTGGCACTGGCCTCAAAAACTATGCAAAGTTTTCTGTTTTATGGGTGATATATGCCAAAATGTGGGATATACCACTCATTGCCTTTATCAGCTTCATCAGCGGCTACTTCTACAAAGCCGTTGTCCACGATATCTTTGACGAAACTGAAATACTCTTTCTTGTACTCTTCATCTCTTTTGAATCTTTCAACTAGCCTCTTTAGTCTTTTCTCGACTTGTGCCTTGTTATTAGGCATAAAACACTTGTCCTTGAGTTGAAGTGGTAGACAGTAGGACCCACTTTCTAGCTTTCTTATTCCTCCTTCCAAGGTGTCCAAGAGTTGCAAATCATGTTGTGACAGCTTTGGTTGTCCAAGAGAGTGATCCACCAGCACACATTCTTCTTTGATTTGGGTGTTATGTACTGTGAACTCTTGTACCGGCTTGCTTATCTCGCCACACAGCGTCCATCCGAGCTTTGTCTTTACTGCAAAAGGCTGTCCTTCCTGCCCGAGTATGGTTTCTAATGAGGCTAAAGCTTTTGAGCAGTCAACTCCTACGAGCAGTCCCACTGGAATATCCATCTTGGGTGGTAGCTTTCTGAGCAAGCTTTTTAGATGCGGGAGATCAGCTACATGACTTTTATTCGGTATTTGAGTTGGTGCACAGGGGATACATTCCTGCTCATAAGCCTCAATCTCCAACTCTTCTTTTGCTGCTAAGCCAAAGCCCCTAACTGTGAGCTTGTAGCAATTTAAAAGCTTGGTCTTCTGTCCATTTAGTGTCGTAATAGTGATCCTTTCTGTCGTGAACGTGGGCTTTATCTTAGAAGCTAAGCTCTGAGAAATGAAGCTGACATCTGACTGGGTGTCGAGAAAAGCATAGACCAGCTGCTCTGATAGAGACGTTCCCACGTAAACTGGTACAATAATACTAAGGAGCCTGCTTTGGCCCTGTTTCGCTGCATTAGCATTTACTTTCTTACTTTCGGTTACGCTCTCACCAGACCTTGGTGGCTGAATTTGCTTCTCTTTAGTACTTTCTTGCTTGGTTGCTTTCTCCTTAGTAGAGCTTCTTTCTTGATGTAGAGCTGTAGGATGGGCTTTGCCGCATTTACCGCAGGTAGCCCTTTCTGAACAGCTTTTGCTGCTATGTCCGGGCTTTATGCAGCCAAAGCATAGCCTTCGCTCCATGATAAACTTCTTCTTATCTTCCTCGCTTTTAGCTGCTAATGAGCGACACTCTGTGACACGGTGAGAGTTTTTATGACAAAATATGCAATCTTCAGCCTTGCTAGCATTGGAGCGATAGCTTCTTGCATTTTGTGGTTTGTCTGAGATGTTGGCTTTTGGTTTGGAATTTGGTTTTGAGCCACTTCCATCTCGCAAGTTGTTGTTTGACACTCTAGCTTCACGAGCGACAAATTCCACATACTTTGAAAGAGGTGGAAATCCTTTCTTCTCTTCTTGGTCCGTTACAACATACATCCAGCGGTTGATTGCCCATCCAGGGAGAGCCTTTATAAACTTCTTATTCTCTTTTTTCTCATCCAGAGCCTTGAGGTTTGGAATAGCTGCTTGAGCCGCGAGACGTTGTCTAAAAAAAATAGGAGTACTTTTTGAGTGCTACTTGGTCTTTATTGTATATCTTTGGCCATCCTTCCAACTTGTCTCTGTCGCCATTTTCTACGAAGTCGTCTCTACCAAATTCTTCTTGGAGGGTTACAAGCGCTTCTTCATAGGCATTAGTAGTTTGCATTCCGAAGTATCCACTGATAGCTTCTAGCGCTTCTCCGCTTACATATTTCCTGAGTCGCTGCAACTTTTCTATCGGTGTTCCTTCTTTGGAATGAATGAGGCCATTAAACGAGGCTCTCCAATCAGCATACTGGAGAGGGTCTCCACTAAAGACAAATGGCTCTGCTGAAGCCAACAAAGATATGTGCATCCGTTTTGTAACGGCGTCTGCTATGTCCTCCGCTTTATTTAACAGGTTTTGTTGTGACGTTGCTGTTGTAGGACTCCATTGTTGTGCTGCTTGATATCTTCCAAGTGATTCATGCTGAGCCTGGAAGCTGTGTCTAGATGCTTGCGGTAGAATTGGCTGTTCAGATGTAGACTCTCTGTTGAGCTCAATGGCAGATGCTCTTACTGGTTGATGCTCTTGCCTTCTGATTGGCTGGCTAGAAACGTGTGAATTTTGTGGCATAGTGTCTGCCTCCAACACTGAGCGCCTATGTCCTGTGGGAAGTGGTGGTGCTGTCTGTATGGCAGCTTGATTCAGTTGCTGCGCACTTTCTGCTTTGTCAGAACTTGTTTCTCTTAGCAGCTGTACCTGCCTAGCAGCCATACGAGCTTGCAACTGCTTCATCTGCTCTTCCAATTGAGCTTTGGCCTCCTGCAATGCTGCCTCTTCCTTTTGTAGCAATTGCTCATCTTGCTCATGCCTTTCTTCTCGTTGTTGAAGATAATCTCTTAACTGCTGGCTTTCAGCAATATACTGCTCAAAGAAGTTTTGTGTGACAGTTTCAACTTTATTTTCGCGAAGTGCCTTAATCTGATCAAATGTACTACATATAGCATGCGATTTATGTTCCATCTGTAAAACAAAAGCTTGTACACCATGCAGCTCTTTGCTTTCAGCAGCTACTGAAAGTGTTTCACTTTGCTCTTGAAACTCATCAACAATTTTTACTAATCTCTGTAAAAGTACTAAAACCTTTTGCTCTCTAGCTTTTAAAGTAAGTTTAGTGTCACGCCTGGACCTTCTAAGTGCTTCGCTCTCAGACACATGTGCACTGTCAGACACAGCTACATGACTACTATTACCCTGTTTACTCTGCTCAGTCGTAGATAGGGTTCCATTTACATTTGACTGCAATGTCATTAAATCTTCATGTGAAGATGCTATTGTGCACAAAATCTTATTATTGAGTCAACCTTATGCTATTACTAATCATCTACACCACAATATTTCTGTGCAGTTAACCACAGCAAGTTTGGGAACGGTCAATACATTAATTGCGTGCTTATCAATAATCACCTTTTTTACACTTCACTTCAGTGTAAGGGAATTGGTCAACGTTCTACTGCAAGGAAGACAGCTAGAGCAACTGCGGCAAACCAAGGCCAAGCAACAGGTAGACAACCCACAAGTAACAGGATGAAGGTGGTGCCACCGCCAACTCTGCGAGCTCGCGGATACACAAACATTAACCCGCCCAATCAAGGTGTTCTCTGACAGTCCTACCCAGTTACAAGAGTAACTAATAAAGAAAATGCAGTATATAGAGACAAAAACAACAAAAAACTATGACCAACCGTAACAAGTCCCAAAGACGAATTATGACCCAAACCTACGTGACTGCTGGGTAAACAGATTTCAACTTTAATTAAAATGTAATGAATTGTACGTGTAGCAACTTAGCTGTAGCTGACATGACGGTAAGAGCTCTTGTGTGTCCTCTGGTATGTCGATACAACGATGTCTTTGTTTACTGTACGATATGTACGAGAGTGTTAATAGCAGTGTGGTTATGATGATAAACTGCAGTTTCCACTGTGAATGTTTGCTTCAATATGCACGGTTCTATCTCTGTAGATGTGCGGTACTGTGTAGCCTTTGATGTATCTCTGTACGACTATTGTCTGTGATTGTTGTTTAATCAGCTGACTTTTGACTACGTGTGTATCCTTGTACGTCTAGTACGTCTACGATTTCGTGTTAAATTCGTAACGTGAGACTGTAGATATTCTTGACTCTATGCCTATATGCGTCTAGGTTCACAGAAGTCACTCCTAGAGAGGTCGAAGAATTTACTAAAAAAGATAAAAAAGTGTACATAACAGCCATAAAAACATGCTAGCAAAATTGATAAATGTGTAAATGTTTTTTCATTTTTTAATTGTTGTAGTATTACCCCTGCAAATCATAAATTCTAAATTGATAGCAATAAGTTGCAATTTAGAACACAAAACATTTTTTTGAAAGAAAAAAATCGATTGAAATAACAAAAATCAAGTAAATCAATAAAAATCGATATTTTGGATTTTAAAAAAAATATCATCGATTTTTAACAACCCTACCTACAACACAACAGAGTAAGACATAGTGAATCTGTTGATATCAAATAACTGTAATGTGAATTTTGTTGCAAGTCAACCTTTAAGCTTTCTGCCTAAGATGGGTGTGAAAGACTTCCAGTGAAAATTGCCACATTTTCAATTTACATAGCGATATGGTAGCATTTTGAGCTGCTTTATTTTTGCTTATTTTATTAGTTGTATTGTTGTATGTTAAGGGTACTATGTTTATGTGAATAAGACAATCGTTTTTTTTTGTTGATTTTATGTAATTGTTATAAGTGATGCTTTTGTTTAGGTGGTTGGAATAATAATCCTACTGTTACTCAGTTAAAGGCTACCTTTCGCAAACTTATCAGCAAATGTGGTGCAAAATCAGATGCTAGTAAGACTAGTAATGTTACTGCTCAAAACGAGATTCTCATCATACAGGCTACTCGAGAAGTTGATCAGTTTGTGGAACTCAATGATTTCAGATGTCAAATTTCTGTTATAGGTGACAGTATAGTCTATATAGCTGGCTACAATGTGCAAAAGCTAACTAAAGTGCTGTCGTGACATTGGCCGTTAGTCGCTTGTTACCACTAAGTCAATCCAGTACCAACGTCTCTATTCTCTACTCGAGCTACAAAACAATGGAGGATTGGTGAGTCCATCAGACGATGTCATCAGGATCCTGCTAGTTGCGGATCAATACTTGTGCATTAATACAAGCCAGATCCACTCCATTGTGTGGTGTAGTTTATCAGTAGTGTAAGATCTAGTGATGTGTTATGCTTTGGTAAACACCTCACAGATATGGCAGACGGCGTATCCAACCACTGCGTCATTGATGAAAAACCTTATTCAGTCGTCTTATGATCTCCGACAGCATCATTATGCTAAAACCCTACACTCGAACTGCAAGGTGCATCTTTGTGGCATACAATACTAAAGTAGTACTTTTTAAAGGTCAGTAACAATGTAATCACTGTAATATTCATCTGCAGCTGTTGTTGTGCTGTTATTCCTAATCTGATTTAGTTCTAAGAAACTCTGATGCACCTCGGCTCAATATCCAGTGCCATACAAATCTCCTTTTACACAGTTTTTGTAATGTGTATGTATAAGTTTAATCATTTGATCCCACTAATTCCTACATTTCCTTGTTTGCATTATTTTGTTTAGCCTCTATTACAACTGTTTTTAATTTCCGTTTAGTTGTTGCAGTAGTTCATTCCATCTTTTACATATACTGTATTATACATATCATACATTCATAAGCTATTATCACTTAAATCTTGAAAACAGTTTCTGTTTTGGCAGCATACCTATGTGTTGTTTTTATCGAAATACTTCATGTGCTAAGTTTTTCCATATGCATTTATGCAAATGCACTATAGATTTAATATAGTGGAACAGTTGTTATTTGCATGAATATATCATTTGCTGGGTTTATGCATCTGTAATACAACAGTTTGTATGAATAACATGGTTCACGAAAATCTATTTTACATCTACTTATCATTTGATATATCCCACTCCATATGTTTTAAATAGGTTTTTTTCTATCAGGGCACTATAAACGCTGTGTAGGAAGAGTTTTCATTAACACCCAGCTGGAAAATAACTATTCAACGTGTACATTTCTGTCATTTTTCACCGCTTGTTTACAAACGGAACTAGCAATCGATCAGTTTTCCAATATGGCGCATACGTTACGTATCAATATCAACGTTAAAGTCACGTGATCGCCATTCCAGGGGTTTTAAGTTTAACGTATAGCTCTGTCGGTGTAAGGTTTTGGAAGTGACAAGTATATCAAATGCCGTAGAATTTGCCCTCGCCGGTAATATATTTGGAAATGATCATGACTACATTATCTTTTTGCGTTAGAGTTGTTTATGCAGCCGCGATTCGAATTAAAGTATCCGTAGTTTTCCGGTTTTACTGCCTAGCTTACATGTATGTTTTCCGTGTACCGAGCTACTAACTCATGGAGCTAAATTTGGATTTCACTAGAATTAGCCGGGCTATTGATTGGCATAAACTTTTAAAAAAGAGAATTGTCCCGATTATTTTATATAATTATGAAATATATACCTGTATATGAAAATAGTAAGTACAGTCAAACATGGATAACTCGAACTTCAAGGGACCGAGCAAAAGTGTTCGAATTATCAGAGCATTCAAGTTATCAGAGCACTGTCACAAGTCCATATATTTACTTATTTATTAGTAGATACATGTACATATACAAACTATAATATAAATCAAAAGCACAAATGGCTTGTTTCAAATTAAATGCTTCTAATGTAAAGTTTAAAACGTTTTCATGAAAAAGTATAGAGATTTTTCTATCACTTGAGATTGGTTTGTTGTTTGAGGTGATGTTATTGCCAGGCCGTTTTTCAGATTGACATTGGCAAAACTTGATCATTGTTGAAATGCTCAAAAGAAAAGACACTTTTTTCTTTTGGGGTTTTACCCACGATCAATTTTGCCGTTTTTTCTTGAAGTTTATGCAGATTACCTTACTTTACTTGGGAATAGTTAAGAGCAACACTCCGAGGCAGTTCAATTAGAAGTTTTACGAGGTTTTACGGTACATTCTATATCACTCACGCTTTTTTAATAGATACTTATTGAATGTACACACGTATTCTGTGTTTTGGTCAAACGATGAATAGTTTTTTTGTAGCTCAGACAACGTATACGTTTAATTACAAGAATTTTTAAGACGATTTAAACATTCAACATTCCGACGTTGATTCAACACGGAATCAACGTCGGAAACTATTCATCACGGGCTAGCTGGGTTACGCCACGCACTCAAGGATTTTTGCCACGCACATACAACACAAAAACAACATGCGATTTTTGTTTTGTATGTGCGTGGCGAAAATCCTTGCACGCGTGCCCCGGCTAGCCCGTGCTATTCATCGTATCGCAGTATGAATCAAATTTCACCAAACTTTTAGAAAAGTCGTTGACAAAAATATTTTGCCGATGGTGGTAATAACGATGCTTATGAATTACGAAAAGATGAAGTTTACCTCTATGGCTTTGAATAAAGTGATTTTCTAAAGCGATAACAACCGTTTCGGTAGCCGTTGGGCAAAAAAACAGTTCGAATTAACAGTGTTGAGTTCGAGTTATCTGTAGCAATTTATCATTACGTGGGAACGGACCAAAGGAAATGTTCGAATTAACCATGTGTTCGAGCTATCCGTGGATGAGTTATCCATGTTTGACTGTATTTTATTTTCTTTGTAGCGTTGCGATTATTAATCATTTGTGTTGTTAGTGTCAGATGCTTTGAAATGTTGTTTATTTGAAATAAATGTGTTTCAATTTGATTTCAATTGCACTAAGTCGTAATTTTACTCAAGACAAAGTATCTCTGTTGGTCCCAAAAGTCAAACTAATGATGTAACGCAAAATTTTTCAAAATTAATTCAAAGATTAATTTCAACGAAGTTGTTCAACGATTAAGGATTCCTCAGTACTATGAATAGATTCAAAGCATCCATATGTTTTACTAGAGTTATGCAATCTTTTTGTGGTAGTATCAACATTTTTACATATGTTGCCCGGTTGACAATATCCACCACAGACAGTTGTTACATGTATATGTGATATCAGCCATATACAGATAGACCTAAAAAAATACAAGTTGCATTACCATACAGCTTACATGACAGATTCCCAGAGCTACGACATCTAAAGATCCTATCTTTGGGATTATCACCATCACATCCCGACTTTTAAGACAAACCATCCCCATTTCACTACTAGAACATCAAGAATGGTACCTAGGAGGATTTTAGATAATCATTAAGAGCTACTAATTAGAACTCAGATAAAACATCTAAAAATAGCAGTTTAAGATATATGCCTAGCCACACCCTCGATCAGCATCAACACCCAAGCGATAACAACTTGTGCCATGCATTGTATGAAGATCCGCATCTGCTGCCAATCTACACCAGACCAGGGATTAAAATTAGAGAATAAATATTATGGTACCTTTGCTGACGGAGAACAACATGACATAAGCCAGGAACCCCCAAAATTACAAGATTCACAATTGAAGACCTAAAACGTAGTTTCACTCGTTGACACCAAAGCTAACTCTTAACAATATGAAAGTATGCATATTTACTCATATGCTTCACTCTTTCCATACAGCTTCATCATGGCAGGCAGACCTGACAGCAGATTAAGTAGAAGAGTCGGTTCTCAAGAGAACAAGAGAGCGACTATATTTTAAGTTTCAAACATTACTTTATATTCTAATAACTTATATCCGTTTCTTGTTCTTGAACTAAACATGAGATTTAGAAAAAAACCTGTTTTTCATTTCTTAGGGAATTCCCCTTCTCAGAGTATAGTCTCAGATTTTCACAGTTAAGAAGGTCAGTTATAAGATCTTTATTACACTAATCAACCAGACAGATTGGTTTAACAGTTATTAGTCAGAGTTAGGCCTTATCTGAAAGTTAGCACTAACACTTGAGCAGTTCATCTGCGTTCGATAAGAAACTTGAGTTACTCTCTACCAGTTGTAAGATTATTTGATAAGATAATCCAATACTATCAATAATCAACACAACGCAGTATAAGATTATAAAACTCAGAACCCTTTGGAGGTAATGATCTTGTAACACCAACAAACACAGCGTTTTGGTATAAAACTATAGCTGTTGTACGAAGAGAATTACTCACATGTATGGTAGCTAAAGGACTGTCTTATCTCCTACTCGTTTTTGTACTTCGTAATACTACGTAATCTGCTGGCTTCATCCACTTCATCATAGCTAGAGCCTCACGGCACCTATCATATAGCATGCCCTTTCTTTTTTCGGGCTGCACCAAAACTACTAATAAGCAAGTGTAGTAACCCATCGTACTTGTGGTGCTCATTACTTGACTTTGTTAGGTTTTTCTCCATAGGCAGTGCAACCGGCTTGTACAAGCCTGTGCCACTGCCCAAAATACTTTCCAATACCCAATACTTGGTGCCAGCATTATTGGCAGTAAGTACTGTCTTCTCCATAACCACGACCACTGTCACCTTCAATTGTACCTCATTGACCACTGTCGCTACCGACACTGCCATCATTACTGACTAGCCCGAAGCCTGTTGGTTGATTTGATAATGTCTCTTTAACTTTAGCTATTATTTCTTCTATTTTAACCGCACTCCCACTAATGGAAGGGGGCATGACATGCATCCTTTGGGAATGTTACTGCTGAGTCACCTCTTACATCACAATAGGTGGCGTCACATACCTGTGTGTTGGTATAGGCCCAGATCTACTTCTCAGCCTAATTCTAATAAGTTGCAGGTCAATTCTTTGCGATTCTTTTCCAAACCTTGGCCAACTTTTCTATATCCACCCTGAGTTCATTGGCATTCTCCAACTCGCTAACTGTTGCCTCATATTCAGCTTTCAGTTTGCTCCTTTTATCCTAAAACTTCCTCTGTATTTCCTCACTCTTTTTTCTTTCAATTTCTGCTATCTTCCTTTAATAACTATTTCTGGCTACATTTCCATCACTGGACATCTCAACTAAAAATAGCATGCCTTCTCCATAATAGATACAGGTACAGCTACATTCTCAGCACCGTCACTCACCTCAGCATGACTTCCTTCACTTGAGATGTCAATAGATCTGACCTTCTGTAGCTTCGATGGCGGTTTTTCTTTAAAGGTTGACTTGCAACAAAATTCACGTTACAGTTATTTGATATCAAATGTCTTACTCTGTTGTGTTGTAGGTGCAAAAGATGTGGAAATGTGATTACAAGCTCTTAAAAGCTAAAAAACGAACAGTTAATCGCAGCCACACGAGACCGCCGTAGTTTGGATTCTCTTTCCAAAACGGCTCAAATATGACGTAGCTGTGGTAGATGGTTTCTGTTTACAGTTTCATGCAACCTTATTTGTCGAAATATTTTGACAAATATATTTCATGCATTTAATAAAACCATGTCTATTGTTCTTACGCGTCTGTTTTATCGTCATCGTAATGCTGTCACTTTTAGCAGTGATATCCTATAACTTACCGTAAGAATTCGTTTAATTTTTTAGCCTTAGCTTGAAGGAGTATATATCATTGTCTGATAATCATGACGAGCCTGTTGGTTACTTGTGATAACCGAAAAGTGCTGCAGAAATTATTTGCGAAGTATTGGGTCACATGATCAGATTACGACTTGCCGATTAGACCAAACCGAAACGAAAATGTAAAGTAGCGAGCATCTACATGTATACTTGATATGGGGTCTTCGGTAAAACCCGAAGTGTTTGTCATAAACTATTGCTACGATAAGTTTTATATTGAGCTTTTTATTAACCTTTCAATTCACGCGAGAACATCACGTGACAAGACAACCAAATTTCATTGCTACGTCATCAAAATAAAAAGATTCCAATCTACGGCGGCTTTTCATTTTTGAGCTTTTAAGAGCTTGTAATCACATTTCCACATATTTTGTACCTACAACACGACATAGTAAGACATGGTGAATCTTTTAATACCAAATAACTGTAATGTGAATTGTGTTGCAAGTCAACCTTTAAGACCACACCCACCAATTTTTCTTAGTTTCTGTAAGGAGCGCTACTAACAGCATGGTAGACTGGTCCAAGAAAACATTTAGTGGTCCTTCTGTCAGTAACAGATACCGCTACTTTTCCACACTGCTTTGTTTATCATGCTCCATAGACATTGTCCATGGACAATTTCTATGGAGCATGACAAACATAGACATTGACCACAGTCATTGTGCTGGTTTCCAAAATAACTTCCTATTACTGTTCTTCTTCTACTTGTCACTCCATAGTTTTTTTTATTTCACAATTCTCGACATGTAGGGTCTTTTTCAACACCGTGCTCCATATGTCAGGTTTTATTTGTCTCGTCTCTATTTGTCAGGTTTTGCGACCTAGTATCTTCTAAAACATGACAACATAACCCAGCAGTAATAACTTTTTGGGAACATAGCTAAATTGGTCAGAGCATGCTCTCACACAATGCATTTACAGCAGTCAATAATTTCGGCTGCTTCAACTCAGTTACGCACTGAAAATTTGTTTCTAATTTTTTTAGCAAATAAACAGCTTTCATCATTCTGCGTCCAGTTTCCAAATAAACTACAGCCACCCCAACTATAGAGTTATCTCCCCTAGAGGGATAACAGGGCCTTCAACAACACAAGCGTTTCCGGTGCCAACAAGGAGCCTTTAGGCCACGCCCCTTGTTGTGCTAGTCAGTCGTAGTGATTGACTAGATCAATAACATCAACCATGAGAATGATTAAACGAATGATATACAGCCCCCCATATACATCACATTGGGGGGCTGTATATCGTTGGTTCAACAATGATCATGAGTTTTCACAGTTAAGCTAGTAATTAATGCTCATATTAAAGAAATGATGATTATAGTTTATTACTCTAATATCTGCTTATTATTTAAAGCAATTCCATACCTACATGACTTGTAAAGGCACTGAATAGATAGTGTTAAGTAAGTGAGTTAATGTAATCAGTTACTCATAGATAAGATAGATAGTCATACTAGGGTTGTATTACATTGGTGTGATGGGAAGCTAATCGACTGCCATCAACTGAGAGTATTGACATTGTATGGTGATAGAGTGATTCATTGACACCCTTGACACATTCAACAGCCCTTGCATCTAATATTAGATTTCAATACATATCATTCAAATACATAGACTAGCTTGAAGCAAAGATGTCCACTAGTTAGTGGACATCTTTGCTTGATGTAAGCGAGCAAAATGTTTGAAACTCAGAGTGGCAAATGTCGTTATATGTTAAATAAAAATAATTTGTACTTAATTTAAATTATATAAAAATAAACTATACTGTTTTATTACCTTATTTCTTAAATAATTTTTCATTGTAATCATAGCTAAACAGTTTATATTTAGTCATTACTTGCTCATTATTTTACATTTAAACATATTTACAGTTTTACTTTTTTTCCTAATTTATTTAAACAAAACTCTTCTTTTATAATATGAAATTTAAAATTGTAGTGGCTTGAAAAAGCTTGAAAACCTTCACAGTTGTTTTCTTTTTCCTCTTAATTCATTTGAACTGCTTAAAAATATTTTCTCATTATATGAATTTTAAAATTTAGAATGGTAAATGTTATATAAAAATAAATTTTCTGTCCAAAGACTTTTTAATTACTTGGGCAATGCCAGGTAGTACAGCTCATAGTTGATGGCAGTCGATTAGCCTCCCATCACACTAATGTAATACTACCCCAGTATGGCTATCTATCTTATCTATGAATAACTGATTGCATTAACTCTCTTACTTAACACTATCTATTCAGTTCCTTTGCAAGTCATGTAGGTATGGCATTGCTTTAAATAATAAGCATATATTAGAGTAATAAACTATAATCATCATTTCTTTAATATGAGCATTAATTACTATCTTCACTGTGAAAATTCATGGTCTTTGTTTAACCATTCTCATGGCTGATGTTATTGATCTAGTCAATCACTACGATTGACTAGCACAAAAAGGGGCGTGGCCTAAATGCTCCTTGTTGGCCCTGGAAATGCTCGTGTTGTTATAACTCTAGGGGGAGATAACTCTATGACTCTAACTACATTCAAATCATTCCTATCAACACTTGCTAGAGCTGTTGATTGTTTCTTAAACTAAAACTTCCAGCTATTGGCTGTTTTTTTCAGTAGCTATTGAAACCTTAGCTCCAGTGTCAAACATAAACTCAGAATTTACTCTATTGACTTTGAAATGCTGCACAGTTATCCATCCTAATCAACGGTCTTCACATTTTACTTCTGAAGCCAGAAAATGTAAGGCTCCTGCTACTTTCTACTTCCCAATGATTTATATATTCATTTACCATGTGATACGACATAATCTCCTGGCTTCATCCACTCATTATAACTGCAGTTACATCAGATGTCAGTATATCCTGTGCCAACCAAATCCCATTGTATAGTGGTTACTACCAAAATGTTAAAAGTGACACTATTTTTATGGTTCCTAATAACCCAAATATAAAATATGCACCAGAAAACCTCTATTTGAACGCTATCATGCTTTATTTTTAACCCCTCTCCCATAATTGGAGTCGAATAGAGGCAGCAGTCAATTAAAGGCCGGAATTGCATTTTTCAAATGATTCGTTGGAATTTAGTCAAAATAGCGAAATTGCAAAGATGCGATTGGGTCAAATTTTAGTCTATTTTAACAGAAATATTGATTTTCTTCTATCATTTGAGATGTTGTTTGTTGTTATAGGTGATCTCATTGTTAAGATATTTGAAATTTAAAATGGATAAAAATTGATCGCAATAAAAACGCTCAGTAAAAAAGAGATGTGCCCTGACTTGCCTAAAATGATGTATATTTATACACTATATAGTGAGACAGCCTCGTATTCACAACGGGTATTGCCATAAATATCTAGTCATACACGGCTCTAATGGCATATATTTTATTTTGTATTTGCTCATGATTGCTAGAATACAATTTTTAATTTAGCTACAGTTACATTATTATAAATGTCTCAAACGCCTCAAATGAGGGTAATTAAAAATTTGTCATGTTAGTTTCCTGTAAATGCTGTGTAAACATCTGAGTAGCGACCTTGATTTTGCCAATCTACGGTAATTAGGTCATCGAGTTAACTTATTTCATCGTGGCCTTTGTATTAGCAATGTTCTCAGTTCCTGCCCACACCGGAAACTGGTTACTAGAAAAATTGAACATGCCGCATCTTTGAAAAGAAAATGTTCAAATATATGGCAAAACCTACGGCATCCCTGAAATTTCATGTATAGCCAACGTCATCTAGTCATTATTAGTTTCAATTTGTAAAAAAGAATGACTGGTCACATTTGATTAGTTGATTCAACTAAAAAGCAAATGGTCTTTCGATTTGAGCAAAATAGTGAATGCAGAGCAACGTCAATTTCTTTGAAATAAATTAGCCGCCAATTCTGACAGAGAGTTAATAAAATCATCTTTTGCACCTGGTTGGCGGTGTGTCGTGTGGACTCAACTGTTTTCACTTAGTAGTGTGAAACGTGAAATTTTTTGAGTATACATAGCTCTTAATATCTGGTCCGTTGGACTCGAGTCGAGCTTGCATAAAGTACCTGCCACTACAGCTCTGATCACACTCCATAAATCAAACTATCAGGCATGGTTGTGGCACAGGTGAAAACGGGGCTAAGATGTGTTCAATATGTTCTGCAAATTATGTTTTGCATTATCTTCAGCATGATTGTTTTATTATATAAATTTTACAAACCAAAAAATTTTCATCTCAGCAGAAAGTTTTCATTAAAAACATCTATCCAAGTTGTGGCCACTCACATAGTTTCAGCTCGTATAATAGGACAAATAACTACAGTAAACACAAACTCTATAATTATGTATCTGAAAAACAGAATGCCACATATAATGGTTGGTGCGTCACACAGGTCTCTCTTTCCGACGTATGGCGGTTTTCACACTGACAACACTGCTCTACTGGTAGTGTGATATAAACATCCTGTAATCAATAAAACAAATGTAAGAAATATATGTCATTCTTCGATATGTCGTTCTAACGTGTAACTACTGAAAGCTTTCAATTTGGGAGTCTGGTAGATTGAAAGTGTAAAATTATAAAATGAACAAATGTTTATCAAAAGCATAAGTACGCCAGGCCAACAATTTGAAACTTTGTTTCTGGGAATTAAAGATCAATTTGATTAATCAATTGATCAATCAAATTGATCAATCCATTTTCCTCACTTTCCACAAGTGAGAAATGAACATAAATTCTAGTCATGACTCTAATTTATTAGTTAAAACTGCAAAAAAAAACTTTGAAGCAAATTTTGCAGCTACATTAAAGCGTAACGATAAAAAAGTTATGAAGCGATGATTCGTGATAGCAAAAAGTTATAATTTTATCATTTAGTAAATGTACACATGAGTAGTAAAATTATTACATTTAATTTAGTATACACATAGAAGACTAAAATCAAAATATACACGTAGATTTACCTCCATTCTCCTTTCTTATTCAGCAGCATAACGCTGCCGACACCTGTCAACTCTAACCATATGCTGTCTGCCGCAATCTTCAGCCACCTGATGATAGAAAACCTTGACTCACCTTTGCTGGAACGGGCAGCATTGTTACAATTTTTTTTGTCAAGAAAACATGTCAATGTAGTAATTCAGTAAATTACATAAGTCAATTAATTCCGTAAATTAAATAACGATGTCATTGCGGAATCTGCGTAGTAGTTCAGTAAATTTCCTAACGATGAGTATCTTCGATATCACATTCAACACGTTTTATTAGCGACAACATATATTATGACCTATATAAAATTTTGTGCTTATGATTGGCTAAAGAAGAGATAGTACATTTATCAGTCAAGGACTCTTTCATACACACTCACTATACATGTCACGAATAAAGCACTGGTCAGCTTAAATCTTAGCAGTTGAAAAAATGATCTTCAAACGCTTATATCTCTGGACAGAGCTAGTCTACAAAGACAAAAGTGACATCAAATTGTAGCTGAGTTTTAGCCTTATATTGGTCACCATTTCATTTGGTACAGTTCTTTTACGCAATCACGTATTTGAGCCTTTTTTGTGGGCAAAGCGAATGTTGTCTATATTTTTCAGTTTCCTTCGGCGGAGCGACATTAACCCTTTTGAATGCAATAAATCTGCTAACTTGTCATAGATCTTTAAATAAACATGCATCAGGAAGCTGAGAAATATTGCTACCAGTTGATATCAAATGCTTACAATTAAATTGTGATGCTATTATAGCCTGTGGCTCTGTGCATTGCTTTGCAATGTGTTGGAGCTTGCAATTTTTTTGTTCCATTTTAAGCTTAAAGGTATATTTTTATTTTGTAACTATATTTAACAATGTTGCACAAAAGCTCGTTGCTGCAGTTGGCAGCCAAAACTAGCGTTTTGTATGTGATAGCAGAGTTATGAGCATTGATCCATCATAAGCGGAGTTAAGATAAACGCAACGATGCTGTCAAATAATACGCTGAAAATATGCAAATTTATAAGTTATATAATAATAATCCATCAAATGCTACAAATATATATTCAAGAACAAGTAACATAAATGAACCTTACTTATAATACATACAGAAACAAAAATTAACATTTTTGAAACAAAGGTTTTGGGAACAAAAAATCCAGTTCGCACTGGCTTTTAACTTAGAACCTCCAGGTGTGCTAAACCACTAGTCTATGTTGTTTTCATTGTTGTTTGTACAGACGTGAATAAATTTCGCTTTTGTGAGAATTAAACTAATAAAATCTTTCCCTTACCAGTGACAATTACAAATTGAAAAGTTATAATTGATGAGTAGATATTCAGCTAATTTTTCCTTATAGTTTACATCACATACATTGTAATATAGTTTGCCGTTTTACAGCCATACTCACACTAGAATAAAGTTTATAATAACTTTGCTGAAAATATGATTAAAAGATAATACAAGCCTAATAAAATTATTTATCGAAATTAAATTGAAGTACTGCAAACCCAGCAAATAAATCTCTCCGGGCATTTTTACTCGTCTAATTAATTTTTTCTCAATTTAAATTCAAATTAATAGTTTTTTCAATTTGGAGTGTATGGAGTTTTTATTGAGTTGGTTATGCCCAAATATGGTGTTTTCAATGTAGAGGGAAAAAGTATTATGATGCGTGTTATGCAACAGCATCGCTGCTATTAAATCAATATTAGCGCATATTCACGTATTTGCCCGTTCAACTTCTTTGTTCTCCCAACTTCCAATGAACTCTCCTTATATATGATTCAAACCAATACAATTGCACGAAAATAAATCAATATATGGCTCAGGCCTGCAGCTAGTTCGTGATTACCTTTACTACGGTTTAGCATTTCATTGCTAGAGAGAATAAATGTTGCGTGAATACCTGGTGGCTAAATTGGCTACATCATGGCTAGTGATAGCGCAGAGCTTCAGCACCTATTAGTGAAGTATATTGACTCATATTCTGATAAAGAAATATTAAGAAAAAAACTAATGCATTCTCCAGTTCAAGCACGTTACAGTGCGCTGGCAACAACAAGGGGCTGGAGTGAGTGGACAGGCATCCATCGAGCTGCAGAGGGAAATGATGCTGAGACCATGGAATGTATGTTGAGTCTTCTCTCCTCAGATCAACAGTTCAGCTTGTTAGTTCTCCAGGATATTGAGAGAAGTACATCCATCCATAGAGCAGCCTCTGCTGGGCACACAGATTTGAGTACCTATATGCTTAGCAATCTGACCAACCAGCAAAGGTTTCAGATTTTGAATATTGCTGATTTAAATGGGGATACTGCTCTACATGATGCTGCTTTGAAGAAACACATAGATACACTTAGAGTTTTGCTCACCTCCGTAACTCCATATCAACAAAGAGAGCTGTTGAGAATAAAAAATAACAACAGAAAATCGGTTCGAAAAATTCTTCCAGTTTCAGATCTCAGCTATGGATATTTTATTGGCGAAGGTAAGAATCTTTTGCAAAGCTCTTGAACACAGTTGGTTAGTGATTACATATACATGTAGATACAGATCTGCGCAACGTTTTAATGCTTATAGAAAAGTCATTTTATAACCAGGGATCGTACTTTCAACTTTTTGTGGTACACTAAAGGTATCAAGCTGCATAAACCTATTACTAACTTTACTTTACTTATATACTTATATACTTATATACATTACTTATAATTTACTAATATTACCACTTTTTCATTTTGTGTGCATGCAATTATCTGTGTGATTGTGTGTGTTTGCACATGTGCGTAAGAATATGTGTGCATGCATATGTGTGTGCGTTACTTGTTTGTGTGTATGTGTTATTGTAGGCATGTGTGTTTGCATGTAACAAATTCAGCTTCAAAACTCAGTCAGGCTCTAAAAAACCAGACTATCAAAGAGGCATCTGCAGCTTATCTGATTTAAAACAAAGCAAGTTGCGAGCAACTGCAGGCTTACTACCAGTTTAATTATAGACATTGAAGATGATCTACATTATATAACTTGAGTAAAGCATCTTGAGGCTCATAAAGTTAGGTAACAAAAGATCCGAGGGAAAGTTTTTATTGCTGTGGACGGCGCATTACTACCTTTGCTCAAACCTATGCTAATTCAGTATGGCCTCTATTTTAAAAATTACAAAGTGCTAACTTCTGATTTGGTTGTGTCAATATTTTTGTCTTGTAATCCCAAATGGACTAATAGGCCTATAGCTAAAAATATCACATAAGTTGAACTCCTATAGCTGAGGTGTCACTTGAGTCGAACTCAGATAGCTGAATTGTCACCTGAATTGAACTCATATAGCTGAATTGTCTCCTGAGTTGAACTCAGATAGCTGAATTGTCACCTGAATTGAACTCATATAGCTGAATTGTTACCTGAGTTGAACTCATATAGCTGAATTGTCACTTCGGTTGAACTTGTATAGCTGAATTCTTACCTGAGTTGAAATATAGCTGAATTGTCACTTGAATTGAACTCAGATAGCTGAATTGTCACCTGAATTGAACTCATATAGCTGAATTGTTACCTGAATTGAACTCATATAGTTGAATTGTCACCTGAATTGAACTCATATAGCTGAATTGTCACTTCAGTTGAATTTGTATAGCTGAAGTTTTACCTGAGTTGAACTCATATTGCTGATTGTCACTTGAGTTGAACTCATATAGCTGAATTGTCACTTGAGTTAAGCTTGTATAGCTGAATTTTTACCTGAGTTGAACTCATATAGCTGATTCCTGGGCCGGGGCCATTTGTAATGCAAGTGGATTTCTCACTGCATTTCAACTTCCACTAGTGTAATGCATAGTGGAATGCATTAATGTTTGGCTAGTGGATAGTGCAAAATAGTGAAGTGCAAAATTATATGAAATGTGCATAGTGCAAAATAGTGATATGCAAAACTATATGAAAAGTGAATAGTGCGAAACAGTGAAGCGCAAAACTATATGAAAAGTGCATAGTGCAAAATAGTTAAGTGCAAATGTTAATGGAAAGTGAATAGTGCCAAATAGTGATGTGCAAAATTACACAAATAGTAGATAGTGCAAAAAAGTACAATGCCAAATTAAATGAAAGTAGATGTTGTAGAAAAGTGCAGTGAAAATTTATAGATAGCGGATAGTGCAGTGCAACACTCCATGACTACTGGATAGTACAAAAAAGTGGAATGCTGCCATTGATGAAAATGTATAGCTGTGATAACCTGGAGTGCTGTGATGTGTGAACAGTGGATGGTGCAAGGAATACATGACATGCAAAATATATGAATATGTGATAGTTTGACATATTGGAAGGAAAATTTATATACGCTGCAAGAAATACAACTAGAGGCCTAAATGATTGGGTATCAGTGTGTTAAGCAAAATGGAGTGTAGGTTAAACTAAGTGTCGGTTTTTGAATCAGTTTCAGCTATCTTTTCTATCATTAAAGAGCTTTTTTAATCATGATAGTCCAAATATGGCACATTGTTCAGCCATGTCTTTAAAAAAAGTGTCGAGTAGTTTGATATTCGCACCGAATATTTGTTTCAGCTACAATGTTAAGTGCATAGTGGGTCTGATGTAAACTAATAAAGTGCAAAGTGCAATGCAAGTGGATGAAGTCAACTATAAAGATGACAGTGTAAGTGGAATATATGATTATTGAAATTGCAAAGTGTCTAGTGCAAGTGGATTAACATCACTATCATGATGTACAAAGTGTCTAGTATAAATAAATAAACATCACTATCATGTTGTACAAAGTGTTTAGTACAAGTGGATAAACATCACTATCATAATGTACAAACTGTCCAGAGCAAGTGGATAAACATCACTATTATAATGTACAAAGTGCAGTGCCAGTGGACTTAGTGTTAACAGGAAGTGTGAAATGTAAAGTGCAAGTGGATTTCATGCTTGGAGACACTGCAAAGTGTTAAATGCAAGTGTATGATTATTTCCTAATAGTAGATAATGCAAAATGCAAGTGCATAAAACTCCACTCAGAAGTGCATAGTGCAAGTGCGTCGTGCAAAACCATGGCTGGCAGTGCACGTTAGTGCAACGCGTCCAATATTTGCTAGTGGCCCCAGCCCTGGCTGATGCCACCAAAATTGAACTAGTATAGCTGAAGTGTCACATGAGTTGAACTTCTACATCTGAAGTGTCAACTCAAGATCAACCAATTTTAAGCATTTGAATTTCCTACCTAAGTGGAAGTAGCTACTGGTAGTATTGTTTTAAGTTTTAGGTTCTACGTGCTTTTTCAGACCTAGCGTTGGTCAAGAAAGAGCATAAGCTGATGGTCAATACACTTGCAACTGATCTCACTCATGTAGCTAAGGAGAGTATGGCACAAGTAGAAATACTAAAGCGAGGTAGATTGATAATTTGATTTTTAACTTTCCTTTGACTGTTGCAGCACCTACTAACATCTAACAACATATTGATCGTCTAATTAAACCTGTATACGATTTTGTTCTATTTTCACCCAGACTAGATACATGTATTTCACTTTCAGTTGATTATTCTCCATGTATGACACTAATGAGTGTTAACTTCAGGTAATGAACCCTAATACCATCAGCGTGAAGCAGTGATACAACAACTGTTTGAACATATAGTTGAACATATATAAATAGTGTATATGAATATAAATAAACGACCGTCGCATTTCATTTTAATGTTATAATTGGAATATTCTAGAGCTCAAGCAAGCTAACCAAAAAATAGAAGAGTTGGAATGCCAAGCCAAAGAACAGGAAACAATGATGATGCAAGAATTAAATCGTCAAGCTTCCGGTAACCTTGAAAATAATTTGCTGACAAAGTAATTAATAAATAAATAAACAGACAAATAAATAAATATGAAAGAGATGTTAAGTCAAGTGGCTGGTAACATCTACTCAAGCTTGGGTCTTTTTCTACAAACATGGTAGTTTGAGCACTTGCCTCAAGATCTTAGCCAGTTTCACTAGCGCTTTTTTGCAACCGATTTTTGTAAACTTTTGCTGGTATTTTGGCAAGCTGCATTTGATGTAAAGGTGTTATTGCATCCGATACTCCAATGACTACTGTGATTATAGTTACACTTACATGCCAGCACTTTTCAATCTCCTCCGCGGTTAAGAGATGCTTATCTTCTTCTTTGCTTCTTTTTTTCTGGCTGTATCATAGTAATTGGGTATTGCCTATTGCACATTCACCATTGCTCTTCTGCATTTCTCAACCTTTTGTAGAACATACTCTACCTCACTCATGAGTGTCAGTTCAAAAATAGTACTAAAATTTCCAAATTAAAATATCAAAATTAAAGGTCCCGCTCGACTGTCATGGTAAGCTTTGATAAGTTCATGCACCATGCAGAAATAAAGTTGATATCAAATGACCTATATTTTCCGTTGCCAGCATCATCATTGAATGTCTAAGTTTGAAGATCTCTTGCAAACATATCAGCGCTCGAGCAATTTTTGTCTGAAAGCCTATAATGAATCAATACTCTTGGTTCCTAAGAAGAGGTGGTGCTTACCAGACAGGTTCAAGCACAAGTTAATCAAACTATTGCTGACATTCAATGCAGGCTATGCAAGGATGTCATAAGACTATCTAGTATCCAATTGGATGCAATCAGTTGACAGGTTCTAGTTAGAACCTCTAGATACTTAAGCTTTGCAGTTATGAGGTACATGTATGCTTGCAATCAAGAACATTTAAATTGTACTGATGACTTATTAAGTGTTGGTAGGAAATTATTTGCAAAGTCAATGCAAATGAGAGTATTAAGATTCTTGGAAATTTTGGCATTCAAACAGATAAACACCTTCCATTCAGTCAGCCTGTACATTGTGTCACTTGATAAAACTGATTGCTGTGCCCAAATAATTGACATTGCAGCTTCAATTTACTATAAAACAGCAAACAGAGAAAATGAGAGAGTGGAAAAATACTAATCAGTAACCATTGACAGAAGATTTAGAAAAATGCTGTAGTTATAAAAAACATAGTAAATACCAGTTATAATATCAGTCATAGGACCATAGAAACTTAGTTTGAGGTAACAGTGAAACACCAAACTGGTTAAGCCAGCTTCTAGTAATGCTGAATAATAATCAGCGGTACGCTACTTGAAACAGCAAAAATCTTGAGGCAAATAGTGAAACTCCCAGGTTCTTAGCAAAAAACTAAAGCCATTAATTCTGCTTTGAACAGAGTAAGGTGAAACCTTTTTTATACTTTTTGGTCTTTTTGAGTTTATCAGTCACCATGAGAATAGGCTATACATATTTTCTTACAGTAATCCTAGTACAGTAAGTGTCTATGATCTGTCAAGACAAGTGATCACAATCTGCCCGCATCCTTACCATGACTTTTACTGTAGCATGCTGACTCTAGCAGCAGGTTGTACAGTGGTTGCTGACCCTAAGAAGCTGTAAAGGAGCTCCTTAGACATTTTTGTATTTTGCCTAAGAGGGCTCATTTTAGACCAAGCATGCGGGGATAGGTACTTTAACTGGTCACCTGAGCCGAGGCACGGAGTACCAGCATCGTTATTTCCAGCATCTTGGCGAGATGGTATGTGCTTTGATCAGTGCTTCTAACACATCTGGCATTCATCTTGCTGATGAGAGTGCTTTCCAATTGTCAAGAGCAGTGTTTTCTCAGGCAATACAGTCCGTGGAAATCAGAGATGACTCTCTTTCCTGTTATCTGCAATATCGTTCCCCCATCGTCAGGGGTGGCGTTGCCCTAAGGAAATAATGCTGATATCAGGTTGACTCTCGTTTTAGGTGTCTTGGTCTTTGGTGCTTTCATCTTACTATCACTAGAATAGCCTTCTCTTTTAGAGTCGGGATCTGCGATTCCAATGCTGCCACTAATGTAAAGAAAACTGGTAGTTTTCTTTACACTCCACAAGAATAAATACACCGCGTGTATCGCTAATGCAAATATATATTAAATGGAATAATACATATACATACAGTTAATGTGTGTGCATACAAGAAACTACATGCAGAGAACGCCGCTGTCTCTGCTTGGCTCTATTTTCATGCTCCTTATATAGCCATTTTGCGCCATAGGCTTTCCTGCTTTTTAGGCTCGGCTCGCTGGTCCTTTGTTTAACAATTTTAGCATACCTGGCAGACTCATGGAAGACCGAGTCTCCTGTCGTGATGATAGTCAGTCCTTTGTCTGACGAGCTCGGCATACCGAGCTGGATCATTGAGGATCGAGTCTTGCTAATCTACGACTCAGTTTAGTAAGACTGTCGGTTGCACAACTGACTCGGCAGCTGGCCCTGGCCTCAATGCTCTGCTGTTACATTAACACCATCTACTCATTGAAAGTCTAATTTTTTATCTGTTTGCCTGTAAATTAGAGTAGCATTAAAATATTTGAGTTTGTTTCTTCTCCAGTAAGTCATTTTGTAATATCTGTGTAATACATGTTTTATTACTGCAGCCTCTGTAACTAAATAATATGTTTTATGGTGTTTTGCTTCGATGAATGATGGAATCAATCTATGAATTAAGTTTATATTAAGTTTAAAATGCAGTCATAAATAACTTTCTTTTTCAATTGTAGAGCTTCAAAGGCTGACAGAAATATTAGCAGGAATGGATGTCAACAGCCGGAGATGATCACCATATAATTACCATCTTATGCATATATTCAAGTATATGCAATATAAAGGCATATATACATATTCAAGTCATTTATAAATTTTCAGAGTTGAAATACTATTGGTTATAAATTGCTTCTCAAATTTTTCCCTCCTTGTTTAAGTAACATTTAAATGTTTATAGATATATGAAAGAAAGTATTTCCAGTAAAGTATTTTTCAGTAATCAATCATTATTATATTGTATACAATACCGTTAATATACTCATCTAGTAGTTTATTATCACAATATACCAATAATATAATTTGTGTTAGTTTTTCTTAGAAATTTAGTGGTAACTAAAAATAATAGGATTTCGTTATTCTAATTTTCATAGAGAATGTTGAATTTCGATCCTCCAACTTTTATTACTCATGGGCTAAACTTGATGTCTAAATTTTCAATGTTTATATACTTTGTACACTGCGTAGCTAATGGGTAACTGATAAATATTCATTTTGAACGTGTTAACATTACTGGCAGCTATTTACTAATTATCAGATGTTGAAGTAAGTGAATGAATTAGTTTTTGTTTATAACTAGTGGTTTTTAACAGATGAATAAATTTATTTAAAACTAAAAATAGGGTTTCCATTGTGACATGACATTGGTCTGTTTTTTATGTAAAGTTTTATTTTTTACTGTTTCAATATTGGCAGAGGTGAATGTATGAAGCAATTATGTTCTATACCTCCAGTAATATAAAACCTGACCATATCATTAATCTACTATATAAACGGCAATTGTTGTGTGTGTGTGTGCGCGTGCGTGCGTGTGTCCGCTTTATAGAGTAATGTACTTTTCTGACTATTACCCGCTACTAGGTATCTAGGGCGCATTAACGGGATCCTTCTGTTAGTACACGCTTCTATACATACCCTATTCATCGCTTTTACACAAAAACACGTCATCTCCGGTTAGCGCGCCTCTTTACGGCGCCCAACGACATTGGTGTGTTTGAAACAGCAAAATTGCTGGCGTGTTAAAAAGCACTGTTCTGAGTTCAGCGGTCTATACAGCAATACAAATGTACTAATCATTAAATAGAATAAATTAATGAATAGTAATTTACATTCAATTAATATTTACTGCCAACTTATACCGAGAAGGTCACGCGAACGTTGGTTTCTTGCGGCCACTGGAAAACGCAGTTCTCACCTATTACATTTCTACATAAAAATGGTAAGTATTCCTTAATCAATGTTGTATTGTCTATGAATTGCTACACTTCCACTACATAAACCTTTCACTTGCGTCCGTCTACAAATTTAGCTATCGGCCTACTGCCAGCCATTTTGCCGATATTGCTTAATATGTATACGATATTTTTTCTATTTCAAACTCCATCTATACTGTTTGTTTTGGTTATATATTTCATTTTGCCAACATGTTAACAAGCACTGCTATACAAAAAATTCGTTGTCTCTATACTTTGTGCATTTTAATTATCTGTGTAATCACAAAAATCTGAAATGGCTATAGTGTCATCAACATAAGTAGTTATTTGTTTTTTAACTCGGACGCATTTAATGAACTCGCACAGAAAATCTTCGCTTTTAAGTTGGAAATTCTCAAACAAAGATTTAAAATTAAACTTTAGGCTAATTTTATAAAGAAATCTTAGGACAACACTGTCACTACCATAAAAGTCCTAAAATCATTGGTTATGTGATCAACAAATAATAAAATTCAGTTACTAGCAATTGCTGAGAAAGTCGCAAATATGCGTCTACGGCGGTCGACCATAGAAAACGCATGAGTCTACTTCAGTGAAAAGGTTAAAAATGCTGGATTTGCCACTGTTTGTGATAGTAAACATGTTCATTTCCTTCTGCAGCTGAGTTACTTTTGCTTATTCTCCAGCTACGAGTACCACAGCTACAACAGAACTTGCACGAATTCTGCTACTGCATTTTACCTACTAAATTTCTATATCGAAAAGGTTAGTAAGCCTACGTCTTATTCAATGTTGTATTGCCTATGAATTGCCACAGTTCCACTACATAACCTTTTCACTTGCGTCCTCATACAAAATTAGCTATCGGCCTACTGCCAGCCATTTTGCCGATATTGCTTCATGATATTTTTTCAATTTGAAACTCCATGTAGAACGTTTGTTTTGGTTATCTAGCAGATTTTGCCAACATGTTAACAAGCACTGCTATGCAAAAAATTCATTGTATCTATATTTTGTACATTTTAATTATCTGTGTAATCACAAAAATTTAAAATGGTTATAGTGTCATCAACATAAGTAGTTATTTGTTTTTTAACTCGAACGCATTTAATGAACTCACACAACAAATTTTTGTTTTTAAGTCGAAAATTCTCAAACAAAGATTTAAAACTAAATTTTAGGCTAACTTTATAAAAAAAATCTTTGGGCAACACTGTCACTACTATAAAAGTTTTAAAGATTGTTGGTTATGTTATTAACGAATAATAAAATTCAGTTGCTAGCAATTGCTGGGAAAGTCGCAAAAATGTCGGCGGTCGACCATGGAAGGCGCCTAAATGAGTCTACTTCAGTGAAAGGGTTGAAAACGTTGGATTTGCCACTGTTTGGGATAGTAAACATATTCATTTCCTTCCGCAGCTGAGTTATTTTTACTTTATTTTCTAGCTACAAGTACTACAGATCTACAGCTACTACAGAACTTGCCCGGGCACTCCGAGCGTTGCGATAGGCGACGGTGAGAAGAAAGCGAGCAGTGTATATTACAAAAAAGCACACCATCTCATTCAATTTTAGAAATGCTTGAAGCAGTGCAATGCCGTCCAAAAAGCCTACTGCCCAAACGCAAGAACAGATTGATTCCCGTAGAGAAAAAGACCAAATTTGCAAAGCTGCAGCTAGATGAGCAGAAACTGTAGAGCAAACACAGCTATGCCCGTAACAAAAAAGAACTGCTACCGCAGCTGTTAGCAGTGCAGAAACTGCAGAGTAAACACAGCTACACTTACAATGAAACAGAATAGCTACTGCATCTGCTAGAAGTGCAGAAACTGCAGAGCAATTACAGCAACACATACAACGAAACAGAATAGCAGCTGCTAGAAGAGCAGAAACCGCTGAACAAACACTGGTACATCAAGAGCAGGCCAGAATAGATGCTGCAGCCGCTAGAAGTGCAGAGACTACTGAGTCGACACAGCAGCGACTCAAACAGCTCAGAGCAGCCGTTACATTGGCCAGACTTGCAGAAACCTCCGAGCAGAAGCAGCGGCGACCAGAACATGATGCACTAGCTACAACAGCTGCTCGGCGAGCTGAATTTTCAGAGCAGATGAAACGGCGACAAAAGCGAGATGCACTAACTACCGCAGCTGTTACTAGGCGTCGTGTATGGGCAGAAAACTTCACACTTGACTACAGTTCTTCTACACAGTATAGGGCTGAATTTTTCTATTGGACGAATGTCCAAAAATGCTCCAGATGTAATGCCTTACGATGGAAAGGCGAGAGGCTATATATGTAGTTTATATAGAAAATTTTATTGGCAATAGATTTTATCACCACAACCACGTTACTGCTGCACAGTTAATATATACCATGTCAAACACAGGCTATAGACGAAGAACTGGTGAGTCATGACTAGTGTTTTAAGCATGTAGAAGTCTCAATTCAATAAATGCTGGCAATTGCTTTGCAGCTCAAAAGCAAAGTAATTTCTAGAATTTCTTAAAATATATACAACTTTTCAATACTGCCAGTTTTAAAAATTCAGTTTGCCCGGCAATGTCAATTTTATTATCAGTTCTTTACAAAATTAGGACAACTCGGATTTGAGTGGTGCAAGACTGTTGCATTGTAGACTACCTGTAGAGCACATTGCATATTTCCATAGGTCTTTCCAACATTATTGACATGCACGACTGCGTATGTGCATGCATTCTCTGATCAGGACAACAATTTCAGTAGACTGCATATTTGGAGTTGTTTTACAGTATGAAAGACAACTCTCAATAAACCTTATGCTGCACGTGAATGTGTTTCTGTAGACGGGTAATGCAGCTAGTTCTACTATATAGTAATGTTTGTATTTATTTGTATCCAGTAGATATTTGATTGATAAATTATATACTTCGGATAAACTTGCAGACTGGGCTTATTGAATGTAAAGAAGAAACTGTTCGAAGACTACAACACTAGAGTGGATCAGTGAATGAGGTCACAACATAGAGAGACTAGGCATCTTCATGTTGTAAAATAAGAGATCAAGTAAAGGAATTTTTACACTATATAATGAACCGGAAGCTTATATATTATAGAAATTGCTTTTTTTACATAAAAATTGAAAAAAGCAATACAACAATTATTGCCTCAACCAATAGGATAATGATGGCGTAAAATGAGCGCCAACTTCAAAAGAATTTGAACCACTTAATGAACATGTCAGGTATTTAGAAGGAATTGTAAGTGCACCGCCAGTAGACAAAAGTTTAAATGGCTTTATAGCAAGGATTAAGTATATTCCCTTAGATTTTCCATGTTGAACCCTATAAGACAGGAAGCGGAGTGGTTAAATTATTTTTGCATCAGATATATTTCTTATCATTTTTGTTCTTTCATAAAACATGTGTAAAACTTTGAAGGCTATTTTGTAACAGTTCAGTTTTCTTGAAGAAAAAATTAATAAGGTGCAGCTGTTGGAGCATTTGGCACTCTTGAGCTGAAAGGGTAGAATGAAAGCGGTGGATCCACAAAGTACTTTCTCAGACGGTAGAAGACACAAGAAAAATTGACCAATGCGGTAAGTAGTAAGGCTTTGTGGTCAAGTCTCAGGTTAACATCACATTCAAATAAAACTTGTCCAATGTTTTTATAGTTCATGGTTCTGCATACTTCTTTATCAAGAAGATGGGTAAGCTGTATCGTTTTGTGCATTTGTTCATAGCTGTCAAAAATAGTCTTCATATGTGTTGACATAACTTGAACACCTCTATTGTCATAGATGATAGAGTTTTGTGCACCGACAGCTCCAATAAGCTGACCAGATGGCATAAAAGCCTCTATATTTGAGCCTCCATCTGGTTTAGTTGAATAAAAGTGTGGTTCTCCGTACACATTATTGAAATGTGTAAATAATATGTTTTGTTTCTTACTTGATACGATCACAACAATAATATTATGGGAGTCATAATCGATGAGCTCGGCGTATTTATCTTCAGATTTGCTCTGACAGGCAATACGGAAAAAACACTTCTTTACTGATCCAAATAGGTCTAAATCTGCTGCTGGTGTGAAAGCAGGTGGAGGCATGATTGGTGGTAGAGCAACTCCGTAGGAAATATGAAGGTTTCTTGGCATCGGAGATCGGTAAAAATTTAACTCAGTGTAAAGAATTTTCAGAGAAGCAAGTATTATGGAGTATTTACTGAATGGATTCATAAGAATGTCAAAGTTAATCTTCATGCCTGCAGCGGCGTCAATTACCTGTATACCAGCATTTCTTGGACAATGTGTCGTATCTATTGCATATACATTATTCTGAGTGTCGGTTCGAGTTCGACTAGAAAACATCATATAATCTGTTGGATTTTGATTGCTACGTAAAAACCTATTATCAATGGTGCCAAGAACTTTGTCGTTCTCAATCTTTGAATATATTGTCATAGGAGTACTTGCAGTTTTCAAACCTTGTTTTGTATACATTTCTGGAATTCTTTTTTCTGGAACGCTGTAAGTTTCTTCACTATCCTCATATGCCAGCAAATAGAATAACAATGCATAATAATTTTGTGTTATGCTGTACACGGAATACGCCACAACATTTCCATGACGTGCAAACGGTCTTAAGATTGCTCTATTAACTTTTCCTAGCACTGCTAAAGTGTCACACTGGTTTCTGGTACTCATTTTGCTTTTTTGCTGTGGCTTCAAAATGTAAGAAAGATGGTTTGTAAACAAATTTTGAAGTTATTTCAGTTATGCTTCATATTGTGTCATGCATTTTTGATGTTATACACAACTTTTGCAGTGTTCGTATATGGCTATTCAGCAGAGTAAGAAAGAGAATTGGAGATACACCTTAAACATGGTGCCAAATAAGTTTTGACAATATATTAAAAAGCTATCAACAGTACATTATTGGGGTGTACCGGCAGTAAAACAGCATGCCTGGCTAGTTACTTAGAAGGTGAAAAAACTGATATATTCAAACTTATATGTATGTATATATATAAGTTTATACTAGCATGCCTGGCTAGTTACTTAGAAGGTGAAAAAACTGATATATTCAAACTTATATGTATGTATATATATATATATATATATATATATATATATATGTATATATATATATATAAATATATATACAACTGCGCTATCTGTCCTGTCTATGTATATATACAGGACAGATAGCACAGTTGGTAAGGTATCGGGACCATGATCATTTGGTCCTCGGTTCAAACCCCAACAACTGCACTTTTCTGGTGGGCCTTAGACAAGGCCCTTGCTTGTATAATGTCTACAACCTCTATGATGAGTGCAATAACCAAAGCCATGTTGGCTCGGACGTCGCCCGGTCAAACAAGGTCCGCGCTGCCTGTAGCTGAACCAGGACGAGGCAGTGAAAAATGGTCTACTGGTTCAAAACGGATGAAATGGACTCGGACTGATAACACGGACCTCATGCAGTGCTACTTTATGAGAGAACCTCAAAAGTGGGGCTACATGGGAAGGATGCGTCAACTGTGGATAAACATGCGCCCTGAACTGCCACAAACCGCTAAGCAACTTGTAGCTCAGAGGAGTAACATAATCAAGCGGCACCTCATATCGGAACTTGAGGTAGATGAAATTAGGGAGCAGTTCACCCAAGTAACCTCAACCAACGAGGAGTGCATATCAACACACACTGTCACGCATACACGAGCATGTGTTAACTCACGGGTTGAAGAAGACATGCACTTGGACCTTGACCCAAGGGTGAGAGAGCTTGCGGAAAATATCATCAACAAGATGTCAGCTGCTAATGATTATGGAAGCAGGGTACCACTACGAAGAGTTAGCAAGGCCATACCTAAGAAGCTGTTAGAAGACATTAACTTGGCACTGGAGTCGATCTCAACTGGATCAATCAGTGAGACTAATGCCTTAATCTACAGTACAGCAGCCGTCATCTTGGAGGAGATGGATATTAAGCCACTGCCAACAAGGCTTCAAACCATTCCATCTGGTCAGCTAAGTCTACAAGATAAGATCAAGGAGTTGCACAAGAAAGTTAGTATGCTCAGCGAACGATCTAACCACAGTTTGGAGCGTCCAAAAAGAGAAGCCACAATAGAAGCTCTAGAATCTGCCAAACAGCAGCTAGTAGCACTCTCGGCATGACTGAAGCGGTACACCAAAGAGCGGGATAACACGAGAATGAACCAACTGTTCATCAATAATTCATCTAGAGTGTATTCCCAGTTCAAAGGTGAACTGCAAAGGATATTGTCTGAGCCTCCCCGATCTAGAACTTCAAAGTTCCGGAAAGACATCTGGGAGAAAGACACTACTCATGACACCACTGCAAATGGCTGAAGAGGCTTAAAGAAAGCCATCAACACACTGTGGCTCAGCAAGGACTCACCATCAGCAAAGAGGACATCAAGTGCAGAGTGCAGCGTATGAAAAAACTGGGCAGCACCTGGCCATGACATGATTGAAGCCTTCTGGTTAAAGAAATTGATATCACTTCACACTAGAATGGCTAAGAAGAGGGAATGCCTAATAGAACAATGTGACCATCCAGAATGGCTGGCCAATATTATAAGTAAAATGCACTGATATTATTAAAATAACCAATATTGTTAATATAGTAATACAGCAATAATAGAAAACCTATGAGCGTTCATGCGTCTCGAAGATTTCTGCAAACTGCAGCAAAATAAAAGCTGTTATAAAAGTGTTATAAAGCTGTAGGCCTAATTTACTGTAATGTATGTAATTCAGCAACAATAAAGAAATATGTTTATTATAACTCTGAAATGCAAAATTAGAAGTAAAATGGCAAGCTACTGTGTACTATACACAGTTTGAAAGTTGGTTGCGTTGAATGTAGAATGGTTTTGATAAGCGATCTTTAACAGAAAGCAGATAGGAGCATTCACGCGTATAAAAATGTAGCAAAATAAAAAATTTTCTTGTCATGAAGGGGCGTTGTAGTTCGGCCCTAGCTTGTACATAAGTTGTAAAGAATTTCGGCTAACGTTTCAAATAATGAAACCTTCAGTGATTGGACAAAAAACACAGGCTGATAAACTGTGTACCACAATTTCGTACCTGTAAATTGGTCTACGCCTCAAACAGTCTACGTTTATTACAGAAACCTTTGAATAAATTCGAATACAAGTAAAAATGGCCATAGACTGATGAAATGAGCACGGTTTTCTCGTGAAATGCGCACTGCTAAATAGTTCTACAATCGGTCGCCGCGGCTTTATTGGCGTTTCAATTTTCGGTCTTAACTTTTATTAAACCGAGCTTTTCAAGCTTTTTGTGGCAATTTTCGTTCAAATTAATCTGTCTATTTGTGTATAATCCGATCAGATGGGTAAGTTTTAAAATAATACCGACGGTTTACAAAGACTTGGTAACATATTTAAATAGGTTTAAATGTGATTTGTATCGTTATTATACTTTAACGACTTTACATTCCGATGCTTAAATCTTTTGATGAAATTTCTTGACGAGGGTTCGTCTCATTGTTGATGAATAATTTTTGTAAGTTGTGTGCACATGCATTTATCATAAAAACTCCCACACTTCCGCTCCGCTCGTGTGTTTGTGGGAAAACACTTTTGTTATAGATTTTATTTTTCCAACACGTTAAAAAATAGCACTATTCAAAAAACTTAATGCATTCCTACTTCGCGCATTGCTAAAGCTATGTGAAGCTACGATCACTTCGAAGCTCGAAAAACGATGCTTTGCCATGTTCCTTACAATACGAAACTATTACTTTGACCACCATTGGAGTCACTAATGGAGCTGCTACTTTAATTATATGTGTAATCACTAAAATCTGAATCGGTCATCAACAATCATCAATAATGTCATCAAAATAAGTAATTCTCTGTTTTTCAATTCTGGATGTACTTTCGAAAGCTATAATAGCACTAATTTGAAACTCAGAAAGAAAAAATATTTCTTTTTAGGTTGAAAAGTCCTAAACAAAAATTTCAAATTGCTTTGTGAGTTTAGGGTAATTTTACAGGGAAATCTTCGAACAACACTGTCAATACCATAAAAAGTCTTGTACTACAACATAATATTATTATGTTTTATTATTTATCTTGAGGTGTTGACTGATGTTCTAAAAAAACAATTAAGGAGATTGACCAACCAGAAGCTGAGATATAGCCAGCCAAACCCAAATCTACCAAAAAACATAACCGTTTTGGTAATCATCATTATATGACGTATGAAATCGACTTGTGTGCATTGTTCAATTAAGCCAACTAATGTGCTCTCCTATAACAATGACGGCCTTTTAATTGGTTTAATCCCTGGAAGTATAGAACAATCAAATTGAGCCTAACAATCATTGCTCTGAGAATTCCGAACCAGTCCCTCTGACGCGTAGATTAGTTTTAGCATAAAATGATTACACACATCTATTATTTTGCAACATTTCGCTATCTTGCTAGTTCAGCTCAGTTTTGTTGTTCTCCCACTTAGCTTCCTTATTCAAACTCATTTTTAGCGCTGTTCAGATTTTTTTAACTATAGCTAATAAATGGAATCAATTAAATCAATCATTAATCTCGGTTATCAATTGGACTTTTGTACAAATTATATTAGTTACATCATTTATTCTATACGCAGTTATATTATTATTTTGTATAATATGCATTATGATTATTATATTAATCATAAAAATATTCATAGATAAGATAATAGATAAATAGAAAAATCAAATCAAAAGTTATCGTTTTCTTTTCATACAGCAAGAGCAACACGGTCAAGTTATTCTTTTTTAAAATTATGGCTGTAGTGAACTTACCGTCTGTTAATACTGGCAATAATCATGTTAATCTACTGAATGCTGCAGTAGGTACACAGTAGAAAAATGATGAATGAACAAAAATCCACAATCCCATTTCTTATTCTAAACAAACTGCAAATCGCGGATGTCGCACGTAGGCTATACACAGGCTGTTCGTTGAACAGAGGATCTTCGGAGCAGATCCGTAGAGATCGAGTTCAAATTTGAAGCACAAGAGTCAAAATCTGCTCTTCTGTTTTGAAAAATCATGGCGAGGGGTTGTGGGCAAATGCCTTTACCACATAATGTTTGCTTGATTTTTCTGAGAAACCAGAGCTAGTCTGTAAATTCTATACTATCGCGAGAAGCGTTTCACATCTCGTAGCCTAAAACAATCATTATACGTAACGGTGGTAAGGGTGCGCAACACCGGCGCATAACCAAAAATTCGATTTCATATGTCATATATCTCCGGATTTTCGAAGGGTTTTCCTCTGATTCGTTATTAGGTAGACCTGTGTTTGGCTGACTATATCTCAGCTCCTAGTGGGTCAATCTCCTTGATTCTTTTTTTAGAACATTATTCCACGCCTCAAGAAGACTAATAAAACATAATAATTTCATGTTTTCTCTATTCTTTAAGCTATAGAATATTTAGCGGTACAAATATTTGTATTTCTTTTTGAATGATTTGGTAAACTTTGATGATTCAAGACAATGAGTTTGGCGAATAATATATATAAGATGCTGCTGAAGTTTTGCAATGACATGCTTTTAATAGTTTGTTAGAAATTCTACTCATGGCTTTTCATTGTTACCTCAAAATGTTGAAACCACCTGATAGGAAGGGTCAGAACACTATTAATACTCATAGTTGCTCATACCTGAAATACAATAGGTTGCATATAAATTGCAATACAAAGACAAAACTGCAAAACTATTGGTAAAAATATAAATAGCAATATATATTATTATTTTTGGCCTTCGGTATTGGGCAGCATGTATGCGGTTTGTTTGCTGATGTTAACAAAAGTTTTACTAATAAGCTACATAATTTGCTCAATTATTGGTGTCAACTTTAAAAATTAAAACAAATGTAGTGTAAGCACTTATAGAATATTCTACAAACAACGTAGAGAAACTTTTGTGGCATATGACTTCAATTGAATAGTTCCCTGAAATTGCAATTTGTGTTTGCCCATTTTAGTACTTTGAAATGTCAAAGGTGCTCATAATGAAATCAACTTTAATAGAATTTAAAGATGCTCAAAGCGGATGGATGCTATGTGGACCAACAACAAAAGGTCACTCTGTACTATGTCTATTAAGTATTTACATGTATTTAGATTTTGCATTGATGCCTTCAATTAGATAGTGTAGGAAATCTATTTACATTAGCTAAATTACCCTCATGTGCAAGACCCAGCTTTGTTTCCTAGCCATCACAACATTATGCCAATGCATATTATCATTCATTGCTCTTTTCAAAACTGATTTCTGAGCCAAAGGTAGTTTTAGCAGTAAAAGAACATATACATGTACTTCTTTTCCTATGGGTCTACTCACTGTTTTGTAGCAGCAAAGGCCATTGTTTTTTAAAAGGTCTGTAAGAATTTTATTACTTATTTTGACTTCCATTGGTGCTCGTAGCAAATATAATTTCAGTACAATTTGCATCAAAAAAGTTTTTACCACTTGTTTCGTAAAGTATTTGGAGCAAAATAATATTTTAGGTGCAAAACAAACATTTTTGCTGCAAGCTTACCAAAACAATATAAAACGTTTTTTTAAGTTACATTTTAATTAAACACCATGTTCTATTCAGTTTTTACTGTCAGTACTCTGCCCTATGTTGGTAAAACCAGTTACTAAACCAAATTTTAGTTTTTCCGCTCGCCGCTCCAGAGAATTTAATCAACTGAGCAAATTTTTACAACAGACCTGTATTACAAGACAAAGAATGTTCATATTTATTTTGAATGATCAAAGTAAAACCTAATCCTCAATAATCCCATTGAACTAGTTATGCAAGCAAAATGTTGAGTAATTATGCCAGGTATTCTGCTGGATTAACTAAAAAAATCATAAATTCACTACACAATAAGAAATAAATTTTTTTGGGTCATTTTCCAAACTTGAGTGAATGTGTCTGAGTAGAATGTTTTATCAATTTCTTGACAGTTCATGGCATTATTATTACTGGTAAAATGTGAATAATAGGACTCAGAATTACTATTGATCAATAAAACCACCCAAAGTCGAGAGATCTAAAGTCAGAAAAAATTTGGTGCCGTGCTAGGTCCAGCCCGACTGATCATCGCTAACAATAAATTGCAGTCAAAAAGAAGATTTGAAAAGCGAAAATGCCCTCAAGATAGAATGTTATTGTATTTTTATTGGCATTCTATGTGACATTAATTTTTTTCCTGGGTTCAACATAGACACAATGGGCTTGTTTGGAATCTACCCAATTTATGGTGTTGTGGTATTGCACCGGTTTTGCAACCTGACTCTCCAGGTTCCATCCCCGAGTGGGAAAATGTTTTTATTTAATGTTCTAAGAGTGGCTTAAGATGAATAGAAAGACATTGCTGTTATTGTATGTTAGATTGAGTAACTAAGTATGTTGTGCAAGTAAATTATATTATTTCTGTAGATAATATGCACAACAAGGAAAAATGTGTGAGTTTCATTTTAGCATTTACAGTAACTGAGTTGCGTCCATGCATTGTTTCCTACTAATTTTTTTGAGTTTTTGTATGCAGTGCAGCAGCGATATGTGACTGAATAAGAAACTATAACATAGACCATATTTATAAATATTGAGTTACATTATTTGTTTATTTTAGTGAGCAGAAAGTTATGCAGCCTAAAAGAAAATGGAGAGTTCAAAAAGCCATGATTGGAAGATTTAGGCAAACTACCAACAATGTCAGAGCTGTGTACTGTTGAAAAGAAATTGGTGTTTGAAAATTATAATGATGACTTACGCCCGAGCCCACAACTTACTCAAGAAGCTGCAAAATTAAACTGGCAGCAGAGTCTTCTTGTTGTTGAGGCTTTTGTAATATCGCATTAAACTTGACGTCTGAATAAATTTACTCCTTTTGGCGACTAAGCAACAACCATTCTATGGTACTTTAGTTGAATTTTTTGGTATCAAGCATGGTGGCTGTTGTTGTTTTATAAACAAGTTTATGAAATCCTACCTTAAAGTTTAACATACTATAAAATATGTAAGTTTTAACAACAAGTAAATTATTTCAGACAAAATACTTGGAAAGGTGCAACAGAGGCCGGCTTGCCCACAACTCATGATCGCACCAATAGGCACAAAGATATAGTAGATTTTATGGTAAAATGTTGTGAGTGTTTTTAGATAATTTTGTTACTTTTCTGAAATGTCATAAGTCAGAGAAGTCATTATGCGTATAAGGTGCTAAAAGAGAACAAGGTTTTATTGCTTCTTAGCTAATGTGTGCAAGTTATGCTATTTTCTTAACATATTACATAATCGATCATAGCCTTCTGAAGTATGTACACTGTATACGTCATAGGTACTTCTAAAATAGTTTTTTACATATGTAAAAGGTATATCGATATAAAGTACAAGTTGTATAGTTTCATGCAACCTTCTGACTAGTATATAAATTATGTTTGTTAAGTAATATTAACAGATAAATAAGTTATAGCAACCTAATAAATGATATATAAATAGCAGCAACCTCTTAAATAATATACAATTCATAGCAGCCTCCTAACTGATATATAAATAGTAGCTACCAACTAAATGAAATTAAAATTATAGCAAACTCTTACGTGATCTATATGTCATAGCAACATCCTAAATTCTATGTAACCCATAGCAACCTCTGCAATGATATGTAAGTTGTAGCAACCTCCTAAATGATATATAAATAGCAGCAGCCTCCTAATTTATATATAATTCATTATAGCAGCCTCCTAACTGATATATAAACAGTACTGTAGCTACCAACTATATGAAATTCAAAATATAGCAAACTCTTAGGTGATCTATAAGTAATAGTAGCTTTCTAAAATATATGTAACCCATAGCAGCCTCTCCAATGATATGTAAGTTATAGCAACCTCCTAAATGATAAATAAATAGCAGCAGCCTCCTAAATAACATATAATTCATAGCAGCCTCCTAACTAATATATAAATAGTACTGTAGCTACCAACTATATGTAATTCAAATTATAGCAGACTCTTAGTTGATCTATAAGTGATAGCAACATCCCAAATTACGTGTAATCTATGGCACCTCTGCAATGATATGTAAGTTATAGCAACCTCCTAAATGATATATAAATAGCAGCAGATTCCTAATTAATATATAATTCATTGCAGCCTACTAACTGATATATAAATAGTAGCTACCAACTATATGAGATTCAAATTATAGTAAACTCTTATGTGATCTATAAGTCATAGCAACATTCTAAATTCTATGTAATCCATAGCAACCTCTGCAATGATATGTAAGTTATAGCAACCTCCTAAATAATATATAAATAGCAGCAGCCTCCTAATTAATATATAATTCATAGCAGCGTCCTAACTGATATATAAATAATAGCTATCAACTATGGAAAATTCAAATTATAGCAAGGTCTTAGGTGATCTATAAGTGATAGCAACATCCTAAATTATATGTAATTCATAGCAGCCTCTGCAATGATATGTAAGTTATAGCAACCTCCAATACAATTTATAAATAGCAGCAGCCTCCTAAATGATATATAACTTATAGCAGCCTCCTCACTGATATATAGATAATTGCTACCAACTATGTGAAATTCAAATTGTAGCAATTTCTCAAGTGATCTATAAGTTATAGCAACATACTTTATTATATGTAAATCAGAGCAGCCTCTCAAAGAAACAAGTTATAGCAAACTCCTAAATGATATAATGATACAATGATATATCTTACTAAAGGGTATGTAAGCTATGCCATGCTATGTAATGTTTCCATTGTAACTATTACATAAGTTACAATGGTAACATTCTAATGTATGTGTAATTTGTAGCAATCTGCTAACTGGTAATCATAATTATGAGGTATGAATAATTTTACCTTCAAATTGATATGTAATTTACAACAACCATCTAGACATTGTCCAAGTTTTGACAGTTTTTCTAGTATGCATATATACAAATTATGATAAGGCGATGAATATATATTGTATGATACCATATTCTTCTAAAATTTCCATAAAAATATATAATAATTAGGAGGTGAATAAATATATATATATCTAAAATGTAAATAAATTAGACCATATAGGAAGCTTACCCATATATATTTGCGTTAACTCCTAATCCCTTATATTCCGAAAACTCCTAACTGGTATATATTTATTCAACTCCTAACTCTGGAAATATGGGTATATATATATATATATATATATATATATATATATATATATATATATATATATATATATATATATATATATATATATGTATATATATATATATATATTCAAATGTATTCTACTTGAAACTAAAATCAGAGTGCTCAACATAGGATGGAGCAGTATAAATTGGAAAGTCAAATAGTTTACTTATCTTTCAGCTACTGTCAGTTTCCTGCTGGCGCATTCTTCAGGCTGTAAGCTTCAACTGGGCAAGATGGTGACTTTTCAAACATCCCTTTCTTTTACGTGATTGGTGGGTTTTGTCGCGCTCTGATTGACTTATTACTAAAATTGCAGAGAAGATAACTCTTAGAATGAGGACAAGATGAGGCAATTTCTGTTCTTTTATTAAGTGTTGACATGTCAGGTTTTTTAATGATGTAATATTTTTCAGAAATACATAAATTGCACCTTTTCCTTAAGTTGCGGTAGGATTTGGCGTGTTTTAGTATAGTCCACTCAAGTTTGAAGTTAATGTCTCGGTCTTTTAGTGCCCATATGTGTTTGCTCAGTTCTGTAACATTTCTTTTTGAGCTATTATTTATACTGCTTTTATGGTTGCGGTACCTAGTCTTAAAGTCTGTTTCACAAAGTCCGACGTAGGTCTCAGCAGTGTTGCTGTCTAGTCTTGTCACTTGTGCTTGGTAGACTATGCTCTTCTGAAGGCAGTTTTGGTTAAGGAGACAGTCTGATTTTGTTCTACAGTTGCATTTTTTGGTCTCGGTAGTTGGCGGATTTGAAAGGAGCCTGTTGTTATGGTTTTCTATTTTGTTTTTGATGTTAGGCATAGTTGAGTAGCTCAATTTCAAGGTATTTTTGTTAAATATTTTATGTAGAGGGTTTGTCTTTCGGAAGCACTTGTTGATCAGAGTGCTTCCGAAACAACAAGTGATCTCTGATCAACAAGTGCTTCCGAAAGACAAACCCTCTACATAAAATATTTAACAAAAATACCTTGAAATTGAGCTACTCAACTATGCCTAACATCAAAACAAAATAGAAAACCATAACAACAGGCTCCTTTCAAATCTGCCAACTACCGAGACCAAAAAATGCAGCTGTAGAACAAAATCAGACAGTCCCCTTAACCAAAACTGCCTTCAGAAGAGCATAGTCTACCAAGCACAAGTGACAAGACTAGACAGCAACACTGCTGAGACCTACGTCGGACTTTGTGAAACAGACTTTAAGACTAGGTACCGCAACCATAAAAGCAGTATAAATAATAGCTCAAAAAGAAATGCTACAGAACTGAGCAAACACATATGGGCACTAAAAGACTGAGACATTAACTTCAAACTTGAGTGGACTATACTAAAACACGCCAAATCCTACAGCAACTTGAGGAAAAGGTGCAATTTATGTATTTCTGAAAAATATTACATCATTAAAAAACCTGACATGTCAACACTTAATAAAAGAACAGAAATTGCCTCATCTTGTCCTCATTATAAAAGTTATCTTCTCTGCAATTTTAGTAATAAGTCAATCAGAGCGCGACAAAACCCACCAATCACGTAAAAGAAAGGGATGTTTGAAAAGTCACCATCTTGCCCAGTTGCAGCTTACAGCCTGAAGAATGCGCCAGCAGGAAACTGACAGTAGCTGAAAGATAAGTAAACTATTTGACTTTCCAATTTATATATATATATATATATAAATATATATATATAAATATATATACAACTGCGCTATTTGTCCTGTCTATGTATATATACAGGACAGATAGCACAGTTGGTAAGGTATCGGGACCATGATCATTTGGTCCTCGGTTCAAACCCCAACAACTGCACTTTTCTGGTGGTCCTTAGACAAGGCCCTTGCTTGTATAATGTCTACAACCTCTATGATGAGTGCAATAACCAAAGTCATGCCGGCTCGGACGTCGCCCGGTCAAACAAGGTCCGCGCTGCCTGTAGCTGAACCAGGACGAGGCAGTGAAAAATGGTCTACTGGTTCACAACGGATGAAATGGACTCGGACTGATAACACGGACCTCATGCAGTGCTACTTTATGAGTGAACCTCAAAAGTGGGGCTACATGGGAAGGATGCATCAACTGTGGATAAACATGCGCCCTGAATTGCCACAAACCGCTAAGCAACTCGTAGCTCAGAGGAGTAACATAATCAAGCGGCACCTCATATCGGAACTTGAGGTAGATGAAATTAGGGAGCAGTTCATCCAAGTAACCTCAACCAACGAGGAGTGCATATCAACACACACTGTCACGCATACACGATCATGTGTTAACTCACGGGTTGAAGCAGACATGCACTTGGACCTTGACCCAAGGGTAAGAGAGCTTGCGGAAAATATCATCAACAAGATGTCAGCTGCTAATGATTATGGAAGCAGGGTTCCACTAAGAAGAGTTAGCAAGGCCATACCTAAGAAGCAGTTAGAAGACATTAACTTGGCACTGGAGTCGATCTCAACTGGATCAATCAGTGAGACTAATGCCTTAATCTACAGTACAGCAACTGTCATATTGGAGGAGATGGATATTAAGCCACTGCCAACAAGGCTTTAAGCCATTCCGTCCGGTCAGCTGAGGCTACAAGATGAGATCAAGGAGTTGCGCAAGAAAGTTAGTATGCTCAGTGAACGATCTAACCACAGTTTGGAGCGACCAAAAAGAGAAGCCACAATAGAAGCTCTAGAATCTGCCAAACAGTAGCTAGTAGCACTCTCGGCATGACTGAAGTGGTACATCAAAAAGCGGGATAACAAGAGAATGAACAAACTGTTCACCAATAATTCATCTAGAGTGTATTCCCAGTTCAAAGGTGAACTGCAAAGGACATTGTCTGAGCCTCCCCGATCTAGAACTTCAAAGTTCCGGAAAGACATCTGGGAGAAAGAGACTACTCATAACACCACTGCAAAATGGCTGAAGAAGCTTGAAGAAAGCCATCAACACACTGTGGCTCAGTAAGGACTCACCATCAGCAAAGAGGACATCAAGTGCAGAGTGCAGCGTATGAAAAACTGGGCAGCACCTGGCCATGACATGATTGAAGCCTTCTGGTTAAAGAAATTGATATCACTTCACACTAGAATGGCTAAGAAGAGGGAATGTCTAATAGAACAATGTGACCATCCAGAATGGCTGACCAAAGGACAAACTCTACTTCTGATAAAAGATCCAAAACAGAGGCCAATTCTCAAAAAACCATCGACCAATAACATGCTTGCTGACCACTTGGGAACTGCTCGCAGGAATAGTTGCAGACAAACTGGAAGAGCACATGAGTCACTATATGACCAGTGCTCAGAAAGAAATTGAGCGCAACACCCGATGAGTCAAACATCAGGTACTGGTGGATCAGACGGTCTGTCAAGACAGCAGGAGAAGGCAAACCAATCTTGCCATGGCTTGGATTGACTACAAAAAGGCCTATGACTCAGTTCCCCATAGTTGGATACTTGAGTGCCTCAGTATGTACAATGTTCACCCTGCTCTTGTGGCATTCATCAAGATGTCAATGACCAAATGGGAGACGGAACTAGAGGCTATTGGCAAAAAGCTGGCGAGTGTAGAAATTAAGCGAAGCATCTATCAAGGTGACTCCTTATCACTGCTGCTCTTCTGCATATGCCTAAACCCTCTAAGCAATATGCTGGAGGAGACTCAATATGGGTACCAGTTTAAGAGTGGCACCAAGGTAAACCACCTCTTCTACATGGATGACATCAAGCTGTGTGCTAACAAAGAAAGGGACATGGATTCGCTAATGCACCTCACTCAGGTATACAGCAAGGACATCGGAATGACCTTCGGTATTTAGAAATGTGGAAGGTTAATTCTTAAGAAAGGCCTTTCTATGCTTACAGATGGCCTAAGAATGCCAAATGGTACCCTCAAAGATATAGAAGAAGTGTACAAGTACTTGGGGATTATGCAAAGCAACATCATCCACAAAGCCGAGGTATGTCACAAAGCCATTACCGAATACAAAAAACGCCTTTTGCAGGTCTTACGGAGCCAGCTCAATGCCAAGAACCAAGTCATGGCAATAAATACCTACGCACTGCCAGAAATAATATATCTAGCAGGCATAATAAAGTGGACTGAGGAAGCCATCAAAGAAACAGATATAGGAACTCCTAAACTGCTGACCATGCATGGAGCACTTCACCCAAAATCTGATACTACTAGATTGTATCTCGATAGGAAAGATGACGGTAGAAGGCTTAAAAATGTACAGCAGACAGTGAAAGAAGAGGAGCAAAGCATCAAAGCATATGCAGCCTCCATTGCCATCTCAGATAAGTTGCTAGCTGAATTTCAATTGGCTGCTCTTACAACGAATCTACGCCCTGATGATGAGGAAAATGACTGGCACATGAAACCTCTTCATGGTGCTTATCACCAACAAATATCTAAGGTTGGCGATCTTCACCAGACATATATGTGGCTGAACAGAGGAAACCTAACGGCCAATACAGAGTCGCTAATCATGGCAGCCCAGGAGCAAGTGCTTCCAACAAGGCAACTCCAAACAAAAATTTATCACACTAGAGACGATCCTACATAGATGCAGACTGTGCAAAGATGCACCTAAGACCATCCAACACATCATTAGTGGATGCAAGCAGGTAGCAGGAAACGCATACACTGAGCGGCATAATCATGTCGCAGGTGTTGTGTATAGAAGTCTATGTGATGAGTATGGCCTTAATAAACCACAACACTGATGGGAAGCTCCTGGTAAGGTCAATGAAAATGACCGCGCTAAGATCCTCTGGGACATCTACATCCGAATTGACAAGGATGTCCTAGCAAACCAACCAGATATAGTGGTGGTAGACAAGGAGAACAAGAGGGCTACTATAATAGATATATCAGTACCCAATGACTACAATATAGCCAGCAAAGAAAAAGAAAAGGTAGAGAAATATCTCCCTCTTGGAGAAGAGATTGAAAAATGCTGGAATGTAAGAACAACTGTAATCCCAGTAGTCATTGGGGCACTGGGCGCAATAACACCGGCGCATAAAATGTGGCTTGCCCAAATACCAACAACAATCAACTCAGGTGAATTGCAGAAAAGTGCGCTATTGGGAACAGCTAAGATCTTGTGGCGAGTGCTCAAGCTCCCATGTCTGTGGTAGGAGACCCAAGTTAGAGCAGAATTTACCACCCATACAGGGTATCCGGGGTGAGGAAACAATTTTTTTATATATAAGCTCCCAACATATATATATATGTGCTCCCAACAAGGCAACTACAAACGAAAATCTATCACACTAGAAACGATCCTAGATGCAGAGTGTGCAAAGATGCACCTGAGACCATCCAACACATCATCAGTGCATGCAAGCAGCTAGCATGGAACGCATACACTGAGTGGCATAATCATGTCGCAGGTGTTGTGTATAGAAGTCTATGTGATGAGTATGGCTTTAATAAACCACAACACTGGTGGGAAGCTCCTGGTAAGGTCAATGAAAATGACCGGGCTAAGATTCTCTGGGACTTCGACATCCAAACTGACAAGCATGTCCTAGCAAACCAACCAGATATAGTGGTGGTAGACAAGGAGAACAAGGGGGCTACTATAATAGATATAGCAGTACGCAATGACTACAATATAGCCAGCAAAGAAAAAGAAAAGGTAGAGAAATATCTCCCTCTTGGAGAAGAGATTAAAAAATGCTGGAATGTAAGAACAATTGTAATCCCAGTAGTTATTGGGGCCCTGGGCGCAATAACACCGGCGCATAAAATGTGGCTTGCCCAAATACCAACAGCAATCAACTCAGGTGAGTTGCAGAAAAGTGCGCTATTTGGAACAGCTAAGATCTTGAGGCGAGTGCTCAAACTCCCAGGTCTCTGGTAGGAGACCCGAGTTAGAGCAGAATATACCACCCATACGGGGTATCCGGGGTGTGTGTGTGTGTGCATGCGTGCGTGTGTGTGTGTATTTTCATCAACAGAAACATTACAGAAAAATAAACTGCGTATTAGTAAATATATCAGGTTAATTACAAATTAGTGAGAAAATGAAAAAAGTATAGCAGAATTCACTCAACCTGAGCACGAGATAATGATGATGGAGCCGTAGGTGCGCTGTAGCCCAGCTAATGTTGCGCAATCCCCAAAAACAGTCAACAGCAGCAGAACAAAGGCAGGCCTCAGCCCACCCTAGTCAGAGAGACAGGAGATAGTATTTTATTTGTTTTTTAAAGTCAAATTTGTTTACAATTTTCTTCAATCTGTCAGGTAAGTTATTCCAATAAAAGGTTGTTTGATATTGAATACTTTTTTGCCCAGCACTAGATGTAAACAAGGGAATGTGAAGATTTAGAAGAGAGTGACGAGTACTATAAGAGTGTGTTGGTCTCCCATTCCCAGATGAATAAAATACAGTATGACCCCTTAGCAGCAGCTTTAACGTATATAACTTATCTATAGGTAAAATATTAGTTTGAATAAACAATTCTCTTGATGGATAGTCAAAGGGTTTATGACATATAATTCGCACTAGCTTTTTCTGAAAGACATTAATTTTATTTAAAAATATGTCAGGCGAATTGCCCCAAGATTCGAGGCAGTAAATAAGTTTAGAATTCACCAAGGAGTTATATAATGTAATCATTATTTCTCGTGGGAAGTACTTTGATAACCTATAGAAAAGTCCAACCGCTGGACGAAGGTCCTTTAGTATGTTAGATATATGAGTAGACCAATTCAGATTATTATCAAGCCAAACACCTAGGAATTTAAAATGATCGGTCTGTTTTAATATGTTATTTCCTATATGCAGTGAGTGCATTTTTAAATTAAATTTGTTCTGCGGATTGAATTAATCGGGTGAGGAAACAATTTAGACACTGTTCTGTTCCACATCATTCTGTGTCTGGTTAGCCCGTTCAGTACCAACTAGTCATCGACTGACTACCCCCAAAGCCTAATTAATTTTTCATTAGCGTTATCACTAAAACGGATCTGCTTGAAATTGAGCATAACTGGGGTGCTTCCAAGAATAATCAAGATTTGAATTTTACAAATTAAAGAAAAAATTCAAAGCTACAATTCAATATAAATATTTTTGAACCTTAAAAATTTTACCAACCACAATTTTCTAATACGTCGATTAAAATCTTTTTTAATCAAAGTGAGTGTTTATGTTTCAATGCAGCTCACAAGCAGTTTTTTGGTGCGAATATTTTTGTATTATGTTAGATTAATGGAAAGCTTTGGCCAGCAGAAAATCACAAAAAAGTTTCTCAATTCTAAGCAATGGAACATGTTTTATGAGCTTCTAGCCAACACTATGTCAATGACAGTTTTATCAACTATATAGTTAAACGGAATGATATATTGTATTGAAATGCATTGCAGAGATTATTGTAGATATATGTGACAGGTCGTTTCATTTTCAATACAAACGAAGTCAAATCACAAAATTGTTTTTTAGCCTAATGTAATATAGAAGTTTCTCAGCTTTTCAAAACTGTTTTCAGAATTGAAATCGAAGCAACTTAACCTAAGATACAGGTTTTTATTGAAGAAGGTCTTGGTCAATATGGTCGACACCACAAATTGAAAAATTCGTTTTTAAAGTTGATGGATTGAATTTTAAACAGTTTTATTTGTTGGCGTTTTGGAATGTCATAGCAACCGCACGCTACAGACATTACATTTTTATGAATGTTGAGATCTATAGGGAAGAGAACATGGCAAACGATATGAAATTGGTCCCTTTGATGTCACTTCAATTCGAATACATAAAACAGTGAGGTCAAGGTCACATGTTGTGTCATTGAAAAGGAGCACATTGATGCACAGTAAAGGAGTTACTACCAAATTGTGTTGCACATTGAACTGATTATTTTGAGCATAAAATTGATGCAAATGTATCAGTGTTAGAATAATAATCCAATGCACTAGCAGAAATTTTACTGAGATGAATGAGTTAGCGTCTTTCGAGTAGACGATCCAGGCTTCTGAGCCAGGGGAGACAATTTGAGATCAATGTTGCTTGTTTAGTAGTTAAATTAGATTCAAGTTAAAGCAAGTTAAAATTGATTAAAATATTATCGAAATAACATGAATATAATATATTAATATAATACCAATAAAAAATAAACTAATACCACTGCTGCTACTGTCTATGATTGACGTTTACGTTTCCGTATCGGGGCGATAGAGCTAGCCTTAGTAGACTTTTTAGTAGACTTTTTGGATTCTGCGGCGGTTGAGCTGTGATGTATTGAGCTGACGTATTGAGCTGTAATGGCTGTTGAATAGGCGCTGGGCACACAATATCTCTTTTGCTTTCATTACATAACTCTCTGATTTCTTTGAAAAGATATTGCTGACGTTCATCACACAGACAAGGCGGCGGAAAGATTTCAGGCCACCCTGACCTGGCTGACTCTGCGGACATAAGCTGTATATCTTCACTCTCCACACTATTGGCATGCTTTTTTACTTGGACACTGCCTGCAACAAAACAAAGATTACTGCACACACTGTCTGTTACTATTACATTTATTGTACAACATTATTGAATTTCTCTATGTTGTACTTTCAAAGCCAAAATTCAGGATGGCAAAGAACACAAAACAAAGTAGGCCTATACCTAAAATGGTGGTAGCTCTTAATTTGGCTGATCTTTTTGCTTTTTGCATGAAAAAATCCACTTCAGTCCTTTATTGGAACAAGCACATTGCCCTAATCATCCATGACAAGCTGGGCACTGTTTAGGCGAGCCAAGACAAGTTGTCTTGTTTTCTGCATAATATTATTATGCAGAAAAAAAGACAACAAGTTACCAGATAACATACAATCACCAGCAAAAAAAATCCAAATACGGTAAAAATTAATATGCATGAAAAATAAAACATTTTTTATAAATTTATGAAAAAATTGTTTTAACAGTTCCATTTGGTATGGCACCATCTTAAACAATGAGCTGGACACAAAGGAATGTCATCACATTGCACACAACAATATTATAGGTAAATTTTTATAGGAAAAATAGGTTCTTGTACTATTTGATTGACCTCTTTATGTGGTAGCATTTGATCATCCAGCCAGTCAAATCAACTTCACCAATGTGACTGTTGCAGTCTAGTATTTGAACAGGCTTCCTGATTGGTTGGTTATTGTGCGTTCGTCGGTCCAATTCAGTGAGCTCAAACTTGCTGTGATAGTTTAAGCAGAACCAAATGAAATTTAATTCAATCCATTACCCAGTCAAAACTGGTGGACAAGTAAAGTACTGCGACTCGCCTTTCTTCAGAAGTTGACCAGGCTCCTTTTCTTTGATGGACTTAGATACATCTTTTCTATTAGAACGCAATGTTCCATAAGCATATGCATATAAGCCTATATATATATATATATATATATATATATATATATATATATATATATATATATATATATATATATATATATATATATATATATATATATGTATATATATATATGTATATATATAAATATATATATATATACATATATATATACATATATATATATATATATATATATATATATATATATATATATATATATATATATATATAGATGAAACTAATAGTAATGAAGTTGTTTTTTATCTAAGGTTTTACATGAATAAATTTTATATTTAAGTTCTGACCACTCATTGAGCACTATCTGGCAGCTTTAACACACTACATTGGAATATATATACAGTCAAACATGGATAACTCGTCCACGGATAGCTCGAAAAAATGGTTAATTCGAACATTTCCTTTGGTCCGTTCCCACGTAATGATAAATTGCTATAGATAACTCGAATTCAACACTGTTAATTCGAACTGTTTTTTTGCCCAACAGCTACCGAAACGGTTGTTTTCGCTTTAGAAAATCACTTTATTCAAAGCCATAGAGGTAAACTTCATCTTTTCGTAATTCATAAGCGTCGTTATTACCACCATCGGCAAAATATTTTTGTCAACGACTTCTCTAAAAGTTTGGTGAAATTTGATTTATACAGCGATACGATGAATAGCACGGGCTAACCGGGTCACGCGCGCAAGAATTTTCGCCACGCACATACAAAACAAAAATCGCATGTTGTTTTGTATGTGCGTGGCGAAAATCCTTGAGTGCGTGACTCGGCTATCCCGTGATGAATAGTTTTCCGACGTTGATTCCGTGTTGAATCAACGTCGGAATGTTAAATGTTTAAAACGTCTTAAAAAATGTTGTAATTAAACGTATACGTTGTCTGAGCTACAAAAAACTATTCATCGTTTGACCTAAACACAGAATACGTGTGTACATTCAATAAGTATCTATTAAAAAAGCGTGAGTGATATAGAATGTACCGTAAAACCTCGTAAAACTTCTAATTGAACTGCCTCGGAGTGTTGCTCTTAACGAATCCCAGGTAAAGTAAAGTAATCTGCATAAACTTCAAGAAAAAACGGCAAAATTGATCGTGGGTAAAACCCCAAAAGAAAAAAATGTCTTTTCTTTTGAGCATTTCAACAACGATCAAGTTTTGCCAATGTCAATCTGAGAAACGTCCTGGCAATAACATCACCTCAAACAACAAACCAATCTCAAGTGATAGAAAAATCTCTATACTTTTTCATGAAAACGTTTTAAACTTTACATTAGAAGCATTTAATTTGAAACAAGCCATTTGTGCTTTTGATTTATATTATAGTTTGTATATGTACATGCATCTACTAATAAATAAGTAAATATATGGACTTGTGACAGTGCTCTGATAACTTGAATGCTCTGATAATTCGAACACTTTTGCTCGGTCCCTTGAAGTTCGAGTTATCCATGTTTGACTGTATATATATATATATATATATATATATATATATATATTTGAAAAAATTATTGCGAAAAAAGTAAACTTTTAGTATTTGCGTTACAAATCTGTTTCGTGCGAAGCACTCCTCAGACGCAATTGTACTAAAATGAAAAGCTTTACCGAATGTGCCAAAATATCAGAAATGGGCTCGCTGTGTTAATAATGTAATTTAGTGCTAAGTGTAACCGAGAAGATAACTCCTAGCATGTCTGCAATTAGAAGTCAATTCATTTCTTTTATTTAATGTGCCTAAGTGTGGTTTGCATATTATGAAGTATTTTTCAAGTAAACATAATTTGCATCGTTTTGTCTTGTTTGTATATGGTTGTGCTTGAGCTAATATTTTCCATGTTATGTTGTATGTAGAGTTGTTTTCTTTCAACTTCCAAATGTGTTTGCTCAATTCTGTGTGGTGTTGTTTGTTTTTGTGATTAAACGAGGCTTTATGGTTGCTGTATCTAGTTTTGAATTCGGTTGAGCAAAGTCCTATGTAGGTCGCTACGTGGTTGTTTGTATTGTTGCTGACTGTTGCTTGATATATCACATTTTTGGCTCTGCATTTTCCTTCCAAAGGGCAGTTGTTCTTTTGTCTGCAATTGCAACTTTTTTCATTGTCTTCTTTTTGTAGTGTACTGGTTTTATTAATGGTTTTGTTGCTCCCATCAATGATTGTTTTCATGTTTGGCATTACTGAGTAGCTCAGTTTTAAGGTTTGTCTATTAAATATTGCTTGGAGTGGGTGTTTCTTTGGAAAACATGTTGTAACTATGTTGAAGAATTTTTGTCCAATATTGGTTGCAACATTGGCGCTGAATGGTGGGTTGTACCATGTAATTTTTCTTTGTCTGTTACGTTTTTTAGGTTTATTCATGTTGGTTTCATATTGTAGTTTGTTGTTGTATCCACTCTTGTGGAGTGCTTCTTGGTATGGTTGCACTGTGCTGTTAAATTGTTGTTCATCTGATGAAAGTGCGTTTAATCGTTTGTTTATGTTGTCTGGTAAGTTTTTCAATATGGAAGGTGGATGGTTGCTTTGTTTGTGCACATATAGTATTGTGTTGCCGGATTTTTGGAAAGGCTTGAAGCTGCCATCTTGTAGATTTAAAGTTACGTCAAGAAAATTCACTGATCGTTTGTTCGCCTCAATAGTAATTTTCAAGTTGTTCTTATTAAATATGTTGCATATTAGTTTCTTTGTTCTCTCTATAGCTTGGGGTGTACCCTTGCAAACCGCAAGTCCGTCGTCTCTGTATAGTCCAATGCTGCAAGTCAATTCTTCGGGTATTTGGGTCAGTAAGTAAGTCCCTACTAATTCACAAGTCTCCGCTCCGTCGTAGCTACCCATAGTCACGTCAAACAATTTATTAGAGTTCTTCTTTGACCAGGCCGTGTCGTTGTGAAATACAAGCGATCTTTTTGCATGTAGTATGATTGCCTTTTCGTCTTCTGTGATATTTGTTATGTTGCTTGCAAAATCTAATGCTTTTTTTAATAGTGTCTCTGTTATTGAAGGGTAAAATTCACAAACGTCAAAAGTAATAAATGCTTGCTGTTGCTTTTCCTTTATTTCTCTAAACCAATTCAGTACATCACCCGTACTTCGCCATAATTTTACACTAGTTTCTCTTGTCACTTTTTTGTTGATACCTGTGAGCAGAGTTTTGCTCTGAGCTATAGAGAGAACAAAGAAACTAATATGCAACATATTTAATAAGAACAACTTGAAAATTACTATTGAGGCGAACAAACGATCAGTGAATTTTCTTGACGTAACTTTAAATCTACAAGATGGCAGCTTCAAGCCTTTCCAAAAATCCGGCAACACAATACTATATGTGCACAAACAAAGCAACCATCCACCTTCCATATTGAAAAACTTACCAGACAACATAAACAAACGATTAAACGCACTTTCATCAGATGAACAACAATTTAACAGCACAGTGCAACCATACCAAGAAGCACTCCACAAGAGTGGATACAACAACAAACTACAATA